>NC_135803.1:59926832-60526832 GCF_964213995.1 Mustelus asterias | reverse complement strand
AACCTGTTGGACTTTAACCTGGTGTTGTGAGACTTCTTACCGTGTTCACCTCAGTCCAACGCCGGCATCTCCACATCATAATATTCACAGTCCCAGACAGCAGTAAGAGGAAAATGGCTTTCCAGATTTAGAATAAAGGAATCTGTGCTCCAATGTTACTCAGATGGTTTTATTTGTAAAGTTTATGTATTAATCATAACTGAGGCTTCGATTAACACTGCAATTAAGTTACTGTGAAATGCCCCTAGTCGCTCCACTCCGGTGCCTGTTTCGGTACACTGAGGGAGAATTTAGCATGGCCAATACACCTAACCAGCACATCTTTCAGACCGTGGGAGGAAACCAGAGCACTTGGAGGAAACCCACGCAGACACGGGAAGAATGTGCAAACTCCATACAGACACTAACCCAAGCCGGGAATCAAACCCGGGTCCCTGGCACTGTGAGGCAGTGCTAACCATTGTGCCACCGTACCAACTATGAAGTTGATCTTTTAAGATATAGTCTTATGTTAGTTGTGTATTATTAGTTAACAACTGTGAAAGGATTATTTTTTGAAGCATCTGTTGACCTTTTCATTGTATGAGTTTTAAAAGCAAAGAGAACTGGAGATGCAATACTAAAAAGTGTATATAGACTAATAACCTCCATCAGTTGTGGCACAACAGAATATAAAACTGAAGTTGATGTCCATTCCTTTAATAATATAATACAACAAAGATGTTAGAAGTATCTGATTGGTAATGCATCTGTGGAACTTCCCTGTTTCTGCAAATGGGAAAATGGAGAGATCAACCATGATGCATGTTTGAATATAATGGGGTAGATTTTCAACTTGTCGTCAAGATGTCAAACTAGCATTGATGTTCGACTGCCCCTTATAAAAAGCAGTTCAGCTTTCTATTGATTTCAGTGGAATTGAAAATCAAATAGATTTCATAATAGCTATTCAGTCTGCAACACCAGATACTTAATTGGGGAGGGAGTGGAGCTTGGTGATGGGGCTAGATTCTTTGGAGAGGAATGGAGATATCAAGGATTTGTTTTGAGGTATACTGGCAGCAGATTTGAAAAGTATGAAAGAAACAGCTGAGAAAAGAGAAATGTTAACTACATTGGCTAACATGGGGATTAAGGAGGGGAGTAGGGTGATGGTCTGTTATTGGGATCTGTTGACATTTTACTCTGGAAGAGATATTGCTGGAGTCAATGGGTGGGATTCTCCCCCCAAAATTCTAAGTGTCGAATTTGCATAAAAACTGGAGTAAATCCCACTGGTTTCTTCAGCAGGATTTTCAAAATGAATCTCCTACACTCTGTGCATTGCAGTGTCCACTAGCTTGAATCACACAAGTATTTAGTGGGTGGGGCCTATTCCCATTGGAAAGGCTGGGTAGTATAGCATTGAATGGGCCACTGTGCATGCGCCGATCTGTCAGCGCAGAAATTGGCCGACACGTGTATCTCCCGACTCGTCCCGCCAGTAAAGTTGCAGGTCGCAAAAGAAGAATCGGACCCCTAATTTCTCTTCCTAACCTAATAAGTAGTCACCCAATTCAAATCATTGTGAGTTACCATTCTAGTTGTTGGTGCCTATCTCCTGAAATCTGTGTTCCAATAGCTTATCTGCTTCCTGAATATTGTTACAGAAAGGAGAGGGGTTAATTTAAAATAGCCCTGATTTCACCTCCCACCACTCATCTATAAATAGAAAGGTGTTTTTGATTTTTGATTTCCCGCTTTATAATTGATGACATATTTTTCCCAACCCTTCAGATTTGGATAACTACAATCCTCTATTAGTATCCCCACAACAAACTCAAGATAGAGTAAAATCAGAGGCGTTACTTATTTTACAAAACACAGGAAGAGGGTTTGCAATGCCTCCACCCCTTTTGCATTCATATCTCAAAAGAGATACAGGACAAAGAACACAGGCAAAACAGTAATTATTGTTTCATGTCGGTGCAGAGTCCAGCATCAAAGGCTAATGATTTATGCCTTCAGGGAGGTTAGCGGGTTGAAGCTCATGTGGGGTTAACCGGTTTGCCAGTACCACTGATTTCCATAATGGGAGAAACTTAGAGAGATGGATTAGACTTATAACAGGTAATGGCACAGAAGTTCAGACATTTCAGTACAAACAGTGTAGTTGAGAGCCAGGCATTTAAGCATGAATAGAGTTCTAGCTCTGTTGCTGTATTTTGGCTGGAAGGACTGCCTCCTGTAGCTTCACAAGGCACTATCACAGGTTCTAGCAGCTTGATGGGGGATGGGGTCATGTGACATAATTCCCACTTCTTCCTCTGGGTTTGGACAAAGTATTCCTTGTCTGGATTCTAGAGATGGTCAATGTTTCATCCATTAATAAGTTTACCAAAAGTTGAGTTCATCGGTCTGTGGGTGAGATCATAGCTGTCAATTATGACTACTGCCCCCCTGTCTGTGAGGATTCTCTGCTCCTCCAGGTTTAGTCAAAGGTTGGAGTGTAGGAAATTTTTGAATTTCTCAAACAGTACTGGCTCACACTAACCCTGCATGGAATTTTTCGGGTTGTTACCCATCCATTAAATGTAATTTGTTACAGCCGATCAAACTCAATATCGTTTGGCTTTTATGAGCATTCAGGAATTGCTGGCCGTATGCCTCTGGGACTAACTTATAGGCACTTAGGATGGCAGCCTAGGTCTGCTGATAATTCAGGGACACATCAGGAGGCAAATTAAATTGAATTTCCCTCTCTCCTTCCTGAAATTCTAGCTGAAATTTAAGCTTTTCCAGCTGGGACTGAGCTCGGGAATGGGATTCAGAATCATGATTGAGCTCCACATTTAACTGCTGAGATGAGGAGGAATTTCTTCAGCCAGAGGGTGGTGAATCTGTGGAACTCATTGCCACAGAGGGTTGTGGAGGCCAGATCATAGAGTGTCTTTAAGACAGAGAGGGTTGGTTCTTGATCAATAAGGGGATCAAGGGTTATGGAGAGAAAACAGGAGAATGGGGATGAGAATCATATCAGCCATGATTGATTGGCAGAGCAGACTCGATGGGCCGAATGGCCTAATTCTGCTTCTATATCTTATGGTCTTATGCTCGACTGGTAACTTGAGATCCAGATTTTCTACCAATGGTTGGGTCAGTTCACTTCCCCATGATTTTGCTGGCCAATTTTGATTTTAACTGTACCTCCCGAGCCACAGCTTTTAATTATTCCGTGATAAGCGCCACCAAAGTTTCACCATTTAACTCCCTTGCTGAACAAACATCTGGGCATCAGATATTGCCATTTTCTCCTTGTTAGATAAAAGGAATTTACTCTGGTGAGTGAAATGTGTTTTAAAATTTGTTCCCGCCACCGGCTTTTCCTTTTAGTTTCCAATTTTTAAAATTCATTTGTGGGACATGGGCATCACTGGCTGGCCAGCATTTATTGCCCATCCCTAGTTGCCCTTGTAGGGCAGTTGAGAGTCAACCACATTGCTGTGGATCTGGAGTCATATTTAAGCCAGACCGGGTAAGGATGGGCGATTCTTCCCTAAAGGACATTAGTGAACCAGCTGGGTTTTTCTGACAATTGATAATGGTTTCATTTTCATCAATAGATTCTTAATTCCAGATGTTTTTTATTGAACACAAATTCCACCATCTGCCATGACTCTTTTATATCGGACTTGGCTGATCGCTTAGCTTGGACTCTGGGCAAATTCAGATTAGATTTCTTGGGCTTGATCTCCCAATTTCTGTTACAGAGACAAAGTGTGTTAATCTAAAACAGCCCTGGTTTCTCCCCTCAGCACTCATCTGTAAACAAAAAGGTGTTTTTGATTTTTGATTTCCCACTTTATGGGCGGAACTCTCCGGCTGCGCTGGTCTAAAAGCTGGAAATTCCCGCCTGACCGTTAATGACGTTTCACATTCTCCACAACCTGCCCGCTAAAATTCCAGTGGCGGTGTATTTTCCCCAAACTTTCAGTTTTGATCTGATCCAATCTTAACCCCACAACAAACTATTTTAGGGTAAAGCCAGAGGGTTAGTTTATTTTTAAAAACTCACAATGCAAGGATAGGGTTCGCAATGCCACCCTGCCCCGTTTTCTTTTGCATTCATACAATAATAGATGGATAAGGGAAAGAAAAATGTAAAGGGCAAAGATCACAGTCAAAACAATAATTATTGTTTCACATAAGTCAACGTCCAGAATCAAAGTGTAATGGTGTATTCCTTCCAAGAGTTTAACAGGCTGAAGCTGATGTGGAAAAATTCACTTTCTCGTAGCACTGACTTCCATGATGGGAGAAGCACGTGGAGATGAATTAATATTGTAGTCAGCACTGGTACAGAAGCTTAGGTGTTCCAGTAGAAATAGTGTGAATGAGGGCATTGATAATGCTCCAGCTCTGCTGCTGTTTTTTGATGGAAAATGGCAGACTGCAGTCACAGGGGGCAGCTGCAGTAGTTTTCTGAAGGCTAGAAATTCCTTTTGTGTGAGTTGTAGCCGTCATGGCCTCAGTCAATGAAGAGCCTTTGTCCATTACATTTATTTAAAATGCATTATTTCATAAAGTAGCCAAGATGATCCATTATACATCTATATGGTTTATTTCATGTCTTCTTGGCATAATACTATGATGGGCCTCTTCCTGATATTCCTCAGACTCAGGAACTGAATCAATAATGATGCTGCTGAATGGCATGGTGGCAACAGTGGTTAGCACTGCTGCCTCACAGTGCCAGAGACCCGGGTTCCATTCCCGACTTGTGTCACTGTCTGTGTGGAGTTTGCACGGTCTCCCTGTGTCTGTGTGGGTTTCCTCCAGGTGTTCAGGTTTCCTCCCACAGTCTGAAAGACATGCTGGTTCGGTGAATTGACCCGAATAAGTGCAGGAGTGTGGCGGCTCGGGGAATTTCATAGTAAATTCATTGCAGTGTTAATGTAAGCCTTCCTTGTGACTAATAAATACACTTTAAACTTTACTTTACTGGATACACTTCAAGTAGGTTCATTTTCCTGAAAAAGTCACACCATCCAGGAAGACCCACATCCAGCAAGATTCAAAAAATGTAGTTGACTACTTTATTGAGCTTATGCTATACAATAGATATATTTCCCATCATAAGGCCAGAATTTTCCAGCCACCCATGTCTCGTCACTACTGCCAGCGAGAACGGAGAATTTGGCACTCAGCCAAATCTCCATTCACTGCAACTGGACCAGAGAATCCCAGCTGCGGGCGAGGTCGGAAAATCCAGTCCTATGTATCTTGGTTGATGTTGTGATTTCAAAATTATAACCGGATAACTGAGTGATGGAAAACAATTTAAAATGATTCAGATTGCCATTTCGACAAGCTTTATTTATTTCCTAATGTTTAAAAGTCTTCATCGCCTATTGTCTGCCTCTTCTTGCTCATCAGTCACAGATTTTCTTTATAACATAACAAATTTTAAACTCACTTTTCGATTGCCATCAACACAATGATTGAAATATCTTTGGTTTGCAAATTTAGTTGAATTTGCATTAACCCAGGTCCATCAGTTTGCAACCAAAATTCAATGTAGAAATGCCATCCATTGCTACCATAATAGCAATAGCAAACATTTCTATAGAGATCATTAAATGCAGAAAAATGTATAACATAACTTTATAGGATAGTAGATAATGGGAGGACACTCAGTAGAATGAAAAAAAAGGAGAGTCAGGAGAAGTGGAGATTAATCAAATTTGTAAATGAAGTTTTGAAGACAGTGCGGTTGACGTTAAGGGAAGGAGCTCTGGAAGGATGACAGTAAAGATTGATGCAAACTGCTGTTGAAGGAGTGGAAATGTATGGAGTGGAACAGGACTGGAGGAGTTTGCAACATCACTAGATGTCACAGTGTCTTGAAAAGTAAAATATAATAAATCCTTGGATTGCTTCCATTACTACCAATCCAACCACAGCACCGAGTAAAAAGCCACAAATCCTAAAAATGAGCTCCTCCGTCCAGATATTCATTGAAACTTTCAATTTACCTTTCAATTTAACATTTTCAGGCTAATATCTTGAGCAGAATAACTCATCATGAAGCAGATCATTTGCAATGTTGGCCCTTTTCCAGGAAAATAAAAGAAAATCTATGAATTTAGAATAGTGCTAAGTCTGCTTGTATGCAACATCAATTTGGCAAAATTAAAATTGCGTGCAAGCAGTCTTTCTATCAGGGAATTATTTCTTAAAAATATTAATGGAAAGTTGTCCATATTCTTTGTAAGTTTACACAGTAATCTCACCTCCATTATGAAGCACAGGTACATAAGCTACCACTTATTTTAACTTGTTTTTCATTTTCAGAGTCGACTTTGACACAATTCTCTGCCTACTGTAAGGAATAATGATAATCATTGCTGTCAGTTTGACGAGTATATGTTACTGATGGCAGAAGGACAGAACCAAAGATAAGAAATGAAGACCAAAATTCCCTGCCAAGCAAGTTTAAAGATAAAATGCTTATATATAACTTGAGTTGCGCACAAATGGTCATTTTATGGATAGGGTTATCCAATGGGTAAATACAAGAAAAAAAAGCTTAAATGCAAAACAAAATTGCACACATTCATTAAGCATACTCAAACTCATTCAATCCCAATCTTTTCATAAAATCCATGTTGCATAGCATAGTAATATGCACCATCATTGCTCTTAAATTCTATCTATTCTGTGTTTGTTGTCCAGGATACTTATAAAAAAAAATCTGGAACATGGTTTGGCCTGCTAAATGATGATTATGCAGCCATAATTGTGGGGCTGTTTGTTGATGATTACACAGTGTACAGCTCCATTTGCAATTCCACAGATAATGAAGCAGTCCTGGATGACATCCAGGTTTGTGCTGATAACAGCCAAGTAACATTTGAGCTATACAAGACCATCTCTCGAACAAAAGAGAACATAAGTGCTGCTTCTCAACATTCAATCTCTCACCAACAACACTGGAGAGTTCACCAGAAATCAAACAGGATCAGCCACATAAATCCCATGACTACTGGAACAAATCAGAGGCTGAGTATTCTGCAGCAAATAGCTCACCTCCAGACTCCTAAAGATTTTGGCCCTCCAAGGCACAAACAAAAATTTTGTTGGAATACTCTCCAGGAGGCTGGATGAAGGTGCAATTGAATTTGCACTCAGAAACTCAATGTCATCCATCAGATTAAACAGCCTTGACCACTATCACTGGCATATTGTGGCTGCAGTGTCTATTAAAATGTGGAGATGCCAGCGTTGGACTGGGGTAAACACAGTAAGAAGTTTAACAACACCAGGTTAAAGTCCAACAGGTTTATTTGGTAGCAAAAGCCACACAAGCTTTTGGAGCTCCAAGCCCCTTCTTCAGGTGAGTGGGAATTCTGTTCACAAACAGGGCATATAAAGACACAAACTCAATTTACATGAATAATGGTTGGAATGCGAATACTTACAACTAATCAAGTCTTTAAGAAACAAAACAACGTGAGTGGAGAGAGCATCAAGACAGGCTAAAAAGATGTGTATTGTCTCCAGACAAGACAGCCAGTGAAACTCTGCAGGTCCAGGCAACTGTGGGGGTTACAAATAGTGTGACATGAACCCAATATCCCGTCGTGTGTCGCGAAGGCCGCCTTGGAGAACGCTTACCCGAATATCAGAGGCCGAATGCCCGTGACCGCTGAAGTGCTCCCCAACAGGAAGAGAACAGTCTTGCCTGGTGATTGCCTTCGCGACACACGACGGCGCAGAGTCGCTGAGCAGAAACTGATAGCCAAGTTCCGCACACACGAGGACGGCCTCAACCGGGATATTGGGTTCATGTCACACTATTTGTAACCCCCACAGTTGCCTGGACCTGCAGAGTTTCACTGGCTGTCTTGTCTGGAGACAATACACATCTTTTTGGCCTGTCTTGATGCTCTCTCCACTCACGTTGTTTTGTTTCTTAAAGACTTGATTAGTTGTAAGTATTTGCATTCCAACCATTATTCATGTAAATCGAGTTTGTGTCTTTATATGCCCTGTTTGTGAACAGAATTCCCACTCACCTGAAGAAGGGGCTTGGAGCTCCGAAAGCTTGCGTGGCTTTTGCTACCAAATAAACCTGTTGGACTTTAACCTGGTGTGGTTAAACTTCTTACTGTGTCTATTATATCCAGGGTTCAGTCAGCAAGTCACAAAGACTTTTTGGCAATGCCTTCCAAACCAGCAACCTACACCACCCTTGGAGGAAAACAGCAGATGCATGGGAGCATCTTCAAATTCCCCTCCAAGTCACAAATTGTCCCAAATTGGAAGAGATTGCCATTTCTTCATTGTTACTTCATAAAATTCCTAGGTCACCCTATGTAACAGCATGGTGGGAATACCTTCACCAGATAGACTGCATAAAATCAAGAAAAATATCTAACACCACTATCTCAAAGACCGCTAAGGGTGGGTTATAAATGCTGGCCTTTCCCACATGACAAGAATGAATACAAACATAACAATTATTCAGTCACAATAATAATCTCTGTATTCTGAATGTTATAAATGTCATTCAGTGCTTAAACTAATTCAGTTCCTTTTTTGGCATGGCACATTGTTTCTGACACTTGTTCATACATAGTTATTATAATTAGGAGCTGCGTTTTCAAAGGGCCACGAGTGGGGACCTGTTGCGGCCAGGATTTAAAAATTGTCCCAGAGGTCATTGTTAGGATCTTGATGTCGCCAAGATAGTTAAACATTTTCGAAGGGTTGGCAGGGATGAGGGAATGGGCAATCCAGTCTCCACCAATTCATGGCCCCTTAAGTTCCTTAAAGAGCTTGTTAAGGGGCCTGGGTATTTGGTAATGCAATTTTGGAATTTGATTTCAGTGATCCTGAATATTTTAACACATGCTAGTGGGGTCACCACAGAACAAAATAGTGTTTGTTTTCATTTGCATTTAAATGGAATTTGAGGGGACACGAGATTGTTTTGGCAGATAAGGCAAAGGAGAATCCAAAGAGCTTCTACAAATACATAAAGGGCAAAAAAGTAACAAGGGAGAGAGTAGGGCCTCTTAAGGATCAACAAGGTAATCTATGTGCGGATCCACAAGAGATGGGTGAGATCCTAAATGAATATTTCTCATCAGTATTTACTGTTGAGAAAAGCATGGATGTTAGGGAACTTGGGGAATTAAATATTGACGTCTTGAGGAGTGTACATATTACAGAGAAGGAGGTGCTGGAAGCCTTAAAGTGCATTAAGGTAGATAAATCTGCGGGACCTGATGAGATATATCCCAGGATGTTGTGGGAGGCTAGGGAGGAAATTGCGGGTCCCCTAGCCGAGATATTTGAATCATCGATAGTCATGGGTGAGGTCCCTGAAGATTGGAGAGTGGCAAATGTTGTGCCTTTGTTTAAAAAGAGCTGCAGGGAAAAGCCTGGGAACTACAGGCCAGTTAGCCTCACATCTGTGGTGGGTAAATTGTTGGATGGTATTTTGAGAGACAGGATCTACAGGCATTTAGAGGTGCAAAGGCTGATTAGTCAGCTTGGCTTTGTGAGTGGAAAATCATGTCTCACAAATGTAATTGAGTTTTTTGAAGGGGTAACCAAGAAGGTAGATGAGGGCAGTGCAGCTGATGTTGTCTCCATGGATTTTAGCAAGGCCTTTGACAAGGTACTGCATGGTAGGTTGTTGCATAAAGTTAAATCTCATGGGATCCAGGGTGAGGTATCTAAATGGATGCAATATTGGCTTCTTGACAGAAGCCAGAGGGTGGTTGTCGAAAGTTGTTTTTTCAAACTGGAGGCCTGTGACCAGCGGTGTGCCTCAGGGATCAGTGCTGGGCCCATTGTTATTTGTCATTTATATTAATGATTTGGATGGGAATATAGGGGGCATGGTTAGTAAGTTTGCAGATGACACCAAGATTGGTGGCATGGTGGACAGTGAGGAAGGTTATCTCCAATTGCAGCGGGATCTTGATCAATTGGGTCAGTGGGCTGACGAATGGCAGATGGAGTTTAATTTAGACAAATGCAAGGTAATACATTTTGGTAGATTGAACCAGGGCAGGACTTACTCAGTTAATGGTAGGGCATTGGGGAGACTTACAGAACAAAGAGATCGAGGGGTACATGTTCATAGCTCCTTGAAAGTGGAGTCACAGGTGGACAGAGTGGTGAAGAAGGCATTCGGCATGCTTGGTTTCATCAGTCAGAACTTTGAATACAGGAGTTGGGGCGTCTTGTTGAAGTTGTACAAGACATTGGTAAGGCCACACTTGGAATACTGTGTGCAATTCTGGTCACCCTATTATAGAAAGGATATTATTAAACTAGAAAGAGTGCAGAAAAGATTTACTAGGATGCTACCAGGACTTGATGGATTGAGTTATAAGGAGAGGTTGAATAGACTGGGACTTTTTTCTCTGGAGCGTAGGAGGCTGAGGGATGACCTTATAGAGGTCTATAAAATAATGAGGGGCATAGACAAGGTAGATAGTCAATATCTTTTCCCAAAGGTAGGGGAGTCTAAAACTAGAGGGCATAGGTTTAAGGTGAGAGGGGAGAGATACGAAAGTGTCCAGAGGGGCAATTTTTTCACACAGAGGGTGGTGAGTGTCTGGAACAAGCTGCCAGAGGTAGTAGTAGAGGTGGGTATAATTTTATCTTTTAAAAAGCATTTAGATAGTTACATGAATACAATGGGTATAGAGGGATATGGGCCAAGTGTGGGCAATTGGAATTAGCTTAGGGGTTTAAAAAAAAAATAATGGCGGCATGGACAAGTTGGGCCGAAGGGCCTGTTTCCATGCTGTAAACCTCTATGACTCTATGACTCTATAACTAGTATCTGGTTGAAACATACCTCAACATGACCAATTTGCAATGCCTTAACCTTCCTAGCTTTTTCATGAGCTGCCTGTTCTTCCCCATCATGGCTATCACCTTCCGTTGCTGCTGGCTTAATGCGGGCTGGCAGCTCCCAAGTCCTGGAGGCCCTGAACCCCTCTAGTTGGGTGCTGAGCTTGCCTCCTGCTCAATGAGGGTACTAGCATTTATAGCATCATGAGAACAGTTCAGGAGTGGAGTCAAGTCCCAAGATTTGTTCGACTGTCAAGTTCCCAAACCTGCATTGAAAATGTGGCTTTGGGATTCTAGGAAATGCAACAATATCTGCTATTTTCTTTTTCTAATTCTTGTCTTATTAGATGTATTCTGCTGGCGGTATATTTGTGTCGGTTATGACAGTGACAAGATAGGTTATGCATTAGCATGTGAATTGTACTGGTGATTCACTGAACCTAGCTATATTCTGCAGGACCATTTATACATGTCTTAACAGTAACTTGTGTCAGAATGATCTGACAGATCTGCTTTTCCAGAGCCCTTAATTGATCATTCTTTTTCTAACAATTTGCTAAATGTCAGCATATGGAGTACTTCCCATCCTGCTTTAAATTAAGGTATGAAGTAATCTATATTCCACACCAGTTGAGATTGTGCTTTGCAGCATCTTTGAAGCACTTTCGTTGACCATTAGATTGGATTTTTTTCTTCTTTCAGCTTTGAGTTTAGATCGGTCTTTAAGAGTCAGTCATCTGACATTAGTTTTTTTTTAATACCCAATTATCCTGGTTGCATATTCAGCACCAAAGTCTTACTAATTATTCTTGTTTTGCGGGGGAGGGGGGGTTTGTTAGTCATTTAGTGTTAAGAATTCCATGAAGGTCTCTCAACTGAACATTTCTAACTCCTTAATACACCACAATAACATGAATATCACCAGAGCAGCACACTGGACTTTAATTTGAGTTTCCAGTTTGATATCCTGTTACTTTAGGAGTACACCTAATCTTCTAGTGAATAGCAATTGTTGTTTCTTCTTCTAAATAAAGGACAACACCAAGAAACTGTCACCAAGAGGGGTGAAAACGATCTGTCAGATCCTTGTGCTTCAGGCCCTGCAAGAATGACAATATCCATTTAGCTATGACCCTCCTTGCCAACTACCAGTCCATGTGGCTCATAGTGCCATAGATCATAGATCATAGAAACCCTACAGTGCAGAAAGAGGCCATTTGGCCCATCGAGTCTGCACCGAACACAATCCCACCCAGGCCCTACCCCCATATCCCTACATACTTACCCTCTAATCCCTCTAACCTACGCATCTCAGGACTCTAAGGGGCAATTTTTAGCATGGCCAATCAACCTAACCCGCACATCTTTGGACTGTGGGAGGAAAACGGAGCACCCGGAGGAAACCCACGCATGGATCCTGCTTTCATAAGATGAACGCTTACAGATCATTCATTGCTTGTGTGCAGATATTGCGAACAGTCCACCAGTATATGCAGCTGGAGGACACCAAGATCTGCATGTGCAGTACAATGAGCTGGAGCACATGGTGCTCCACCATTATCACAGCCCATCCGGCCAATCTAGGCAGCATACATTTGTCTTCAACATTCCAATTACATGCTCGAGTGATACATTGGTGTTCAGCTTGGTTCTGGTAATGTGCATAGATGCCATCAGCCAAGGGTCCTAATTGTATCCTTTATCTACTAGAATACTTGTCTTTTGGCTTGAAGAAATGGTAGCACAATGGATTTATCATCAGGGAAGTAAACATAATGAGGTAATTTATGCAACATCTTTGGTAGAAGAAAATTGTCCCAAGGTGCTGGGGCAATAGCCATAAGGAAAATGTGGCTCTGCAGTAAAGGAGGAAAGATTAGGAGGGATGACCAAAGATTTGCTCAAACAGGTGAATTTTAAGGTCAATATCTTAATGAGGGTTTCAGCAGAAGAGCAGTCTACAACACTTCAGCCAAGACACACTGTAGGGTTCATTGCACAAAGGAATCGTGAGTGCTCAAAAAGCGTTTTTAAAAATTCTGAATCGGTTCTGGGTGATGCCAATTCCACACTTCAACTCCTGATAGCAGGTTTTTGCTACTTCTCAAACTAACTTTTGCTGAAGTTCTACTTACACTGGCCCTTGTCTTGGCTCATTTCTATAATGTGTGATCATTGCTCAAGCCCTGAGTCTTTTCTAGTGGAGATTTCTCAGTTACATGTGCAACGAGTTTTATTTTCTTCTCGGAATTTGGGGGAAAGCAGAAAGAAAGTATTTTATTGTCCACCCCGAGCTGAACTGACGGCATTAAGACCTTTATTCTATGGGTGGGTACAGATATGCTTTACATGAGCCCCAAAAGGGATAGTGAACTGAGGGAGTCCAGGATGTGGATGTTCGGTCAATCTTAACAGCAGGTTTCCATGGATTATATTTTCTCTGACATCCCATGAAAGCAGCCCAAGAATTGGGAGCTCTGGGAAATGTAAAGGGTTTATCATCCATGAATATAGTTTTCCTTGTGCTAATTTTAAGATAGGACAAATAGGTTGGTGAAGAAGAGGAAAATTTATATTTATGGGGCAGATTTTTTTGCTGAGGCCTGTGGCCTTACCTGCTGGCTGAAGAGCTAGTCAGAGACCCACATTGTCTGTTTTTGGGAAGGTCGCTGAACCACAAGTCAGTCAGTCAGACAGTGGTGAGGACAGCAGCAGACCTTCTCCCAGAATCACAGGGGCTAAATCCTGCCTACAAGAGCTGCTGGCCAATCAGAGATTGTTGAGTTCTTGTGTTAAGCAGCACCACCAGGGAGGCCATGGCTGCGGCCAGGAGAGGCACTGGAGTCCCTGGATTGCAGAGTGATCCAGGCCACAGGGAAGTAGGTGTGCGTGCATGTGTGTGTGTGCATGAGAGGGGGATTTGGGGAGGGGGGGACTAGTGGTGAGGAGCGAGGGGTGAGGGAGGTAGAGGCTGTGGGAAGAGAGGAGCAGGGGGTTCAGCAGCAAGGGTGGGGGGAGTCTCTCACCAAGCTCCCCACATCTCGACTTCTTGTCCCTCAGTCAGACACTGAGCTTTTTTGATTGAAGGACACAATTTTAGTTGCCGTGCATGCCGTACGAGTGACAGGCCCACCTGCTACTGGGTTAATACTAGTAGCGGCAGGATGAGGCCTTAAGTAATAATTTATTAGCCACTTAAGGGTCTGAATAGGTAGTGGGGCAGGAAAGTTAACCATGGCCTCTCCACCCAGAACTTAATTGTGGCAGAATTGGGAAGTTGGTGGGGTTCCATGACACCACTATCCCACCTAATTACATGCGCTTCCTGCCTTCAAGCTCACCCCCAGTGAGAGCAGAATATTTTGCTCAAAGAATCAAATGGGTAATAATTAAGTCCTTACTGATGTCAGCCACACCATGAAAAAACAAGGCAACAATAGCAGGCATCTACCAAGGTAAAACTGTTCACAATGTTGACGTTTTTTCTCAGAAGAGCATCACATCTTTGTCACATGATGTCACAACATTGACTTGCTCTCCCATTTATTTCTATGCAGTTATGACAAATACCTGTGAGGAAGGTGCTTCTTGCTACAGTAAAAAAATGGCTCTCCTTTGCATCACCTATTTAAATTTGAACATTTATTTATTAGTGTCAAGTAGGCTTATATTAACACTGCAATTAAGCTACTATGAAAATCCCCTAGTTGTCACACTCTGGCACCTATTCGGGTTCACTGAGAGAGAATTTAGCATGTCCAATGCACCTAACCAGCACGTCCTTCGGACTGTAGGAGGAAACAGGAGCACCTGGAGGAAACCCACACAGACAGAGGGTGACCATGCAGACTCCGCACAGACATTGATCTAAGCCGGGAATCGAACCCGGGTCCCTAGTGCTTTGAGGCAGCAGTGCTAACACTGTGCCACCAATTTAAACAGAATACTCAGCTCTCTACCCACAGAGAGCGTTCTCCCTCTTTCCTGCTTGGGTATTTACAAACTCCTCATTCATCCTTTACCATATGCATGTCAAACATAGTGACCAACCAAAATGTTATGACAGGAGATGCAGATATCTCTTTCAAGAGCAGCAGCCCTGATGTTTCTGCTCCAGCCTTCAAATTCCTGGTCGCCTGCCTTCACCCTTTGACAACTTGGAAATGAAATGGGGAAACTACAGAAAAGTTAGTCCTCCCTCTGAGCACAGCTGCCTGATGTATTCGTGTCTGAACCAAGTAGAATTGTGTTTCCAGCCCAAATAATTTAACCAAAATCCAAACATTCAGGTAGAACTGAACAAAATGAAGCTTGAACAGACTGAAACGCATTTCAATTTGCTTAAATTTCTGGTCCATTGATTTGTAAATGCCTAAGATTACCCATTTATTTTATCATCTATAATTTAGAAGGCTGATACCGTATTGTAAATGAGAGCATATCATTAATTATATATGTAAGCTGGAAGCATAATAATTTCAAAGGACTATAAATGTACAAAGTAACCACACCGTATAATGACCATTAAAGAGAAGAAAAATATTCTAATTTAAATAAAGAACCTATTTACTGCATATATTTCTGTACTTCTTCTCCTCATATACTTTATATCAAGAAACCAACAATTAAGGGCAAACATATCACAAGTTGAAAAAGGAAGGCTGTCAAACATTTAATAATTAATGGGCCACTTAAAAAAAAGATTTATATTTCACATGTCTCATGTCTGAGGCAGACATGGGCAAGGTTAGCACATGTTCCCTTCCAACTCACACAAAGGATTTGCCGGATTTAGTCATCCTTCTGTACATCGAGGGCCAATGGTCATTTGTGCTATCATTGTATTAGCAGGGCCTCCTGATTGCACTCAAAAATGTCTGGATTCAGCAGCAGAATAGGAGGTGTGATCCCTTTTGTCCACAACCTCTCCAGCAATTATTTGTAAGGTTGAGGCAACATCTATGGATTTTCCCTGGGTAAAAAGTCTATTTATTAGTGTCACAAATAGGCTTACATTAATACTGCAATGAACTTACTGTGAAAATCCTCTAGTCGCCACACTCTGGCACCTGTTTGGGTGCGCTGAGGGAGAATTTAGCACGGCCAATGCACCTAACCAGCATGTCTTTGGACTGTGGGAGGAAACCGGAGCACCCAGAGGAAACCCACGCAGACAGAGGGAGAACGTGCAAACTCTGCACAGTGACCCAAGCTGGGAACCAAATTCAGGCTTATGGCGCTTTGAGGCAGCAGTGCTAAACACTGTGCCACTGCGCTGCCTGTCACACTCATGCAATCTATTGTAATGGTGATTGTGAGATAACATGGCCTTCTGGAGTGACAGTGTAGATGTTAGACTGAAGTCATTAAGCAAGTTACTCATCAAAAGATTGGAGAGAAAATAAAATGTATGCTTTTTCTACCAGTGAAGAAACAAGAGAATTAAGAACAATGTAAAATGATATATTAGAGAAGGTCAATAATATGAAATACTTGGGAACAATTTCTAACGCTAAACACAGCAGAAGAATAAATGAGAGCCAACTCTATCTAACATACCCACCCTGAGCCCCCCAACATCATCATTGTTGTTGGTCAACTATTGCTGTGACTCTAATGACAGTCCTCCAGGGCACCTATTTATATAGACGTGTTAAGTATTGGTGGGGGTCCTCAGGAAGGCCTGTCCTTTTCCTGTGGTCATTAACATAACTGACAAAGATAAAGGGCTAGATTTTCCCTCAGTGGCAGAGATTGAGACTGGTTCCAGGTCATTGGTCTATCCCGAGGAAAGCAGTTGCGCACCTGCGATTTTCCTTGGTGCAGCCAACTGCAGATGCAAATGTCAGAGCGGCTTTCTCGAAGGTCAACCCACGGAAACTGGCTGGCCCGGATGGGGTACCCGGACGAGCACTCAGATCCTGTGCGGATAAGCTGACGGGGATATTCGCAGACATCTTCAAGCTCACTTTACAACAATCTGAGGTCCCTATCTGCTACAAGAAGATGACCGTCATCCCAGTACATAAGAAAAACCAAGCAGAGTGCCTTAATGACTATCGTCAGGTGGCTCTGACATCCATCATTATGAGCTGCTTCGAAAGGCTAGTTATAGCACAACTCAATTCCAGCCTCCCGGACTACCTGGATTCACAACAGTTTGCCTACCGCTGCAACAGGTCCACAGCAGACGCCATCTCCCTGGCTCTGCACTCTGGAACGTCTAGAAAACAAAGACACTTATGTCAGACTCCTATATATTGACTACAGCTCAGCCTTCAACACTATTATTCCTACGAAACTCATCTCCAAACTCCGTGGCCTGGGCCTTGGCTTTACCCTCTGCGCCTGAATCCCGAACTTCCTAACCCACAGACCACAATCAGTAAAGATGGGCAGCAACGCCTTCTCCACAATCATCCTCAACACCAGTGCCCCACAAGGCTTTGTTCTCAGCCCCCTACTATGCTCCTTATACACCTATGACTGTGTGGTCAAATTTCCGTCCAACTCAATTTTCAAGTTTGCTGACGACAGCACCATAGTGGGACAGATCTCAACCAATGACAAGACAGAGTACAGGAATGAGATAGAGAATCTGGTGAACTGGTGCGGCAATAATAATCACTCCCTCGATGTCAACAAAATGAAGGAGATTGTCATCGACTTCAGGAAGCGTAAAGGAGAACATGCCCCTGTCTACATCAACGGGAACAAAGTAGAAAGGGTAGAGAGCTTCAAATTTTTAGGTGTCCACATCACCAACAACCTGTCCTGGCCCCCCCATGCCGACACTATAGTTAAGAAAGCCCACCAACACCTCTACTTTCTCAGAAGATGAAGGAAATTTGGCATGTCAGCTATAACTCTCATCAACTTCTACAGATGCACCATAGAAAGCGTCCTTTCTGGTTGTATCACAGCTTGGTATGGCTCCTGCCCTGCCCAAGACTGCAAGAATACAAAAGATCGTGAACATAGCCCAATCCATCACGCAAACCAGCCTCCCATCCATTGACTCTGGCTGCACTTCCCGCTGCCTCAGCAAAGCAGCCAGCATAATTAAGGACCCCATACACCCCGGACATTCTCTCTTCCACCTTCTTCCGTCGGGAAAAAGATACAAAAGTCTGAGGTCATGTACCAACCGACTCAAGAACAGCTTCTTCCCTGCTGCCGTCAGACTTTTGAATGGACCTACCTTGCATTAAGTTGATCTTTCCCTACATTCTAGTGATGACTGTAACACTACATTCTGCACTCTCTCATTTCCTTCTTTATGAACAGTATGCTCTGTATAGCACACAAGAAACAATACTTTTCACTGTATGCTAATACATGTGACAATAATAAATCAAATCAAATCAAGCTGATGTCCAGAGGGTGGTTTGCCATCCTATTAACAATGGTGGGCAAGGCTCTCAAAGCTGGAATGCCAAGCAGAGCTTGGAAAGGAGCAGTAAGTAAGGGAGAGGGTACTTTTGAGGTGCCCTCCCTCCAGTTTTTTAAAAATCTTGAATTGAACATACAATCTGTAGCTAGGTGACCACTTTGGTGGGATAAGGGCGGCAGATGGGGAACCCCTTTACAGGGTAACCTGTAGCTGCTTCTGTACCCAGAAAGGAAGGGTGGGCCTTAAGGCCTGCCTGGAGCATGGGTCCCCTTGGCCTGTGATGCGCGACAATCAAGCACGTGGAACAAGGCTTCTGTATTGAAGGCTTTTATTGTCTAACAATGGAACTACTAACACGAATACACCAGTTCAGACTGAAGGGGTCCTGCCGGAGCAGAGGGTCTTATACCTCGCCACCGGAGGCGGGGCCCCACCGGGATGTGCCATGATAACACTTATAACAGGTAAACACCCTAACCCAACAACATTGTACAACCCCCACAGTGACAACACCCTAGCCCAACAGTAACATAATAACAACCCCCAGTGGTAACCAACGATGGTTCACCACATTCACCCCTCCTTTAAAAACAAAAGGCGGCGGGGTGCAAAAAAAAACAGGTCATATGTACAGAATTCACAAGTCCAGACGGTCTGGAGGACCGCACCGACGCTGGGATCTCCTCAACACCGGTTGCGAAACCGGGGCAGGTGCTTGCGGTGGCGTTCTCTCCAAAACAACGTCCGGCTGTCCCCTCAAGGACTCCCGGGCCGGTTGGCCCTGGTGAGGCGATGGTGCAGGGGATCCTGGAACCTTCGGTGGTGGCGCCGATCTCCGAGTCTCAGGCAAGCTGTACATGGGAGTAGAACTGTTATGCACTGGTCCCGGTGCTGACCGCGCCACGTCTGGGGAAGCAATGAGGAGTAGTGGATCCGTGACAGGGGGAATGGGAGCGACAGGAGTTGCTACGTCCCCTGCGGGCGCCAGGTCTCTAATGGAGACAGTGTCCTCTCGCCCGTCAGGATATGCCACATAGGCATACTGAGGGTTGGCGTGGAGGAGTTGGACCGGTTCGACCAAGGGGTCGGACCTGCGAGCCCTCACATGTCGCCGCAGAAGGACGGGTCCTGGGTACGTCAACCAGGCTGGTAATGAGATCCCCGAGGATGACTTCCGAGGGAATGAGAACATCCTCTCGTGGGGAGTAGCATTGGTTGCCGTACACAGGAGGGAGCGGATAGAATGGAGCGCATTTGGAAGGACCTCCTGCCAACGGGAGACTGGAAGGCCCCTGGATTTCAGTGCCAGTAGGACAGCCTTCCAGACTGTAGCATTCTCCCTTTCCACCTGTCCGTTACCCCTAGGGTTGTAGCTCGTGGTTCTACTAGAGGCAATCCCGAATGAGAGCAGGAATTGCCTCAAGTCGTTGCTCATGAACGACGAGCCCCTGTCGCTATGAATGTAGCAGGGGTACCCGAACAGGGTAAAAAGCTCACTGAATGCCTTGATGACGGTGGCAGTCGACGTGTCCGCACAGGGGACAACAAACGGGAACCGGGAGTACTCGTCTATTATGTTGAGGAAATAGACGTCCCGGTCCGTTGAGGGAAGAGGGCCCTTAAAATCCACACTCAGCCTCTCAAAAGGGCGAGTGGCCTTGACCAATTGTGCCCGGTCTGGTCGATAAAAGTGTGGTTTGCATTCTGCGCAAATCCGACAGCTTCTCGTCACTGACCTGACATCCTCCACCGAGTAGGGCAGGTTGCGGGCTTTGACGAAATGGTAGAGTCTGGTGACTCCAGGATGACACAGGTCATTGTGGAGGGCCTTCAAGCGGTCCTCCTGCATGATGGCGCATGTTCCGCGCGAGAGGGCATCCGAGGGCTCATTGAGCTTCCCTGGACGATACATAATATCGTAATTATAGGTGGAGAGCTCAATTCTCCACCGCAAGATCTTATCGTTCTTGATCTTCACCCTCTGCGTGTTGCTGAACATAAACGCCACGGATCGTTGATCCGTGATCAGAGTGAACCGCTTCCCCGCCAGGTAATGGCGCCAGTGTCTGACTGCCTCCACAATGGCCTGAGCCTCCTTCTCCACCGCTGAGTGCCGAATTTCGGGGCCTTGAAGGGTGCGGGAAAAGAACGCGACGGGCCTGCCTGCCTGGTTTAGTGTGACGGCTAGGGCGAAATCAGATGCATCACTCTCCACCTGGAAAGGGATGGATTCATCCACCGCGTGCATCGTGGCATTCGAAATGTCGCTTTTCAAAGCCTTGAAGGCCAATTGGGCCTCCGGCGTAAGTGGGAAGGTCGTGGACTTGATGAGCGGACGAGCTTTGTCCGCGTAGTTGGGGACCCACTGCGCATAGTACGAAAAGAACCCGAGGCATCTCCTCAGTGCTTTCGTGCTAGCGGGCAAGAGGAGTTCGGTAAGGGAGGGGGCGCATACGGTCTGGATCAGGGCCAATGACCCCGTTTTCCACCACGTATCCTAGGATGGCTAACCTGCGCGTACGGAATATGCACTTCTCCCTGTTATAGGTCAGGTTCAGGCGAGATGCGGTGCGCAGAAAGTGTTGGAGATTCGTGTCATGGTTCTGCTGGTCATGGCCGCAGATGGTGACGTTATCCAGGTACGGGAAGGTAGCCCGCAACCCGTTCTGGTCCACCATTCGGTCCATAGCACGCTAGAAGACCGAGACCCCATTGGTGACACCAAATGGAACCCTGAGGAATTGGTATAGACGACCATCCGCCTCAAAAGCCGTGTATTGTCGGCCTCTGGGCGGATGGGGAGCTGATGGTAGGCGGACTTAAGGTCTATGGTAGAGAACACTCGGTACTGCACAATCTGATTGACCATATCAGAAATGCGTGGGAGAGGATACGCATCCAGCTGCGTATAACGATTAATGGTCTGACTGTAGTCGATGACCATCCGAGGTTTGTTCCCGCTTTTGACTACCACGACCTGCGCTCTCCACGGACTAGCACTGGCCTGTATGATCCCTTCCTTGAGGAGCCGCTGAACCTCAGATCTAATAAAGATCCGGTCCTCAGCGCTGTAACGCCTACTTTTAGTAGCGATGGGCTTGCAGCCTGGTACCAGATTCTTAAATAGGGATGGTGTAGTGATTTTCAGAGTGGAAAGATTGCATGCGGGGCGCTTTGGGCAATTTGGAGGCTGCGGCTGATTCCCTACTGCCAGTGAAGGGAGTGGCCCACCGTACTGTAGGATCACACTCTTCATGTGGACCATAAAATTTAGTCCGAGGAGAATTGGCGCACAAAGGTGAGGTAACACAAGGAGCCTGTATTGCTCGTAAATTGTGCCCTGTACCTCTCGAGTTACCATACATCGTCCTTGGATCGGTACAGACCGGGACCGTGATGCCATGGAAATTGTCTGCTTGGCAGGGAGAACCCGGAGTCCACACCTTTTAGCAGTTTCAGGGTGTATGAAACTTTCAGTGCTCCCACCGTCAAACAGACAATTCACAGTTCGACCATTTACCTTTATATCCATCATTGAATTCTCAAGCCTGTGGTGCTTAGTCTGGTCCAGGGAGATCGACGCCACCGTTGGCCCCTGGGCATCACTGCATGCCGCCGATGTTGATGCTGAGGACCCCTGCTGGTCGCTCCTAGTCGTCGTGGACCATGATGGCCGCCCCCATGAATCGCACGTGCGCGAGGGCGCCAAATGCAGCGACTCCTGGTGGCCTTCCTCCTCCTCCGTCAGCCACGATGGCGCCGTCCTGGGTTCGCACGTGGTCGGACCTTGTTGGTACTGCGACGCCGAAGGAGATTGTCTCCGTTCTGGAGGGTTACAAGCTGCACTGCCGTTTTTAGACTTCGACCTGCAGACTTTACCGTAGTGGCCTTTTTTACCGCACCTGGCTGCAGTTAGCCGTTCATGCCGGACACTGTTGCCGTGGATGCTTGGCCCCACCGCAAAAATAGCATCGCTGGCCACCTGGAGCTGCCGCCGTCGTCGGATCGATCTGGGAGCGCGGGTTTGCGGGGCGAGGAGGGAGCTGAGCTTGCTCCTGCCACGTTGACTGCACGTGGTCCTCGGGGTACAGCGCCAAGCTTTTCGACGCCGCTTCCAGCATCTCAGCCATCTCCATTGCTTGGGTCAAGTCGAGGTTCCCCTTTTCCAGCAATTTAAGCCTGATGTACGAGGACCCTACCCCTGCTACGAACGCGTCTCGGGCGAGGTCGTACATATATTGTTCGGCTGATACGTCTTTACAATCGCAACCCCTGGCAAGCTGCAGGAGCTCATTGGCGTAGTCCTCCATGGTTTCGCCCGACTGCCGACGTCGTGTAGCGAGGAGGTAACGAGCGTGTATCTCGTTGGGTGGTTTCGTGTATCGTTTCTTCAGGAGCTCGACGGCCCTCGGGTAAGTGGGAGCCACACGAATCGCGAGATAAATCGTGTCGCTTACCCTTGCGTGGAGGACTTGGAGTTTGTCACTGTCTGTAGTAATAGCTACAGAGGCAGCCAGGTAGTCTTCGAAACACTTCCACCAGTGGTCGAAGGTGTTAGCGGCACCGACCGCACGTGGGTCCAGCGCCAGACGATCTGGTTTCAAGATCTGTTCCATACTCTTTTTTTTTGTACAGCTGAGAGTTTTCTGTTAGACAATAAAATTGATGCGCGACAATCAAGCACGTGGAACAAGGCTTCTGTATTGAAGGCTTTTATTGTCTAACAATGGAACTACTAACACGAATACACCAGTTCAGACTGAAGGGGTCCTGCCGGAGCAGAGGGTCTTATACCTCGCCACCGGAGGCGGGGCCCCACCGGGATGTGCCATGATAACACTTATAACAGGTAAACACCCTAACCCAACAACATTGTACAACCCCCACAGTGACAACACCCTAGCCCAACAGTAACATAATAACAACCCCCAGTCGTAACCAACGATGGTTCACCACAGCCTGCCACAGGCTGCCTTTCACCAGGTCCCTAAATTGTACCCTGGACACCTGGAAGCTGACTGGAAAAGGCAAGTTGGCCTCCTTTAATTTGCTGTCTGAGCCTCCTATTGATCCTAATCAGCTACCTGCCTTGGGTGGGTGGAAATCCCTGCTGGCCCCCAATCTTGTTGTCACAAAAATAGCCCAGAGGTGCAATGAAATCAGGGAATTTGGTGTGCCTGCTGATGGAATTATTGTTATCTTCCACCTGCCTCTGATCCCAGTCGCAGCGGGAGCCAAAATTCAAGCTGATTAATTCCAAAATTCGTGAGACTTTGTTAGCTTTCAACCCCATGAAGAGTCTGGAAGTGGAAAAAAAAAGCTGGGCAGGAAAGATAGGATCAAGATATTCAGAAGCAGAGTGGAGTGGGTGTTGACACCTAGACATTTATTGAGAAGCTGTGAAAGAACTTTGGTGGCATCTGCACAAAACTATTGAAAAAAAAGCCTTAGATGTCAGCTGGAAAGTTCAATGAATTAATGTGCAGAGAGTTTGACAAACAACAGTAATAAAGCAGAGAAGGATGAAATCTGTTGGCTATTCCTTCAGAGCAAGCAAGGTTTTAAAACCATTATTCGAGGAGTAAATTGAACTAGTAAAGCATACTGAAATTACCATAGAAGAATTATCACCATGCATGATGAATAAATGCTTCACTAATAGCTAACCGATGATGATGTGGCAGATTCACTATATGAGTTTAATTTGACCTAAATTTGTTCCCAAATGCTCTATTCTTAATGACTTAACTCTATCATGAGACCAATTGTTGAATAAGGTTTACTAAATTTAACAACCATCTTATTACTAAGTCTACAAGATGTCAGCAGCCAGGTCTTCAAGGATAATGATCTTGAAGGCTTATCTTTAATAATATATAAGTGTTCTATGAAGACAGTGGCATGAATCATGCTGGTTTTCATGACAAATTGCCTTGGAATTCAATCACAACCTACTTTAACTGTTCGTGATATTACTCACAGAATGTGTTTTTAATTGGTGAATCATGAAAAAGAATTGCATTTATATAGTGCCTTTCACAACCACCAGGTACCTTAAAATAGTTTTTGCGGTGTTGCAATGTAAGAAATGCAGCAGCCAGTTTGTCGACAGTAAACCCCCACAAACAGCAATGAAATAATGACCAAATAGTCACATTTCCTGATGTTGATTGAGGGATAAATGTTGCCCAAGGTACTGGGGATAACTCACCTGCATTTCTTAGTAATAATGCCATGGGATCTTTTTTATCCACCTGAGAAGGTAAGCAGGCCCTAAGGTTTGACACCTCAACCAGAAGATGACATTGCCAACAATACAGCACTCCCTCAGTACTGCATTAGAATGTCAACCTTTACGCTTGTGGTCTGGATTGAGACTTGAACCCAGCACCTTCTGACTCACTGGTGAGGGTACCACTACAGATTACACTGCTGCAGCTCACTTTAATTGCTGACTATTGTGATGACCTAATGGACAATTGGATTCAGCCCTTAAAAAGAACATTTTTTAAACAATTAAATTCCTTCCAAATGTTTTTTTTTATCTTAAAGACTTATTAACTGCCACAATGAGTGCAAGAACAAAAAATCCATCAATATAACAGACTTTACTGTCCTTGTAAATCACAGATGCAAATTTATTTATTATGAGTGCAACCAGGGAAGATTCTAAGAATTGCTTATCATTTGTTAAATTATTCCTGCATTTATTATTGAAGACAAGGTTCTTTTAGTTTGATCTTCTACATCAACAATGATAGCAGAAAGCCTTCCCACTGATGAGGCTGTTCCTATTCATCAGTGCTTTGGCGGATTGGCCATGCTAAATTGCCCCTTAGTGTCCTCAGAAGAGTCGGTTAGGAGGGATTAGTGGGGTAAATACGTAGGGTGAAGGGGACAGGGCAGGGTAAGCTGCTCCATCACAGACTCAGTGCAGACTCGATGGGACAAATGACCTCCT
The DNA here is from genome assembly GCF_964213995.1 of Mustelus asterias. Classification (NCBI taxonomy): domain Eukaryota; kingdom Metazoa; phylum Chordata; class Chondrichthyes; order Carcharhiniformes; family Triakidae; genus Mustelus; species Mustelus asterias. Next base: position 60,501,621 of record NC_135803.1, on the reverse strand, counting down.
TCTGAACTGTAGGGGTTCTCAGATTCTTAGTGATTTTTCCTGAAGATGTTACCAATATCGTCTCTTTAAAAGGTTGTTGAGGGGGCTGTGGTTGATGTTGCATATATGGACTTTCAAAAGACTCTGACAAATATACATTCAAGTCTTGGACTTGGATATACTGCGCATAATATCAAATTTTGCATGTGACATGAAACTTGGAAATGTAGTAAATAGTGAAAAGGATAGTAACAGACTTAAGGTGGATGTAAACAGAGTAGAGAAATGGGCACACACATGGTAAGTTGCATTCATGAAATAAATTTTGAAGTGATTCATTTTGGTAGGAAACATGAGGCAAAGCATTATAAACTAAATGGTACAAAGTTAGAGGTTACAGGAACAAGTCTTTGAAGGTGGTCGGGCAAGTTGAGGAGGCTATTAAAAAAAAAATCAGAATCCTTAACTTTAGGAGTATAGTGGCCAATTCTGGGCACCACGCATTAGGAAGAATTTGAAGGCCTTAGAGAGAGAGAGAAGATTTACAAGAATGGTCTTGTTTCTAGAGAAATTGGTATTGTTCTCCTTAGAGCAGTGAAGATTAAGGGGAGAATTGACAGAGATGTTCAAAATATTGAAGGGTTTTGACAGAGTAGTTAAGAAGAAATGTTTCCAGTAGCAGAAATGTAGCAGCTAGTGGACACAGAATTAAGGTAACCAGTAAAAAAAAACTAGGAAAAATATGGTTATGCAATGAGATGTTATCATCTAGATTGCACTGCCTGCTGGGGTGTTGAAAGCAGATTCACAAGGGAATCAGATGAACTGTTGAGGGACAACAATTTCTGGAAGAGAGTGGGACAAATTGTATTGTTTGTCCAAAGAGATTTGATTTGATTTGATTTATTATTGTCACATGCATTAGTATAAAATGAAAAGTATTGTTTCTTGCGCGCTATACAGACAAAGCATACCGTTCATAGAGAAGGAAATGAGAGAGTGCAGAATATAATGTTACAGTCATAGCTAGGGTGTAGAGAAAGATCAATTTAATGCAAGGTAGGTCCATTCAAAAGTCTGATGGCAGCAGGGAAGAAGTTGTTCTTGAGTTGGTTGGTACGTGGCCTCAGATTTTTGTAACTTTTTCCTGACGGAAGAAGGTGGAAGAGAGAATGTCCGGGGTGCGTGGGGTCCTTAATTATGCTGGCTGCTTTGCCGAGGCAGCAGAAAGTGTAGACAGATTCAATGGATGGGAGGCTGGTTTGTATGATGGATTGGGCTATGTTCACGACCTTCTATAGTTTCTTGCGATCTTGGGCAGAGCAGGAGTCATATCAAGCTGTGATACAACCAGAAAGAAAGAGTCAGCATGATGTAGTAAATCGCCCCCTTAAGTGCTGCATCGTTCTATAATTCTACATGTCCTCAAATTAATAATGCTTTATATCATGTCAAGACTGGCTTTTCTGAAACAGTGATTACAATTAGGGCAGCACAGTGGCACTGTGGTTAGCACTGCTGCCTCACAGCACCAGGGACCTGGCTTCGAATCCTGGCTTGGGTCACTGTCTGTGCAGAGTCTGCATGTTCTCCCTCTGTCTGCATGGTTTTCCTCCCACAGTCCAAACGACATGCTGGTTAGGTGCATTGGCCATGCTAAATTCTCCCTCAGTGTACCCGAAAAGGCGCCAGAGTGTGGCAACGAGGGGATTAACGTCACTGCAGGTAATGTAAGCCTACTTGTGACACTAATAAATAAAAAAAACTGATGCTCATGGTAAAGAATATAAAGAAGATGCACAGGAAAATCCGTTTGACAATGATATTTATTAAATAAATGGATAGGACTAAACAACATGCAAACAAAACAAATTATGATCATGAGATCCAACTTACAGAAAAACTGTTTACAATGAGAATATTTGTGAATGTCAGTAAATTTTGAAAGGTCACTTATTTATTCTGTAGTCTTAGAGGTCCAGAGGTTGCAAGTCAAGTCGTGTCAGTGATTTTCAGTGATATGGGCTGCGGTTTATTTGGCCCTGTCACTGGCTGGCATTCGTGGACGGGATGGGAAAATTTGGAGGACAGTTGATTTTTAATGCCTCTCCAAATCTTCCCGTCCCACCTGTGCGGACACCCGCCAGTGTCAGGGCTGGAAAATCGTGCCCATGGTTGTATAAGAACAGCTCAACAGCATGGAGGAGATTCAGCTTTATTGAAAACCAGGAACAAAAAATGGTGACCACAGAACATAATGGCTTGCATTTGGGGTCTGGTCACAGGTGAACTGACAGTACTTGCCTTTAACCTTGAGGAAACAAGGTCAAACAATTCCTGTAGCATGGATACCCCCTTTTATTGATCTTTGTTTAACTCTTGGCACCAGGTCAAGAGGATGTCCAGGCATCCAGCAACAATTATTTCATCAAGCAAAGCAAGCAACGAATCACACTGAAGTATTCTCACAGACTGCAAACCAGGAACTAAAATGCACTGATTAGTCTTAATTTTTAAAATATCAGTTTGTAAACACTAAATTATATTATTCAGATACACACACGGTTGAAGTCAAAATATCATAACTTAAAACTCCACATTTTTAACTTTTGATTAGATTTGATTTGATTTATTATTATCACATGCAGTAGTATACAGTGAAATGTATTGTTTCTTGCGCACTATACAGACAAGCACACCGTCCAAAGAGAAGGAAAGGAGAGAGTGCAGAATGTAGAGTTACAGTCATAGCTAGGGCATTGAGAAAGATCAACTTAATGTGAGTGAGGTCCGTTCAAAAGTCTGATGGCAGCAGGGAAGAAGCTGTTCTTGAGTTGGTTGGTAACTGTCCTCAGGCTTTTGTATCTTTTTCCCGATGCAAGAAGATGGAAAGAAAATATATCCGGGGTGCACGTTAATGAGAGTCGTAGCTGACATGCCAAATTTCCTTAGTTTTCTGAGAAAATAGAAGCGTTGGTGGGTTTTCATAACTATAGCATCGGCATGAGGGACCAGGACAGGTTGTTGGTGAAGTGGACGCCTAAAATCTTGAAGGTCTCAACCATTTTTACTTCATTCCCTTGATGTAGACTGGGGCTTGTGCTTGGGGTCCTTAATTATGCTGGCTGCTTTTCTGAGGCAGTAGGAAGTGCAGACAGTGTCAATGGGTGGGGGGCTAGTTTGAGTGATGGACTGGGCTTCGGTCACAGCCCTTTGTATTTTCTTGCGATCTTGGACAGAGCAGAAGCCATACCAAGCTGTGATACAACCAGAAAGAATGCTTTCTATGGTGCATCTGTAAAAGTTGGTGAAAGTCGCAGCTGACATGCAAAATGTCCTTAGTTTTCTGAGAAAGTAGAGGCGTTGGTGGGCTTTCTTAACTATAGCATCGGCATGAGGGACCAAGACAGGTTGTTGGTGATGTGGACATCTAAAAACTTGAAACTCTCAACCAATTTTGCTTCATCCTCATTGATGTAGACTGGGGCTTGTACTCCACTACCCTTCCTGAAGTCGATGACTATATCCTTCATTTTGTTGACATTGAGGGAGAGATTATTGTCATTGCATCGGTTCACCAGATTCTCTATCTCATTCCTGTACTCCGTCTCATCATTGTTTGAAATCTGACTACGCCAGTGTCATCATTTTGAAAATCGAGTTGGAGGTGAATTTGGCCAAACAGTCATAGTCACTCAGCCAACTTTTACACAATAATGGAAAATTCGACATTTCACAAACATAAAGGGTAAAATCTTTCCGCTCTTCACATTAGCAGGACCTTTTCTACCCACTGTAGGGACTTAAAGATCCCGTCATCAGACAAAGGCACATTGCCTCCCGCTACTGAGAATCACACCACTCGGGGACAGAGAACTTTGCCCAATATCTGGTATTCAGGGCTTTTACAACATAAATTATCATCTTAGCGTGCCATTAAAAAGCTAGCTACATCTCATTCAAGAATATGTGGCTTTTCCAGGAGTTTTACAGTGAGACTAATGCCATGACAGTGTAAGATCTCATCAATTCAGTGATTTCTATTTGATCACAGTCTGGGAGTACATCAACAGCACACATTATGGAGAAGTGTAGTATTATTGGCAGCAACTTCGGGATGTCTGTTCAATCATACATGTACAGACTCCTGAAGTTGCTGTCAGTTTCAGAATAGTAATGACAGTGAATGCAAACAGTTTCACACTCATTGGTACTCCATTATTAAGGAGCAAAAGTTGCCACTATTGTTTCTGCGGAACACGGAACTTATTTTGCAGAGGAGAACAAGATGTTCCAGGCTAAAAGTAATCAGCTTGGAGATATTGTTGTTGTGATGGACATGACAAGAAACATTTGTGCATCCAAGTGTGAGGAGGAGAGTGATGGAGAAGAGGAAGCCTTAAAACCAAATGGGAAAATACTGTGTTGAGAGGCTTAACAGCAGTTGTAATCCAAAGATGTGTGGCCTAGGTTGAATGGTCATGCTAAATTGATCCTTAGTGACAGGGTGATTAGCAGAGTAAATATGTGGGGTTATAGGGATTGGGTCTAGGTGAGATTGTTGCCGGTGCAGGATTGATGGGCTGAATGGCCTTCTTCTGCATTGCAGGGAATCTATGATTCTCTATAATTTTTAATTATTCCATCTTGTTTTAATTCTGTATTGTGTTTCTGCTTTATGCCTTGATTTGTTGTAGAAAAAGTTTCAGGTTTATCAGAACCCATATTATCTCTTCCCATAAAGTTTGAGTTCTTTGGTAACTTTAAAGCACTCCCTGTCAAATTGTTGAAAACATTCAACTTGGAAATATTGGAACTATCTTCACACCAGCAGAGTTGTCAAGAGTAGGATGGAGGTATTAAATAAGTAACAGGGAAGAAGGCACTGCAAAGGAGATTGATAGGATACTGGGTAAGGTGTAGATAGATGAAGAGGAGATACAAGAAAGATTGTCAGTAATTAACTTGGATGTATAATGTGACCCAAATTGGATGTACCTTCGTTGCTAAGGGAAGTATTGGTAAAGATTATAGGGATGTTGGGCTTAATTTTCAAACCATTTTAGATACAAGGATGGTACCAAAGTTCTGAATAATTGCAAACTTTTTCAAATAAGGAGATAATAATAAACTAAAAGCAGGGAGAAAGACAGAGTATAAATCAATATATTGTGGGGCTTGTAAGACAGGAATAACTGTGGGTGATTCTAGTCTTCTTATAGATTGGACATAACAAATTTACAAAAGGAGCCTTGAGGATGAATTCATAGAATTCATAAAACTGATACAGCAATACACTGTGGAACAAAAAGGGGAACAGACTATTTGAGACATGATAATGTGCAATGAGATGAGTTAATTAATAATCTCAAAGTAAAGGATCCTCAAGGAAAGAGTGATCATAAATGATGGAATTTCACATTCAGTTTGAGAGTGAGGAACCTGGGCGTCAATTCTCCCAAAAGTGCTGAATTGGTGGGAAAACTGTTCCAGATCACAACTGTTCTTTCAGTGCAACTCCAGACCCGAATCTCCCCATTCTGTGCAATGCAGAGGTCACAGTCGTGAATGTCATTAAACGCTCAGGGGGCGGGGCCTATTCATGCCAAAGAGCCTAAAATCGGCAGGATGAGCGGGAACCCACACATGCGTACATCGCTGGAAGATTTCTGAAAAGACCTCCCAGCATCCAGATCATTGCCATCCAACCCCCACAGACATCGTTGGCCTCGTCGCTGTCCCCCACAACCGCCCACAGACATTGCTGGCCTGATCGCTGTCCCCCACAAACTCCCCACAGACATCACTGGCCTCATCACTAGCCCCCACAACCCCCCACAGACATCGCAGGCCTCCATAACCGCCCCCCCCCCAGACATCGCTGGCCCCCTTCCCCCAAAGAGACAGTGCTGGCCTCCCTCCCCCATACAGACATGCCCCCCCCGCCCCTCCCCATCTCCCACCGCATACAGACATGGCTGCCCGCTCACCTCACGCCCCCATGGATCCAGATAATGCAGGTACCCAATCCCTCCATCCCTTGAACACACTGTCCTCACAGCTGACATGCACAAACCCAGCTCGCGAGCATTCCCTCTCTTGAATGGGAGTCCTGAGTATTGCACCCCACTGGACACAGCAGCCTATTGAATGGCAGCCAATCAGCATCCCGAGGGATGAATGACACTCAACTGAATGCAGCCTTCAAAATCTCTCACAAGTATTTGTTGCCAACTTGACTGGCCGCACTCACTCCACCTGCACTCCCCTAATAAGCCAGAACTGTATATAAGCTGCAGGAATGGACACAGCCAGTCACACCACAAAGATGTCTGTGTGGAAACCTGCTCCCAGATTCACAGAGGTCGACCAGGAGCACCTGCTAGATGCCATGGAGGAGAGACATGAGCGGATCTTCCCCGGCCAGGGCCCTCACTGTGGTGAACCATCGTTGGTTACCACTGGGGGTTGTTCTTATGTTACTGTTGGGTTAGGGTGTTGTCACTGTGGGGGTTGTATAATGTTGTTGGGTTAGGGTGTTTACCTATGGTAAATGTTATTATGGCACATCCCGGTGGGGCCCCGCCTCCGGAGGAGAGGTATAAGACCCTCTGCTCCGGCAGGACCCCTCCAGTCTGAACTGGTGTACTCGTGTTAGTTAGTTCCATTGTTTGATAATAAAAGCCTTCAATAACTGAAGCCTTGTTCCACGTGCTTGATTGTCGCGCATCAATTTTATTATCAAACAGAAAACTCTCAGCAGTAAAAAGAGAGTATGGAACAGATTTTGAAACCAGATCGTCTGACGTTGGACCCACGTGCGGTCGGTGCCGCTAACAGCTTCGACCACTGGTGGAAGTGTTTCGAAGACTACCTGGCAGCCTCTGTAGCTATTACTACAGACAGCGACAAACTCCAAGTCCTCCACGCAAGGGTAAGCGACACGATTTATCTTGCAATTCGTGCGGCCACCACTTACCCGAGGGCCGTCGAGCTCTTGAAGAAACGATACACGAAACCACCCAACGAGATACACGCTCGTTACCTCCTCGCTACACGACGTCGGCAGTCGGGCGAAACCATGGAGGACTACGCCAATGAGCTCCTGCAGCTTGCCAGGGGTTGCGATTGTAAAGACGTATCAGCCGAACAATACATGTACGACCTCGCCCGAGACGCGTTCGTAGCAGGGGTAGGGTCCTCGTACATCCGGCTTAAGTTACTGGAGAAAGGGAACCTCAACTTGACCCAAGCGATGGAGATGGCTGAGATGCTGGAGGCAGCGTCGAAAAGCTTGGCTCTGTACCCCGAGGACCACGTGGAGACAACGTGGCAAGAGCAAGCTCAAATCCCTCCTCGCCCCCGCGGGCTCGCGCTCCCATATCGATCCGACGACGGCGGCAGCTCCAGGCGGCCAGCGATGCTATGTTTGCGGTGGGGCCAAGCATCCACGGCAACAGTGTCCGGCAAAAACGGCAATCTGCAGCCAGTGTGGTAAAAAGGGCCACTATGGTAAAGTTTGCAGGTCGAAGTCCAAAAACGGCAGTGCAGCTTGTAACCCTCCAGAGCGGAGACAATCTCCTTCGGCGTCGCAGTACCAACGAGGTCCGACCACGTGCGAATCCAGGACGGCGCCATCGTGGCTGACGGAGTAGGAGGAAGACCACCAGGAGTCGCTACGTTTGGCGCCCTCGCCCACGTGTGATTCATGGGGGCGGCCATCATGGTCCACGACGACTAGGAGCGACCAGCAGGGGTCCTCAGCATCAACATCGGCGGCATGCAGTGACGCCCAGGGGCCAACGGTGGCGTCGATCTCCCTGGACCAGACAAAGCACCACAGGCTTGAGAATTCCATGATGGATATCAAGGTAAATGGTCGTACTGTGAATTGTCTGTTTGACAGTGGGAGCACCGAGAGTTTCATACACCCTGACACTGCTAAAAGGTGCGGACTCCGGGTTCTCCCTGCCAAGCAGACAATTTCCATGGCATCACGGTCCCGGTCTGTACCGATCCAAGGACGATGTATGGTAACTCTAGAGGTACAGGGCACAAGTTACGAGCAATACAGGCTCCTTGTGTTACCTCACCTTTGTGCACCAATTCTCCTCGGACTAAATTTTATGGTCCACATGAAGAGTGTGATCCTACAGTACGGTGGGCCACTCCCTTCACTGGCAGTAGGGAATCAGCCGCAGCCTCCAAATTGCCCAAAGCGCCCCGCATGCAATCTTTCCACTCTGAAAATCACTACACCATCCTTATTTAAGAATCTGGTACCAGGCTGCAAGCCCATCGCTACTAAGAGTAGGCGTTACAGCGCTGAAGACCGGATCTTTATTAGATCTGAGGTTCAGCGGCTCCTCAAGGAAGGGATCATACAGGCCAGTGCTAGTCCGTGGAGAGCGCAGGTCGTGGTAGTCAAAAGCGGGAACAAACCTCGGATGGTCATCGACTACAGTCAGACCATTAACCGTTATACGCAGCTGGATGCGTATCCTCTCCCGCGCATTTCTGATATGGTCAATCAGATTGCGCAGTACCGAGTGTTCTCTACCATAGACCTTAAGTCCGCCTACCATCAACTCCCCATCCGCCCAGAGGACCGACAATATACGGCTTTTGAGGCGGATGGTCGTCTATACCATTTTCTCAGGGTTCCATTTGGTGTCACCAATGGGGTCTCGGTCTTCCAGCGTGCTATGGACCGAATGGTGGACCAGAACGGGTTGCGGGCTACCTTCCCGTACCTGGATAACGTCACCATCTGCGGCCATGACCAGCAGGACCATGACACGAATCTCCAACACTTTCTGCGCACTGCATCTCGCCTGAATCTGACCTATAACAGGGAGAAGTGCGTATTCCGTACGCCCAGGTTAGCTATCCTTGGATACGTGGTGGAAAACGGGGTCATTGGCCCTGATCCAGACCGTATGCGCCCCCTTACTGAACTTCCCTTGCCCGCTAGCACGAAAGCACTGAGGAGATGCCTCGGGTTCTTTTCGTATTATGCGCAGTGGGTCCCCAACTACGCGGACAAAGCTCGTCCGCTCATCAAGTCCACGACCTTCCCACTCACGCCGGAGGCCCAATTGGCCTTCAAGGCTTTGAAAAGCGACATTTCGAAAGCCACGATGCACGCAGTGGATGAATCCATCCCTTTCCAGGTGGAGAGTGATGCATCTGATTTCGCCCTAGCCGCCACACTAAACCAGGCAGGCAGGCCCGTCGCGTTCTTTTCCCGCACCCTTCAAGGCCCCGAAATTCGGCACTCAGCGGTGGAGAAGGAGGCTCAGGCCATTGTGGAGGCAGTCAGACACTGGCGCCATTACCTGGCGGGGAAGCGGTTCACTCTGATCACGGATCAACGATCCGTGGCGTTTATGTTCAGTAACACGCAGAGGGGCAAGATCAAGAACGATAAGATCTTGCGGTGGAGAATTGAGCTCTCCACCTATAATTACGATATTATGTATCGTCCAGGGAAGCTCAATGAGCCCTCGGATGCCCTCTCGCGCGGAACATGCGCCATCATGCAGGAGGACCGCTTGAAGGCCCTCCACAATGACCTGTGTCATCCTGGAGTCACCCGACTCTACCACTTCGTCAAAGCCCGCAACCTGCCCTACTCGGTGGAGGATGTCAGGTCAGTGACGAGAAGCTGTCGGATTTGCGCAGAATGCAAACCGCACTTTTATCGACCAGACCGGGCACAATTGGTCAAGGCCACTCGCCCTTTCGAGAGGCTGAGTGTGGATTTTAAGGGCCCCCTTCCCTCAACGGACCGGAACGTCTATTTCCTCAATATAATAGATGAATACTCCCGGTTCCCGTTTGTTGTCCCCTGTGCGGACACGTCGACTGCCACCGTCATTAAGGCATTCAGTGAGCTTTTTACCCTGTTCGGGTACCCCTGCTACATTCATAGCGACAGGGGCTCGTCGTTCATGAGCAACGACTTGAGGCAATTCCTGCTCTCATTCGGGATTGCCTCTAGTAGAACCACGAGCTACAACCCTAGGGGTAACGGACAGGTGGAAAGGGAGAATGCTACAGTCTGGAAGGCTGTCCTACTGGCACTGAAATCCAGGGGCCTTCCAGTCTCCCGTTGGCAGGAGGTCCTTCCAAATGCGCTCCATTCTATCCGCTCCCTCCTGTGTACGGCAACCAATGCTACTCCCCACGAGAGGATGTTCTCATTCCCTTGGAAGTCGTCCTCGGGGATCTCATTACCAGCCTGGTTGACGTACCCAGGACCCGTCCTTCTGCGGCGACATGTGAGGGCTCGCAGGTCCGACCCCTTGGTCGAACCGGTCCAACTCCTCCACGCCAACCCTCAGTATGCCTATGTGGCATATCCTGATGGGCGAGAGGACACTGTCTCCATTCGAGACCTGGCGCCCGCAGGGGATGTAGCAACTCCTGTCGCTCCCATACCCCCTGTCACGAATCCCCTACTACTTGTTTCTTCCCCAGACGTGGCGCGGTCAGCACCGGGACCAGTGCATAACAGTTATACTCCCATGTACAGCTTGCCTGAGACTCGGAGATCGGCGCCACCACAGAAGGTTCCAGGATCCCCTGCACCATCGCCTCACCAGGGCCAACCGGCCCGGGAGTCCTTGAGGGGACAGCCGGACGCTGTTTAGGAGAGAACGCCACCGCAAGCACCTGCTCCGGTTTCGCAACCGGTGTTGAGGAGATCACAGCGACGGTGCGGTCCTCCAGACCGTCTGGACTTGTGAATTTTGTACATATATGACCTGTTTTTTGCACCCCGCCGGCCTTTGTTTTTAAAGGAGGGGTGAATGTGGTGAACCATCATTGGTTACCACTGGGGGTTGTTCTTATGTTACTGTTGGGTTAGGGTGTTGTCACTGTGGGGGTTGTATAATGTTGTTGGGTTAGGGTGTTTACCTGTGGTAAATGTTATTATGGCACATCCCGGTCGGGCCCCGCCTCCTGGGGAGAGGTATAAGACCCTCTGCTCCGGCAGGACCCCTCCAGTCTGAACTGGTGTACTCGTGTTAGTTAGTTCCATTGTTTGACAATAAAAGCCTTCAATAACTGAAGCCTTGTTCCACGTGCTTGATTGTCGCGCATCACTCACCCGAGGGGTGCATCCGCCACGGCATTGTGGGAGGAGGTGGCAGAAGCGGTGAATGCCAGGAAACTGACACCGCGCTCTGGCCGGCAGTGTCGGAAAAAAATGTATGACCTTCTTCGAGCAGCAAGGGTGAGTGAGCATCCCACTTGGAACCCCGCACATGCTTGGCACGGATCTCAAACCCTGCTGAGACACCTGAAGGGCATGCAACAAGTTAGCCTTCCCCCAGGAATAGAATCTAACCTCTTCCCCTCACCTCTCAACAAGCACCCTTCAGTGGTGACCACTTTCCCCGAAACTGCCAGCACAACGCCTGAGACACAGGCACGCATTGCACACCATGCACTGCAATATATTAATGCTTACTATCCACCTTATGCTCCCACAGGAAAAGAAAATCCACAATGTACGTGGGATGATGCAGACGAGTGGTGGTGTGCCTGACCTGTGGCAGCTGACCTGCATTGAGAAGCGTGCCATGGAGCTGGCAGGGGGTGATAGGTCTTCCCGATTGGTCACCGACAGCCAGGTTAGCGTCCCGCATGCAAGTGAGCAGAAATGCACCCTCAACCTAGGTCCTCCTTGAAATAAGTGCGATGCTGCAAAGAATGTTTTGCCTCTCTCCCCTTAATGTGTGTTCTTTAATGCAGCTCTGGACCCAGAGGAACCTGGCCCTCGGGTATTGCCGCTGCCCCTGCTGCTCTGGAGCAAACCGCCCACGACCCCCTCGATGACACCTCGGAGGGAAGCACTGAGGAATCCTCCGAGGGCAGCACCACTGAAGCGGCACCGGCATGTACCACACAACCCACCAACACAGAGACTATCACCATGGTGGGTAACTTTAGTGTTGAGGTTTCTGGGTCATGAACATCACAGACACTGATGCACATCGGGTGGAGGCGGGCACATCCGAGGGCTCGGGCACATGGAGGGCTGCCGGAGGCCGGAATTCAGCTGTCCCCAAGCCAGCTGCTGGGCCTCTGCATTGTTCCTCCCAAGACTGGTGGAGATGCATCAGGAAACCTGGGAAGTTGTGGAAGGGCTGTCAGCAACCATGCTGCGACTGCAAGGCTGTTTAGGGGAGTCCAACAGAGTGCTGTTGCAGGAGGTGATGCTGACACAGTGTGTGAACCAGGCCAACACTGCAAGGATGGCAGCACAGTGGAAAGCCTGGCTCAGGGGTCTGTTCTAAAGGGTAACAGGGTCCAGGCCATCCTGGAGACACGACGGGGCATGGGTGAGTGTGTTTCTGGCATCCAGGAGGCACAGCATTCGATGGCCATGGGTGTCGGGGGCATGTGGGAGACACTGCTGGCCATGGCTGGGACTCTCGCTGGCATTCTGGAGACACAGCAGGCTGTGGCTGTGAGCCTCGACAACTTAGCCCAGGCTCAGAGAGCTACTGCAGAGGGGCTCCAGACCCTGGCTTGCTCACAGAATGCTGTAGCGGAGGGACTCCAGAGCTTGGCCCAGCCTCAGAGGGCCAGGGCTGAGGGGTCACAGACCATGGGGGAGATGCATTAAGGCTTCCGGGATTGGCAGAGCCAAGTTATGCCGGAGCTTCTGGAGCTCAGTCCAGCTACCCTGGCATCCCATGGTGTGTCCCCGAGGCCTCTGGGCACCCCAAGGGAGGAAGAAGGGCTTTGAGCCCATGCCGGTGTCTTCCACCCAGGAGATCCCGGACGTCCCGAGACCTTCCGATTCCCCCCTTCCTCATGCCGGGGCATCTCAGGGCCAGCGAGATGAACAGGGTGGCACCGAAACAGTGCCATCCACAAGTCAGTTGGGGCTCTCCTGTTCCTGGTCACCAAGGGGACGTCCACTAAGGGCATCACAGGCAATGGGGCGTGATTCACAGCTGGACACCTCCACCTCCGATGTGCATCTTGGGGTAGCACCTAGAAGAAGCAGTCGACAGCACAAAGTAAGAAAGTTGTAGTTCACTAGAGGGCATGGGTGAAGATCACCAGTAGTCAGGATTTATTAATCAATAATGTTAAGAACACAATAAACTGTTAGTTGCACCTCACAGCTGTGACTAATGTGTCTCTGATTCCCGACCCCCCCAACAGAGCTGAGTGTTCCCCATTCCCAAACATAGAGGCACTGTCTGTTGTGCCTTGCAGGCTCAGCCACATGTTACAGAATGCCTGCCCTACCTTCCCCAACATCCACCAGACCCTTTGTGCAAGTGCCCCCCCCCCCCGCAAATTGGCCAAAAAACATGTGTCCCCAACCCCTTACAGCTACATCGGCCAGGGTGGCAGCGTGCATTCAGAGTACAGGTAGGAGTCAGACATGAATTGCACCAGGGGCAGGATCCCAGTGAGCACAACAGCGAGTCATCATCATCCTCCAGCCTTCAACCAAGACTCGCAACCATTGCCAGCCCAGGCACATTAATAGGGTCAGATGTTTCTGGGGGATAGGGTGGTCAGATGAGAGAGGCTGGGGAAGGGTGATGCGGTGGTTTGAGGGCCCAGGTCAGTTTGGAGGGGGAATAGTGGCTGCACTTGCTCCTGGGGTGTGGTGGATGTGTGATGGTTGCAGCCCCACAGACTTTATTTTTCCTCCGGGAGGTTCAAGGTCTGGAACAGGAACGTGGCTGAGCAGCTAGAAAGCTACATGCCAGTTTTCAGTCAAAGCCAGACACTTTGGCAAAATATGGGGGATGGGAGGAGGTGGGGTGACTCCCCAGGTCCACTAGCTCCTGACAGGATCGCGTTGGCCCAGAGAATCGGGCGAAAATGGATTTTGCGCCGAGCAACAAACCCGTCACAATGATCCTGGCCTGCTGCTTTGGCCTCAATCAGCAACCCAGCCAGAGCAGGCGGGAATCCGATTAATATTCAAATGGCTTGTTTAACGTGTCATGAGCGGACTTGAAACTCGATTCAAATGCCTTCTGTTATTCACTCATCTCCCCAGCAGAATCTGCAGTGGGCGGGCTTTGGTACAGATGCTGCATGTTAGACCCCAAGAGGGTGTTAAAGAGTTAGGTCCAATGCTCATGTACCTTCTGCCGCTGCCAGGCTGCAGAGGAAGGGTCCCTTAAGGGTTCTGGGTTTGGGTGGGCTAAGACTGGGGACAAGGGCTTCACCTCGGGACACCCCCCGTCTCCACTTTCACTAGGGGGAGAATTCTCTTCTCCACAGCTGTTCATGCAGTGACATTGTTTTAACACAGCATTTATTGCAAGCCTCTGAGCCGTCATAGAAAGTTAAGAGCCTTTGAAATATCTTCACCCCATTGAAAACTTGTTTCCATCCAATTTCAGTCCAGTCCTTTTAACTCGCATTTGATTGACTGCTTAATGGTTTTGCTCAGCATGTAGTCAGCTGTGTTTATTCCCCTTTCTCTTCATACTTGAATGCATCTCAAGTGCCCCCCATTGCACCTGACCATAATATTTATACAAAAGAGAAATTGAAAAGCACTTAGCTTCTTTGAAGTTGTTTGCAGCTGTGACTCCACTTTTCCGCTTTATCCCCAAAACCCTTGATTCCCTTACTGATTAAAAACCTGTCCATCCTTGCCTTGAAGAAACTTAATGAACCAACCTCTCCAGCCCTCAGCGGCAAAGAATTCTACAGATTCATTACCCTCTGCGAGAAGTAATTCCCTTCTCATCTCTGTCTGAAATGGGTGTACCCTTATTCTGAAATTATGCCTTCTGGTCCTAGATTCTCCCACAAGGGGCAACAGCCACTCAGTATCTACTGTGTCAAGCATCCTTAGAAGCTTACAAGTCTCAAAAAGGTTGCCTCTCTTCGTCCAAACTTCAATGAGTACAGGCACAAATTACTCATCCTCTCCTCATAAAAACATCCCTTCATACTCAGAACCAACCTAGTGAATCTTATCTGGACATCTTCCAATGCCAGCATATCTTTCCTCAGATAAGGGGACCAAAACAGTTTGCGGCATTCCTGGTGTGATCTAATTAGTGCCTTTATATAGATTTGGTAAGATTTCCCTATTTTTATACTCTGTTCCCTTTGAAATAAATTTAATCGGATTTATGACTGACAAGTTCACTGGACCTGATGGTGTACATCCAAGAGCCTTAAACAAGGTGGCAGCAGAGATAGTAAATACATTGGCTGTAATCTTCCAACATTTTCTAGATTCTGGAGATGTCCCAGCGAATTGAAAAATCACAGCTTTAATGCCCCTCTTCAAGAAACAAGGGCGACAGAAAATGGAAACCTCTTCATCAATTCGCTTAACATCAATCACTAGGGAATTCTGGAATCTATTATTAAGTAAGTAGTAGCAAGACATTTAGAAAATCATAATACAATCAAGCAGACTCAACATGAAAATAGCATGGGCAGGCATCGCTGAGCTGGAGGTGGGATAATGACATTGGGAAATCTCAAGATTCACGATGTCTGCCTCAAAGGAGAAAATACAATCCGGAGTCTCCAATTTAAGACAGAGATGGGGAGGAATTTCTTCTCCTAGAGGGCCATTAATCTTCAGAATTATCTACCACAGCGATCAGTGGAGGTTCAGCCATTGAATAAATTCAATGCCGACAGCATTTTTGATCGTCAAGGGAGTCCAGGATTATGGGGGCAGGCAGCAAAGTGAAGTTTAGGACACAATCAAATCAGCCATGATCTTACTGAATGGCAGAGCAGGCTTGAGGGGCTGAATGGCCTAAGCCTCCTCCTATTTCTTATGTTTTAATACAATTTGGCAATTACAGGCTAACATTGGTGATGCTGAAGTTTATAGAGTCAATAATTTGGAAGTAAATTAACAGTAACTTGGACAAACATGGACTAATAAAGGAGAAGCAGCAAGGGTTTTTTTAAAGGGCAAATCATATTTGAGTCACTTCATTGAATTTTTTGATGAGATGACGCGTGGGTTTCCTCCGGGTGCTCTGGTTTCCTCCCACAGTCCAAAGATGTGCGGGTTAGGTTGATTGGCCAGGTTAAAAATTGCCCCTTGGAATCCTAAAATGCGTAGGTTGGAGGGATTAGCGGGTAAATATGTGGGGGTGGGGCCTGGGTGGGATTGTGGTCGGTGCAGACTCGATGGGCCGAATGGCCTCCTTCTGCACTGTAGGGTTTCTATGATTTCTATGAAGAATTAGACAATGGCAGGGCAGTTGATGTGAATTACATGGACCATCAAAAGTAATTGATAAAGTAACACTTTTAGCTTGTTGACAAATTTGAAGCAAATTGATTTAAAGGGCAGTGGTAGCATGGACACAAATTGGGGGTTATATTAGGGGATCGAGAGTTGAAGTGAATGGCTGTTCTTTAAACTAGACGAAGGTGATTTTGCTCAGAGTTCAGTACTTAGATCACTGCTGTTTTGATATGCATTAATGACTTTGGTTTGGAGGCACAGTTTCAGAGATAAAACTGAGAAATACTATAATGTGAGGAAGGTAGATTTCAAAAGCACACTCATATGTTATTGGAGTTGGCAGATGCATGGCAGATGGAAAGCAAAGCAGTAAAATGTGAGATGATACATTTCGATCGGAAGAGGGAGAACAGACAATCAAATTGAAATGGTACACTGCTAATGGGGGTTCAAGACAGAGAAACCTGGGAGTATTTGCGCACAAAACTTTGAAGATAACAAGAAAGGTTAACAAAGCAGTTAATAAAGGATACGGATGATGGGCATTAGAAATAGAGGAACAGAGATCAAAACCTGGGAAGTTACACTAAGCCAATATAAAAGATTATTTGGTGCAGCTGGAGTATTTTGTCTAATTCTAAGCACCAGTCTTTGAAAGGTCATGAAAGCTTTGAAGAGAGGTTATTCTTTATTCTTGCATGGAATGTGGGCGTTGCTGGCTCAGCCAGCATTTACTGCCCATGCTGAATTGCTCTTGAACTGAGTGGTTGGCTAGGCCATTTCAGAGCACGTTTAAGAGTCAATCACATTGCTACCAGACCATGTAAGGATGGCAGATTTTCTTCCCTGAAGGACATTAGTGAACCAGAGGGGCTTTTAGCACAATCAACACTCGTTAAATGGTCATCATTAACCTTTTAATTCCAGAGCAAAAATATTTTTATGCAACAGGTGGTTAGGCTTTGAAATGCATTGTCTGATTGGATGATGGAAACAGAGTCAAGGTAACTTTTAAAAGGGAATTGGATAAATACTTGAAGGAAAAATATAATTGCAGGGTTGGGGGAAAGAATGGGGAAGTGGGACTAACTGGAATGGGCTTTGAAAGAGTAAGCGTGGGCTCGATGGGCTGATCGGCCTCCTTCTGCGTTGCACTAATCTATGAATCCATGAATTTGATTGGAGCTGAATTGGAACTTTCTCTCAAAAAAGCTTTGAGTGTGAAAGTTAACCAAACCCAAGGCAATCGACAGCATTGCATCAGACCAGTAGATGGTAGTGTTGCAGCATTGTCCTATTTTTATTGACAACACTTGTCTTCAACTGCACTGAAATGGTTTTACCTACAATAAAATATATTAGGTTTGAAGTCGGTGCAACATTTTTAATGATTAGCTTTCAGTTACCGCTTCAAAATATTTAGAATGAAAATATTTACAGATGTGCAAATATTGCTCAAGATGGTAATGGGTAGCATGAACAATCAGGTGGAAAATAATGTTGGCCAGAATGTATGTTGACAGAAATGTATTTTTGATGAATCTTGTGTACCGTGGAGAAAAATATTTAACTTGTGCAAATCAGGTGCAGTATTACTTCATGCATCAGACCATAGCAACCTGAGTCAAATTCAGCTTCAATTCTCATTCAAACATCGCTAGCAATATGTGGATGCTAAGGGTGTAGCTCACCATAGAATCATTGAACCCCTACATGCTGAAAGAAGCCATTCGGCCCATCGAGTCTGCACTGACTCTCTGAAAAAGCATCCCGCCCAGACACTCTCCTCCATCCTATCTCCATAACTCTTTGCATTTATCCACCTAACCTGCGCATATTTGGACACTGAGAGGCAATTTAGCATAGCTAATCCACCTAACCTGCACATCTTTGGACTTTGGAAGGAACCCGGAGCACTCGGAGGAAAGCCATGCAGTCACAGGGAGAACATGCAGACTCCACACAGTCACCCAAGGCTTAAATCAAACCCGGGTCCCTGGCACTGTGAGGCAGCAGTGCTAACCACATGTGGTTAACATAATGGGTAATAAGCAATAATGTGCTGACCCAGCTAGCAGGTCAAGTCTGGGTGGTGGAGAAGGAGAGACACTCAAAGGGGCAGCCAGCTAACTGGAGTTGTGTTGTGAGTCCAGGAAAACCACTCCTGCTTTTTCTGAGCCCACTCATACTGAAAATTCTTTTTGTTTTAAGCAGCTTTCAGCAGTCCCTGGAAGAACAATTGGTTAGGTAGGCAAATGGCTTGCATAACTCTTGGCTCAAACCTTGCTTTACCAACCTTTATATGAATATCACATGTGAGGCCCTCCACGTTTAAGGACTCAAAAGTGTTTTTCAGATCTACAAGATTAAAACTCAGCTGAGTCACTATGGTACCCAGTACATGTCTGGTGCTCATTGTACATGGCAGATTTTAATACAAAAATTCAAAGCGCTGATGAAAGAATGCCTTAAGTGCACTTGAAAAGGATTATTCCTGAAATATTTTAGTACTACAACTGCTCAATCTCAAGGTAGATTATTTAATCTTTCGTGGCCATCTTGTTCAACTCCAATACATGCTTCAATAAAAATATTTAGGCCTGAATCTTGTCTCCTGGGTCAGGAACAGACTGGAGACATCCTAGCTGCAAAAGTGCCCCGGATGTTCAAGGTTTAGGTCCAAAGGTGGAGTGGGGTGGGGGAGGGGTAGGTGAAAATGGAAGTCGTAGCAGACAACCACAGAAGAAATTTGAAGGCTGTTGGATGAGTGGAAGGCCAGCCTCAGTGCTCTGCCACTTCATAGAAGGTACCAGAATATGAGTAAAAGATGTGTGGTTGCATCAGGATTTGCAGATTAGACCCCGTTCCCCGCACCACTGTAAAAATGGCGGAGGCTGTGTTTGGAAGTGGGACATCTGAATCCGTGTCATTTTTACTGAAGCAGAGAGGCTCTCTATCTGTGCAAGTTTTCTAAATTATTAGGATGAGGAGTTATTGATAATAATATTTAGAAATGCTGGAAGATTCTCCAGAGAGATTCCACAAATTGCTCACCATACCTTCATGAATACTTTTAAACACCTCATAATAAGCATTTGTTATTTCATATTATTTCCCAGCTAATGAAGGATAACACAGTCATTAAGCTATCAGACTCTTGTGGCATTATGTTAAACTGTTATTACCATGTTTGTTAGAGTATGTTCTTAATGACGACATTATTATCACTCAGCTGCTATGTTACTAACACTGTAATAACATTTTAACAGTTAATCTTCAATAAGCCTTCTGCATGATTGCTCTGTGCTTCTGTTGATTGCAAAGCTATCACTGGGAGCAATCAAATATGAAAGCAGTTCTTATGAATTATTATTTCCATGTTGCCAGTATACTACTGGCATTCCATTGTTTTGATCTCTGGAGTTGCTGCCTCTGTCAATGAGAGGGTTTTTTAAAAACTACCTGTTAATCCTCCATAAATGGCCGCAGACTTATTTAAAGATGGACATTCCAGTTTTTAAAAGTACAAAATGGAATGGACAGTTCACCTTGACCCAGGGTGGAGTCCAGGGGTAAAGTGATTTTTTTTTGTATTCTGCACAGTCTGGGCATGTGTCAGGGAAGTCAGTACCTATCCAGATGTTGCTGACCATCCCTCTCCACTTCAGTTGAGGAGACTGAAAATGACAAGGGCTGCTCGACTTGCAGACCTTGAGGAATTAGAAATACAAGTGAAAACATTCAGAGATTATTTATAACTGGAATGCTGATGGGATATCAAATGTCCTCTGTGGAACAAAATGCTTAACCATCAACCTATTTGTGGGACAGTGGATACCCTGACGCAATGGTCAGTGAACTAAAGGAGAACCATCCTCAGGCCGGCAACATTTCCAGTGACCATCTTGAAGAATCAGCGTAAGAGTGACTTTTGAACTCTTTAAAGATATCAGTGCATGCTACCTTTTTGTGTCATCATCTTTTCTTGAGTGTGTCTGTCTTGTGTGAAGCAGGGAGTGAGTGCTGTTGGGATTACATTTTTAGATGTTGAGAGATGTAAATTTATTAGTTCTTTTAATTTAAACAAAACTTACCAGCAAACCTGTCTTGTTTCTGTTCTTACCAGTCATAGCATCCAAGGGGTTAAAATATAATTCCATGATTAAACTGCAAGTGATCCATTTAATATGTGATTGCATCAATCAAATCTAGCTTGATCATTATCTGGGTACAGTAACAGCAAATATAGAAACATATGAAATGAACAAATTTAATAATAAATTACACAAATTCCAGGAACTGGGAATATTGGGGGTGATTTGGTTAGCATTGCTGCCTACAGCGCCAGGGGCCCAGGGTCGATTCCCGGCTTGGGTCACTGTCTGTGTGGAGTTTGCACATTCTCCCCGTGTCTGCGTGGGTTTCCTCCAGGTGCTCCGGTTTCCTCCCACACTCCAAAGATGTGTGGGTTAGGTTGATTGGCCGTGCTAAATTGTCCCTTAACGTCAGGGGGATTAGCAAATATATTAGGGCGGCACGGTGGCACAGTGGCTAGCACTGCTGCTTCACAGCTCCAGGGACCTGGGTTCGACTCCCGGCTTGGGTCACTGTCTGTGTGGAGTTTGCACATTCTCCCCGTGTCTGCATGGGTTTCCTCCGGGTGCTCCGGTTTCTTCCCACAGTCCAAAGATGTGCGGGTTAGGTTGATTGGCCATGCTAAAATTGCCCCTTAGTGTCCTGAGATGCATAGGTTAGAGGGATTAGTGGGTAAAATATGTAGGGATATGGGGGTAGGGCCTGTGTTGGATTGTGGTCGGTGCAGACTCGATGGGCCGAATGGCCTCTTTCTGTACTGTAGGGTTTCTATGATTCTATGATTTCTATGATTTTTATAGCCAACATTCGCCATCAGAGAAAATGGTGAAGAGAGCTGAAAATCTGGAGAGAATTGGGACTTTCTCCGGAGAGATCGCATTCCGCGTTTTTCCCAGACCCTTGCCGGTGACATTGTGAGGTTCGCACCCACAAAGGGAGAGAATTTTAATTAAATGGATTCTAATAAAATTAAATATAATGATCAGGTCCCCCCATATTCACCCCCCTCACTGTAATTTCAAAACTTGCCGATGAGATGTCACGCGGCAAGATTTACGACAAGTTTACTCAAATGTGAACCTGTCGTGGGGATCCCTCTGGAGGCGCAAAGGTAAGTATAACCCCAGGGAGATGGATATGCCTGAGCACTGCCCGCTGGCACTTCTCCCTGTCACAGGCTGGCACTGCCAGATTGGCACTGTACCCATTTGAGAAAGGGGCAGTGACGGGGTGGATCTTAGTGGGAGCCTCGTGGGGGTGTCATGTATGTGAAGTGAGACGGGGAGGGGGGTTGCATGTACTGAAGGGGGAGGAAATGTCAGTAATGATCATGGGGAAGGGTGGAGACGGAGATGCTAGTGATGAAGAAGGCCAGGGGGAAGTTGTTCTGATCGATGCGCCCTTCCGAACGCTGTGGAGCCGGGCTTTGCTGGTGTGTTGAGGCCCCCCCTCCCTCAAAATGTCCACGTAAAACACATCTCTGGTATTTTTTGACAAAAGTGTAGAGTCATAGTGTCATAGAGGTTTACAGCATGGAAACAGGCCCCTCGGTCTAACTTGTCCATGCCGCCCAGTTTTTATCACTAAGCTAGTGCCAATTGCCTGCATTTGGCCCATATCCCTCTATATCCATCTTATCCATGTAACTGTCTAAATGCTTTTTAAAAGACAAAATTGTACCCGCCTCTACTACTACCTCTGGCAGCTTGTTCCAGACACTCTGGACCTTTTTGTATTTCTCCCCTTTCACATTAAACATATGACCTCTAGTTTTAGACTCCCCTACCATTGGGAAAAGATGTTCACTAACTGGAGAGAAAACCTGCTTTAACACACCACTTTTCAGTCAGATGATGCTACCTTTGGGTAGCATACATCTGATTGTGAAGGGCATTTGTGCCCTTGAGCACTTTAGCCATTGTAGCATTCTTTGTTGGAAGTGCACCACCCCACACGGTCTTATTGGTCTGGGGTCTGCTCCATAGGCACCCAGTTTGTTCACCAGAGAAATTCAGGAACCTTATTGCCAAAACTAGCCTGCCCAACACCTTCTCAAAATTACATCTTGCTGTGCTCAGCCAAGAGATGAAAAAAGAGGCAATTATCCATCATCACTCACCTGTCCATAAGATACTTATCTGAAGACGATAACATGCCTCTGCATTTAAAAACAAACTACTTCATTCCTGTTGATTTAGATATGTGATGCTGTGCACCTTGATGTTATTTTGTAACACCACCTGTCATATATCCTGATACCTCAACTTTGCTAATACAATCAAAATAAGAATGAGGAAAAGGATATTTTTACCCAACATATTTCAGAAGTATGTGAGGATGTCAATGCGTGACTATGTCATTCGTTTGTGCGTGTGAGAGAAAAAAGGGACTAAATTAAAAATCACCATTCAACCACAGGACTCCATTGACTTTCATAAAGAGTTCACACTTAACACCTGTAGGCTATAATGTTATTAGCTTCCCCCAAACAGGGAACTGATCAGAGGCTCAGCTGGCTAAGACAGTCACTTTCTGAGCCAAACAGTCCAGGAAGAAACCAGATTCAATCTCTGATCTACGGCTGAGTTCGCTAATCTTGGCTTTGTGGAGATAGAGATAGAATAATTCCATGATTAAACTACAAGTCATCCATATAATATGTGATTACATCAAACAATCACAATGGCAGCTGATTCGTTCTGTCTCGATGATTATCCAGGGACAATAACAGCAAAGATATGAACGATTGAAATGGTCAAATTTAATAATAACTCACACAATTTCCAGGAACTAAAATCCTAGAAATTTATTTGCATCACACCCACTGTTTAGGGTCCTTAAGGGTCGAATCTGACAAGGAAGTATATTATGAAAGGTCTGACACTGGGAAGTTCTGAAGAATAATGGGACCTTGACGTGTTTGTCCCTAGATCTCTGAAGGCGGAAAAGCAGGTAAATAGGGTGCTGAAAAAGGCATATCTCGCCTTTATCATTCGGGGTATCGATTACAAAAGCAGAGAGGTCATGACGGTGTTGTATAGAACATTGGTGAGGCCACAGCCGGAGTACTGTGTGCAGTTCTGGTCACCACATTATCGGAAGGACATGAACACACTGGAGAGGGTGCAGAGGAGGTTTACCAGGATGCTGCCTGGGATGGAACATTTAAGTTATGAAGAGAGGTTGGATAGGCTTGGGTTGTTTCTGTTGGAGCAGAGAAGACTGAGGGGCAACCTGAGTGAAGTGTTCAAGATTATGAGGAGCATGGACAAAGTGGATAAGGAGCAGCTGTTCCCCTTAGTTGCAGGGTCAGTTACGAGGGAACACAAGTTAAAAGTGAGGAGTGGGAGCTTTAGGGGGGATTTGAGGAAAAACGTTTTTACTGACGGTCTGGTATGCGCTGCCTGGAAGGGTAGTGGAGGCGGGATGCTTCACATCCTTTAAAAATTATCTGGATGAGTACTTGGCACACCATAATATTCAAGACTATGGGCCACATGCTAGCATGTGGGACTAGGTGAGCAGGTCAGGGCATTTCGTGCGTCGGTGCAGACTTGATGGGCCGAAGGGCCTCTTCTGCACTGTGAATTCTGTGATTCTGTGATTCTGATTCTGTGATTCTGTCTAATAGGGCACCAATGTCAATGTACATAATGTTTGACATGAGTGTACTGTAAAGGGGAAAATACAAGGGGGGCACACTCTAAAATGGCAATACAAGAAAGCACACTCTAAAATGGCTGCCTGGCACATAAAGGGTTAACTGGGAAAGCCAAAAGAGCAGACATAGGCTCCTGCTGTTCAGAAAAAAACCTAACAGACAAGCCATTTCCAAATCACAGACAGTGACTCATAGCAAACAAACACCTCAGGAAGCCAAAGCCAAGGGTCAAGACATCTTTTAAGATAAGGAAACCCCTAAACAAAGAGCCTAGCTTAACGTTACAGGAACGCGGGAAATATAAATGCGAGGGAACCGATTAGCACGTGCACAAGACGAAACTAGCCATTGATAGACCCATTCATAAAATGTTAAATGTCTATACCTGTTTGTACTCTTGTAAACATGGGGAAATGTACCCATTCATGAAATGTTAAATACTTGTACTCACTTAAACAATGTGATAATGTTCGAATCACCGGTATGCCCATTGTGTAAAGGGTATAAAAATGAACCGCTCCCGGTATACAATTGAGAGAAGGTTTGCTACAGACCATGTGCCTTGTCTCCACGGATCCGTTTAATAAATCGTATTTTCTGAATCTCGAAGTCTGACTACTAGTGGATTTTTCCCACAACAGTACTACCCTACGCAGTGTTATTGCTTTGGTCTGTGCCATGATCACCCAGGTTAGATAGTCAGTTTCTGAGCCAAACAGGCCAGGAAGAAAACAGATTCAATCTCTGATCTTTGGCTGCATTAGCTAATCTTGGCTTTCGATAGATAGTTACATGGGTATGATGGGTATGGAGGGATATATAGATAGTTACATGGGTATGATGGGTATGGAGGGATATATAGATAGTTACATGGGTATGATGGGTATAGAGGGATATGGGCCAAATGCGGGCAATTGGGACTAGCTTAGGGGTTTTAAAAAGAAAGGGCAGCATGGACAAGTTGGGCCGAAGGCCTGTTTCCATGCTGTAAACCTCTATGATTCTAGGTTATTTGCCAGATCAATTCAGGAAACTTTTTATAATATTTACATGAAATTAGTCTGCCTAACACCTGACTAGACACATTGTAAATTTGCCCAGCAACTTCTGATGCTGCTGAGAACCCCACATCAAGGCATAGAATGTCCATAAAATGCAAAATGCTGCAGATGCTGGATATCAGAAATAAAAACTCAAAGTGCTGGAAACACTCATCATGTCCGGCAATTTCTGTGGAGAGAAAACTAGTGTTCACGTTTCAAGTTAAATATGACAATATTTGTCTATTGTTTAGAAAATCACAGGGGAGGGATTCTACCACCCCGCCACACTAATCTCTGGGTGCAGTGGTGTGGGGAAATCTCGCAGCCGGGCATACGCAGGATTCGTGCATGTGTCCCTGCCGCACGCACATCTCCCAGCGCCAGGTATCCGGCGCCTTCAGCTGGAAACCGGCAGGAAGACAGGTAAATAATTTTAATCTTTATTTACATCTAATTTTAATGGAATTAGCGGGCCCTGGACTGAATTCGCTGGGCCCTCTCCTTCGCCGCCACAGTATTTCATTTGAGCAGGTTTGGAGTAACTTCTACTTTCGGGGAGCCCAAGCCTGCTGGAGTCAAGAGGGGCAATCAGGACCCCCAGGGGATCGGGCAGTGGGGGGGGGGGGGGGGTATAGTGCCCACTGGTCATGGGTACCCTGGCACTGCCCAAGGCACTTCAGTCCACCAGATCCTCTTTGATTAGCAACCGCACCCTGCCTGCTCTTTCTTTGAATCTTATTGGCCCGACTCTCTAGTTTCCCTTCAGTCTTTCAAAACTTGTTTCATTTATTAGCAAGCTAATTTATGTGACATGGCATACAAAATGTTGATGTAGAAAACATGCACGATTCTGCAACAAGAAATAATTTGGAGTTAATTGACTCAATGGAAGCCTCAATATCAACAAATCTAGAAGATGCAGGAAATTGGAATTTACATTCATATGACAGGGAACGTCTGAGGTTGGGAGTAAACATGCAACGTTGGACACAATAGTAGGAGATCTGGGCACTTGGATGTGGTAGGTGCTGCTTTGATGTGACATTTAGTTCCAATAATAATTCCCCCTCTCCCCCTCCACCACCACCACACCCACCCACCCTCAGTCTCCTGCAGTTACCTTCTCATCTCGATGGCCAGAAAAATTCACTCCCACACTAAATTCTAATGTCAACAGTCATTCACATTGTTTCAAGAGGATCTGCGAACAGTGTGGGGCCGATTCTCCCAAAAAGGTTCTCAGTGCTGAATTTGTGGGAAAGCTAGTGTAAATCGTGATTGATTCTTCAGTGGCAGTTCACACTCGAATCTCTCACACTCTGTGCAATGCAGAGCTCACAATCATGAATATAATTAAAAGCTTGGGGGGGGCGGGACCTATTCACGCTGGAGGCTGACAGCTCCGGAACTCCGAGCATGCGCAGTGGCCCTGATCTGTCATCCTCCCGATCGCTGGCCAGCTCAATCACTGGCCAACCCGGGACCCTCACAGTGCTGCCCCCCACCCCCACTCCCACCCCAGCTCCCCTGATGGCCAATTGCAGCCCCCATGAGCATTTCCGGACCAGCCCTAACCAACCCCCAACCCGGAGCACCCCGATCTCCAGCCCCCCCAGCAGCGATGATCCCCTCACCACCCCTACCCCGGCAGACCCTCCCAGGGGAGGCAGACCCCCACCCGGCAGACCATCACCCCACAGGCTGTCCTGATCACTGGCCTCCCTCCAGCCCCGACTGATCCATATACAGAGCGGCAGCGGGACCCCTCACCCCCACTGATCGCCCCCATAGGCCCCACCCCCAGCACGTCCCACGCCTTTGCACTGTCCCATACCCACTGGACAGTACCAAGGTGCCCCCTGGGCATGGGCACTTTGCCCCTTGGAGAGTGTCAGAGGCACAGACTAGCACTGCCAGGGTGCCCATGCCCTGGGGGCACCACCCCTGGCCACCCAACCTCCTGGGTGGCTCCGATTGCCCCCTCCCCCTTCACTCCAGCGGGGTCTCTTGCTACTTCGCCGAAAGTAGGGAGCTACTCTAAACCCCGCTGGAGTGAAATTGTACTGACGGGGTGGGAGATGCTAGCGGGCCCAGAGATTTCAGTCCCAGGCCCACTAATCACATTAAAATAAGATTAAAAACAGATTTAAATAACTTACCTGCTGTTCCTGCCAGTTTCCAGCAGGGTTCCGACCACGCCGGATATCCGGCGCTCGGAGATGCGCATGCGGTGGGAACACATGCGCGAATCCCGCAAATCCCCCTACACGCGATTCTCCTAGCCCGCCGTGCTAAAAAATGAGTGTTGTATATTGGTGCAAATCACAATGTGATCATAGAGAACATCTTGCGTAGTGTCCTTACCTCTGGGCCAGAAGCTCCAGTTCAAGTCCAACACCAGGACTTGTTGGCACCAAAGGAGTGTTCATAATGTGGTTCAACAGGCTGACAATCAGCTCAGGAATCCTTTCAGCACTTCCCCACTATTCGCCAAAAGAAAAAAAAATGTGTGAAGATATGTTTAAAAAATATACCTGGTCATCTAGCACAATGTGGAGAGATATTTATATGAAAGAGTCAGAGGGTCACATTAATCTGGAAAGCTGGACTTGACCCTGGAAGAGACAGGAATCTGTGGGATTAACAGCATATTTGTCTTCATTCTTTCTATTCCATGACACCTAATAAATCTTAAAGAGATAGATTTCAAAATGAGTTAACCTTTGATTTGAAAAGCCTGCACAATAATTGTTCAAGATGTGAATTATATCCAGATGATATGAACATTCATTTTTATGATATCTGCCATGATATACGGCACTTGTATACGGCACTACATATTTGGCAAAACTAGTTCTCCATTTTCACAAGGAAAGAAAGATTGCGAAATGTGAAATACTGCTATATGTCCAGGGTGGCATGGTGATTAGCACTGCTGCCTCACAGCGCCAGGGACCCAGGTTCAATTCCGGCCTCGGGTCACTGTCTGTATGGAGTTTGCATGTTCTCCCTGTGTCTACATGGGTTTCCTCTGGGTGCTCCAGTTTCCTCCCACAGTCCAAAGATGTGTGGGTTAGGTTGATTGGACATGCTAAATTGTCCCTTAGTGTCAGAGGGATTAGCAGGGTAAATGTGTGGAGTTATGGGAATAGGGCCTGGGTGGGATTGTGGTCGGTACAGACTTGTTGGGTCAAACAGCCTCCTTCTGTACTGTAGGGATTCTATGTTCCTATGATATTTATATATTCTTTAAACATTAATTATTAGAAGACAGATGCAATTTTAATTTCTATCCATGAATGCTTTACTCAACCCCTGTTTATTATATTCAGTATCTTCCAGTGTAAGAGGATCACAAGAAGGCTAGGTTGGGCAGAAAACCATGGAGCCTTTGCTGAAGGATCCCATTTAGTCCTCAGTTCTAAAAAACAGAAAGTGTTGGAAGTACCCAGCATGTCAGGCAGCTTCTGCAGAGATAGAAACAGATTTAATGCTTACAGTCGCTGACCTTTAATCTGAACCATATGGAAAATTCCACACGAATATTAAATTGGATTTTTGTGTCTTAGCCAACACAATGGAAATAGAAGATTTGCCTTTCATTTAAGAAGCCTTGTGCTGCCGCAAAGTAAGTACAAAATTAACTTGTCAAAGTCAACGAATGTTGACATCCTATTCTCTTCCATCTTCTTCCGTCTGGAAAAAGATACAGACGTCTGAGGTCATGTATCAACCGACACAAGAACAGCTTCTTCCCTGCTGCTGTCAGACTTTTAAATGGACCCACCTTGCATTCAGTTGATCTTTCTCTACACCCTAGCTATGACTGTAACACTACATTCTGCACTCTCTCGTTTCCTTCTCTATGAATGGTATGCTCTGTCTGTATAGCGCGCAAGAAAAGTACTTTTCACTGTATACTAACACATATGACAATAATAAATCAAATCAAAATCAAAATCTTGATGGAAGCTAATGTTTTCTGTTTTTATTTCAGATTTCCACCATCCACAGTGTGCTGTTTTTGTATTTGCCCTGTTATGCTGCTCCAAGGCATTAATCATGCCACCTTCAATGAATTTGGCTGTCTTTGTCCATTTAAATAGTTGAAGTATGCAACCAGGGGTGGCACGGTGGCACAGTGGTTAGCACTGCTGCCTCACAGCGCCAGGGAGCCAGGTTCAATTCCCGGCTCGGGCACTGTCTGTGGGGAGTCTGCGCATTCTCCCTGTGTCTGCGTGGGTTTCCTCCAAGTGCTCCAGTTTCCTCCCACAGTTCAAAAAGACATGCTGGTTCGGTGCATTGGCCACGCTAAATTCTCCCTCAGTGTACCCACACAGGCACCAGAGTGGGGCGACTAGGGGATTTTCACAGTAACTTCATTGCAGTGTTAATGTAAGCATACTTGTGACAAATGAATAAGCTTTAAACTTTCAGCTACCAAAGAATTGGCTCACTGGACTGGCCAAAGAGCCACCTCTGCTGTATTTCCTGATGGACTGCATAGTCAGTCAGCCACAGCAAGAGTAGATTTGAAGATGTCACTGAATCCTGCAAGTGCAGTTAACCATACATGTTCTATTAATAATGTAAAAGGAAGAACATAGCAAATGAAACACTGACAACATGAAAGAAAATCCCACAATAATAACAAATCTGTTTGTTGTGTTTTAACAGTAAGAAGTCTCACAACACCAGGTTAAAGTCTAACAGGCTTATTTGGTAGCAAAAGCCACGAGCTAGTTGGACTTTAACCTGGTGTGAGACTTCTTACTATGTTTACCCCAGTCCAACGCCAGCATCTCCACATCATGTTGTGGTTTAGCCAAGACTTATGGAAGGTTTGCTCACTCCTTCAAGGAACCTTGAGCTGCCACGTATAAAATTAGCTCGAGTAAATCAATCGGCAGTATTTAAGGTTCCGCCGGTAGACCTGAAAGTGAATGGTGATACTGTTTGGGGTGAAACCGGCCAGTCAAATGCAGTCACGTTACAGTTGGCTAATTAACAAGAAAGAGACACAGAACCCAGCGAATCAAATGTTAGAGACAGGCAGGAAGGCAGCAAACTTGGCATCATGTGAATGAGCATAGGTGCTGGCACCATTTTATATGGTAGCCAGACACGAATGCAATGCTTTCGAGCTTCCTGCATTACTCTATCAGCTGCCGGGAGGACCCATTTTCAGGCAAAGAGCAAGAGCCAATAAAGTGGGGCAGGAGAATGCCGATGATAGGTGGAGGTGTGCCAGACATCTGAACTCTGGCACCCACTGAGAAAGAATTTCTCAACCTGGCTGAGCTGTAGCGGATACAAAGAAAGGAGGGCAGTGTGAAGAGAATGAGGAGGTCTTGAGCATGATGTCCACCATTGGGCAGACAGGAAACATGCATCAGGCATGGGCAGGGAGAGGAAATGGGAAATCCTTTACTCAAATTGTTTGTCGTCTCGAACACAGATTTTCGTACTCTACAGGGGTAGGCTGCTGTCTCAACAGGAACCCTGAGGATGGAGGTGTGAAGCACTCACATGTTGTAGTGTCACATCATTCCCCCGCACCCTCCACCAATGCAGGTACATTCACCTCAGTGGGTATGCATTCATGACTTAGTTTGGGGTCACAATCCAGTGAGCACTGCACCTGGGAGGCCAGCTTCATGCTAAGCCCAAAACCTATGACAGGCTTCTGGTACCAACCATATGGAACTTGTTGGGTAGTGATGAACAAAGGAATATCTGGCACAGCAGCTAGAGACTACACTCAGCCATGAATGGATGATGCAGCAGTGTATATAGGACATGAGTTCTGTCATGGCTTCCTCTATTGAAGCTCATGGACACCAAATTCTGCAGACTACTCAGTGGCTGATGGAGATGCACGCACATGTCATCACTTTGGCAATGAGCTCTATGTAGCAGTGGACAAGCAAAGGGGGGATGAGCCCCCTTATCTCTGGTAGACAGGGATTACATTGTGTGCCAAAAAAGGAAGAGGAGCAGGTCCCTGCTGCATCTGGTGGCTCCTCTCAACACATTCTGATGGTGCGCTGGTGCCCCTCAGCCGCTCTGTCAGTGACCTAAATGCCTCTAGTAGCTGTAGCCCTCGGGGAGACAGGAGCTCCACAGCACACTGGAGCCCTCCAAGTGTCTAATACACAGAGGGCAATCACGAAGGTCACTTCAGGCAATGGATAATCATGATCAGCTATCTGTCCCCACCTCAGCTTCAGCTGCTGGGATCCCACCTTCTTGGAGCATTCTGACACTCCAAGGTGGCATTTGTGGTTGTAATTCACAAAGTACTGATTGGTGTTTGTATCTCATCATGCTGTGTTGGTGGAATTATTCTTGCATCCTCTATTCAGTGACAATTGTTAGGTGAACCGTTGGACCCTCATCTGTCTACATGTAGGATGGAAGATGGAATATGCCCTCTCCTTGGAAGGGGCAATGCAGACGGAGAGGTTGAATGGTGGATATTTGTAGGTACTAAGTGTGACGGCATGTAGGGGTAACATAGTCTTAAGCAGGAAAAAATGCATTGTGCCTGCTAGAAGCCAATATGAATAAAGTAGTCACAGGCCTCCCTTGCACATCTCTCCGTGGTTCTTGGTTCTGCTACTGGTACCTCAACCTTCTGTTTGGTCCCCTCCTCATCAGAAAAGGAGTGAGGTTTATCCAAGTCCTCTGGCTGTACAGCCTCCTCCCCACCACCTCCCCATTCTGCTGTGCTAGGATGTGCAGAAAACTGCAGGCAACAATGATCCTGGAAACCATCACTGGGGTGTGGTGAACCATAGATGGTTACCACTCTGGGTACTTGTACATATGTTACTCTTGTTACTGTTGGGGTTAGGGTTGGGGTGTTCCACCTGTTAGCATTGTTCTGCGGTACACTCCGTTTGGCTCTGCCTTCTTACAGGAGTATAAAGGTCACTGCTACTTCCTAGTGGCCCTTAGTCTGGGATAGTATTGTTAAGCAGTATGCTCTATTCTTGTTGTGAATAAAAGCCTTTATTCCTGGGTACGATCTAGCCTCCCGAGTGGATTAACCGCGCATCAATTTTATTCGCAACAAATTTTGTTTAAAAAAAAATGGAGCAGATGCTGAAACCCGATCGGCTAACCTTGGATCCGCGTGCCGCGGGAGCATCGAACACTTTCGACCATTGGTTGAAGTGTTTCCAGGATTACATCGACGCCTCGACAGCAGTCCAGACCGACGCCGACAGATTGCGGGTCCTCCACGCAAGGGTGAGCGACACTGTGTATGCAACAATCCGTGATTCCCAAAATTACAAAGAGGCCATCGAATTACTCAAGAAGCTGTACCATATTCATGCTCGTCACCTATTAGCCACTCGACGGCGGCAGCCCGGCGAAACGACGGGACAGTACCTGCGCGAACTTCAACAGCTAGCCAGAGCCTGCAATTGCAAGCAGGTGTCGGCTACTCAATACACCAACGATCTGATCCGAGATGCGTTCGTGGCGGGAATCGGCTCACCCTATATTCGCCTACGGCTGCTAGAGCAGGGTAACTTGGACCTGGCTAAGACGGTAGAATTGGCCGATGCGATGGAAACGGCCTCCAGAAGTCTTGAAACCTACCCCACCGACCACGTGGGAACATCGTGACAAGTACAGCCACCGCCTCAACTGTACCCGGCGGCTCCTCGGAACTGCGCGATAATGCTCTCAACTTCAGACCTGACGGCTGCGGCAGCTCCAGGAGGCCCACAGTGCTATTTCTGTGGATTGACAAAGCACCCTCGTCAGAGATGTCTGGCCAGGACGGTATTTTGCTCCGCCTGTGGGAAGAAAGGGCACTATGCAAAAGTGTGCCGAGCAAAGATCCCTTCCAAGCCAAGCAGTGCTGCGTGTGACGCCCCAGGATCCGTCTCCTCGTCTCTGGCCTCGTCGAGGTCTTCAACCACGTGTGATTCACGGGCGCTGCCATTTCTGATGACGATGACGCAAGACACGTGTGACCTGCGGGTACCACCGCTTTCAACGCCATCGACCATGTGCGATCCGTGGGCGCAGCCATTTTGGTCGACACCGGCCGCAGAAGACCAGCAGGGGTCCTTGTCGTTGACTATCTCAGCTGCCTGCAGTTACACTCGGGATCCAACAGTGGCGTCAATCATCCTGGACCGGGCCAAGCCTCACAGACTCGACAAGTCCATGATGGACATAGAGGTAAACGGGCGCCTGACACATTGCCTGTTTGACAGCGGGAGCACGGAGAGTTTCATCCGTCCGGATACAGTGAAACGGTGTGCTCTCCGCGTGCAAACTGTCAGGCAGACAATCTCTATGGCGTCGAGGTCCCGATCTGTTATTGTTCTTGGGAGCTGTGTGGTAAACTTAACGGTGCAGGGCACAGTTTACGAGAACTTCAGGCTCCTCGTGTTACCGCACCTTTGCGCTCCAGTACTCCTGGGGCTGGACTTTATGGTCCACCTGAAGAGTGTGACCCTACAGTACGATGGGCCACTCCCTCCACTTTCAGTGGGAGAACAGCAGCCTCCAAATTGCCCAGCGCGCTCCACATGCAGTCTCTCGACACTCAAAATTACCCTGCCTTCCTTATTCGAAAATCTCGTGCCAGGCTGCAAGCCCATCACGACTAAGAGCAGGCATTACAGCGCTGAGGATCAGGTCTTTATTCGATCTGAGGTTCAGCGGCTCCTCAGGGAAGGGGGTCATTCAACCTAGCACTAGCCCATGGAGAGCACAAGTCGTGGTGGTCAAGACTGGAGACAAGCCCCGGATGGTCATAGACTATAGTCAGACCATTAATAGGTACACGCAGCTGGACGCGTATCCTCTCCCACGCATATCTGACATGGTCAACCATATTGCGCAGTACCAGGTGTTCTCCACCATCGACTTGAAGTCAGCCTACCACCAGCTCCCCATTCGCCCAGAGGAGAAAGAGGCTCAGGCCATTGTGGAGGCCATACGGCATTGGCGCCATTCTTTGACTGGCAAACGATTTACCCTGTTCACGGACCAGCGGTCCGTGGCCTTCATGTTCAACAACACGTTAAGGGGAAAAATTAAGAATGATAAAATCTTGAGGTGGAGAATCGAACTCTCCACCTACAACTATGATATCATGTACCATCCGGGGAAGCTCAATGAGCCCTCAGATGCCCTGTCGCGTGGAAGGTGTGCCAGTGTGCAGGAGGACCGCTTACAGGCCCTCCACAATGATCTCTGCCATCCGGGGATCACTCGGCTCTTCCATTTTGTAAAGGCCCGGAATCTGCCCTACTCCATAGAGGATGTCAGGTCGATAACTCGAAGCTGCCAGGTTTGTGCAGAGTGCAAGCCGCACTTCTACCGGCCTGACAGGGTACATCTCATTAAGGCCACTCGCCCTTTTGAATGACTAAGTGTCGATTTCAAGGGCCCCCTTCCTTCGACAGATCGGAATGTGTATTTCCTCAACATGGTTGACGAGTACTCCCGATTCCCCTTTGCCATCCCCTGTTCTAATATGTCCTCTGCCACGGTCATCAAAGCCCTGCGGAGTCTTTTTACCCTGTTCGGCTACCCCAGTTCTATCCACAATGATAGGGGTTCGTCGTTTATGAGCGACGACTTGAGGCAATACCTGCTCTCTAAAGGAATTGTCTCAAGTAGGACTACGAGTTACAACCCCAGGGGTAACGGACAGGTCGAGAGAGAAAACGCTACTGTCTGGAAGGCTGTTTTACTGGCGTTAAGGTCTAGGGGTCTTCCAGTCTCCCGTTGGCAAGAGGTACTTTCTGATGCGCTCTATTCAATCCGGTCCCTCCTGTGTTTGGCAACCAACGCTACCCCACAAGAACGGATGTTTACCTTCCCCAGGAAGTCTTCCTCTGGGACCTCACTGCCATCTTGGTTGACGTACTCAGGACCTGTCCTCCTGCGGCAGCATGTTAGGGCCCGCAAGTCCGACCCTTTGGTTGAACAGGTCCATCACCTCCACACCAACCCTCAATGTGCCTATGTGGCATATCCTGACGGGCAAGAGGACACGGTCTCTATCAGAGATCTGGCGCCTGCAGGGGACCTGGAAACCCCTGTCACTCCCGCACCCCTGGTTAGGATTCCTTTGCCCATTCTCTCCCCTCCTGACACGGCGCGGGCAGCATCGGGACCTCCACTTAATCCTCTTACTCCCGTGTACAGCTTGCCTGAGTCCAGGGGATTGTCGCCACCTCGAGGTCCACAGGCGTGTGAGGAACTGGAGGAGTCACTGGACACCACCTCGGCGAGAGGGTCGTTACCACGGTCACCAGAACACACTGGAACCAGTGCTGTGGAGGTCGCAGAGACGGTGCGGACCTCCGATATGACCGAACTTGTGAACATGTGGACAGTTCGTATTGTCTCCTTACCCCACCGGTCTTTATTTTTAAAGGAGGGGTGAATGTGGTGAACCATAGATGGTTATCACTATGGGTACTTGTACATATGTTACTCTTGTTACTGTTGGGGTTAGGGTTGGGCTGTTCCACCTGTTAGCATTGTTCTGTGGTACACTCCATTTGGCTCCGCCTTCTTACAGGAGTATAAAGGTCACTGCTACTTCCTAGTGGCCCTTAGTCTGGGATAGTATTGCAGAAACTGATAGCCAAGTTCCGCACACATGAGGACGGCCTAAACCGGGATGTTGGATTTACGTCACATTATCAGTAACCCCCACAGCTTGCCTCCTGATCTTGCAGAATCTTACTAGCTGTTCTGTCTGGAGACAATACACATCTCTTTAACCTGTGTTTAATGTTCCCTCCACCCACATTATCTGTACCTTTAAGACCTGGCTGGCTGTAGAGATTTGCATTCTAATTAGTATTCTGTAACTTGATGTTGTGGCTCTGTGCACTGTTGGAGAACAGATTTCCACTCCATCTGACGAAGGGGCAGCGCTCCGAAAGCTTATGGTATTTGCTATCAAATAAACCTGTTGGACTTTAACCTGGTGTTGTGAGACTTCTTACTGTGCTTACCCCAGTCCAATGCCGGCATCTCCACATCATAGTGTTGTTAAGCAGTATGCTCTATTCTTGTTGTGAATAAAAGCCTTTATTCCCGGGTACGATCTAGCCTCCCGAGTGGATTAATCGTGCAACATGGGGCATATTGTAATGCTCTGTCAGAATGGTCTACACAACTGGAACTCCATTTCTAGTAAACCAGTTATCTATTTGTGGCTTTGGTTGCTTTGTGTTGGCCATTGTAATGTTCCTCTGTTGCAGTGGGAGGAGGGGGGAGATTCTTCACCAGCATAAGTGGCCATATCTGGAATATGTACCCCCCATCTCCAAGGATCCATCCCTGTGGGTGCCTGGGAGGCTGGAAAAATGATGGCACCTGTGAATATTGAACGCATAGGCCTGGGAAGTGGGCAAACACCTACGGTGATTGCGTAGCATTGGAAATTAACTGAACACAACACCTTCTTGTCAATGAAGGCTGCAGGTTAGTCCATGGGAGCTTTGATTGCCATTTGAGTGCAATTGATTAGACCCCGCATTAAATCCTGTGATGGCTCCGAAGCCAGTGCAATTTTCTTCTTGAGTATCAGGGTTAGTGCAGTAATGCACAAACTTTCCAACCCTGTTTTAACAGGCTCTGGTGACCTCCTTAATGTAGCAATGAGCAATTGCCTGGGATGTCTCGTACATATCACCAGTGAATCCCTGGGAGGAGCAGTCTATGTCAAAATTCAGCACTGTGGTGGTTTTCGTTAGGTGCCCATCCAGTCACCTGGGTCACAGGACAACATGCAGCATTATGTACAGGATCCTTGACAGCTACTGTCTTCTCTAACACTGGTGCTTTGACATCTGAAGGTAGTTTATGCTGAGTCCCATGTCTGTTCTGATCCCCCTTTACTGTTTGCTGTCATTGTAGGAAATGTGTTCAGTGGGCACCTGGCCTTGCCGATACACCCAACACCTGAGGCTCTGCACTTTTGCTTGCCTTGCTGAAAGCCCTAAAGGCTACTCCACTGCAGCTCTGAGTTGGTCCGCAGCTCTGTAGCGCTGCCCTTCTGCCCCTCTGAGCTGGTCCTTGGCTCTGCAGCGCTGCACCTCTGAACTGGTCCTTGGCTCTGTAGCACTGCCCCTCTGCTCCCCTGAGCTGGTCCTTGGCTCTGTAGCACTGCCCCTCTGAACTGGTCCTTGGCTCTGTAGCG
The DNA here is from genome assembly GCF_964213995.1 of Mustelus asterias. Classification (NCBI taxonomy): domain Eukaryota; kingdom Metazoa; phylum Chordata; class Chondrichthyes; order Carcharhiniformes; family Triakidae; genus Mustelus; species Mustelus asterias. The sequence continues at coordinate 60,464,422 of NC_135803.1, read as the reverse complement.
CTGCCCCTCTGAACTGGTCCTTGGCTCTGTAGCGCTGCCCCTCTGAACTGGTCCTTGGCTCTGTAGCACTGCCCCTCTGAGCTGGTCCGCGGCTCTGTAGCACTGCCCCTCTGAACTGGTCCTTGGCTCTGTAGCACTGCCCCTCTGAGCTGGTCCGCGGCTCTGTAGCACTGCCCCTCTGAACTGGTCCTTGGCTCTGTAGCACTGTCCCTCTGAACTGGTCCTTGGCTCTGTAGCACTGCCCCTCTGAGCTGGTCCTTGGCTCTGTAGCGCTGTCCCTCTGAGCTGGTCCTTGGCTCTGTAGCCCTGCCCCTCTGAACTGGTCCTTAGCTCTGTAGCCCTGCCCCTCTGCTCCCCTGAGCTGGTCCTTGGCTCTGTAGCACTGCCCCTCTGAACTGGTCCTTGGCTCTGTAGCGCTGCCCCTCTGAGCTGGTCCTTGGCTCTGTAGCACTGCCCCTCTGAGCTGGTCCGCGGCTCTGTAGCGTTGCCCCTCTGTCCCTCTGAGCTGGTCCTTGGCTCTGTAGCACTGCCCCTCTGAGCTGGTCCGCGGCTCTGTAGCGCTCCCCTCTGAGCTGGTCCTTGGCTCTGCAGTGTTGCCCCTCTGCCCCTCTGAACTGGTCTTTGGCTCTGCAGCGCTGCCCCTCTGCCTTCTGAACTGGTCCTTGGCTCTGCAGCGCTGCCCTCTGGCCCTTTGAGCTGGTCCTTGGCTCTGTAGCGCTGCTCCTCTGCCCCTCCCCGCTAGTCCTTAGCTCTGTAGCCCTGCCCCTCTGCTCCCCTGAGCTGGTCCTTGGCTCTGTAGCGCTGCTGCTCTGAGCTGGTCCTTGGCTCTGTAACGCTGCCCCTCTGCCCCTCTGAGCTAATCCTTGGTTCTGTAGCACTGCACCTCTGCCCCTCTCCGCTGGTCCTTAGCTCTGTAACCCTGCCCCTCTGCTCCCCTGAGCTGGTCCTTGGCTCTGTAGCGCTGCCCCTCTGCTCCAATGAGCTGGTCCTTGGCTCTGCAGTGCTGCCCCTCTGCCCTTCTGAGCTGGCCCTTAGCTCTGTAGCAGTGCCCCTCTCCTCCTCTGAGCTGACCCTTAGCCTGGTGGGAGCAATGGCCTCTTGTCCCTTTTGGAAGCAGTTTTCACTTTAAGGGAAGGACAGCTCCTCAATGGCGAAGCTGTTCTTTGCAGAGCCTGAGACTGCGCCTGGATACCGCCACCCTTGAAGGACTGGTGACCTGGACCATGATTCTTGCATGCCACATGAATAACTGGCAAGGTACCAAGAAATTCAATTCAGATGCATGCAGATTTGACATAAGGAACACGCTCAATTACCTTCCTGCCACTTCCATGAGGCTTCACCACCTCACTGCCTCCTCGCTGTCAGAACAATACAGCTCAGAGTTCCTGGTTTCAGACTTCTGACAGAGCACACTGCGGTCCCCAGCTCCCTGATCCACTGGGTTCCACTGAATTCCAACTATGGACAAAATTTTCCGATTAGCTTTTCAAATTGTCAATTCCATCGAGAAAACTGGAGAGAATCCCACTTGTGCTGCCGGCAAGTAAAATCACCGTATCTTCAACCAATTTGAAAAACTACCTTTTGCATCAGTTTGACACCATGCCCGTGGTGGCCTGTTTCTGATTCACTCACCTGGAATTACTTCAGCTCAGCAATTGGGGGTGGGGGGTTGGGGAGGGGCTGGTGGAGGGGGCTGGAGGAGCTCCTTTTAAACGCATCCCCAACACACGTTCCAAATCCAAACGGGGGGTTAGGATTAGGAAGACAGCACCATGTTTCTCAGAGGGATCCCTCACCAAGATGCTGGACAGGTTGGAGCAGTCGCACAACATACTCTACCCTCACATGGGCAGATAGCCTGCCAACAAGGTCACCAACCCTGCAGCGATAGTGAGCACAACTCACCCCATAAGAGGATGGGGCTACAAGAAGAAGATAAATAACTTTCTTTGTGCAGCCAGGATAAGTCCCGCTAAGGCTTGCAAGCAGCCCTCTCACCCACTCCCCACTATCCAAGCTCCACTTTGCCTCAACAATCACCCCCGTTCCCTGGCCTCAAGAATGACGGAGCTGATTCCCCCACATCCTCTCTGGTGCGTTCTCCCCCTGACTCCATTGGACATACTGATGGGTAATGACGGTCCTCGCTCTCATCTCTGATGTCCTCTTCAGATGGTGAGATGGCCAGGTTCACGTTTTTATAGGGCTGTTGTTCACTGTGCTGGCGAGCCGTCACACTGGGTGCAGAATGAATATTCAGAGAGGGTGGAAGTCCCAGCAGGATGGTTCACAAAGTAGATGCTAATGTATTTAAATGAGATTCCCCACCTTCCTGGGCAGGAACCTCATTATGTCACGGGTGAGGAGCGTGCAAAATTGGGAAACAAGATCTTGCCGCTGAGAATCTCATTTCCCGACTCTCATGGGGCTTTTAGAACATAAGAACATAAGAAATAGGAGGAGGAGTAGGCCATCTAGCCCCTCGAGCCTGCCCCGCCATTCAATAAGATCATGGCTGATCTGACGTGGATCAGTACCACTTACCCGCCTGATACCCATAACCCTTATGACTTGTGGGGGTATCGCCATTTACACCGATGGTGGATGCGAGCTCAAAATTTCACCCTATGAGTACTACCTTCCAAGTGGAACACAGCGTTGAAAAGTGAATCTAAAGAGTGTAAATAAAAAGGTTGACTCTACAAATAAAAAGGTTGATTCTAAAAATGAACTTAATTAATGTGGAGGTGCATTGCACACAATAACTGCATAGACTTTGACACAAATGTCAGTATAAATCGAAGCTTAGGTTTACAGCTGAGACATCTATCTCAGCAAAGTTAGAGGTGATGTTAGCCAATTGAAGCATTTGATGAAGATTAGTATGGTGTTTAAAGAAAATATTGAATGTGTTGAGAATGATTTAGAGCAGGCAGGACAAGTAACAAATTAGCAAGTGAAGGAAAGTATATCCCAGCAATATGCTGACTAGATTGAAGTTGAGCCCAAGGCAATGAAGTTTTGTGTGATCAGCAAATGCACTCCAGCCTGAGGGATACCTAACACAGAATACTCCAGAGGATGTTGAAAAGACTCCGACTTAAATAATAACTGTGTCTACTTAAGGGGATTCCTGTAGTTCTTCAGAAAAAGGCATGATAAAGATAGCAGTAGGAGTTCAGGATTGTTGGCTAAAAGTTATTCCGTGTTCTTAATAATGCTGCCATATGAAGCGAGCATATTGCAGAAAGATATGTCTTTTCTTTGTTGGACTATGCCATGCTGCTATTTACAATATAACTGCTGTTGTTGCTTACATAACAATGAAAGCACTTCATTCTGTGAAGTGCTTTGAGACTTTACTGAGAGACATGATAAGCCATTATCTAACTGTGTGCCTTCATTCTTTCTGTAAATCAGTTAGAATGATTGAAGTGAAAATTGCAAATTAGACAAAACCAAGGCACTGTAAACAGCTTCAGTGCTAGAAAGTGACCAACAGGAATATGCTGCCTTTAGACTTTAGACCAGAATTTGCTGCAGGAGTGGATCTAATTTTTTAAATATTCATTCATGGGACATAGGCGCCGCTGGCTGGCCAGCATTTATTGCCCATCTCTAGTTGCCATTGGGGGGCAATTGAGAGTTAACCACATCGCTGTGGATCTGGAGTCGCATGTAGGCCAGACCAGGTAAGGACGGCAGATTTCCTCCCCTAAAGGACATTAGTGAGCCGGATGGATTTTTCTGACAATCGATAATGGTTTCATGATCATCAGTAGATTGTTAATTCCAGATATTTTTTATGGAATTCAAATTCCACCATATGTTATGGCAGAATTTGAACCTGGGTCCCCAGAACATTAACTGAGCTTCTGGTGGCTCTGACATCTATCATGGCACGAATCATTTCCAGCCTCCCGGACTACCTAATCCACTACAGTTTGCCTATCGCTGCAACAGGTCCACAGCAGACGCCATCTCCCTGGCCCTGCACTCAACCTTGGAACACCTAGATAACAAGGACACCTATATCAGACTCCGATCTATTGACTACAGTTCAGCCTTCAACACCATTATTTCCATGAAACCCATCTCCAAACTCCGTGGCTTGGATCTTGGCACCTCCATCTGCGACTGGATCCTGAACTTCCTAACTCACAGACCACAATCAGTAAGGATAGGCAACAACCCCTCCTCCATGATCATCCTCAACACCGGTGTCCCACAAGGCTGTGTTCTCAGCCCCCTACTATATTCCTTATACACCTATGACTGTGTGGCCAAATTCCCCTCCAATTCGATTTTCAAGTTTGCTGACAACACCACCGTAGTGGGTCAGATCTCAAACAATGACGAGACAGAGTACAGGAGTGAGCTAGAACAACTGGTGAACTGGTGCGGCAACAATAATCTCTCCCTCAATGTCAACAAAATGAAGGAGATTGTCATCGACTTCAGGAAGCATAAAGCAGAACATGCCCCTGTCTACATCAATGGGGACGCAGTAGAAAGGGTCGAGGGCTTCAAGTTTTTAGGCGTCCAGATCACCAACAACCTATCCTGGTCCTCTCATGCCAACACTGTAGTTGAGAAAGCCCAGCAATGCCTCTACTTTCTCAGAAGACTAAGGAAATTTGGCATGTCAGCTACGACTCTCACCAACTTTTATAGATGCACCATAGAAAGCATTCTTTCTGGGTGTATCACAGCTTGGGATGGCTCCTGCTCTGCCCAAAACCGCAAGGAATTACAAAAGGTTGTGAATGTAGCCCATTCCATCATGCAAACCAGCCTCCCATCCACTGACTCTGTCTACACTTCCTGCTGCCTCGGCAGAGCAGCCAGCATAATTAAAGACCCACGCACCCCGGACATTCTCCCTTCCGCCTTCTTCCATCGGGAAAAAGATATAAAAGTCTGAGGTCACATACCAACAGACTCAAGAACAGCTTCTTCCCTGCTGTCTTAAGACTTTTGAATAATCTTACCTCACATTAAGTTGATCTTTCTCTACACCCTAGCTATGACTGTAACATTACATTCTGCACTCTTTCATTTCCTTCTCTATGAATGGTGTGCTCTGTCTGTATAGCGCGCAAGAAACAATACTTTTTACTGTATGTTAATACATGTGACAATAATAATTCAAATCAAAATCAAATCAAAATCAAAATCTAATAGTCTAGTGATAATGCCACTTGGCCATCGCCTCCCCCTAATTATGTTTGTTATTATTTAGACTTACCCACTTACATTTTTAAATTTTTCCATCACAAGTGGTTGTAAGTGTGCGCTGATAGCAATGCAGTGAGAGATAACACAGAGAATATGGGATCTGACTGAGCAGGACAAGAGATTGTTTATCTCCTTCATAAATCAGATTGAAAAATTGTGCAACTGACAGCATGAAAGGGCTGGAAAGAAGGGTGAATTACAGTAGGTAAATTCAATGCCAAATTAAGTACAGAAAGAGAAGTAAAAACTTGGTAAAAAGATTGGATTAAGGGAGGGAGAAAACCCTCCTCCCTGCCCCCATTCAACCCCTTCCGGCCTTCTACACTATGGACAAGTCCACCTATGTTTGTGTCGTCAGCAAACTTAATAACCCACCCATCTATGTTATAATCCAAGTCACTTAAGTATTATTATAAATATAAATTTATATTCCTTATGTACAATTGCAGAGTTAGCCTCCTGAAGAGTACACCCTGTACTAGGCAGTGGCGCAGTCGTATTGTTCCTGGACGAGTCATCTAAAGACCTGGGGACCTGGGTTCGAATCCTGCTATACCAAATTCAATTCAATAAAAATCTGGAATTAAAAGTCTAATAACAACCAGAAAACTATTGTTGATTGTCATAACAATCCATCTGATTCACTAATGCCCTTTAGGAAAGGAAATCTGCCATCCTTACCTGTTTGGGCCTACATGTGACTCCAGATTCACAGCAATTTGGTTGACTCTCAAATACCCTCTGAAATGGAGAGCCTTACCAAGTGGCAAATGAATACAAAACAAGTCCACTAACATGCCCAGAGATGAGGAAAGCAATTTTACTGTATCCATGTGCACAGTGCCAAATATTTCACTTTCACATACTTCAATGGTTTCTGTGCCTCATCCACAGAAGGCACGCGTGGAACTCCAAAATTGAAATCAGCTTGGAGAGTCAAGAAATGGTTATTTTGTTTTATTGAGATGAGCAGCCCAGGGTTCAATCTTTTGGTTTGCTTTGGATATTCTTTCTTCAGGACCATGCCCCTGTGTTTTATTTTAAACAATTGAAGTTCCCTCGAGTGCAAATACCTTTCTTCACAATGGTGCTGATCGGATCAGGGGACCTGATGGCCATCGATGTGCGCAATGAAGATGCTGACGCTTGGTGACGTGTAACATCAGTCACCACAATGCCAATGGTGATGATGTGCAACAATGTAAAAACAGAGTCCATGGCATAATTCAGAGAAATACTCCTTGAGAAAAGAAACAACTTAAAACAAAACTACATTAAATAGCGTGGCTTAAAGCAACGACACACTGTATTGGCCAATATATTCTATCTACTCAAATTAGTAACCTATCGATGCACATTAATCTTATTTATTCCCATCCATTTTCATATTTTTAAAAATTCTTTCATGTAAGCATCACTAGCAAAGACAGCATTTGCTACATGTCCCTATGAGCTGCATTCTTGAACTGCTGCAGTCCTCCACCAGGCATAGGTATACCCACAATAATCTTCAGAAGGGAGTTCCAGGCTTTAGACCCAATGACATTTCCTCCTTCTTTCCTAGGACCTGACTGGTCCATTACTTTTTCCCAGAAAAAGTAGCTAAGTAGGATCTTTGTTCTAAGGCCTTTGCAGTGCTATCTCTTGACGAGAAGTTATTTTCAAGCGCATTTGTAAATTTAGGAATCATAACAATCATCTCACTGAAACACCACAGGCGAGATTCTCCGGTCTCCCAGCAGCTTGTTTCCCACTGGCAGGAAGTGGTGTGTAGTTTGCAAGTGGCTGGATTCTCTGGTTTCACCGCTATCAATGGGAATTCACATTGATGTCACCCCAAGCCAGCAGGAAAACCCCCGGGCAAGGGGTCCGCTGCTGGCAGGACCAGAGAATTCCACCGGCCCACACTTCTGCAAATCAGTTTCAAAATTTCTTTTTTTTCAGCTTGTGACAGAAATTAATATATATGTTTCCTCCAAAATCAGCAATGCTACTGTTTTAAGCCAAGCATAAAGAGCTGCACTCCCATAAAATAGAATCATAGAATCTCTATATACAGAAGGAGGCTATTTAGCCCATCAATTCTGAATCCACCCATGCCCTATCCCTGGAAACCCACATATTTAGTCCACTATTCTCCTTAGCCTATACATCTTGATACACTAGGGGGCAATTTTGGCATGGCCAATCCACATAACCTCCACATCTTTGGTCTCTCTTATTTTATCATTTCAGAAACGAGATATTCAAATATTTGACCGATTCAGGTAGTGGTTCAATAGTACGAAGGTCTAAATTAAACTAATCATAGCAAACTGAGGGAATTAACTAATGGGTTAAAATACAAGAAGGAGAAACATGCTTTAGTAAGTCCTCTTTCCCAAAACCTTTTGAACACATTCTGCAGTGCAGTAACATCTGGTAAGCAATTATTGCAAGTGATAGGCTCTCCGCTGTAGAAATCAGAAGCAATTGCACTTGGATTCTGTGCAAAAATTGGGACAAAATTACCAATTTTACAGGGCTGTCCCCCAAGGATGCCTAAGCTTTATTAACTATTCATTGTTTTTAGGTATCTGAAGTAGCCTCCTAAGTTCAAATGTTAGAGAGACCTAGCCTCACAACAACTCCAACAGCTGATGCTTCCTCCACCCAATTTTTACCCTTCAGTCCCCCAACCCCTCTACCCTCCACCAGGTCACATTCAAGGCCACTGACAAGGCAAAATTTAAATCTCTTGAAAAACAAGCTACCCATGGAGATGCAGAGAGGCTGGCAACTTTTCCAAAATGTTAGAAAAGGCCCAATTTAGGATTAATCCCTTCCCTTCTGGTTCGAGTATGCTTGGTCCCTTGGTCCCAGCTCTGACAAAGGGTCATCCAGACTCGAAATGTTAGCTCTATTCTCTCTCCACAAGTGTTGTCGGACCAACTGAGATTTTCCATCATTTTCTGTTTTTGTTTCAGATTCCAGCATCCGCAGTAATTTGCTTTTATCTTGGTCCCTCTATTGTTTACATTACCGTCAGTTGAAAAGAAATGTCCATTGAAGGAGTAAATTAGGTTCCTTGGCAAGAATCATAGCGTCTTTACACCAGCTAGACAGAGATTGTAAAATGTTCATGTTACTATGCAATCTCTACAAACAAATAAAGAGGAAAATTCACTTCAGGTGATAAGCTTCTTCTCAGCAAAAGAGTTTTATTAACAAATTTCTTGCTCGTGGTTTTCTGATTGATTTATTTAATCTTAATGATAACGCATTCATTAAATCCTGGCAGCATCCATAATTATATTACTGTGCATGCTTTGTATTTTTGTTCTCAGTCCTCTGCCTGAAGAAGGTTCAACCCACAGGCCTGTAACCTCCAGCACAGGGTGAGCAAAAAGGCAGGGTCTTGAATCCACCCCAGCCACAGCAGGGATTGAACCCTATGCTGTTGACACAAATCTGATGCCCACTGGCCATGCAGTCAACTGAACCCCAAAGGAGTCTGAGTTCCTAGGATCATAGAATCCCAACAGTGCAGAAGGAGTCCATTTGGCCCATTGAGTCTGCACTGACCCACAATATCACCCAGGTCCCACTCCCGCAACCCCACATATTTACCCTGCCAATCCCCTGACACTAGGGTCAATTTAACATGGCCAATCAACCTAACCTGCACATCTTTGGATTGTGGGAGGAAACCGGAGCACCCAGAGGAAACCCACGTAGACATGGGGAGAATGTGAAAACTCCACACAGACAGTGACCCAAGCCAGGAATCAAACCCGGGTCCCTGGCGCTGTGAGGCAGCAGTGTTAACCACTGTGCCACCGTGCTGCCCGCTGTGGGGACATGCAGCTTTACATGCATGTTGTAGTTTGGAGCTCCACGGAAAGGGGCCGTCCATGGATTGCCATCTTTCCATAGTGGAGAGGCTTGAGCCTCCCATTGATACTGAGAGTGATCCTGTCAGGAGTCTTAAACCCCTGGCATAATCACCCATAATGATCGGGAAGGAAGGGAAGAATGAGACAAAGTGCAATCCAAACAAGTCCTCAATATTGAATCAGGTGGAAGATATTGGTACAATATCAATGGCTGTGATGGTGGATGAAGACTGCAGCAGCAGGGATATTCCCTGTCATTGAGGATTCCTTGGCACTGGAGCTGGATCTACCTTCTGTCAAGTATCATGTGCCTGCTGAGATGCAATAGCATTCCCATGTTAAAAGATATCCAACACAAGGTATCTACCTCGAGGAAACCAACATGCCCCCCCACACAAACAAACCCTGTGGCGATTGGCAAGAAGTGACAGGGCCAAGACCATGATACCTGGAAGTCCCTAATTTCGAACTGGCATGAAGGTGGTGGAGTTTGATTCAGTCGTCTTGCTCTTGGAATAGGAATAGGAGAGTGTTTCGGCAGCTTTCCTCACAACTGAGCAGCCCTCTTTAGCATCCACTCTGCTCACCCCACATGGGGAAAGGGTTAGAAGAGGTGCCCAAGAAATAGTCTGCTCCATCTGCAAACTGTTTAGAATACTGCATCCAGCAAGCTTATCAAACTGCGATCAGAAAATCAAAGTTAAATTCAAACTCGGAACGTGGAATGCACGAACACCCATGGACAATGAGCAAAGCAATCAACCAGAATGGAGAACAGCCCTTGTTGCCCGTGAACTCAGGCATTTCAACATTGATGTTGCTGCTCTGCAAGAGACCCGAAGAGCAGGCGAAGAGCAGCTGAGGGAAGATAGCAGTGGTTACACTTTCTTCTGGAGAGTAAAACCTGAAGATCAGCCCAAGTCACATGGAATTGGACTTGCCATAAATAACAAACTCATAAACTGACACTTGGAGCTCCCTGTCAGCATCAACGAGCACCTCATAACTCTCCATCCACAACTTGCCAAGAACCAGCAGGCAATTGTTGTGAGTGCCTATGCCCCAATGTTGGTATCATAAGTCCAAAGAAAGCTTCTACTCCACACTGAATGCCATCCTCTCCAACACTCCCGAGGAAGAGAAGATCATCTTCCTTGGGGACTTCAACACCAGAGTTGGAAAGGACTCCCAACTCTAGAAAGGAACCATTGCAAAGGAAGGAATTGGGAACTGCAACTCAAGTGAGGCTCACCTGCTCACCAAATGTGTGGAACACCAGCTTGTCATCATGTTCCACCAGAAAGACAAGTTCAAGACTTCCTGGAGACATCCACGATCAAAATACATGATTGACTATGTCATTGTCTGATCCCGAGACCAAAAGGATGCCCTCATCATCAAAACAAGGACCAGTATAGTTGACTGCTGGACAGATCATCGGCTCATCCACTCCCCTAAGCCCATCAAATTCCACCAGAAGCAGTGGAATGTAAAGAAACGGCTCAGAAAAAAGATCAATGTTAAGGGGATTCAAGAGCCAAGCATGCCTGAGAACATCCAAGAATGTCTTCACTAAAATCCTCAAAGCATTCACTCTAATGGAGTGGAGGAAAACTAGAATGAGTTGGAGACAGCCATCACATGGTCTTCATCGATCTGACCAAGACCTTTGACTCAGTTAATCAGGAAGCACTATGGAAGACCCTGTCAAAATCTGGCTGGCCATTGAAATTCATCAACATCCTCGGACTGCTCCATATTAAGATGTTGGTAACAGTTCTCATTGGTGGACATATGACAGAAACATTTTGCGATCAAGACTGGAGTCAAACGGGGATGTGTCAGGGTCCCTACCCTTTTCTCCATCTTCATAGGCACCATCCTTCATCTTATCAAGAACAAGCTTCCCAGTGGATTGGACATCATCTACAAGATGGATGGAAAACATTTCAACCTCAGCTGGTTGAAATCCAAGAAGGAAGTGACACTGACATCGCTTGTGGAAATTCGGTATGTGGTTGACAATTCCATCTCTGGTCTATTTGATGCCTTCGCAGAAGCATACTGAAGAATCGGTCTCAGCCTCAACCTCAAGAAGACTCAAGTCCTTTACCAACCTGCCCCAGGGCAAGGTCCAGTCGCTCCGACCCCATCAAGATGAATGGAGAAACCCTCCCAAATGTGGGACATTTCCCCTAGCTGGGTCCCATCTCTCATCTGAGGCTGACATCAACATTGTTTCCAATCCATGAATGCTGACTTTGGATGCCTAAGGGTGACGACCGTGACATCCATGCTGATACTTGTGTTCAAGTCAGTCCAAATCTTCTATACAGCTCAGAAACCTGGACTCCTTACAGACACCACCTCAAGTCCTTGGAGAGGTATCATCAATGCAATCTGGGGTGGATTCTCCTCATCATCTGGGAAGACAGGCGGATTAACATCAATGCCCTTGAAGGAGCTAAGAGCACCAACGTCGAGGCCATGATAATCCAAAACCATCGATCAGCTACATGCTTAGGATGGTAGAATCCTGGTTGCCAAAGCAAATCTTCTTTGTCCAGCTCAAGAGACGCACCCAAATGAGCGGAGGACAAAGGATGCCTTTCAAAGACACCCTGAAGGCTTACCTCAAGAGGCAACGCATGGGAGACCCTTGCTCAGAAGAAACCTACCTGAAGGAACCTCCTGATTGAAGAGACACAATTCTTCAAGAACATCCGACAGCAAAAGGGGGTCCGGAAAAGAAGCCTGAGAAAGGAATGACAGTAATCTCCAATCCAAGGACCAAATTCACCTCCTGGAAACACCTGCCAAATTTGCGGTCAGAGCTGTGGCTCTTGGATCAGGCGCATTGCCATCCAAGAACCCACAGAATATATGACCAGTAACACGGGGTTTCTTAGGTGGACAATCATTCTCGTTAGTGTGTGATCTCCAAAGAAGAGACTGGAGCTATGAGTAGTGATATTAGAGACTCCAATTTTCTTTCCATGATGTGGCTGACCAGAAATCTCTTACCAAATTCCATTGCTATGCATTGAAGGGATTTGCCTGTTTGACAGCCTTATGAATGCACCTTCCCTGGTCATCAAGTTCTGGACTGGGAGTTGAACCCATAGCTCTGGTTCAGAGGGAGATATTTACCCACTGTACCACAAGTCCTCCCACGTAATGCATAAGATACACCAAAAGATTGTTAACCAACATATAAATGGTTGCCATTAAAGATCTACAAATGTGCAAATTAAATATAAAATGATTTGCTTGAAAATTTCAATTGACACGATTACTCCAATATTTTACCACAAGTTCTCATCAAATGATTACTTATTGCTGGTTGTGCTAACATAGCGGCGGAACCAATTGAAATGTAAGGAAGTGTTTTTTAGAATGCGGGGGTAATGAAGGTTTAGTAATAATTTATCTGATGTTTGCATATACAGGAAGGAATTAATCATTTTGATAGAGAGCTCAGCAGTTCCTGAAAAGCTTGCAAATATTCATTGCTTGGACAATCGATCGTCAGTCAGATCATTTCTCTGACAACTAACATTCTGTCGATGATGTTCTAACATTTGAACAGTACTACTTCCTATCTGTTTACGGCAGCCATCTGCCTGGTTGAAACCAAACTGAATGACAATATGAGGCTCTACATCTATCTTCCCTTCTTGTATCTGCCAGCCAAGCCTTTGCAGATGCTTGAACAGTTGCTTGACGCAGCCATGCATTTGTAATACTGCGTCATTTATTTAAAAAATCAATATTCATTTAAGATTTGATCCCAGATATGGATCAATCGTAGACAAAATAAAGAATCATTTACTTATATGATAGATAAATTTGGAACCTGAAATTGTAACTGTAATAGAAAGTAGTCAGCATGAATTTCAAAAAGGAACAATGTGCTTGGCCAACCTTACTGAATTCTTTGAAGTAGTCACAGAAAGAGTAGACAAGGGCAAAATAGTAGATGCAATATATTTGGATTTTCAGAAGGCCTTTGATAAGATACTGACAATAGGCTCATGACTAAGGTCAGAAAATGTGAAGTCAGTGGGGTAAGTAGCAGAATGGATAGCAAGCTAGCTGAAAAATATAAAACAAAGAGTAGGGGTTAAGGGTATCTATTCAGACTGGCAACAGGGATCGATGCTGGGACTACTGTTGTTCAGAATTTGCATTAATGATCTGGAATTAGAAATTAGAAGTTGCAAAATTTGCCAACAGTATCAAATTGGAAGTTTTAAATCATGAAATGGAAGGCATTAATAATTTGCAAAATGGGCCTGCAATTGTCAAATGAATTTCAATGCAGCCAAATGTGAGATTGTGAATCTTGGTTGGAAGAATAATGTTAACATTACTCCTTGGATTCTTCTCCCCCAGGGTCAAAGATGGCTTATTCCTTGCTGGTTCACTGGGTTCAGAGATGGCTGATGAGACCAATTCACCACACATGAATTGTGGGATAGGTGGTACTTGAAAGGTTGCATAGATGAGTTGTTTGAATTTTTATGCACTCTCTCCGTGGCCAGAAATTTGCCTCTGCTTGTTCCCAATGAAGTCTCTCAATATGTGATGCGCGATTAATTCACTCGGGAGGCTGGATCGTACCCGGGAAATAAAGGCTTTTATTAGCAACAAGAATGGAGCATACTGCTTAACAATACAATCCCAGACTAGGCAGTGCAGTGACCTTTATACTCCTATAGGTAGGCGGAGCCAACCGGAGTGTACCACAGAACAATACCAACAGGTGGAACACCCCAACCCTAACCCCAACAGTAACAAGAGTGACATATGTACAAGTACCCATAGTGATAACCATCTATGGTTCAGTACCCATAGTGGTAACCATCTATGGTTCACCACAATATGTTTGGTGCCTTCTTGGATGAACCTTCTTCATTTTGGTTCATCATTAGCCAGGGACTCCCATGAATCTGTGGAGATGTTTGATTCCTTCAGGGTTGCTTTGGAGACATCCCTAAAGTATTTCTGCTGTCTTTCTAGGGGCTTCTGCTGCAACCAAGTTGCTTAGATAATAATATTCGAAATAATGTAGAGAAGCAAAGGAATTGGGGGTTATGGAAACACAAATCGCTGAAGATAGCAACACAGATTAATAGACCATTAAAAAGCAAACAACACATTGGGCTTCATTTCTTCAGAGACAGAACTGTTTATAGAATTTGCATGTTCTCCCCGTGTCTGCATGGGTTTCCTCTGGGTACTCCAGATTGCTCTCACAGTCCAAAGATGTGCAGGTTAGGAGGACTGCCCGTGCTAGATTACGCCTTAGTGTCCCAAGATGTGTAAATTAGGTGGATTAGCAGGATAAATGCATGGGGTTATGGGGATAAAGCAGTGGAGAAGGCCTGGGAAAGACACACTGACGGAGAGTCAGTGCAGTCTCAATGGGCTGAGTGGTCTCTTTCGCAGTGTAGGGATTCCATGATTCTATGAAAAACAGAGAAGTTATGTTAAATTTGTACCAAACCTAGTTTAGACATGCTGGGAGTACTGTGCACTGTTCTGCTCTCCAAATTATAGAAACGCTATAGAAGCATTGACAAATGTTTAAAATAAATGCACAACGCTGATACCAGAACAGAGAGGGTGTACTTATCAGGAAAGGCTGAAAGGGCTGGGACTCTTTCTTTCTGGAAAAAAGACTGTGGAAGGTTGACTGGATAGACGTCTTTAAGATAGTGAAAGGTTTTTCTGGGATATATGTAGAGAAAATGTTTCCACTTGTTTGTGGGTGGGTCCAAAACTTGAGATGATAACCTGAAATTTCTCCTCGATTACATTGGTTTTATTGGTGCAATTTGGCTGAAGTCAACATAACTGGTATAAAGATGAAGGGATTTTAAGTGAAATTTGCATTTGGAGAAGTTCTTGTTTGCAGAATCTTTAGCAATAGTTTTAGAAATATTATGTTGGAAGCAAGTCTGATTCATAAAATTTATCACATCCCCAGGGTCCATTGATCACCATTGGAAGATTACACTAATCAAATTGAACTGGAATAAACAATTATGCCCAAAGCCAAAACTCTACCCCATTAAATATAAGATCATCACCTATAAATTAAATAGGCAATTCAACAACTACTTATATTCATTGTTAACATATCCCAACCTGCTTAACACCAAGTCACGAAGCAAGTCAAAGTTGACCAGAAGTTTGATATAAAAGAGAGGTTTTAAAGAACATCTTTTTAATGTTATATTTTAAATAGTTTTAAAAACTATTTTAGCCTTTAAAAAAATAAACTTATTGATCCAAAGAGTGATAAGAATGCGGAGAAATGAGTAGTTTCTGAAAATAGCATTGACGTATCGAAGGAGAAACCAGAAAAGCAAATGAGGGAGAAAGAAAGCAAAAGATACTCTGATAAAATTAGGTGAAGTAGGGTAAGAGGAGGCTTATGTGGAGCACAAAAACCAACATAGAACAATTGGGCTGAATGGCCTGTGTGTGTTGTACACTCACTGTAAATCAATGTAGATTATTGTTTGTTTTCTGCATGTCCCTAGCAAGTGTAGTGAGCGTAAACCCTTCTGACTCCTTCTTTAGGGGTGGAGTTTACACAAGCCAGTGTAGCAGGATTTTTAAAAATTCATTCGTGGGATATTGGCATCGCTGGCATTTGATACCCATCCTAATTGCCTTTGAACTGAATGAGGGCATTTCAGAGTCAATCACATTTATATGGATCTGGAGTCACACTCCAGGCCAGTATATGAACATAGGATGGAGGATACAAATTGCAGAAAGTGATGTTAGATTGTGTTCCTGACGTGATCTTTGTCCGACTTTCCCAGGGGCAGATCGGGATTGTAGCAAGGAACACCTCTCCCCATTCCATCATGACTGCAATGGGAAACCAACTAAAGTACTTAAGAAGGCTATTAGGAGCAATTTTGTGGATGAATTCTCTCTTTTTCAACAATACAGGAGCTTCATGCTGTGTCAGCAGCTCAGCAGATTGGAGACAGTAAGTACACAGCAGCATGTAGTTCCTCAGTGAAAAATTGACAAGCTGCGAAAACTTTGATCAGTTACACTGAAGAACACCAGCCACGGTCAGGTGAAGCTGCAGTTCAAAGCATTGCTCTGTCCCCCTTTGACAGGTGATTGCTAACAGCCTGGAAAACACTTCCCCAGTTCTGCACTTCTCTGCTGCCAGCCATCAGAGGGGCAAGCAAGCAACTGATGCTGGTCCGCCTTGAAACTCTGGTGAGGGCCAAGGGCAGGGGCTCACCACCACCAACATAACCAGGAGTATCACTGGCGTCAGCAGTCTTCTCCTCAGCAGCATGCACTTCAACAGGGCAAAGGACATGGCAACCTTGGTCCAGTTGTAAGGAAATGAGATACCCAACAGAGGGTCTACAGGCAGAGGGCCATGTCACACGGAATTCTTATTCTTTTACTCATTCGTGGAATGTGGACATCACAGGCGAGGCTAGCATTTATTTCCCATCCCGAATTTCCCTTGAGAAGGTGGTGATGAGCTGCCTTCTTGAACTGCTCCAGTCCATGTGGTGTAGAAGTCGCGAATGGTGCTGAACATTGTGATATTGTCTGTAAGCATACCAACTTCTGACCTGATGTCATCGATAAAGCAGCTGAAGCCGTTTGGGCCTAGGAAACTACCCTGAGAAACTCCTGTAGTGATGTCCTAGAACTGAGATGATTGACCTCCAACAACCAGTCATCTTCCTTTGTCCGAGGTATGACTCCAACCAGCAGGGAGTTTTCCCTGATTCCCATTGACTCCAGTTATATTAGGTTTCCTTGATGTCAGAGGCAATCACTCTAACCTCAGTTCTGTAGATCAGCTCTTTTGTCAATGTTTGACCCAAGGCTGTAATATGGTCAGGAGCGTCACTGGCAGAACATAAACCCAGTGTCAGTGAGTAGGTTATTGATAAGCAGGTGTTGCTTGATAAGGCTGTTGATGACTCCTTCCATTATCTATTGATGATAGAGTGTAGATTAATGAGACAATAATTGGCCAGGTTGCTTTGTCCTTTTTTTTGTGTGCAGGACATTCTTGGGTAGTTTTCCACATTGGCCCATAGATGCCAGTGTTGTAGCTGTACTGGGACAGCATGGTAAATTCTGCAGCACAAGTCTTGGGGTGGCACAGTGGTTAATATTGCTGGCTCACAGCACCAAGGACCCAAGTTCGATTCCCAGCTTGGGCCACTGTCTGTGTGGAGTTTACACATTCTCCCTGTCTGCTTGAGTTTCCTCCGGGTGCTCCAGTTTCCTCCCACAGTCCAAAGATGTGCGGGTTAGGTGAATTGGCCATGCTAAATTCTCCCTCAGTGTACGCGAACAGGCACCTGAGTGTGGTGACTAGGGGATTTTCACACTAACTTCATTGCAGTATGAATGTAAGCCTACTTGTAACTAATAAACTTTACTTTACTATTGCTGAAATATTGTTAGGGCCCTTAGCCTTTGCAGTATCCGGGGCCTTCAGCTGTTCCTTGACATCAGCTGAAGTGAATTGAATTGGCTGAAGACTGGCATCTGTGATACTGGGAACCTCTGGAGGAGGCCGAGGTGGATCATCCACTTGGCACTTCTGACTGAAGAGTGTTGCAAATGCTTCAGCGTCATCAGAAATATCTGAGCAACAGTGCCTCCAGCTCTTACAGCAGGTCACTGCTGGTACTGCAGTCTCCTGGAACAAGATCTACTGCCTCGCAGAGCATCTGGGCATGCATTGTCAGTAGCCAACAACGTGTCTCCCACTGGCAGTTCACCCACACCTGAGTCCCCACCACCAACTCTCACTGCCCTGCCCCTCTCCTGTGTCTCTACCTCTTGCCAGGTTGTGTGCTCTCATCTTTTGTGAGGATGGAAAACAGAAAGGTGTGAGTGCTATAAAGGTTTGTATATCACAGAGGAAAGGATACCATTTGTGGAGGGCCACTGTGAGGTGGCAGTGGGCTGAGGGTAAGTGTGTGTGCTGTCTGCTCAGATGGGATGTGAGGTGCCTGCAGGGAAAAGAATGAGTGGAGCAGCAAGGTGTGTTTATCTGAGGTGTCCTGTGAAGGAGGAGGTTGCTAAGTCACAGTGCGTTGTTTGGTACCTGAAAGTGTTACATCGTTCACCTTTCCTGCCCTCCTGGAGTCTAAGATCCTCTCGGTCTCAAGGTGGAAACAAATACTCTCCAGACCACTGACTTCCTTGGCCATTTCCATCCACTGCTACTTGCTTGGAAAGACTCTCCTCCTCCTGACATCCTTGGGAGGATTCACCTCACTATCGCCTCTCACCAGAACCCCAGGTAAGAGTAAGACCAGCCTTTCCAGGTCTCTTCCGCATTCAATGGGTGCTGCAGCCTGAGAAATCTCAACAGTAATTCTTCCTCTGAACAAAATGTCATCCTGCTCACCCTCTCAAATTGGTCATGGGGCAAAAGGCATGCTCTTAATTGCTTTTCTCTGCTGCAGAGTAATCAGATAGCTTACCAATTGGAAGGATGGGTTCCTGCCACAAAACTGGTCCTAGCATTGTGCCGGAGGCTGAAGCAGTAAGATTGCAGCCAATAATAATTTAGTCGACCTGAAGAACTGCCAGCCTCTGCCTTAAGCTTTAATTCTTGGTCAACATTTGATGATGGCTTCAAAAGCATAAGGTTTTTTTTTAACCCCATCCTTAAAGTTACAAACTCAATGCTCAGAACGGACCGGACAAATCCAAATCCAGTCCTTGCTTGCTCCAAAAAAACAATTTCAAAATCCAATTAAATCCAATTCATGGTCCCCACAAGAGAGACAAACAAGACCCAAGCTGGCAAGATAAGGCATTGCACCCCACCTTGGGCTTGATGAGACGCTTGTAATGATAAAAGACATGGTTAGCGGAAGTCTGACGAGAAACCATAAATGACTATTATCCATGATCACCATGTACTTCCTCGTTGTTTTGGTGGCTGCAGCATACTTATGGGCTGGGTAGGAGTAGGCGGGGGGGGGGGGGGGGGGGGGGGGGGGGGTGGGTGGGGGGGTGGCGGTAGGGAGGAGAATTTTCAAACCAGTGTGAGCCCCCTTTAAATTGAAATACGAATTCCATTTCCCTGGAAAAAACAAAGTCAAACATCCCAATGAGCAACAATTATATAATAATCTGAAATTAACAGAGCAACTATTTTGTATGTAAATGCACAGCTTTAATTTATCACAGATAAAGAACAAAGAACAAGGAACAGTACAGCACAGGAACAGGCCCTTCGGCCCTCCAAGCCTGCGCCGATCATGTTGTCCTATCTAGACCACTGCTTATATCCTTCTCTTCCCCGTTTGTTCATATGCCTATCAAAATAAGTCTTAAATGTGGCTAACATAACTGCCTCAACCACCTTACTTGGCAATGCATTCCAGGCCCCCACCACCCTCTGTGGAAATAACTTCCTCCGCACATCTCCACTGAACCTTTGCCCCCTTATCTTGAGTGTGTAACCCCTTGTAATTATCATTTCTGCCCTGGGGAAAAGCTCCCAACTGTTCACCCTATCTATACCTCTCATAATTTTATAAACTTCTATCAGGTCGCCCCCTCAGCCTCTGTTTTTCCAGGAAGAACAGTCCCAGTTTATTCAATCTCCTCATAGCTAATACCTTCCATATCAGATAACATCCTGGTAAACCTTTACTGAACTCTCTCCAAAACCTCGATGTCCTTCTAATAGTGTGCTGACCAGAACTGGACACAGTATTCCAAATGTGGCCTAACCAATGTTTTATACAACTGTAACATAATTTACCAACTTTCATACTCGATGCCCCGGTCAATGAAGGCAAGCATGCCCTATGCTTTCTTCACCGCCTTTTCCATCTGTGCTGCCACTTTTAAGGATCTGTGGACCTGTACTCCCAGGTCTCTCTGTGTGCCTATGCTCCTGATGATTCTGCCATTTATTTTATAGCTCCTACCTGAATTGGATCTACCAAAATGCATCACCGTGCATTTGTGTGGATTAAATCCCATCTGCTATTTGTCCACCTATTTTCCAGCATATCTATAACCTGTTGTATTCTTTGACAATTTTCATCACTATCTGCAACTCCGCCAATCTTAGTATCATCCGCAAACTTGCTAATCAGACCAGCTATGTTTTCTTCCAAGTCATTTATATATATTACAAACAGCAGAGGTCCCAGCACAGATTCCTGTGGAATGCCACTCGTTACAGACCTCCATTCAGAAAAACCCCCGTCCACCGCTACCCTCTGTCTTCTATGGCCAAGGCAGTTCCGAATCCATCTAACTAGCTCACCCGTGATCCTGTGAGATTTTGGCCGCGATTGTCCCGTTGTTGCCCGCCACTTTTCTGGCAGGTCCAACCGGGAGATGCGCGTGTCAGCCATTTCGCGGGTTCCCCGACAATTTTTTCGACCCGCGTGCATCTCCCAGTCGGAGAAAAATGGTGCTGCCAGGAACCTGCTGAAAATCGGCGGGCCGCTGTTGAGCATGAGTTTACACATCTTTGCATGCCATTATCAGAATCCACCCGGCAATCTCTGCCCATGTCTGCGTCTCGCACTTCTTTGCTGTAATTTTGGCGCGAATCAGAACAGGCATACAAAAGTCTCAACCTGGCGTGACAGCTTTGAACTGTCATGAGGAGGTAAATGCTGCCAGCGGAATGCAAGGGATGTTGCAGGCAGGCCCGGGAGATGCCTAGAGGCCTTCCTCCTGCTGCCTTCAGGTTTTGGACCATTGACGAGTGACATCTGTGGGTCGGGGGTGGGGGGGGGGTGGTGGTGGTGTGGGGGGGGGGGGCTTCCATTTCCTCACAGCTGCCTGGGTGAGGTTCCATCAGGGAGTCCGGCTCCCTCCCCCCCCCCGCCCACCTCCCTGCCAAGCAGCGCTGAGACTGACTGTTGGAAGCAGCCTCGAGGGCTCCTGTTCCCAATCCCCCCTCCACAGCACTGTGCAATGGCATTGTCTTGCCGCGGGGTATGGTCAGGGACTCTACTAACTGCTGGTGTTCCGGGGTGGGGTAGGAGTGCACCATGTGCTGACTGAGGCCTAACCAGATGAAGCAGCTGCTGCTTCCATGCCGGGATGCAGAGGTTCAGACATGGACTGCATGGTATCTGCTGTCACTGGGCACCCATCTGGTGCTGCTTTGCAGTCCGTCCCTGCCCTGTGACATGGACCAGCAACACACACCTGTAACGGATGCTGCAGTTGCACACATAGCAATGGCTCAAGGGTGCGCATTGCCCATGTCTGCACACCGACCTGCATAATCTGTGCCAGAATTTGTCATGATCGAAATCTCACACAACCCTAATTGGGCCACGCATGGCACCATGGATTGTGTGGTGTTGCCAACACCCACAAGTGGGGGTACTGGCCCAAGTGAGGGATTGGGGGGTGCTGGGTCTATGCAGCTAATGGTAATAATCCATCATTCTATGCTCTTCCCAAACCTACTGTGCAGATGGTTCTCGGTCTGTTCGATCTGGAGCTGGCCATGTTGGTGGCAGCAGGGGCGGAGGAGTAGGAGGAGGTGGCAGCTCAGCAAGTGGCGGGCGTGGAGAGACCACCACAAGAGCAGCCATTACCAGACCCTCAGGAAGGAGGGCAGGGGGCTGCCGCTGAGGGCCAGGAGGTGGGTGAGCAGGCTCCCCCAAGAGTGCACAGAAGGCGGAGGGCGCCAAGGCCAAGGAGGTACAGACCCTGCAATTCATTCGAGCTCCTCTCGGAGGAGATGTGCCGTCGCCGGCTGCGCCTGTCCAAGACCACGGTGTGTCATTTGTGAGGTATTCTCATACCTGGCACCTCAGGGGAGATGCAGCCACCCGCTCCCTGTGGACGTGAAGGTGATGGTTGCCCTCAATTTCTATGCCTCTGGTTCATTCCAGGCTCCCAGTGATGACCTAGCTGGGATCTCCCAGGCCTCCGTACACAGATGCGTGCGGCAGGTCACAGATGCCCTGTGTGCCCGGGCAGGGCAATATATAAATTTCGATGTGGGCCGTGCACAGCAGGAGGCCCAGGCCCTTGGCTTCGCTTCCATCACCGGGATTCCCAATGTGCAGGGAGCAGTGGATGGGACACACATCGCCTTGCGGGCCCCACATGCCGGGACGCAGCAATTTGTGAACTGGAAGGGGTTTCACTCCCCGAATGTTCAAATTGTCTACGACTATCAAATGACGATCATGCAGGTCAATGCACGCCACCCAGGGAGTTTCCATGACAGCTTTGTGATCCGGCAGTTGGACATCCCTGGGCTGTTTGAAGACCAGCTCAGGCTCCTGGGATGGCGACTGGGTGACAAGGGATACCCGCCAAGGTCATGGCTGATGACGCCAGTGTGGAGGCCCCAGACCGAGGTGGAGACCCGCTACAATGAGGCCCATGCAGCGACCCGGTCCATAGAGCGGTGCATCGGCCTGCTTAAGATGCGGTTCTGCTGCTTGGACCGCTCTGGGGGAGCTCTCCAGTATGACCCTGTGTTTGCTTCATGCATCATCATCATTTGCTGCGCTCTTCACAACATTGCCCAGCAGCGGGCAGACCAGCTGGAGCAGGGGGAGGAGGAGGAGGAGGAGGAGCAGCGAGGGGACGAGGTGGGCGCCCCACCACATCAAGAGCCGGAGGAAAGATGGCGGGCGGCAAAGGCAGGTATCCGGCAGGGATGGGCAGCGAGGGACACCTTGATTGCAGCCTGCTTCACCTAGCTGGTGCTGCGCAGTGACAGGGCTGCAACCAACACACATCCACCACACCCCAGGAGCAAGTGCAGCTGCTATTCCCCCTGCAAACTGACCTGGGCCCTCAAACCACCACATCACCCTTCCCCAGCTCCTGTCATCCCACCACCCTATCCCCCAGAAACATCTGACCCTATTAATGGGCCTGGGCTGGCAATGGTTGCGAGTCTTGGTTGAAGGCTGGAGGATGATGATGACTCGCTTTTGTGCTCACTGGGATCCTGCCCCTGATGCAATTCAAGTCTGACTCCTACCTGTACTCTGAATGCACGCTGCCACCCTGGCCGATGTAGCTGTAAGGGGTTGGGGACACATGTTTTTTGACCAAGAGAGGAGAGGGCACTTGCACCAAGGGTCTGGTGGATGTTGGGGAAGGTACAGCAGGCACTCTGTAACATGGGCTGAGTCTGCAAGGCTCAACAGACAGCACCTCGATGTTCGGGAACACTGAGCTGTGGGTTGTGGGGGGGAAGAGAATCAGAGACACATTAGTCACAGCATGATTTGCAATTAACAGTTTATTGTGCTCTTAACATAAATGATTATCAAACCCTGACTCATGCTGACCTTCATCCGTGCTCTCTAGTGAACTGCAACTTTCTAACTTTGTGCTGTCTACTGCTTCTTCTAGGTGCTGCCCCAGGATGCACATTGGAAGTGGAGGTGTTCAGCTGTGATGCACGCCCCGTTGCCTGTGATGCCCTTGGCGGACGTCCCCTGGGTGACCGGGACCTGGAGAGCCTCGGCTGACTTGCGGATGGCACTGTTTCGGTGCCACACTGTTCATCTCATTGGCCCCGAGATGCCCCGGTGTGAGGAAGGGGGGAATTGGTAGGTATCGGGACATCCGGGATCTCCTGGGGGTAGACCCCAGCATGGCCTCAAGCCCTTCCTCCTCCCTTGTGGTGCCCAGAGGCCCTGGGGACACTCCATGGGATGCCAGAGTAGCTGGACTGAGCTCCAGAAGCTCCAGCGTCACTTGGCTCTGCCAGTCCCGGAGGCCTAGATGCATCTCCCCCATGGTCTGTGATCCCTCAGCCCTGGCCCTCTGAGACTGGGCCAAGCTCTGGAGCCCCTCCACTACAGCATTCTGTGAGTGAGCCAGGCTCTGGAGCCCCTCAGCAGTAGCCCTTCGAACCTGGGCTAAATTTTCGAGGCTCACAGCCACAGCCTGCTGTGTCTCCAGAATGCCAGCGAGAGTCCCAGTCACGGCCAGCAGTGTCTCCCACATGCCCCCGACGCCCATGGCATCGAACATTGTGCCTCCTGGATGCCAGAAACACACTCACCCGTGGCCCGTAGTGTCTCCAGGATGGCCTAGACCCTGTCACCCATGAGGACAGATCCCTGAGCCAGACTTTCCACTGCAGTCGCCATCCTTGCAGTGTTGGCCTGGGTCTCATGCTGTGTCGACACCCCCTCCTGCAACAGCATTCTGTTTGACTCCTCTAAACAGCCTTGCAGTCGCAGCATGGTTGCTGACAACCCTTGCAGAACTCCCCGGGTTTCCTGATGCATCTCCACCAGCCTTGGGAGGAACAGACCCAGAGGCCCAGCAGCTGGCTTGGGGACATCCAGGGGGTCGTGGGCAGTTTGCTCCAGAGCGGCAGGGGCAGCGGCAACATCTGAAGGGCCAGGTTCCTCTGGGTCCAGAGCTGAAAAAAAACCACACATTAGGGGGAGGGAGGCAACATATTCCATGCAGCATCGCATTTACTGAGAGGAGGACCAAGGTTGAGAGTGCGCTTTTGCTCACTTGCATGCTGTATGTCGACCTGGCTGTCGGTCACCATTTGGGCTGGCCCATCACCCCCTGCCAGCTCCATGGCACGCTCCTCCATGCTGGTCAGCTGCCGCAGGTCAGACACACCATCATCAGTCTGTGTCGTCTCCCATGCATTGTGGATTTTCTTTTCCTGTGGGAACATCAGATGGATAGCAAGCATTAATATATTACAGTGCATGGTGCGCAATGCGTGCCTGTGTCTTGTGCTGACAGTTTCGGGGAAAGCGGTCACCACTGAAGGGTGCTTGTTGAGGGGTGAGGGGAATGGGTTAGATTCTGTTCCTGGGGGAAGGGTCACTTGTTGCATACCCTTCAAGTGTCTAAGCAAAGTTTGAGATCCGTGCCAAGCATGTGCTTGGTTCCAAGAGGGATGCTCACTCACCCTTGCTGCTCGCAGAAGGTCGTACATTTTTTTGTGGCACTGCCTGCCAGAGCGCGGTGTCAGGCTCCTGGCATTCACTGCTTCTGCCACCTCCTCCCACAAACCGTGGCAGATGAACCCCTTGGGTTGGGGCTCTGGCCGGGGAACAGACGATGACGGCTCTCCTCCACGGCATCTAGCAGGTGCTCCTGGACTGCCTCTGAAAATCTGGGAGCCGGTTTCCGTGCAGCCATCTTTGTGGTGTGACTGGCTGTGTGTCCATTCCTGCAGCTTATACACAGCTCTGGAATGTGTTTACCCCAGTCCAACGCCGGCATCTCCACATCATTATTAGGGGAGTGCAGGTGCAGTGAGTGCGGCCAGTCAAGGGCCCGTTGGCAATAAATACTTGTGAGAGATTTTGAAGGCTGCATTCAGTTGCGTGTCTTTCATCCCTCGGGATGCTGATTGGCTGCCATTCAATAGGCTGCTGTGTCCGGGGGGGTGCAATACTCAAGGTTCCCATCCAAGAGAGGGAATAATCACAAGGTGGGGTTGTGCATCAAAGCGCAATGCTTGTTCTCTGCAGGGCAGCAGTGAGGACAGTATGTTCAAGGGATGGAGGGATTGTGTTCCCGCATTATCCGGATCCATGGGGGCATGAGGTGAGCGGGCAGCTGTGTCTGTGTGGGGGAAGACGGGGGGGGGGGAGGTGGCGGGGGAGGCAACGATAAGGCCAGCGATGTCTCTGTGGGGGGGTTGTGGGGCCAGCGATGAGGCCAGCCATGTGTGTGAGGTTTTGATGGCAGTGATTTGGATGCTGGGAGGTCTTTTCAGCGATCTCCCAGTGATGTGCGCACATGCGGGTTCCCACTCATCCCGCCGATTTCAGGCTCTTTGACCCCGCCCCCTAGTGTTTAATGAGTGTTTAACGACTGGGCCCTCTGCATTGCACAGAGTGTGACGATTCAGGTGAGAAGCTGAACTGTCAGAACAGTTGTGATTTAGAACAATTTTCCTGCCAATTCAGCACTTTTGGGAGAATCGCCCCCTTTATCTTTTGTACCAGCCTGCCATGAGGGACCTTGTTGAATGCTTCACTTATGTCCATGTAGACAACATCCACAGCCCTTCCCTCGTCAATCATTTTTGTCACCTCCTCAAAAAACTCAATTAAATTGATAAATTAATTATTTGTGAATGTCCTGTAATTGTGTGAGCAATTTTTAGTACCAGAAGCACACAGGAATAAATGGACATAATTTTTGATTACAAATGATAAACTATTATTATGGAGGCAAATAACATTTCCAGTTACTGATGATTTCAATAAACTTAAATATCTTGGTAGATGCGCAGTTCAGCTAAAGTGTATTTATTAGTCACAAATAAGGCTTACATTAACACTGCAATGAAGTTACTGTGAAAACCACCTACTTGCCACACTCTGGTGCTTGTTCGGGTCAATGCACCTAACCAGCATGCCTTTCAGACTGTGGGAGGAAACCGGAGCACCTGCAGGAAATCTACGCAGACACGGGGAGAACGTGCAAACTCCACACAGTCAGTGACCCAAGTCTGGTGCTGTGAGGCAGCAGTGCTAACCACTATGCCACCGTGCCGCCCCATTACCCGAGCCACTATCATTACCAACTGCTAAATCATGCATAATCCCTCCATGCCTCATTGATTAATAATGCTCCTGTATGAAATCTAATGCATCACAGAGATAGATAGTGTTTTTTCTCTCTTTGAGCCTATAATTGAATTCTTGTGTTACTAAATCTTCAACCACTTGTAATTTGTTAAGATATAGCGAAACCCTTAACTACAAAAAAATTCAAAAGAAAATGATTTAATTAGAAATAATTTTGCACAAAAATGCATGTATATTTAAAATTGAGTTATATTGTTAAGAGATGCAAGAGATTTGTACTGTGAATTGACACTTAGGGAGCATTCAATCATGTTTTACATAGCCACACTGGGACTCGTTTTCCTGCATTGCAATGCCAGGTCTTCTAATACATGGAGGCGCAGGAACAGGGAAATCTGCACCATTGCAAGTATACAGTCGCATCAATACCTGTTGATATGGACAAACTGCAAATGTAGGCTGGGAAATTTGTCTGAAACTTGTAAAAAAGTGGTCAGGGTCTTGCATTGCATACCTCATGATCTAGGTCTTTAGATTTTTAAATATTAGGCTTCATTTACATAATACCAACAAGTTGAATATTGCAATTTGGCATCCTAATACAGCTCACTGGCAAGGGAGGCTGGGGGACACTGGTAAGGGAGGCTGGAGGATGGAGGTGACTGGGATGGGGAGACATTCTATGAACACAGCCTAGGCATTGCCCTCAGTGTTGCTGTAGACGCAAGAAAAGCTATACCACTCTTTCCACCTCTAAAGTTTACATTTAGATCCCATTATTCAAGAGTTTTAACACTTGTTTCAATGGCATTACCATCGCAAAATCCCTGACTATCAACATCCTTGGGGCTAAGATTGACCAGGAACTGAACTGGATCAGCCATATTGATAGTGTGGCTCCAAGAGCAGGTCAGACGTGAGGAATTCTTCACCTCATGACTCCCAAAAGCTGTCCACAATCTTCAAGGAATAAGTCAGGAGTCTGATTGAATACTGTCCTTTTTTAAAAATTCATTCATGGGATATGGGCGTCACTGGCTGACCAGCATTTATTGCTCATCCCTAGCTGTCCGAGGGCTGTGGCTCTGGATCCACATGTCGGCCAGAACAGGTAAGGGCGGCAGATTTCCTTTCCTAAAGAACATTAGTGAACCAGATGGGTTAACTTGCGTGGATGAGTGCAGCTTCAACAACACTCAAGATACTCAACACCATCCAGGACAAAGCAATCTGCTTGATTGGCATCCCTTCCACAGGCATACCTTCACCACTGATGAACAGTAGAAGCAGTGTGTATCATCTTAACGATGCACTGCAGGAACTCACCAAGCCTCCTCAGACAGCACCATCCAAACGCATGACCACTATCACCTCGAATGACAAAGGCAGCAAACATATGGGAATACCATCACTGGTAAGGTCACCTCTAAGTCACTCATCATCCTTACTTGGAAATGTATTGCCATTCCTTCACTGGGTCAAAACCCTGGAACTCTCTCCCTAACACCACTGTGGGTGTACCTACAGTACATGGACTGCAGCGATTCAAGAAAGCAGCTCACCACCACCTTCTGAAGGGCAATTAGGGATGGGGAATAAATGCGGGACGAGCCAGCGACACTCACATCCTGTAAATGAATTAAAAGAAAGGCACCTCAGGCACTCAAATGTCATTGGTTAACAATGAATGTCAGGATAAATGTAAACAATGAATGTCAGAACAAAAATTCAGGAGTACTCTGAGTATGAGGCCCTCCTCGAAGCCCAGAAATGGGAATCGTGTGGGTAAGGACAGGTGATAAGTCAGCAGTGTCACCTAGTCATCATTTATATACTTCAAGGTTGCTGGCCAGGATCACATATCTATGAACATGACACCCACCTGTGTGATGTAATTTCCTGCCCATTACTTAAATTATAGAAGTAAGAGGTCAAGAATTTACGTTTTTAAGATTTATTTTGCATTTCCTCGGGGCCAAATGGGACTCTTCTAGATATTCCAACTTCCAGACTACACCCCTCCCGAATTTTGATGGATCCTTCCCTCCCCCTCACATCTCAAATCCGACCAAAGCCACCAGCCCCACTCCTGACCCATGTCCACAAACAGACCCAGCCAATTCATAGAACCATAGAACCATAGAACATTACAGCACAGAAACAGGCCTTTTGGCCCTTCTTGCCTGTGCCGAACCATTTTTGTGCATAGTCCCACTGACCTGCACCTGGACCATATCCCTCCACACCCCTCTCATCCATGTACCTGTCCAACTTTTTCTTAAATGTTAAAAGTGAGCCCGCATTCACCACCTCATCTGGCAGCTCATTCCAAACTCCCACCACTCTCTGTGTGAAGAAGCCCCCCCTAATATTCCCTTTAAACTTTTCCCCCCTCACCCTTAACCCATGTCCTCTAGTTATTTTCTCCCCTGGCCTCAGTGGAAAAAGTCTGCTTGCATTCACTCTATCTATGCCCATCATAATTGTATACACCTCTCCCCTCATTCTTCTACGCTCCAGGGAATAAAGTCCTAACTTATTCAACCTTTCTCTATAACTCAGTTTCTCAAGTCCCGGCAACAGGCAACATCCTTGTAAACCTTCTCTGCACTCTTTCAACCTTATTAATATCCTTCCTGTAATTAGGTGACCAAAACTGCACACAATACTCTAAATTCGGCCTCACCAATGTCTTATACAACCTCACCATAACATTCCAACTCCTATACTCAATACTTTGATTTAGAAAGGCCAATGTACCAAAAGCACTCTTTACGACCCTATCTACCTGTGACGCCACTTTTAGGGAATTATGTAGCTGTATTCCCAGATCCCTCTGTTCTACTGCACTCTTCAGTGTCCTACCATTTACCTTGTATGTTCTACCTTGGTTTGTCCTTCCAAAGTGCAATACCTCACACTTGTCTGCATTAAACTCCATCTGCCATTTTTCAGCCCATTTTTCTAGCTGGTCCAAATCCCTCTGCAAGCTTTGAAAACCTTCTTCACTGTACACTACACCTACAATCTTTGTATCATCAGCAAACTTGCTGATCCAATTTACCACATTATCATCCAGATCATTGATATAGATGACAAACAACAATGGACCCAGCACTGATCCCTGTGGCACACCACTAGTCACAGGCCTCCACTCAGAGAAGCAATCCTCCACAACCACTCTCTGGCTTCTTCATTGAGCCAATGTCTAATCCAATTTACTACCTCTCCATGTATACCTAGCGACTGAACCTTCCTGACTAACCTCCCATGCGGGACCTTGTCAAAGGCCTTACTGGAGTCCATGTAGACAACATCCACTGCGTTCCCTTCATCCACTTTCCTCGTAACCTCCTCGAAAAACTCTAATAGATTGGTTAAACATGACCTACCACACACAAAGCCATGTTGACTCTCCCTAATAAGTCCCTGTCTATCCAAATATTTGTAGATCCTATCTCTTAATACTCCTTCCAATAATTTACCTACTACTGACGTCAAACTTACCGGCCTATAATTTCCCGCATTATTTTTGGAACCTTTTTTAAACAACGAAACAACATGAGCTATCCTCCAATCATCCGGCACCTCACCCGTGGATACCAACATTTTAAATATATCTGCCAGGGCCCCTGCAATTTCAAGTCTCCTTCAAGGTCCGAGGGAATACCCTGTCCGGTTCTGGGGATTTATCTACTCTGATTTGCCTCAAGACAACAAGCACCTCCTCCCCTTTCCATGACCTCCCTACTTGTTTGCCTTATTTCCATAAACTCCATGCCAGTTTCCTTAGTAAATACGAATGCAAAAAACCCATTTAATATCTCTCCCATTTCTTTTGGTTCCATACATAGCTGACCACTCTGATCTTCAAGAGGACCAATTTTATCCCTTACTATCCTTTTGCCCTTAATATACCTGTAGAAGCTGTTAGGGTTATCCTTCACCTTGTCTGCCAAAGCAACCTCATGACTTCTTTTAGCCCTCCTGATTTCTTTCTTAAGTAGTTTCTTGCACTTTTTATACTCCTCAAGCATCTTATTTGCTCCCTGTTGCCTATACATGTCACACATCTCTCTCTTCTTCTTGATCAGAGTTCCAATATCCCTCGTGAACCAAGGTTCCTTATTCTTATTCACTTTGCCTTTAATCCTGACAGGACCATACAAACTCTGCATTCTCAAAATTTCTCCTTTGAAGGCCTCCCACTTACCATTCACATGCTTGCCAGAGAACAGCCTATCCCAATCCATGCTTTTTAGATCCTTTCTCATTTCTTCAAATTTGGCCTTTTTCGAGTTTAGAACCTCAACCTGAGGACCAGATCTATCTTTATCCATGATCAAGTTGAAACTAATGGCGTTATGATCACTGGAACCAAAGTATTCCCCTATACACACTTCCGTCACTTGTCCTAACTCGTTTCCAAATAGGAGATCTAATATTGCATCCTGTCTAGTTGGTATCTCTATATATTGATTTAGAAAATTTTCCTGAACACATTTTACAAACTCTAACCTGTCCAGACCTTTAACAGTATGGGAGTCCCAATCTATAAGTGGAAAATTAAAACCCCTACTATCACAACTTTATGTTTCCTGCAGTTGTCTGCTATCTCTCTGCAGATTTGCTCCTCCAATTCTCGCTGACTATTGGGTGGTCTATAATACAACCCCATTAATGTGGTCATACCTTTCCTGTTTCTCAGCTCCACCCATATGGCCTCAGTAGACAAACCCTCTAATCTGTCCTGCCTGAACACTGCTGTAACATTTTCCCTGACTAGCAATGGCACCCCCCCACCCTTCATCCCTCTGCCTCTACCACGTCTGAAACATCGGAACCCTGGAACATTGAGCTGCCACCCCTGCCCCTCCTGTAGCCAAGTTTTACTAATGGCTATAATGTCATAATTCCATGTGTTGATCCACGCCCTCAGCTCGTCTGCCTTCCCCACAATACTCCTGGCATTGAAATAGACACACCTCAGAAGATTATTATCACCACACACAACCCTTCTATTTGTGATTTTGCATGAACTATTAACATCATTTATTTTCACCCCCACTCCACGATCTGCTCTGGCACTCTGGTTCCCATCCCCCTGCAAATCTAGTTTAAACCCTCCCCAATAACACTAGCAAACCTCCCTGCAAGTATATTGGTCCCCTTGTAGTTCAGGTGTAACCCGTCTCTCTTGTACAGGTCCCACCTGCCCCAGAAGAGGTCCCAATGATCTAGAAATCTGAAACCCTGCCCCCTACACCACTTCCTCAGCCACGTGTTCATCCACCCGAGCATCCTACTCTTACCCTCACTGGTACGTGGCACAGGTAGCAATCCTGAGATTACTACCCTCGGGGTCTGCTTTTTAACTTCCTACCAAGCTCTCTATACTCAGACTTCAGGACCTCCTCACTTTTCCTTCCTACATCATTGGTACCAATGTGTACCATGACATCTGGCTGATCACCCTCCCACTCCAGAATGCCAAATTCCAAATGACAGCAACACCATCATCCTGATTGCTACAGAGACCATTCAAAGGGATCTCTAGCTGTGACCTCCTGCTCACTAATGTTCACTCCCATCCATTGGTAAGTAGTCAACTGGTCAGTTGCTCCCCACACCCTCACTGCCCCAATGAAAATCAGCTCCTGAATGTCTGTTAGAAAGGGAAGGAGTACTCTCAATCTGAGAGTTGGCACCAAACATCACTTTTTAGATACCTGCTTTTGAAAGAAATATGCACCACTGCATTTCTGACTGGTTTCATGTTTGGGCTAAATAGTTGTCTTAAGCAATTACAAAAAGCAGGCGGTGTCACGCTGACAGCCCATTTTACGCTCTTCTGGGTATTAATTTCCAGTGACTTCAATAGAACTGCTTATCAAACAGGGCCAGGGCATAGAAAGAACATTAATACTTGTGC
The DNA here is from genome assembly GCF_964213995.1 of Mustelus asterias. Taxonomy (NCBI): domain Eukaryota; kingdom Metazoa; phylum Chordata; class Chondrichthyes; order Carcharhiniformes; family Triakidae; genus Mustelus; species Mustelus asterias. Next base: position 60,431,801 of record NC_135803.1, on the reverse strand, counting down.
TGAGCTGCTGCCCAAAATGAACATTTATCCCAATGATGCCCAAAGATCACAAGAGTGTCATCTGTAAATGATGAGTGTGAAATAGATTTATATACAAATGCAATTGTGATAACTCGAGCTGACTCGGTATGGCAGATATAAAACAACAAGGTTTGTTTAACGAGAAGAAGCTATTTACAACTAAAGAATGTGTAACACAACAACACAGGTCTGCTCCCAACAACTCCATAATTTGCTCTGCCTCTTCCAGCCCTGGGGCCGTGCGCTCTCACTCCCGATTGGCTGAGGTCATGTGCTTCCACTCCACTGGTTTCAGCCTGGTGAAGGATTGCCTCTTAAAGCGGCCACGCTATCACAGCAATAATATCCAAAAGTCATATTAATTTAAACAAGTGAATACGATAATCATTCACTCATGGAAAGTATTAAACTCAATTCCGAAGAAGTCATGTTGGACTTGAGAGGCTAACTTTGTTTCTCTCTGCACAGATGCTGCCAGACCTACTCAGCTTTTCCAGCACTTTCTGTTCTTATTATATTATAGATCAACATGGTTTCTTCAATTCCCGATTTGAACTGTGTGGCATTTGATCAAGATGTGTCATTATGCCTAACATAAAAATATCCACTTTTATAATTAACAACTTTATGAATGGGGAAAAGCACTGTGTCGACTATCGACAAATTGATCACTGCTTTAGAAGCCCTTTAAATTGCTTCTTAGATATTATAGAAAAAAAATGTTATTTTTATATTCCAGCAGCCAAAAGAAGATTGCTCCCAAGGACTTGGATCCATAATATATAAATAAGTTCCAACAACACTCAAGAGCTTGGTGCCATCCAGGCTGAAGCAGTCATGCAAAGGTCCATTGACCTCGGGCAGGATTTTCCAGTTTCGGGGCAAGCGCGGCCGGAAAAATCCCACCCACTATGTCCGCAGACACCTGTCTCAGAACCCCAGGATGGAGGCCATCAGGCTCTATGGATTTACTCGTATTTCATCGCATGAATTTATCCAGCACTTTTTTGTTACTAATCTTATTATCTAGATCTCTAGATCCTTGTAAACGGCTTTCTTCAAGCCATCAGCAAGTGCTGTTTGCTGCAGTCTAGCCCCATTAACTTCAGTTGGCCCAGAACATGCATTGCCATCCATTATCTCATGGCTGTCTGCACCCAGTGACAGATGTCATTCAGCTCATACAAAGCATGTACTACTGATCTTACATTAGATCATTAAATAGATGGAATGTAGTTTTGACTGAATTTGTAATCTAGACAGAATAAACAGACTTTACTTGGGTAGCAGGATCCAAACTCCATTAATCAATCTTGTCCATATTTCACGTAGAAAGCCTTTTACAGCAGTTTTCAGCCAGACTCAAGGGAATCCGATCACTAATAAGTTCCTTCCAACATATCAATGGAGTAAGATAGGGAGTAGAAAGTAAAGATAGAAAATTTTAAAAAGACCAAATAGAGAAGCACAAAGAAAGAATGGCAATGGATATGAAGAAAAGAACAATATTTATAGAATGGAAACACAAATTAACTTAATCTGTGTCACAAGTTTTCACACTCAGGATGTTGTAAAGGGGTTCACAATCAACGTCCAGAAAAATTCAAATGACTCTGTTACTTTCTGCCACTGCTATCCCAAATAGAATTAAATCAGGATTTGTTTTTTCTCTCAGTTTATCTCTATAATAGAGGACATTGTTATCCACCAAGTACTTTTAAAGTTAAATCTGCAAGATGAACTGCACTATCAATAAGTAAGTGCAAGAATAAATTATTTGGCCAAGAAATTAGTGATCTGGGTTGGTGGAGGAGGTGGGGAATAATCAGTAAGTGTGGAAGGACCAGCAATGGTCTTCTTCAGTAGCATCATTTCTGTAGCTCCAGCAAGTTGGCATTCAAACAAGTAATTTTAAAGAATTTACTTTTGGGTAGCAGAGTTCAGCCCATGTTTCACTAAGTGCAGATAGCCTGACTTATCATATGCAAAAACTGTTAGAGAAATGCTGAAATAGAAGTGCATTCTTTAAAAATCTGTTCATGGGATGGGAGTGTCACTGCATGGCTATTATTTATTGTCCATCTCTAATTGCCCTTGAAAAGGTGGTGGTGAGTTGCCTTTTTTGAAGTGGTGCAGAGTATATGGTGTGATCTCTCAACAATAAAGGAATAGCGATACAGTTCCAAGTCAGGATGGCATAATGGCTGGAGGAGAATTTGCAGGTAGTGATGTTCCCATGTGTCTGATATACTTGTCCTTCTAGGTGGTAGATATCATGAATTATGAAATTGCTTTAGAAAAAGCCTTGGCAAGTTGCTGCAATGCATCTTGTATATGGTACACACTGCTGCCACTGTTCACTGGTGGAAGAGGGAGTGAATGTTTAAAGTGATGGATGGGGCACTGATCAAGCAGACTATTTTGTCTTGGATGGTGTTGAGCTTCCTAAGTGTTGCTGGATCTGCACTCAACCAGTCAACTGGTAAGTATTCCATCACACTCCTGACACCTGCTTTGTAGATGGTGAAAAGGCTATAGGAGTCAGGAAGTGAGTTATTCACTGCAGAATTCCTAGCCTCTGACCTGCTCGTGTAGCCATAGTGTTTATATGTGACTGATCCAATTAAGTTTTTGGTCCATGGTATTCTGCAGAATGTTGATGGTGATGAATTCAGGGGTGGTAATGCTGTTGAATAACGAAGGGAGATGGTTAGATTCCTTCCTATTTGAGTTGCTAATTGCTTGGTGCGTGTGTGGTGTGAATGTTATTTGCCATTTATCAGCCCAAGACTGAATATTATCTAGGTCTGTCTGCTTGGAAACACGAACTGCTTCAGAATCTGGGGAGTTGTGAATGGTATTTACCATTGTGTGATCATCAGCAAGCATTCCTATTTCTGACCTTATGTTGGAAGGAAGGTCATTGATGAAGCAGCTGAAGATGGTTGGACCTAAGATACTATCCTGAGGGTCTCCTGCAGAGATGTCCTGGGGCTGAGATGAAAGACCTCCAACAATTGTAACCATCTTCCTTTGTGCTAAGTGTGACTCCAACCAGAGGAGAATTGTTTGCAATATATTTGTTTCATACGGTAGCACAATGGTTAGCACTGCTGTTTCACAGCACCAGGGACCCAGGTTCGATTCCCGGCTTGGGTCACTGTCTGTATGGAGTTTGCATGTTCTCCCTGTATCTGCATGGGTTTCCTCCGGGTGCTCCAGTTTCCTCCCACATTCTGAAAGACGTGCTGGTTAGGTGCATTGACCCAAACAGGCGCCAGACTATGGCGACTAGGGGAATTTCACAGTAACTTCATTGCAGTGTTAATGTAAACCTTACTTGTGATTAATAAATAAACTTTATGAGTATAAATGTTTTGATTAGTGTTGTTATTTAAAAAGACTGGTAACGCATGGCAAGTGGCTGAAATAGCTTCGTGTACAGCAAGTTTTCATGAATTACAACTATATTTTGTGAATATCTGTTAGAAAATGAAACATACCTGCCGATGCTGCTAACAATATAAACAGATGGACTTTGTCTCATAACTATTTAGTGAGTTGATAGACAATCTTCCTTAAAGGGCAATAAATGTAGCACATGATTATCATTACACAACATCTTTAATATAGAATTGCATTCTAATATACTTGACAGAAGCATAATAAATCTTTGTTCCATGCATTTTACTTATGGACATACAAATTAGGAGCAGGAGTGAGCCATCTGGCCCCTTGGGCCTATTGCCACTGCACCTTATAAGGATAGGTACCTACATCAACATCAGCGCAATTTTCAATAATATACATTGTCACCGAAATCTTGCTGCCGGTTACGCTGGTGGAATCTTATAGTCCTGCCAATAGCACACTCCACCACAGATTTCTCAGCGGCGAGGGGTGAATTCAATGGGAAACCCCATTGACAACGGCAGGACCATAAGATCCTGCCACCAGTATGGCACACCTCCTCTCATCACCACAAAACACATCGCGGAGGGGGGAGGAAGATCCTGTCCCATTTTGCTAAGGATGGGAATTAATAATTTCTTCTTTTTAATCAGATGCAAGGGAAGAAATTCTTCCATTTATGTTACCCAGACTTAAATCAATTACCAAGGTTTGGTGGGTTGGGGTGTAGGGTGGGTGTGGGGTGTGGGACAGGCAGAGCAAAGGGTCACTATTTGGTGCACATAGCATTCTCCATTGATATCATGAGGAGCCTGGTGCAGAAGATACATAGAGCAACCTGCTGCACTGCCTGACCCAAGTGTATGGATGATTTGCAAGAAACAACACCACAAAACTGAATTTCTCCCTGCAGTCTTTTTCAAATTTTGCAAGTAACTTTGGCTTGTGCCAAAATTGGGAGAACTGTCCTATGGACTAGTTCACCAACAACTGGCCACAGACATTTTTTAAGAGTCAAATCTTTTGATTGAAGCTCATTTCCCATCACCAGCCCCAGATGTGTCCTGCCCCAACTGCTGCACACACCAGGGGAGATGGCAGAGAGCGGTATACAGTCAGAGGGGAGCTGCCCTGAGATTCTCAAAATCTATTTCTTGAACTAAAGAAAAAAGGAGGGAATTCACAACCACAATTCATATGTCACACGCATTAATCTGGGCCCACACACAGACCAGCACAAGTGGCAGAGCAAGAGCATAGGACTGTAGGATTTCTTATAGTTCATGAATAGATAAAACAAAGAAGCATATGAATAATTGCTCCTTGGATGGTCATGATGCTTTGATTCCACATTGCAGCTGTTTTGTTCATTTGTCCTCCTGGCTGTAGCAGTATGGACAGATTTCCACATCTTTCTCTGAAAAGGTATTGGCTCACAGTAGATTTCTCTTCTCAGATTGGTTACTTTGTAAACTGGGCACAACTACTTCCAAGAGAGAGAGTGAGAGAGGCAGAGAGGACACACAACTTCAGATAGGGTTGTGTTCAGTTTGGCAGTCTTTTGTTCTCTCTCTCTCCTGTTTGCTAAGGAGCCTTTAAAGTACCTTGCTGGCTGTACATTCCAGAGAAGGACATAAAGTCATAAGTAGGGATGTTGGCTGATGATTACACAATGTTCAGTTCCACTCACAACTCACCAGAAAATGAAGCAGCCTATGCTGGCATGTACCAATACCTGGAAAGCAAAAATCACTAGAAACAATCACAAGACACCCTTTAATCTTCTGTCAAAGTCATCTGAAAGCCCAAAAATGTATTGTATTGGGTGTCATGTCTGGTATGATATTAGGATATTGGTTTGTGTGTGCAGATGTGATGTTCCACGTGAAGCTGCTGACATTCAAAAATACATTATAGCCAGGATTTTATGACCCCCTCCCACCCAACGGGATATTACGGCTCTGTCGACGTAAATGGGAATTTGAATGGCCCGGTACATCTGCCAGGGGGGAAGACACACTGTGGCGGGGCCATAAAATCCTGACCAATGAATTTGCACCGATGAACAATTCTCTGTCCTCCTCAGTTACTTGACAACAAGCAACTTGAATGGTTCATCAGGCTCAGGAGAGTGAGACGACTTTTTCAATCATCAGGCAAGCACATTCTCCATCAAGAAATTACCTAATTAATGAAGCAATCAGGATAAAGTTAAACTCAATGATACCTGTGAGAGAGATCAAGATTGAAGATTAAGTAGAAAGGGATTAACATTTCGATTGGGACAATTGAAGGCTGGGGAGAAATAATACTTAGTGGGAATTATCCATAAAATGGATACAAATAAAGGGAGGGCTGCGAATCATTTATGTCCATGATTTATTGATGATGTAGTAAACTATAGTTTTTGTACAATGTATAACCATTTTCTTTGCATCATGATCTGTTGCTGGAAATCTGTACTTAGTCAATGTGCTAATAATTTAGAATTAGTAACTCCTGCAGAAAAACAAGAAATAAGATTGAGTGAAGGATTAAGGATAACTCCCCCCTCGAGCAAATGACGATAAGATTTGCTAGTGCTGTTGGGGAGATTTGAAACGAGGGGGTATGGGAATCAGGATGCAGTGTTAGGAAGGTTAAACTAGGTGCACAAAGAATTTGGAGAACAACACAGCAGTAGAATAAGAAATAGAAAGGTATTAGGTAGAGTCAGGCTAGGAGGGAATGTGAAAAAGAGCAATTTATGTTTACAGCGTATATATAGATCTGACTTTTATACCCGTTCTCAGGCGCCCCCATACACAAACTGCCTGCAAAAACATCAGCGAGTCCGAATCGCACTGCACAAGCCTGTGGGTGGGGCCTAATGCGCCCGAAACCCTGCAGCTCCAATTGGCACCTCCAACTGCGCACGTGCAGTGGACCCCCCCCTTCCCTCCCAATGATCTCAGGCAGAGTTGCAGCGGAACCCCATCTCTCCCAATGATCTCAGGCACAGCGGCAGCGGATCCCCCATCCCTCCCAATGATGTCAGGCAGAGTGGCAGTGGACACCCCTTCCCCCACACTGATATCATGCAGAGAGATCTACCCTCCACCCTACAGTTATCAGGCAGGGTGATTGTGGTGGACCTCAGTTGTGCCTTTGTCCTATATGGACCACCGTTGTGTGTGTTTGTCATACCTGGACACATCCCCTTCCAGTTTGGTTCCTCCCCTCAGCACCTAGTATAAAGGTGGCTGTCTCCTCCCCCTTGTTCAGTCCAGGTCGGTTAATTGTTGGGATCTGCTCCTGATTCTGTTGTGAATAAAAGCCTACACTTATATTGGCATATCGGTAGTCTTTCGCCTTATTGATAGTGCATCAATTTTATTCACAACAGTTACTAGTATGGAGCAGTTTCTAAAACCCGACAAGTTAGCTTTAGACCCTCAAGAGGTTGGAGCCTCTGATAAATTTGATCATTGGTTGGACTGCTTCGAAGCATTCGTCGACACCGCTACGGCCATCGACACCGACGCTGCTAAACTCCACGTGCTCCGCGCCCGGGTAAGCGAAACTGTCTATGGAATCTTCCGGGACGCTGCTACTTACGCGGACGCTATCGAACTCCTAAAAGGGCAGTTCCGAAAGAGCCCTAACGTGGTTTACGCCAGACACCTCCTAACTACCCGCAAACAGCAGCCAGGAGAATCGTGCGCCCAATTTCTGCGCGCCCTGCGAGTCCTCGCCCGAGCATGCGACTGTAAGGCTGTTTCAGCAGCTCAGAACACGGAGGATCTGATCCGCGACGCCTACGTTGCGGGCATTGAGTCTACATACATCCAGCAGCGTCTGCTGGAACAAGATGACCTAGACCTCCGGAAAACGGCCACTATGGCTGAAACGTTAGAAGCAGCCTCCCATAATCTCGGGTCTTACCTTGGATCCCGTTCCACCGACGGCTCCACTGCGACGGCTGCTCCAGCAGGGCCCAAATGTTACTTTTGTGGCCTCCCTAAGCACCCTCGGCGTCACTGCCCGGCAAAGGACGCGATTTGCTCCGGATGCGGTAAGCTAGGCCACTTTGTCAAAGTCTGCAGAGCAAAGCCGCTTCTGAAGACTCGTGGAGCCATGTGTGCTCCGAGGGCGCGGCCATCTTTGATGCAGGCGGCGGCTGCGCGCGAATCGCCATCTTGGATGCGGTCACCGGAAGTGCGGGAATCGCCATCTTTGATGCGGTCACCGGAAGTGCGGGAGTCGCCATCTTTGAGACTGGCATCAAGGCAAGCTGAGCAGGAAGCTTCATCCGTGACGTCATCAGACGGCGACGAAGATGGATTCTTCTTTAATTCAACAGTGGCATCGATTTGCCTGGACCAGTCGCAGCCACATCAACTCTCCAAGTCCATAATGGAGATCAAGGTAAATGGTTATGCAGAAAACTGCCTGTTTGACTGTGGGAGCACGGAAAGTTTTATACACCCTCGCACAGTGCGTCAATATGCCCTTCCCGTGCGACCCTGGAGCCAGACCATCTCCATGGCCTCGAATTCTCACTCAGTGGAGGTCCTCGGGTGCTGCTTGGTGACGCTGACGGTACAGGGCACAGTCTACGAGCGTTTTCGGCTCCTCGTGCTGCCGCGACTCTGCGCAGCTGTACTGCTGGGGTTAGATTTCCTCAGCCATCATAGAAGCGTCATCCTGCAGTACGATGGCCCTTATCCCCCGCTCTCCGTCTGCAAGGCGCCGTCACGGCAGCGCCCCTCGCGCACCACCTGCAGTCTCTCGACCCTCAAGATCACCCCCCCCCCGTTATTTGATAACCTCACCCCGGATTGTAGGCCTATAGCCACCAAGAGTAGGCGCTATAGTGCGGATGACCGGGCCTTCATTCGGTCCGAGGTACAACGTTTGCTCCAGGAAGGGATTATCCAGGCCAGCACCAGCCCCTGGAGGGCGCAAGTGGTCGTAGTTAAATCGGGGGAGAAACACCGCATGGTGATTGACTACAGCCAGACCATAAACAGGTATACCCAACTAGATGCATATCCTCTTCCCCGTATCGCGGACATAGTCAACCACATCGCGCACTATAGGGTTTTTTCAACGATCGATTTGAAATCGGCTTACCACCAGCTCCCTATCCGCTCGGAGGATCGCCCATACACTGCCTTTGAGGCGGATGGCCGCCTCTACCAGTTCCTCCGAGTCCCCTTTGGTGTCACCAATGGGGTCTCAGTCTTCCAACGGGCCATGGATCAAATGGTGGACCAGCACGGACTACGGGCCACTTTCCCGTATCTGGATAACGTCACCATCTGCGGCCATGACCTGCAGGACCATGATGCCAACCTACAAAAATTCCTTCGTACGGCCACTCTCCTGAACCTCACATACAATGAGGCGAAGTGTGTTTTCCGGACACGCCGCCTCGCCATCCTTGGGTACGTGATAGAAAATGGTGTCCTTGGCCCCGACCCAGCCCGTATGCGTCCCCTTATGCAGCTTCCCCTCCCTACTACCCTCAAAGCACTGAGGAGATGCCTGGGCTTCTTCTCCTATTATGCCCAGTGGGTTCCCCGTTACGCAGATAAAGCCCGTCCGCTCCTAAAATCGACCTCTTTTCCCCTGGCGGAGGAGGCCTGTCGGGCCTTCGATGACATCAAAGCGGACATCGCGAAGGCCGCGATGCACGCTGTGGACGAATCCATCCCATTCCAAGTGGAAAGTGATGCGTCTGACTTTGCCCTAGCTGCCACCCTTAACCAGAGGGGCCGTCCGGTGGCCTTCTTTTCCCGGACCTTACAAGGCCCTGAGATTCGACACTCCTCGGTTGAGAAGGAGGCCCAGGCCATCGTGGAAGCCGTCCGGCACTGGCGCCATTATCTCGCGGGCCAACGATTCACCTTAATTACGGACCAGCGGTCAGTTGCCTTCCTGTTTAACACCAGGCAAAAGGGCAAGATTAAGAATGACAAGATCTTGCGGTGGAGGATTGAGCTCTCCACCTACAGATATGACATCATGTACCGGCCCGGGAAGCTCAATGAGCCCCCAGACGCCCTGTCCCGTGGATCATGTGCCAGTGCCCAACTAGACCAGCTACAGTCCCTCCATAACGACCTCTGTCACCCGGGTGTCACCAGATTTTTCCATTTTGTCAAGTCCCGTAACCTGCCCTTCTCCCTTGAGGAAGTCCGGACGATTACCAGGCAATGCAGTGTCTGCGCTGAGTGCAAACCGCAGTTCTACCGGCCAGGTAGGGCGCACCTTGTAAAGGCCACTCGCGCGTTCGAGCGCCTTAGCGTTGATTTTAAAGGCCCCCTCCCCTCCTCTAACCGCAATGTTTATTTCCTGAATATCATTGACGAATACTCACGTTTCCCTTTTGCCTTCCCCTGCTCGGACATGACCACGGCTACAGTGATTCGGACCCTGAACAAGCTCTTCACCCTGTTCGGCTTCCCAGCCTATATTCATAGCGACCGTGGGTCCTCTTTCATGAGTGATGAGCTGAGGCAGTACCTGCTCGCCAAAGGCGTTGCCTCCAGCCGTACCACTAGCTATAACCCCAGGGGCAATGGTCAAGTAGAGCGGGAGAACGCAACCGTCTGGAAGGCCGTTCTATTAGCGTTACGGTCTAGGGGCCTTCCAGTCAGCCGTTGGCAAGACGTCCTTCCGGACGCATTACATTCCATTAGGTCACTCTTGTGCACAGCGACCAATACGACCCCTCACGAGCGGATGTTTTCATTTCCCAGGAAGTCCTCCTCGGGTACTTCGCTCCCGGATTGGCTGATGTCCCCGGGACCCGTCCTGCTTCGGAAGCATGTCCGGACCCATAAGGCAGATCCCTTGGTCGAGAAGGTCCAACTGCTCCATGCTAATCCCCAATATGCTTATGTAGCGTACCCTGATGGGCGGGAGGACACGGTTTCTGTCCGTGACTTGGCACCCGCGGGTGCCCCGGAGGTCACCACGTCCTTCCGCCCCACGGTCCCTGGTGTCGTCCATTCGGAGACTGCTACGCCTCTTCCTCCCTCAGTCCCTGTCCCCAATGTAGTGTGCCCAGAGCCTGTTGCAGCCCCCCACCCCCCAGCTCCGGTTCCCACCGTTCCCCACACGCCACCAGGGCCACAGCCCATTCCTCTCGCCCCTATGTACAGCTCGCTTGAGTCGCCGGAGCCGTCGCCACGCAGTACCCGACGACTGGACGGGACGACGGATCGGTCCGCTTCACACCACCCAGCGCCTTCTCTCGACGCTCACTGTACGGAGCCTGGGCCGACATCGCTCCCTGCTCGGACGACTCTGCGACCTGCACTACGACGATCGCGACGACGGATCAAGCCACCGGTTCGTCTGGACTTGTGATATTGTTTCCGCTTCACCCCCGTGTTGTTTTTTTAAAAGGAAGGGGTGAATGTGGTGGACCTCAGTTGTGCCTTTGTCCTATATGGACCACCGTTGTGTGTGTTTGTCATACCTGGACACATCCCCTTCCAGTTTGGTTCCTCCCCTCAGCACCTAGTATAAAGGTGGCTGTCTCCTCCCCCTTGTTCAGTCCAGGTCGGTTAATTGTTGGGATCTGCTCCTGATTCTGTTGTGAATAAAAGCCTACACTTATATTGGCATATCGGTAGTCTTTCGCCTTATTGATAGTGCATCAGTGATCTTCCTCACCCCCATCCCGGACCCATCTACTCCAGACTCTGATTGCTGTGTGACACCTCCCTCTTTCTCTCCTGGCCCCAATCACTGAGACAGTGATCCGCCCCCCTCCCCATCAGCACACCAGCAAGTGCTCACTTCCTTTCCCCTCAATGCTAACAAGCAAACTGCATGTAACTTGCTGGAATGTTCTGTCAAACTGCCTGCAGATGTTCTGTCCTAACGAGGGGCAGCTCCATTAAAAACTCAAGAATGGACAGGCAGGCATTCCTGCACAAAATGTGTGCCTGATCAGACACCCCATTTTCTGAGGGTGACCTGAGGAGGCTACTAGATGCAACAGAGGTGAGGTGGGACATCCTCTTCCCCCCCAGGAGGACGCAGACCCAGGGGGGGCTGATGGAAATGTGGCCTGGGAGGCAGTCGCCGCCTCGGTCAGTGCCAGGGCACTGGCCCCCCGAATCGGGAAGCAGTGCCGGAAAAAAGTCAAGTACCTCATCCGTGCAGTAAGGGTGAGTGCTGAATCCCATCTTGCATATTCCCCTGATCCTCACATCCCCTGCACCCTGCACCCTTCCAGCTCCTGATCCCCAAGCACCTCCTTCCTATCCTCCCCAAGAGCTCCACTGCATTTGTCCTCTAAGGGCCACCACTTGATATTCTGCAGGAATCATGCCACCATTTATTTCATGGCTCCTTCTGTCGCCACAGGAGAAGACCGACCATAACACCCGTGAGACGATGACAACAGGGGTGGTGAGCCAGACCTCCAGGTCATCATCCCCTTTGAGGAGCGGGCGCTGGAGCTGTCAAGGGAAGAGGAGATGTGGGCTGCCGTCAAGATGTGAGCACCTGTCATTCCTCCACTCACTTTGAGGCAACTTCTCAGGGGCACGGGTTTCGGGTGTGAGGGGCAAGGTTTAAAGGAGATGTACGAGGCATGTTTATTTGCACAGAGCCGGTACTGGGTGCCTGGAACACGCTGCCAGGGGGAGTTCGGGGATGCAGATATGATAGTGACCTTTAAGGGGCATCTCTACAGCTATGTGAATGGGATGGGAATAGAGACATTTGGTCCCTGGAACGGTAGGGGGTAACAAATCAGATGGACAGCCTGGTCACCACAGGCTTTGAGGGCCGGAAGGGCCTGTTCCTGTGATGTAATTTTTTTGGTGCTTTGTTCTATGTTCAATGGAGAAATGTGAATCACATGTTTGGCATCCCGGATTCCTCTCGTGGAGAGGCAGTGGCAGAGTGGTGTTATCACTAGGCTAGTAATCTGTCAACACAGGGCATTGCTCTAACGGACCTGGGTTCTTATCCCACCACAGCAGGTGGTGAAATTTGAATTCAATAAAAATCTGCACTTAACCTTGTGTCCTGTGTTGCAGGGACAGATCCGGATGCCCCGGGGCCTTCTGGGCTCCAGGTCCATACTGCAGCTCCCGCCCACCCTGGTCCAGACAGCTTGGATGAGTCCTTGGAGGATATGGGTGAAGGGACCTCCGAGGGTGGCACAGTTTTGGCATCAGCTTCCACCTCACAACTCATCATCTCAGATACTGACATGTCGGTGGGTCCAGTTAGTGGTGAGGCTTCTGGGTCACTCTCTGGTGAGCATGACACATCTGATAATGTACATCGGGTGGAGGAGGGAATGTCCAAGACCTCTGGCACGCGGGAGCCTGCTGGAGGTGAGAACTCAGCTGGTCCCAGGCTACATGCTGGGCCTCTGAGATCACTTCTCCCTCAGCTGCTGGAGATGCAGCAACAGAGCCAGGGAATGCAGATGGGGCTGATGGCCACACTGGACCAACTGCAAGGCTGTTGGGAGAAGTCCCAAAGCTTTCAGGCAGACCAGCTATTGCCTGTTTTGCGTGGTTACCAGGCCAACACTGCAAGGGTGGCGTCTGCAGTGGAAAGCATGGGGCAGGGGATCCTCACCATGAGTGGCAGGCTCCAAGCGATGGCCGATTCACAGCAGGCCACAGCTGATGGACTGAACAGGATTCTCGAGATTCTGAAGCCCATGACTGAGAGGCTGGAAAGTTTGCAGGAAACCCAAAGGGACAGCGCTGAGGCACAGTGGGCTCTGGCAGCAGCCCCTGAGAACATGGCCGAGTTGCAGAGGATCATGGCTGACGGCTTGCTGAGTGCGGCCCAGTCTCAGAGGGCCATGGCTGAGGGCTTGCAGAGCATGGCCCAGTCTCAGAGGGCACTTGCTGTGGCCACTGAGACTTGGCCCCCAACTCAAGTGGCCATCTCAGAGGGCTCAGCCACCATGGGTTGGATGCAGGTGGTCCTCTAGGACTGGCAGTGCCTGGTGATGCTGGAGCTTCTGGAGCACACTGCAGAAGCACTGCTGTCCCATGGAGTAACCCAGGGGCCTACAGGAACCCCATGGGAGGAGGGAGGGCTCGGGCCCATGCCGGTGACTTCCAGCCAGGAGATTGCGGCTGTGGCTACACCTTCTGACTTCCCCCTTCCTGACACTGGGGCATCTCGGGGGCAGCAGGATGAAGAAGGTGTCATGGAAACATCCTAGACACCTGAAGCAGGTCAGGGCCCTCAAGGTCCAGGGCCCCCAGAGGACGCCCACCAAGAATCACAGGCCATGAGGCATGGTAGGCAGCTGGCCCCCTCCACCTCCGATGTACGTTCTGAAGAGTCACTGATACGTAGTAGTAGGCCATGTATGGTTAGGAAGTTGTAGTTGCACTGAGATGTCACAGGTGAAGGGCTGCACTGGTTAGAAAGATATTTAAGCACATTAACATTTTCTGTTCACAAGTTTTTATGTTAGAACATCTTATTTAAACACCTTTATTGCAGTTAAATGTTTTTTCACCACCCACCTGTGACTAATTTGTCTCAGATTTATCTTGAATAGGAATCCTCTTCCATTGATGATCGCCGGAGGGATGCTTCATGTTGATGTCAGTTGGGGAGGCCCCTCAATGCTGCGTCACTGAGAAAAGGAAGCCATTGGTTCCCTAGACCCCACAAGCGATTCCCTCACCCCACCCGCCCCCTGTATGGGCGTTTCAGATCCCTTAACTGCTACACAGACGTGGGCCAGGTGCCAGCGTGCATGTGGAGCTCAGGTAGGAGTCAGACTCGTTTGAACTAGGGCATCATCATAATGGTGCTTAGCGAGTCATCATCACCCTCCTGCCTGCCAAAAAACTCATTAACACAGCATACCCAATGTTGCAGGAGATAGAAGGAATTTTGAGGGGGTGGATGGAACCCACGGACACACGCCCCTAATGAGTGAACCGCCTGGTGATCAGGGCCTTCCTTGCTGCCCTCGCATGCCTCATTTGGGCTCCCAGGCCTCCAGTGCGTGGTTGGTGTTCCTCAGCGTGCTCTTCCTCATCTTTCTCCTCCTCCTCCTCTTCCTCCTCCTCCTGCTGGTCATCCTCCCCAGCAACGCCCGGCTGGTCAGCCTCCATGGACTCCTCCTCCTCCAATAGGTCACATGTCTGTAGAGCCAGATTGTGCAAGGCCACTATGCGGGAAGAGATCACTGGGTTGTATTGGAGGGCCCCACCAGATCGGTCCAGGCACTGGAATCGCATTTTGAGGAACCCAATGCACCTCTCCACTATCGCGCGGGTGGCTATATGGGCCTCATTATAGCGGGTCTCCGCCTCAGTCACAGGCCTCAGTGTGTTTTCAGTGCAACAAGGATGGACACATTCTTGGATCTGGTTCTGGGGAATGAGGTTGACCAGTGTTTATCTTGAACATTTAGGAAACAATGATCATATCATCACATGTATCGGGAAGCCAAGAAAAAGGACAAATATCAATCCCGAAGGTAAAAATACTAAACTGGAGGAGGGGCAATTTCAGTGGGGTGAGAGTAACTAAGTACCAGGTAAAATTTAATCAAAGTTTGGCAAACAAAACTGTCACAGGACAATAGGCTGCATATTATAGATTCCATAGTTTGAGTAAAGTTGAGCTATATTTTCACAAAGAAGAAAGATGGGCAACTAAGCCTGTGCTCCCTGGATGACGAGAGAGATAGACGACTGGACTTTTGTCTCAGGAACCCTTGAAAAATGGTTGACAGGCCTTAATTCCAGGATTCCTGCCCCATTTCTTTTTCTGGCAATTTTCATCAGCTCAGGGTAAGGATCTGGGTAACCCGCTTGCATGAAGTGTTCTTGCCCTTGTCAAAGAAGACTGGTATTATTCAGGACCAAAAGAGGGATCTATGCATTGGGTTGAGGGCATGGCTAAGATACCAAATTAATATTTTGCATCTGTTTTTACCAAGGAAGGGAATGCTGCACGAGGTTAGAGTGAAGAATGAGGCAATTGAGAATCTTCCACTCAGTGCACAGAGTACAGGCTGAGGCAAAAAAACTGGTGTGTAACTCTCCACAGCCTTGCTTTCTCTCCAGATTTTCTGGCACTCTGCACAAAAAATCTGGTGGTTTTGGCCATCACTGTGGTGGGGATGGACCTAACAAAGCTGGCAACACTGGCTCCACAAAGATCATGGCACCATCTTTAAAGGGTACCCCGATCAGCATTAAGAAGAAACTTCTCCGCCCGAGGACATGGCAGACAGGATGCCAGGTTGTAACGCTGGAGCACAGCTAGACATATCCCTCTCCCCCCTGGGGGCACCAGTTGGTTCCCTTTGACAGTTTCAAGTTTTGCATAAGTTGTTGTAAACCTTGCTGATGTGATGGGGGAATTCCCTATTGGAAGGAGCATATAGTGGAAAAACACTTTAAATGCTTTTAAATTTATTTAGATGTATTTGAAGGAGGTTCCTGCCCAGAATCCCAGATCTCATGGCATATTACGCCAATGTCGCCATTTTCGAACACCCGTTGAAAATCCCAAACCCCCCCTCCCTCTGAGTGGCATAAAATTTGATACAGAGAAATTATTAGAAAGGCCTGGCGTTTTTTAAGTTAATAAGTGATCAGGACTGGACAAGATGCATCCGGGATTGCTGAGGGAAGCAAAGAAGGAATTTGTGTCGGTACTGGCCATAATCTTTCAATCCTTCTGAAAAAACAGGGTGGTGCCAGAGGATTTGCCAGCAATGTTCCCATCCCATAAATGAATGATACAATAATCTCTGGATATAACTGTGAAATCACTACTGTAGGTTCCATCCCAGTGATCTGTTAAACCTGTGTAAATGGTGAAGTGATACAATGCAGACTTCCAATCCAGCATTTTCGTGCAAGTCATTTTAATTCATTTATTTACAGTTACTGAAGTCATGTGAATAAGCCATTTCTGATCATTTTCTCACAATACAAAGTGTATTAGAATATTTGGCTGCCTGAGCTTTTAAGAACACCAGCCATTCTGTTCCATTTTCTCCTGGGTCTTCTTTCCCACCCTCAATAATCTTATCTTCCTGTCAGCAGCTTACTTGGATCAATGTTCACATACAACACGAGTCATCATAACAATGCAGAAATAGCTGAAGCCTGTAACAGCAGCACAGGTAGGAGAAATAATTTTCTCTCATTCTATCTGAGAGCAGAGGACATGCTCTAAAATTATTAGACTGCAGAAAATTGCTGAAAAATTAAACATTGTGATGATGAACCTCTGAAGCAGCCAATGACTTCATTCGCATTATCAAACCCCATCTGAAAAGAAAAACAATTTGCTTTTATATAGAAGCTTTAGTAAAATAAGGTGTTCCAAGGCTCTTCGCTGCATCATTAGAAAGCTATTTTTGAAATAAATAATTTTAACAGAATTATAGACCCCAGCATGACGCACACTTACTTCTACTAGCATGCATGGAAAATATAGGGAGACTGATTGATTGAACATGTGTGATTTGATTGTGGTAGGAATTGAAGAGTCTTGTGATGAGTGTCCAACTTGAAACGTAAAATGAATCACATCAAATGGGGTCTAATCCTGTCTCTTGTAATTTCTGCAAATGCACTTCTATTCTGAAGAGGTTTTGTTTTCTCTGTAGGAATTCTAATAAACTAAACCATGGCTCACCATGACTTTAGTATATCCTTATTGGGACATATATACACATTAGTTTAGAAAATACTATTTGTGGACACTTTCCAAACTCATTATAGTGGCTCGATTGTGAATCTGCCACTAGTTTTCAAAGGGTGAGACCTCTGCAGTAGCAAATTCATGCTACATTACATTTAAATTTGGTTGTTGAATTCAAGCGTGTTGCCTAAAGGACATTTTTTTATTACAAAAACGATCAACAAGCACTAATGTTTAATGGGTACACTCCTGCTGTAGCTAACTAACCAAAACATTGTCATCTTTTAGAACTCATTGGTAACCTTCACTTTGCAAGGTGAATATGTTTGCTACCAAATCATAGTGAAGTAATTTTACATGACTTTACTGCATTGCCTGGAGTACATACAGATTAGACACGATTACCTTGTAACTTCAGTAATTTTACCCAGGAATGTAGCAATACAAAAATTGTTCAAGATGAAAATATGGTAGTGGACCACAGAATGAAAGGCTTGAATATATTTGTTCAGTTGTCAAAGCAGTTATTCAATAAGACAAAGAAACCCGCAGAAGTATATTTCCATTGTGCCCACTCTCTGAGAAACCAACATAATTGGTCTCTTTGTAGCTTTGACTACATTGAAAACAAGAAGTATAACTCTCTTTGTTCTCTGGTGCAATCCAGAGTTAAACCTTTTGCAACAATATGTTAAAGTAGTCAAATATTATAACAATTTGACAATTTGAAAAGTGCTACTTATCATAAACGTTGCTTCGGAGATTTTAAACAAAGGGTGGGATTCTCGGTCCCCACTCCAACAGCACGTTTCTTGGCAGTGAGTCGTTTGCTGGCAGCACGATCTTCTGGCTCTTTTGGGTCTGTACCCCATGCCGTTGTGAAACACACAGTGGTGGTACACTGTCGGCGGGACCAGAACATCCCACCGACGTGCTCAGCTGGAGAATTCCTGCCAGTGTTTTGAATTTAATTAAAATAATAACTTCTGCTGGAGCTTCTTGACTCTGCCAAATTGAGAGCACTGCTAACATGTGAATATTTAACCAGATTTTCACTAGATAAGTTCAAATTGCGAAAGTAGCATCAAAGTTTTAAGATGTAATAAGTGAAAGATAGAAGTGGCATCAAGTCATGTAGATAACTATTAACAAATAATATTGATATGAATAACTTTCTGAGTTGCCTGTTTTCTTTAGGATACTACCACTTCAGCAGTACAATAGGGTTGGCAGATTGCTTTGAAACACAGATATTCTTTACAATTGCCATCAATGCATGACGTGAGGCATTAATTCAAAGTAAAAAAAACAGTCAGTCTCAATTCAAGAGATGAGTGCCCCTTCTTAAAGATAATGAGTGGAAGTTTTATTCGCCAGAGGCTTTGTCTTAGTTACAGTAAATGTTGTGAAAGTCTCCCTATAAAAAAAATCAGCGAATGTGAATAATTTATTGGCTTGAGCTTTAGAGATCATGCAGATATCACATGGCAAGGAGCCCTCTTGATCAAAACAATTGTGGGAAGTGTACAACATGTTGCATAACATTATCTTTACAGCATTGAAAAATTACTGACCTCGTGTATATCTTTTTGTTGATTAATGCCGTATGAAATTGGATACTGCTGAAGACAATGCTTTCCACCCAGGAATGAGCTTTTTAAGAAGGAGAAGCAGAGCACTTGTCATTATGGGTTTTCACCTGTGCAGGAACTTCTGGATACTTTGGATTTTCCATATTTTCTACCTGGGTCAATAAAGACAAAGGGCATTAGGTGCATGCACACTGCAAAGTCCAGTTTTACAGACATGAGCTCATTATTACCTGATTAGCACCTTAACACGCATTATTGCAGGTTGTTTCTGACTGGTTCTTCAGTGATACATTCGCTACGGTATATCTGACTTCACAGAAAGCTTATTGGGATAAATTGCCAAGGTGGGAGGAAAAATTAACTCTTATTTCACACGTTGCCTATAACAAACAGTAGAAGCGACTTTTTTGATATTTTGGTTTGATTGTTTGATCCTGGTTAGCATCTGACTCAAAATGGGACTCTTGGGCTGCAATACAATATGAATTGCATTGTATTATTGGAGCTCAGTGTGAACAGGAAATGTGTGTGGCTTAAACTTCAATTTGGTACTAATCTATCATTCATTTTTTGATGTGTATTTTTCTTTTAATGTAATACTGCAATTTTGTAGATTTTTAAATGAAATCCTTTTGTGTCTGATTATTATTTGATTTGCAGGTTGTACTTTATGATGCATTATATGACGCCCAATTTACTGACTCAGCTTTCTACTTCAAAATAACTACAATATTTCACAAATGTATATATTTTTTGATCTCCAAACATTAATAGAATGAAAAAAGAGCATGACAGTAACTGACACAGCTTTCCTGCCTGTTACACTCTACTACTATCTTGGCAGGCCTGAAACTAAGTATAAACATTTGTCAATATGGTTCATTTTAATGCTGGAAAGGTGTGCAAAATGGCACTCGAGTTTATATTTTATGCTATTTATTGGCACTAAATAATGATAATACATATGATAATTTTGCAATCAAATGTTTTTTGCTGAAGGCACGCCATTCCATTTTTCTTCAGGATTTTGTTGCTGTGTAACATTCATTTAGTTTTTTTGCATTTAGCTGGTATTATTGGATGAGTCAGAGTTCTATATACACATAATTGTTGTGTGATTAACTATAATCTGGTGTACATTCATTTTAATCTGTCCTTCATCTATGGGACTAAAGTAATTAAATCACTGATACAATATAACTGGAGCTCATAGCAAGCAATCATCTATCTTACAAGGAAGCAAAGCAAGTATCACATCGGACATTTATCACTACCTGTTTTTTTGACATGAGATAATTGAGTTGGAAAGTTGGCAAATTGAGTTTTTTCTCTATGATTGATTAAACCACAACACTCACCTCTTCCCCTCTCCTCCTCTCTCTCTCTGTTTTAATCTCATCTATTCAAATATTTAAATACATTTTATAATTATCATTTAGCATCTACTCAAGTTATTATGTACTTCATTTTTCCACATGTAGTCTTGTAATTATTGCATAGAGCAGCAATATAAATCCAATTATTTTTGTCATTTGTGTCCTCTGTAATTCCATGCAATCTTTTCAATAGATAGGGTCAGCGTAGTGGTATATCTAGAATGATCAATTTAGATTAAGATGTTACACAAAATATACTTTAAGGGTGAAACAGTAGACGTTTGCAGTGTATGAATCAAAGTTCTGTATTCAGCTAGAAATCTTTGAGGCTTTTTTCAACAAGATCACTAAAATAGTTCATTAAAGTCATTGGGTATCAGTGAATTGTTACATCTGCAATGTGCCAAGTCATTATTTTGTGATCCCAACTGTGATTAATACTGGACAAGACAGATCCCAAAGTGAAACCTGGCTTGATTGATCCTAATTTTCCTTCTAGAAGCTGTGGAGGAAAGCTACTGAACAAATTCACAGGAATCTGCTGATGAACTCTTAATGCAAAGAATAAAATATTTATGAAAACAAAAAAGTGAACTATATTATACCAGACAAAAAGACCTCAATACAAATGCAAGAAGGCATTTCAAATTTCCATTATTCCTTTAACCAGCAATATATTTACAGACATATCCACCCATAAAGGGTTACCTCCAACTTGATACAAAGGTTTTTCGCTTGCTACTAGCCAAGTTACAAACTCAGTCTTCCAGTAGTACCTCTGCATAACTGATCACTTTACTGAGTCCCATAGCCGATTTATTAAGTTAACTACTACCCCACTAGACTTGTAATTTTTTTCTTATCAGAGAGCCTCTAAACCTTGTCTTCTCTCTCTGACACACATTACACTTCCCTTTCTCTACTCCTGCCTTTTCTGTGCTTGTCCTTGGATCACTGTCACTAGACAACAGTAAAGTTTTTCTACTTTGTGGATTGTTTCCAGAAACACTGAACGTTCAAACCCTTTTAACCCATCTCCTTAACTTCAGAGGTTGTAAGACATCATTCAAAATGTATATATGCAAACTTCTATGTTTCTCTTGGGGCTAAAGGGATCAAGGAATATGGGAGGCGGGGGGGAAAGACAGAATCATGATATTGAATTTGATGATCAGCCATGATCAAAATGAATGGCAGAACAGGCTTGCAGGGCCAAATGGGCTATTCCTGCTTCTATATCCTCTGCTTCTAAACAACCCCAAAATACATGACCCTTTAGTCACAAATATATCCAAATACCCAGGCACCAAGATTCATAACCAAAACCGAAATGAAACTGAAAAAAAATACCTTTCTTAGTCCACACATATATTAATGCAACTTAAAATTATACATTGAACAAAGAACAATACAGCACAGGAACAGGCCCTTCGGCCTTCCAAGCCCATGCCGCTCCCTGGTCCAAACTAGACCATTCTTTTGTATTCCTCCATTCCCACTCCGTTCATGTGGCTATCTAGATAAGTGTTGATAACATAATTGTTGATAACAATTAGGATTTTCTGTGCTGCAGGATATGATTATACTTTGAGCTTCACATGGAAATGATATTGAGCTGTATGTTTAAAAATCTTCAACAAACATTGTCTTGAGAATGTACTGTGCATGGCATATGGTCTCAGAATACTTACTACTAACTGCATAACTAATGTGTAAGAGAATATTGGTTAATGTGTCCACCTTACCAGAGGGCTGGCACATTGAATGATACATGCTGTAGATCTGACTTAAATTTAAATTGCTCCCCTCCACTTAAAGGACAAACATATGCAGAATCACAGAATCGTATAGTGCAGGAGGCCGCCATTTGGCCCATCGAGTCGGCACCGACCACAACTCCACCCAGACTCTATCCCCATAGCCACATGCGTTTACCCTAGCCAGTCCCCCTGACACTAAGGGGCAATTGAGTATGGCCAATCCACCTAACCTGCACATCTTTAGACTGTGGGAGGAAATCGGAGCTCCCAGAGGAAACCCATGCAGACACGGGGAGAACTTGCAAACTCCACACAGACAGTGACCCAAGCCGGGAATCGAACCTAGGGCCCCTGGTGCAGTGAAACAGCAGTGCCACCATGCCGCCTTTAATCATGCATTCTGGTAGTAGATTTTAGCTTGAATCCCATCAATTATAAAATTCACTGCTGTCACCTTAAGAGTCTTAACAAATATTGCGTGAACTCATTTTTAGGTGGAAGAAAAACATTTAAAGGCACCAATGAACAAACTTTTTCTACTTGCTGTCAGTTTTGCATGTTTAATTTGTTATTTAAACCAACATTTATTTGGAAACCACAGAGTGCACTCAGAGACACCAGGCCCTATTTTATCAATTTGATTCTAAGTGCTGGGCGGACTTGACTCTGGGAGTGTTTCAGATCCGACTTTTAGACCCATTTTCTGACGCCCCCATACTCAATCTGCCTGCAAAAATATCAGTGAGTCCAAAGTGTACTGCACAAGCCTGTGGGCAGGGCTCAATGCGCCCAAAACCCTGCAGCTCCAATTGGCGTCATCAACTGCGCATGCACAGAAAAAAAAATGATAGAATGCAGCTCCCTTACCACATCACTCCTGGGCCGGATAATGCCTCCCCCTGGCCCCCACAGACATTGCCCCACCCCACAACATTACTGACCCCTTACCGCCCACCCACCCAGAACGATCCCGGGCCCCTCCCCCCTTCCCCTCACCGATCTCAGGCAGAGAGATCCACCCTCCCCCCCCCCTCCACCCTACAGATATCAAGCAGGGTGATCCCCCTCACCCCTATCCCGGACCGTCCCGCACAAGGCCCCCGTCTCCTCCGGACTCCGATGGTTGTGTGACACCTCCCTCTCTCTCCCCTGTCCCCAATCATTGAGGCACTGATCCACTATCCGCCCCCCTCCCCATCAGCACACCAGCAGGTGCTCACTTCCTTTCCCCTCAATGCTAACAAGCAAACTGCATGGAACTTGCTTGAATGCTCTCTCAAACTGCCTGCAGCTGATCTGCCCTAACGAGGGGCAGCTCCATTAAAAACACAAAAATGGACAGGCAGGCACGCATTCCTGCACAAAATGTGGGCACAACCAGCCCCCCAATGTTCTGAGGGTGCCCTGGGGAGGCTGCTGAATGCAGCAGAGGCAAGGCAGGACACCCTCTTCCCCCCCGGGAGGACGCAGATCCAGGGGGGGCTGATGGAAATGTGGCAGTTGCCACCTCGGTCAGTGCCAGGGCACTAGCCCCCCGAACCACGAAGCAGTACCGGAAAAATGTCATATCTCATCTGGGCAGCAAGAGTGAGTGCTGAACCCCATCTTGCATCTTCCCCCAAATCTCCCCCAGATCCTCCCATCCCCAGAACCTTGCATGCTTCCAGCTCCTGACCCCAAAGCACCTCCTTCCTATCTGCCAAGAGCCCCACTGTGCTTGCCCTCTTAGGGCTACCACCTGATACTCTGCAGGAGTCACGCCGTCATTTCTTTCATGGCTCCTTATGTCTCCACAAAAGAAGACCGACCATAACACCTGTGAGCGGGCGAAGAAAGGGATTGGTGAGCCAGACCTTCGGATCCTCACCCACTTTGAGGAGCAGGCACTGTAGCTGTCACGGGAAGGGGAAATGCGAGCTGTCAGCGACAACGTGGTTGGGCTGCCATCAAGAAGTGAGCAGCTGTCATTCCTCCACTCAATTTCAGGCAACTTCTTAGGGCCACAGTTTTGGGCGTAAGGGGCAAGGTTTGAAGGAGGTGTACGAGGCATGTTTATTTGCATAGAGAGGGTAATGGGTGCCTGGAACTCGCTGCTGAGGGCGTCCGCGGATGCAGATATGACAGTGACCTTTAAGGGGCATCTCTACAGCTATGTGAATGGGAAGGGAATAGAGGCATATTGTCCCTGGAAGGGAAGGGAGTAGCAAACCAGATGGGCAGCCTGGTCGCTACAGGCTTGGAGGGCCGAAGGGCCTGTTCCTGTGCTGTAATTCTTTTGGTGCTTTGTTCTATGTTCAATGGAGAAATGTGAATCACGTGTTTGGCATCCCGGATTCCTCTCCCTCCCTTGCACTTAACCTTGTGTCCTGTGTTGCAGCGACAGATTGGGACATTCTGGGGCCTTCTGGACTCCAGGCCCGTACTGCAGCTCCTGCCCATCCTGGTCCAGACAGCTCGGATGAGTCCTTGGAGGATATGGATGAATGGACCTCTGAGGAAGGCACAGTTTTGGCGTCAGCTTCCATCTCGCATTTCAATATCCGAGATACTGACACGTCGGTGGGTCCAGTTAGTGTTGAGGCTTCTGGATCACACTCTGGTGAGCACGACACATCTGAGA
Source organism: Mustelus asterias (assembly GCF_964213995.1). Classification (NCBI taxonomy): domain Eukaryota; kingdom Metazoa; phylum Chordata; class Chondrichthyes; order Carcharhiniformes; family Triakidae; genus Mustelus; species Mustelus asterias. Next base: position 60,407,356 of record NC_135803.1, on the reverse strand, counting down.
ATGTACATCGGGTGGAGGAGGGAACGATCGAGACCTCTGGCATGAGGGGGCCTGTCGGAGGCGAGGACTCATGCCGGCATGAGGACTCAGACTACATGCTGGGCCTCTGAGATCACTTCTCCCTCAGCTGCTGGAGATGCAACAACAGAGCCAAGGAATGCAGGAGGGGCTGACGGCCACACTGGACCAACTGCGAGGCTATTGGGAGGAGTCCCAAATCTTTCAGGCGGACCAGCTATTGCCTGTCTTGCATGCTTCCCAGGCCAACACTGCAAGGGTGGCATCTGCAATGGAAAGCCTGGGGCAGGGGATCCTCACCATGAGTGGCAGGCTCCAAGCGATGGCCGAGTCACAGCAGGCCATAGCTTAGGGATTGAACAGGATTCTCAAGATTCTGTGGCCCATGGCTGAGTAGCTCAAGAGTTTGCAGGAGACACAGCGGGACAGCGCTGAGACACAGCGGGACAGCGCTGAGACACAGCGGGACAGCGCTGAGACACAGCGGGACAGCGCTGAGACACAGCGGGACAGCGCTGAGACACAGCGGGACAGCGCTGAGACACAGCGGGACAGCGCTGAGACACAGCGGGACAGCGCTGAGACACAGCGGGACAGCGCTGAGACACAGCGGGACAGCGCTGAGACACAGCGGGACAGCGCTGAGACACAGCGGGACAGCGCTGAGACACAGCGGGACAGCGCTGAGACACAGCGGGACAGTGCTGAGACACAGCGGGACAGCGCTGAGACACAGCGGGACAGTGCTGAGACACAGTGGGACAGCGCTGAGACACAGTGGGACAGTGCTGAGACACAGCGGGACAGCACTGAGACACAGTGGGACAGTGCTGAGACACAGTGGGACAGTGCTGAGACACAGCGGGACAGCACTGAGACACAGTGGGACAGCGCTGAGACACAGCGGGACAGCACTGAGACACAGTGGGACAGTGCTGAGACACAGTGGGACAGTGCTGAGACACAGTGGGACAGTGTTGAGACACAGCTGGACAGCGCTGAGACACCAGCGGGCCACGGCAGCAGCCCTTGAGAACGTGGCCCAGTCACAGAGGATCATGGCTGAGGGCTTGCAGAGCATAGCCCAGTCTCAGAGGGCACTTGATGCGGCCATTGAGAGGTGGCCCCCTACTCAGGCGGCCATCGCAGAGGGCTCAACACCATGGGTAGGACGCAGGTGGCCCTCCATGACTGGTAGTGCCAGGTGAAGCTGGAGCTTCTGGAGCTCACTGCAGAAGCACCGCCGCGCCATGGAGTGACCCAGGGCCCACAGGAACCCCAGGGAGGAGGAAGGGCTCGAGCCCATGCCGGGGCCTTCCAGCCAGGAGACTGTGGCTGTGGCTACACCTTCTGACTCCCCCCTTCCTGACACCAGGGCATCTCAGGGGCAGCGGGATGAAGAGGGTGTCATGGAAACCTCCCAGACACCGGTCAGGGCCCTCAAGATCCAAGGCCTCCAGAGGACATCCACCATGTGCATCACAGAGAATGGGGCGAGGTAGGCAGCTGGCCCCCTCCACCTCCGATGTACATTCTGGGGAGTCACTGAGACATAGTGGTAGGCCATGTGTGGTTAGGAAGTTGTAGTTGCACTGAGATGGCAGGGTGAAGAACTGCACTAGTTAGAAAGATATAAAAGCACCCTAACATTTTCTGTTCACAAGTTTTTATGTTAGAATGTCTGATTTAAATACCTTTATTGCAATTCAATTTTTTTCACCACCCACCTGTGACTAATTTGTCTCAGATTTGTCTCGAATAGGAATCTTCTTCCATTGATAATCGCCGGAGGGATGCTTCATGTTGATGTCAGTTGGGGAGGCCCCTCAATGCTGTGTCACTGAGAAAAGGAAGCCATTGGTTCGGAGACCCCACGAGCAATTCCCTCCTGTCCCCCACCCCACCCACCCCAGGGCCCTGAATGGGGGTTTCAGATCACTTAGCCACTACACAGACGTGGGCCCAGGTGCCAGTGTGCATGCAGAGCTCAGGTAGGAGTCAGACTAGTTTGCACCAGGGCATCATCATAGTGGTGCTTAGCGAGTCATCATCACCCTCCTGCCTGCCAAAAAACTCACTAACACAGAGTACCCAGACCCACCACTCTGGTGTGACAATGTTGCAGGATATGGAAGGAATTTTGGGGGGGGGGGGGGGGGGAACGGGTGGGATGAAACCCACAGACACAAACCCCTAGTGACTGAACCGCCTGGTGATCAAGGCCTCCCTTGCTGTCCTCGCATGCCTCATTTGGGCTGCCAGCCCTCCAGCGCCTGGTTGGTGTTCCTCAGCATGTTCTTCCTCTTCTTCCTCCTCCACCTGCTGGTCACCCTCCCTAGCGATGCCCGGCTGGTCAGCCTCCATGTCCTCCTCCTCCTCCAATATGTCACCTCTGTGTAGAGCCAGATTGTGCAAGGCACAGCGCACGACCACTATGCGGGAAGAGATCACTGGGTTGTATTGGAGGGCCCCACCAGATCGGTCCAGGCACTGGAATCGCATTTTGAGGAACCCAATGCACCTCTCCACTATCGCGCGGGTGGCTACATGGGCCTCATTATAGCGGGTCTCCGCCTCAGTCACAGGCCTCCACACAGGTGTCATCAGCCATGTCCGAAGCAGGTAACCCATATCACCCACAAGCCACTCCCGCAGCCTGGGCTCCTCCTCAAATGCCTCTGGGATATCCGAGCTCCTGACAATGAAGCTGTCGTGCACGCTGCCTGGGTGTCTTGCGCAGACATGCATAATGTTCTTGTTATGGCGCACACGAGCTGAACATTCAGGGAGTGGAACCCTTTCTGTTGATGAATCTCCGTGGATTCTGTAGGGGGGCCTTGAGGGTGACGTGTGTGCAGTTGATGGCCCCCTGAACATTAGGCATCCCCGCAATGAATGGGAACCCTGCTTCCCGGGCTTCCTGATGGGCCTGGTCCAGGATAAATTTGATGTACTGCCCAGCTCAGGCACACAGGGCTTCTGTGACCTGCTTGACACAGGTGTGCACAGCTGATTAGGAGATGCCACAGACATCTCAGCTCGGGATCTGGAAGGAGCCAGTCGCAAAAAGGTTCAGAACGGCTGTCAATTTGACAGCCACCGAGAGTGGGTGCCCCCCGCCTCTCGGTGCCAGGTCCTGCAACAGGTGGCACAACAGATGGCACAGGTGTTGCACTGTCTCTTTTCGGAGACAGAGACGTTGGTGGCACACGGTGTCCGACATCTGTTCAAATGTTCAAGTGGTAAATGCGGGGTCACTTTTAACATTTAAGAAAAACTTGGACGGGTTCATGGATGAGAGGCGTGTGGAGGGATATGGTCCAAGTGCAGGTCAGTGGGACTAGACATAAAATGGTTCGGCACAGACAAGAAGGGCCAAAAGGCCTGTTTCTGAGCTGTAATTTTCTATGGTTCTATGGTTCTATGACACTCGTGCGCGGAACTGCCGGGGTCTCTGCTCCCTCCTTCTCCTGCTCCCCCTCTGGGTGAATGGCAGCCACCTCCTGGCTCTGGTGGTCGTCTCTCTCTACTCCTGCAAGTGATAAGGCCCGGGCCTCCTGTGCCCACAATTCTTCCTCCAGCTCCTCCTCCTCGGCTCCAGCAGCAACCAAAGGAACGGTAAGATTGATTGGTTGCATCGCAAAAGCAATCTCGTCGCTCTGAAGGGTGGGGGGAGATGGAAAGGAACACATGTAGAGGTTAAGGAATGCTGCTTGCCCTGAGCACAGCCCCCCCCCCGCTATTTCCCCCAGCCACATGCTCCCCACAATCACAGCCCCCCCATGTCCTCCAGCCACATGCTCCCCACAATTACAACCTCCCCAATTCCCCCAGCCACATGCTCCCCACAATCACAGCTCCTTGCAAAGATGAGAGGCTGCAGCAGTGCAATTTGCAAGGGCTTTGTGCACATCCTTCAGCTGGAAGTGAGCTGAGTGCACTAGGACCCAGCAGCACTGCAAGACCCGAGGTCAGTGCTGAGACCTGGGTCCATGTCGAATGACAGGTGCTCCCTCCATTATTGATGGAGAATGGCAGCAGTCTGTACCATCTACAAGGTGCACTGCAGCAAATCACCAAAGCTCGTAATATAGCATATTTCAAAACCCATGACTTCTACCATCTCGAAGGGCAAGAGCAGCAGATGCATAGAAACACCAGCCCCAAGAAGTTCCCCTTCAAGTCACTCACCAACCTGACATGAAACTATATCACTGTTTCTTCACTGTCACTGGGTCAAACCTCCAGAACTCCTAACAGTACTGAGAGTGTTCCAACAACACATGAACTACCGATGTTCAAAAAAGCAGCTTGTCATCACCTTCTCCAGGCAAATTAGGGACAACCAGCAATCAGTGTGGGAATGTCACTCTGCTCCATATTTCTGAGCCTGGCTTCTACAGAAATGCAGAGTGGGCTTCCATTGATGCGCAGGCTAGAGGAATCAGCAGGGTAAAAATGTGGGGTTATGGGGATAGGGCGTAGGTGGGATTGTTGTCGGTGCAGACTCGATGGGCCAAATGACCTCCTTCTGCACTATAGGGTTTCTATGATTCTATGATTCATGAGGCAGAATTTCTCTCCATGCCTGAGATTGACGTTTTGAGAAAATGTGTTTGTTTTACTGCACTTTATCATCCTTTTATAAAATGGTGATTTGATTTTTTTCAGGTACAGTGTTTGTTTTTCAGGTATGACTCAGGTTTTGCCTTTGGTTCAGGTCTGGCACAGTTAATCAAAGCAAGCCGAGAAGAATTCAAAGAATTTTCTTCAATTATGATATTTAGAAGGATTCATAGTAAAACATAACAAAAGCATAACTTGGGTGATTCTGTAGTTTTGCCATCAATTGTTGTAAATTCTTGGAACCTATTGTGCATACAAGCAGAATTTAAAATGCAGTAAATGTCAAGATTTAAGCACAGAGTCAAGTTGATAACAACATCTCCTTAACATAACTGATGGTCTTGCCTTGAATGGGAACACATGCTAGGCGTTTCTTTGTGAGTATATGAGGCATTTTCTCAAGAGACAAATCTCTTTGTCTGAGCTTAACCACTATCACACACACTGTGGGCTAAATCTTACCAAAAAAATGGCAATGAGTTGTTTCTGGCGAGAAAATTGTTGTGTTTATCTCCAAGAAAAAACACAGTTTTCTCTTCAGATCTTACGACACTCTGCCAAAAGAAAATCATGGCATCGCCATGTTTCATGCAATCATACAAGGGTTGGGCCTCAATACCCCAGCAAAACTCAGCTGAACAGTTTTCAGGGCGCCATCTTTAAAGGGCACTGAGATCATAACCTGAGTAAACCTCCCCTCCCATGCTCACGATGGAGGTCTCAGAGACTCCCCGCCCCACCCCCAGTTGGAGTCGGCACTTCTTTAACCTCGGATCATCACCATACCCGACCCTGATCATCGGCTCCTTCCCACATCCTGCAGATCATTGGCCCCTCCCCCCCACTCTGATCATTAGACCCTTCCCCCACCCTGATCATTAGCCCCTTTCACCGCCACCCCATCATTGGTCCCTCCCCCCCAATCATTGGCCCCTTCTCTCCTCCCTCTCCCACACAGTCTGAGATAGCACCCAGCTCCACCCACCCCCTTGCACCCCATTACAACATACACCACCTGCATCCTCAGCTCTGTCCACTCCCAGCCACCACCACATATAAACCACATGAGGCTCCCACTGCACCGCCCCCCCCCACCCTTGGCACAGGGTGGCACTGCCAGGTAGGCACTTCCAGATTGGCATGGTGCTCAGTTGCCAACCTGGCAGTGCCAGCCTGCACCAAAGGACAGTGCCAGGGGGATTGCAAGTCCATTGTCTGGCCATGTCCCACTACCCCACGGAGACTCCCATGACAGGTTCACATCTGTGTGAACCTACTGTAAACCGCATTGGCATGACATTACTTCGGTGCAGTGTCAATATGCGGCTGGAGTCAATATCTGGTGAGGGGACCGGTTAATAATATTTTATTACATTCAAATTCAGGTAAAGTAAGTTCACGCCCATTATGAGTATGAACCTGATGACGTCGCCAGCGAAGGGCGGAGAAGTTCCAAAATTGAGTCCCCACCGGCATTCACACGGAGGGTGAGCGTGGGCTCAAGATCATCCCCTCTGTTTTTATTCCTTTCACATCTTCATTAAGTACATCCCTTCTCCTTATCCTGATGCAACATCCGGTCTGAACAAACAACACCAAACTCTTTTCCGTTAGAATTCAAATCTGAAGAAATTAGGGAGCTGTCTTTTGTTGATCCTTGTCAAGTTTCAGGACATTCACCCATGGACAGAAGTTTGCTATGATTAATAATAGAATGTAGATATTGAGTAATAATAGGCATTTGCTGCATCCAATTTTCAGTAACACCAGTTTAGCAGTGGGATGAATTGAATGGATTCTGCACAGCTTAATTCTGCTGCTAAATTTGTGATATTCATTTTTTTGGCTTCCCTGACAGATGTCTGAAACAGATTGTTAAAATGTGTTGGACAGGGGTGGCGGGCAGACACTTGTGGAAGAAATCCTGCTCAATAAACATGGCAGGAATCAAGGTTTCTCAGAAGCCCCCCCACAGCCGGCAAGCAAAATTATTTTGTTTCCTTTTGTTTAAGAACAAGGTGTTTGTGGAGCCAGGTGGAGCAAGGTTCCCACTGCCGGATCCCACATTGCTGACCTCTTGCATTGTGACACTACTCCTCCCCTATCTATCTACCCCAGGGTGACCAACTCCTGGTGTAAGGTTTAAGGGACACTTCTTCATTGGCTTGAAGCAGTGAGGGTAGGGGGTGCTGACAGGGCTGCCAATTGCATACTGCACATTTGCAAAAGCTCGATCATCGCAAATTTAGGAGCAATGCTGTCCTGACTTTGCACAACCCTGTGACACGTGACAGCTAGCCCAATTTCGAGGACAATCCTGTAAAATATGGGACCCCACCTCCTGCATCCAACCAAGAACTTAACTGAAGAACTTAACTGACTGGTGACTCAAAATTATTTTTTCTCATGGGACAAGCTGCCTGTGGAGCTCAACTCAAAATGTAGAAGAGGGTTGAGGTACATTTTTGCAAATGGCCCCAAGCCTTTCTATCCACCAGCTGGGAACAGGCCCAAGTCAATTGTTATGCCATGAAGTTCAATTCAACTCCAAGGTGATTTTTGATCTAAGCTATAATGTTGTAGAACTTGCTAGATTGGGATATCTCCTGCCATCCCCTGATAGTTACATTTTTCCCCATCTGAACAAAAACATTTTTCCACATGCAAGTTGCTAGATGTGCAAGCTGATAACAGTATGATGAGTGCAACACATTATCTTGGAACTTTGTTAGTAACAGGAACAACAGACTTTCTCCTTGACTAATGTGATTTAGGAATGGCAAAATAAATAGAGGAATGACAGAAAAGAAGTTTAACTTAGAATCAAACCAGATGCAGAAAATATATACATAAAGAAGGAAAAAAAGATTGGAAGAAAAAGTTAAAAAGTCAAAAAGGGGAAGTGAGAAAAAGTTCAAATTTATTTTTTTTAAATTACTAACACCACTCAATCTGCAGAAGTAAGATTCCACAAGTAAATTGTTTCCATTTTAGGCTGGAGGGGCCTGTTGGCATTGCAGGAACAGAGATCTCCTCATTCAAGAGTTATTTAAGCCATCAATTACCAACAGTACATCACAAAATTAATTGACAATTAGTGAGTAACATGCTGGGGGCTTACCAGGAACTGAACGGAACCAACCATATAAAGTCTGTGGCTACAAGTGCAGGTCAGAGGCTGGGAATTTTGTGGAGAGTATCTGGCCCCCTATCTCTCCAAAGCCTATCCACCATCTACAAGGCACAAGTGAGGTGTTTGATGGAATACCCTCGACTTGCCTGGATGAGTGCCGGTCCAACAACACTCAAGAAGCTGGACACCATCCAGGACAAAGCAGCCGACTAGATTGGCACCCCATCCAACACCTTCAACATCCACTCTCTCCACCACTGATGCACAGTGGCAGCTGTGTGTACCACTTACGAGACACACTGCAGCAGGTCACCACTACCTTCTCAAGGGAACTTAGTGATGGGCAATAAATGCTGGCCTAGCCAGTGATTGCCTGGCCCTCATCTACACTGCGAACTACTGGAAGATTAGAACTTGTGTATCTGTGCCTTCAAGACTCATTCAACTCTACATGCTTTCTCCGACTGTGGAAGTCCACATTGCTGGAAAGATGGATCACCTTGTAACAGTTAGTCTTCTACCCACTGAAAGAATACATCATTGGACTGTGGATTCTGGATTCTGAACTCACGTGAAACCACAACTCTTATTTTTATTATGCCCCACACCTATTTCTTTCCCTTGTCCCTCTTTTATGTAGGAAGTCTCACAACACCAGGCTAAAGTCCAACAGGTTTATTTGGAATCACAAGCTTTTGGAGCGCTGCTCCTTCATCAGATGAATGGAGTGACTCCACTCATCTGAAGAATGAGCAGCGCTCCAAAAGCTTGTGATTCCAAATAACCTGTTGGACTTTAACCTGGTGTTGTGAGACTTCTTACTATGCCCACCTGTGGTGAACCATCGTTGGTTCCCACTAGATAGTACTGAGCCAGGGTCTGGCCAGTACTACAAGATGTATATATGTTGCTGTTGGGGTTTAGGGATGGGTCGTTCTACTTGTTGCTGTTGGGGTTAGGGTGGGGTTGTTACACCTTTGTATTGTAGTATCGTGGTACATCCCAGTCGGGCTCCGCCTCCTGGGAGAGGTATAAAGGTCCCTACTCTGGCTGGGACCCCTCAGTCTGGGATCGTGTATATAATTAGTAGCTGCCTTGTTAGAGCAAATAAAAGCCTTTATTTCCTGAGCATCAAGCCTAGTGTATGATAACGCGCATCAATTTTATTTGCTGTAAATAAACTCTCGTCAAAGAAAAAAAAAGAGAGTATGGAGCAGATACTGAAGCCTGAACGCCTTACTCTAGATGCACGTGCGGTGGGCACGTCTAACACCTTCGACCACTGGCTGAAGTGTTTCGAAGACTACCTGGCAGCCTCCGCAGCGGTCACCACAGATGATGACAGACTCCGGGTCCTCAATGCGAGGGTAAGCGACACTGCCTACCTCGCGATCCGTGCGGCCACCGATTACACAAAGACCCTCGAGCTTCTGAGGAAGCGTTATATTAAACCGCCCAACGAAATACACGCTCGTTACCTCTAAGCCACTCGACGACGGCAGTCCGGCGAAACGATGGAGGAATACGCGAACAAGCTCCTACAGCTAGCCAGGGGCTGTAACTGCAAAGCAGTGTCGGCTGAGCAGAGTATGAACGACCTCGCCCGAGATGCGTTTGTGGCGGGAGTCGGATCGTCGTACATTCGACTCAAACTACTGGAGAAAGGTAACCTTGACCTTACCCAGGCAATAGAACTAGCGGAGATGCTGGAGATGGCCTCCAAAAGCCTAGTATTGTATCCTGAAGACCACGTGGAGACAACGTGGCAGGAGCAGTCGCCAATCCCTCCTCGTCCCTCGGGTTCGAGATGCTGCGTAATGGCGTGCTCACACTCGGGCCAGACGACGGCAGCAGCTCCGGGCGGCCCGCGGTGTTACTTCTGTGGGGGAGCGAAGCATACTCGGCAACGGTGTCCCGCTAAAGCTGTGTTGTGCTTCGCCTGCGGTAAGAAGGGGCACTATTCGAAAGTGTGCCGATCTAAATCTGCTTCTAGGAACAGCAGTGCGGCCTGCGATTCCTCAGAGCCCGGTTCTTTGTCGTCGAAATCGTCGAGGGTTTCGTCCACGTGCGAGGCCAGGACGACGCCATTACGGTCGACGGAGTCGGAGATGTGTGACCACCAGGGGTCGCTGAGTTTGGCGCCATCACCCACGTGCGACCTATGGGAGCGGCCATGTTGGTCGGCACCGACCGCGAACGACCAGCAGGGGTCATCCTCGTCAATTTCAGCTCCCTGCAGTGGCGCTCATGAACCAACGGTGGCATCGATCATCCTGGACCAGGCCAAGCCTCATAGACTTGACAAATCTATGATGGATATTCAGGTAAATGGCCACTTGATTTATTGTCTGTTTGACAGCGGGAGCACCGAGAGCTTTATCCACCCAGACGCTGTGAAGCGGTGTGGACTCCGGATTCAACCTGTCAAACAGACAATTTCTATGGCATCAAGGTCCCGGTCTGTCACCGTGCTAGGGAGTTGCGTGGTAACTTTAACGGTGCAAGGCACAGTTTACGAGCGTTTCAAGCTCCTAGTGTTGCCGCACCTTTGCGCGCCAATACTTCTCAGACTAAACTTCATGGTCCACTTGAGGAGTGTAACCCTACTGTACGGTGGGCCACTCCCTTCGCTTTCTGTGGGAGAACAGCAGCCTCCAAATTGCCCAACGCGCCCCGCCTGTAGCCTCTCGATGCTGAAGATCACCACACCCTCCCTGTTCCAGAATCTTGTGCCAGGCTGCAAGCCCATTGCGACTAAGAGTAGGCGTTACAGCGCTGAGGATCGGATCTTCATTCGATCTGAGGTTCAGCGGCTCCTCAAAGAAAGGATCATACAACCCAGCGCTAGTCCGTGGAGAGCGCAGGTCGTGGTGGTCAAGAGCGGGAACAAACCCCGGATGGTCATTGACTACAGTCAGACCATTAATCGATACACGCAGCTGGATGCGTATCCCCTCCCGCGCATATCTGACATGGTCAATCAGATTGCGCAGTACCGGGTGTTCTCCACCATAGACCTCAAGTCTGCCTACCACCAACTCCCCATTCGCCCAGAGGACCGACAATACATGGCTTTTGAGGCGGATGCTCGCTTGTATCACTTTCTCAGGGTTCCCTTTGGTGTCACCAATGGGGTCTCGGTCTTCCAGCGTGCTATGGACCGAATGGTGGACCAGAACGGGCTGCGGGCTACCTTCCCGTACCTGGATAACGTCACCATCTGCGGCCATGACCAGCAGGATCATGACACAAATCTCCTGAATTTCCTACGCACTGCATCTCGCCTGAACCTGACCTACAACAGGGAGAAGTGTGTGTTTCGTACGCGCCGTTTAGCCATCCTAGCATACGTGGTGGAAAACGGGGTCATTGGCCCTGATCCAGACCGTATGCACCCCCTTTCTGAACTTCCCCTGCCCACTAGTGCAAAAGCACTGAGAAGATGCTTAGGCTTCTTCTCTTATTATGCACAGTGGGTTCCCAATTACGCGGACAAAGCCCGTCCGTTCATTAAGTCCACTACTTTTTCCCTAACACCAGAGGCCCGATTGGCCTTTGATAAATTAAAAGCCGACATCGCGAAAGCTACGATGCACGCTGTTGATGAGTCCATCCCCTTTCAGGTGGAGAGCGATGCATCTGATTTCGCCCTGGCCGCCACACTTAACCAGGCGGGCAGGCCCGTCGCATTTTTTTCCCGCACCCTCCAAGGCCCCGAAATTCGGCATTCAGCGGTGGAAAAGGAGGCCCAGGCCATTGTGGAGGCCGTCAGGCACTGGCGCCATTACTTGGCGGGAAAACGGTTCACCCTGATCACGGACCAGCGGTCCGTGGCGTTCATGTTTAATAACACGCTGAGGGGCAAGATCAAGAACGACAAGATCTTGCGGTGGAGAATTGAACTCTCCACCTATAACTATGACATCATGTATCATCCAGGGAAACTCAATGAGCCCTCGGATGCCCTCTCGCGTGGAACATGCGCCAGTATACAGGAGGACCGTTTGCAGGTTCTCCATAATGACCTATGCCATCCTGGGGTCACTCGGCTCTACCACTTTATAAAAGCCCGCAATCTGCCCTACTCGGTGGAGGATGTCAGGTCCATAACAAGAAGCTGTCGGGTGTGCACGGAATGCAAACCGCACTTTTACCGACCTGACCGGGCACATTTAGTCAAGGCCACTCGTCCCTTCGAGAGACTGAGTGTCGATTTTAAGGGCCCCCTTCCCTCAACAGATCGGAATGTGTACTTCCTCAACATCATTGACGAGTACTCTAGATTCCCTTTTGTTGTTCCCTGCTCTGATACATCCGCTGCCACGGTTATCAAGGCATTCCGTGATCATTTTACCCTGTTCGGGTACCCCGGCTACATTCACAGCGACAGGGGCTCGTCGTTCATGAGCGATGACTTGAGGCAATACCTGCTCTCATACGGGATTGCCTCCAGTAGAACTACGAGCTACAACCCTAGGGGTTAAGGACAGGTGGAACGTGAGAATGCTACAGTCTGGAAGGCTGTCTTACTGGCATTGAAGTCAAAAAGCCTTCCAGTCTCCCGTTGGCAAGAGGTGCTCCCTGATGCGCTCCATTCTATACGCTCACTCCTGTGTGCGGCAACCAACGCTACTCCCATGAGAGGATGTTTTCATTCCCTCGGAAGTCTTCCTCGGGGACCTCATTACCGTCTTGGTTGACGTACTCAGGACCTGTCCTCCTGCGGCGACATGTAAGGGCCCGCAAGTCCAACCCGTTGGTCGAACAGGTCCATCTCCTCCACGCCAACCCTCAGTATGCCTATGTGGCATACCCTGACGGGCGAGAGGACACGGTCTCGATCCGAGACCTGGCGCCAGCAGGGGACGTAGCAACCCCTGTCGCTCCTATACCCCCTGTTACAAACCCCATAACTCTTGTTTCCCCTCCGGACACGGCACGGGCAGCATCAGGACCATTACTTAACTCTTTTACTCCCGTGTACAGCTTGCCTGAGTCCAGAGGATGGTCGCCACTTCAGGGCGTGTCGGAACTCCATGGATTACCGTCACCTCAGGGTCAACCGGCCCGTGAGTCTGTGGAGGAACAGTTGGACATCACCTTGGGGAGAACGCCACTGCAAGTGCCTACTCCGGTGTCATCGCCGGTATTGAGGAGGTCACAACGACGGTGCGGTCCCCCTGACCACCTGAACTTATAGACTGATGACAAATTATTCTGTTTTTGTACCCCGCCGGCCTTTGTTTTCAAAGGAGGGGTGAATGTGGTGAACCATCGTTGGTTCCCACTAGATAGTACTGAGCCAGGGTCTGGCCAGTACTACAAGATGTATATATGTTGCTTTTGGGGTTTAGGGATGGGTCGTTCTACTTGTTGCTGTTGGGGTTAGGGTGCGGTTGTTACACCTTTGTATTGTAGTATTGTGGTACATCCCAGTCGGGTTCCGCCTCCTGGGAGAGGTATAAAGGTCCCTGCTCTGGCTGGGACCCCTCAGTCTGGGATCGTGTATATAATTAGTAGCTGCCTTGTTACAGCAAATAAAAGCCTTTATTTCCTGAGCATCAAGCCTCGTGTATGATAACGCGCATCACCACCCCAGTCCAACGCCAGCATCTCCACATCAAAAGGGGTAGACATTGCAAATCCACTTTCCCACTTATTTGTGTATGTGTAAATGAACCCACCCTCTTATTTTATCTTTCCTTGAGTTTGCTGTGGTATTATTGATGGAGGTTTGGAACATTCCAAACTGAAGTATCAGGGAAAATATGCCACCACTTTTAAAGGGGGAAATCAGAAATCAGAACCACCTTTCTGTTTATGGGCTGGTAGTGAGAAAAGAAATCAAGACTGCTTAAATTAATCCGCCTCCTGTCCGTAACAATAAAAATGGATCACAAGTGTGAGGCAGCAGGCAAAATAACATTGTAAAACAAAAGAACTGTCATAAGTAATTGGAAACATTATTACTTATAATAATTAGTAACTCAGTCCAGCCACTCCACTACACTCAAAAAAAGCTCTGAAACAGAGCGAGGTCTCAGAATTATAACTGAATGAGGGAAACATCCAAGGATTTAGTATTTGAAATTCTTTCACAACTGCTTGTTCTTTAAATTAAATAACTGAAATGTCCTGAGATATTAATAACAGTAAAAGAAAAAGCTCTAACTCACACACAATATATTCTCCACCATATCCAAGGAGAACGATTCTTAATCCTTACAAGCATTGTCAATTTTTTTATAGGGCCTTCCAAGGCAAACTTCAGAAAGTAATAATTCTAAATGTTCTCTTGAGTAGAGGATATCAGGGATTGCAACACAATTCTGCTTCAGTTGTTATAAACAGATAGATGGAGGCTGAACTAGTCCAGGGAAGAGCATCTGAGATTCAGAGAACACTGTTTATTGAAGAAAGAATGTCAGACAAGTACATAATAAAGACCGATGGAACTTTTTCAGTGAAACCAAATCTCTGGGATCTGAGATCTGGACTGCCACTTGTTTCCAATTATTTGCCTTTATTGAATTTTTTTGATGAGTTTATTTTTGCATTTTTTAAAGAAAAATGTTGTTTATTAATGCTCCATCTCAAGGCTCAAAAGTGTATAGCCATGATAATTGGGTTAATTTCAGAAGCAATTCCTATTTTAAGGATTCCTATTTATATAATCTGTGCAAATTCTCCCCTTTATAAGTGGTGGCATATTTCTCTAATCCTTCAGTTTGGAATGTTTCAAACCTCTGTCAATAATCCCACAACAAACTGGAAGTAAGATAAATGAAGAGTGTTGTTTAATTTGCACACACGAAAAGCAGGAAAATGTTTTCGTAATGGTTGCCCCTTCTGCCACATTTTTCCAATTATAAAACCTTCCTCCTGATTGTCATAATTATATAACACGTTTGTGTTAACATATGTTGTGTTATTATAATTATATAATAATTTAGACTTATTTACCATACAAGGCACCAGTCACTCGTAAATAATTGGGTAAATATGCTGTGGGTTAATTTATTAAGACGAGACAAATGGGAACATATCTTTACACAGATATGAAGCTTGAAGACATCAGTGTTGTGTGTCTGAACTCTTTTCAAAGCAAAAGTAAAACTCAGACTGGATTACCTGACACATATTCCTTTAAGAGATCTCATACTGATATCCATTAATATTGCAACATCCCCCTTTCTCTTCAAAGATAGTTTCCCCCTTTCCAAAGAAGTATAACTATTTACAATACATGTTTATGTTTAGTTATCATTAGCAGTGTGGCCCTTTTGGGGGATGGGGGGGAGCCGCATTTCCTGTGAGCCACATGATCAGTCCAGACCTTATAGATTGTCGTAAGAACATAAGAACAAGGAGCAGGAGTAGGCCACCTGGCCCCTCGAGCCTGCTCCGCCATTCAATAAGATCATGGCTGATCTTTTTGTGGACTCAGCTCCACTTACCCGCCCGCTCACCATAATCCTTAATTCCTTTACTGCTCAAACATTTATCTATCCTTGCCGCAAAAACATTCAATGAGGTAGCTTCAACTGCTTCACTGGGCAGGGAATTCCACAGATTTACAATCCTATGTGTGAAGAAGTTCCTCCTCAACTCAGTCCTAAATCTGCTCCCCCTTATTTTGAGGCTATGCCCCCTAGTTCTAGTTTCACCCGCCAATGGAAACAACTTCCCTGCTTCTACCTTATCTATTCCCTTCATAATCTTATATATTTCTATAAGATCTCCCCTCATTCTTCTGAATTCCAATGAGTATAGCCCCCAGTCTACTCAGTCTCTCCTCATAAGCCAATCCTCTCAACTCCGGAATCAACCTAGTGAATCTCCTCTGCACCCCCTCCAGTTCCAGTATATCCTTTCTCAAGTAAGGAGACCAAAACTGCACACAGCACTCCAGGTGTGGCCTTACCAGCACCTTATACAGCTGCAGCATAACCTTGCTGTTTTTAAACTCTATCCCTCTCGCAATGAAGGGCAAAATTCCATTTGCCTTCTTAATTACCTGCTGCACAGGCAAACCAACTCCTTGAGATTCCTGCACAAGGGCACCCAGGTCCCTCTGCACAGCAGCATGCTGCAATTTTTTACCATTTAAATAATAGTCCATTTTGCTGTTATTCCTACCAAAATGGATGACCTCACATTTACCAACATTGTACTCCATCTGCCAGACCCTTGCCCACTCACTTAGACTATCTATATCCCTTTGCAGACTTTCAGCGTCCTCTGCACACTTTGCTCTTCCACCCATCTTAGTGTCATCTGCGAATTTTGACACACTACACTTGGTCCCCAACTCCAAAAATCTATGTAAATCTTAAACAATCCCAATACTGATCCCTGAGGCACACCACTAGTCACTGATCGCCAACCATAAAAACACCCATTTACCCCCACTCTTTGCTTTCTGTTCGTTAACCAATCCTCTATCCATGCTAATACATTACCCGTAACACCGTGCACCTTTATCTTATACAGCAGCCTTTTGTGCGGCACCTTGTCAAATGCCTTCTGGAAATCCAGATACACCACATCCGCGGTTCCCCATCGTCCACTGCATATGTAATGTTCTCAAAGAATTCCACCAAATTAGTCAAATATGACCTTCCCTTCATGAACCTATGCTGCATCTTCCCAATGGGACAATTTATATCCAGATGTCTCGCTATTCCTTCCTTGATGATAGATTCAAGCATTTTCCCTACTACAGAAGTTAAGCTAACCGGCCTATAGTTAACTACCTTTTGTCTACCTCCTTTTTTAAACAATGGTATCACATTTGCTGTTTTCCAATCTGCGGGAACCACCCCAGAGTCCAGCGAATTTTGGTAAATTACCACTAGTGCATTTGCTATTTCTCCCGCCATCTCTTTTAGTACCCTGCATTCCATCAGAACCAGGAGACTTGTCTACCTTTAGCCCCATTAACTTGCCCAACACTACCTCTTTCGTGATAATGATAGTTTCTAGGTTCTCACCTGCCATAGCCTGGTAGGAAGCTGAGCCAATTGGCAGGAGGGTGCTTACAATGGGTTGAAGAAGGACTCGCAGTTGGAGCTAGGGAATAAAGTAGAGCAGCCGCCTTGTAATTTAGTCTGACCTTGTTGTATATATTATTCTTATTGTTTGGCAATAAAGCCTTTGTTGATTCAAGCCACATCAAGTCTCCCTGATTTATTACACGGACAATGAGACAAAATATTGAAGCTGTTAGAGATCACAGTGTCCAACTATAGTGGGGAGTAAGCTTGAACATTGAGAATGCAAAGAAGTAAGAAATACAAAACATTTACATATGACAATATCTATAATTGGAAAAATTGAGCCATTTGACCCTGAAGTGGACAACTGGGGACAATACATAGAAAATTGCATTACTTCTTTGTAGCGAATGAAATAACAGTTAAAGAAAAGTGAAAGGTTATTTTGCTTACAGTCTGTGTCCCACAGACGTACAATTGAGTGAGAACATTAAAATCAGCAGCTACTTCAGATATGAGTGTCAGAATTTTACCAGCACACCTGCCCCGGAATCGGGGCGGGCGAGGCTCGCAGAATGGCATTCTCCATTGGCCTCGGATGGGATCTTACGAACCTCGGGCAGGCAAGGCGGTAAAATTCTGGCAGAAGCTTTTTGACCAGATTGTGGAGCTCGTCAATAATCACTTAAACCCCTGCCCTTCAATCATTCTGCTGAGATACAAATATCATATGGCAATCTGAGAGCCGGGGAGACAATCACAGGGTACATGGCAAGACTTAGTGGATTGGCAAACAACAACAATACGGCCCAGCATCAGGAGCAATGTTAATGGACAGAATGGTCTGTGGTATAAACAGTCTAATCATGCAAAATCAGTAGAACTGTCCCAGGCGACTGAATGCCCAGAGCAGGGTATCACAGAGTTTCAGGGTTTGCAAGGCGTGCCCAATGAGGTAAATCATTTGTGGCGGGAAACAGCTATGGTGCAAAACAGCCCAGGAGCAGGTGCAACTGTGCCCGATAGCAGTAGCGCAACAGTGGGGGCTGAAGTTTGTTTTCAATGTGGAGGACAACATTCCCAAGACGTCTGTCGATGCAGCTACTGCCACGATCTAGCAGCCCCATTTGCTGTGGGTGCAAATCCCGGAATGGCCACTAAATCTCGCAAGCGGCCAAAAACGGGTTTTGTGCCAGCGAGATCTCAGTTTGAGATCTTCACCGTCCCCTGTCGGTGAAATAATCAGGCTCATGACCAGCGAGAGCCTGATTTCTATAAATTTTAATAGATTATAATGTAATTACTGGTCTTCACATCATAACATCTGGCCACGATCTCTCTTTCCTCCCCCAGCGGAGTGATGTCACACCAGTGTGAATCCCTAATAGCTTTCAAAGGTAAGAACCAGTCCTGACGATCATGCCAGAGGTACAGATGTGCCTGTCAGCCCCAGGGTTGAACGACATGCCTGGTCATTGCCCACTGACATCCCACTTTTATTGGGTGTTGTTCCCTTTTTTGTGTGAGGGATGTGTTCCTTTTAACCGCCGAGGGTTCCTGATGTCCATGTGGGGAGGGGCATGTCCGTGGGGGAGTCCTGATCTTCGCTGAGAGGAAAAGGGGGACCTTACATTCAACTTTGAAATTGGGTACCCACTCTCAAATTCGTGGCATTGCCTGCTTGTTTAGTCCCCATCCCTCCAGCTGGCTGTGTGGCCCTTGCCAACACTCTGAAATTGCACAGAGTGCCACTTAATCAGGCAAGAAAGGATGGCTTTGAAGCCGATGTGTTTCACACAGCTTTACACACCTGATCCAACACTCTGTGCAATTTTGGGAAAAGTCTGCCCTATGAATCTCTAAAGCATAGAGGTAATTCTACTAGCCTGCCCAGATGGACAACATTCCCATCACACACCGATCAATAATCTCCATCAATCACAATTCATGAGTAACATTCATAGCTCCACCTCACACACTTAACGTTGCTACAAACATCAACCCCACATCTCACAGATTGTACACACTGCCAGCTATTTAACCATGACAGCCATATCATTCAAACATAGCACCACACTCACTGAGAAACTTCCATCTTTCAAACGGAACATTGTGCTGCACAACTGGAGGCAGCAGGACTTAATTGCTGGACAAAAGCATGCCTACAGCCTGATAGCAGAGATCCATCATTGGCATGACTAGGACAGAAACTGTGGCCAGTGGCAAGACTGAAACCATTAAATTTAATGGTAAGCTCACATCTAATCTTCCTTCTCTCATCTCACTTTCCTTCATCCCACAATCTCTTCTGATATACAAGTTAAAGATGGTGTAAACAGCCTACAATCATTGGTTTCGCCTATGCTTCTCAAGGTCACCCTTTCTTTGAGGTCTTTCACTTTCAGACACCTCAGAACTGGCACCTGACCAGGCAGTTGTGGAAAAACGAAAGGTGGCAGAGCAGGAAAAAAGCAATGGAGGTGAAATACAATTGTTCGCTCTCACACTCACAGTCAGCGACTCAGATATTCATACCACATTCCATTTAGAGGAGAGCTTTGAGGTGGCATCTGCACACTGAGCATGAATAGTCTGCAGCCAGAGTAGGGGAAAAAGGATAACAGATGTCAGCTCATCAGACAACTCAAATGAGCCCTTTGTTGGCACAGTTACAGAAGAGGGATGATGTTTCTGCATACAGAAATACTTGATCAATTGGCATGCTGCCAGAAAATGTACCAAAGAACAGTACCAACTTTGCATAGAGTTTTTCACAAAGCCTGGAGCTCATCATTCTAGAAAGCAATTGGTTGGCAACTCCATAAACATATTTTTGGACACAACCTTGATGGCTGATAGCTCAGCTTCCAATGCAACACAAACAGAAATGCCCCAACACCTGAGTAGCGGGGTGAAAATTCATGATGAAATCATGCAAGCTTAACTTGCTGTCACAAACACTCATTCTGTGACTCTTTTGCAAACCACAATCATTTTGAAGAAATCACAGACTGCCAATCAGGCTGAGACTTTGCCAAGCATTGTAGTCAGGATCAATGGGGTACTTGAAATTCATTCAAGTGTGAAGGGAAATGAACATAAACACAAGTGGCTGGAAGATGATAGAAATCCATTGAGAGCTGCCAATAGAATCTTTCTCAAAGCACTGCACATTGAATTTGTTAGCGATCAAAGGGTTCCATTCGAATGAAGAGGGTTTCAAAGAATTCAACTTGCTAGGAAGCCTCAGAAACTTCAAATCAAAGCTGTGTGCAAACATTGGGGCTGAGTGCACAGCCGTGCAGAATGGACCCACTCTCCCCTGTACCCCAGGTGAAATTGACACCTCCTCTCTGTCAAAGGACTTCAAAGGGATTTGCCCACACCTGTAGCTTCTGACAGGGAGAAAGGAAAATCTCTACTGCAGAATGGAGAGCTGCAATTACTTAAAATGCTGCCAGATAACTGGGGGGGGGGGGGGGGGGGGGGGAATGGAGGTTAAAGTGACCTGGCTACTTCTGAATTTTCACAGCTAACAGATAGGAATGCAGATATTGATCACAGGGCTGCCAGAGCTAGAAGGAACAATCCAGCCATGGCACCCACATTTGAGTGGAGAGTGTTGAGGTCAATCCCTTGCCCCCAGCCTGAGCCCACCAACCCACAAGATCATTGAGGGACCCTTCCCCTGAAGCCTGGCAACAGCAGAGAGGCAAATGGCCACTGGACCTACCTCCTTGAGCTCCCTTGGGGCCCAAGACACTAGGCCTGGGTGTCAATGCCAGAATACCAAAAGGCAGTACAGTGTTGGCAGCGCCAAGGTGAGTGGCCTGAAGGGAGGGTCTGAGGATGGATGGATGGGGGGGGTTCTAAATGGGGACTCTGAGGGAGACGAGGAGCTTAGTGTGGGGGTCTGAGGGTGGAAGGGGCTGAATGAAGGGGTCTGATGGGGAAGGGGGATTGAGTGAGAGTCTTGGGGTGGAAGGGGGATGAATGAAGGGGTCTGATGAGGAAGGGGGGTTGAGTGGGGGTCTGGGGGTGGAAGGGGGATGAATGAAGGGGTCTGATGGGGAAGGGGGGTTGAGTGGGGGTCTGGTGGGGAGGTGGGTTGAGGGAGGGTCAGGTCACCCTTATGCCTGTGTGGTGTGTGGGGGAGTGACCCATGATGTGCGTGGTGTGGGGGAGGATGCCCTTCTTTCGTGCGGGGTTTCTGGTGCTCCCCCGGACCCTCAGGATCCAGCATGCCATGTCCTTGCTTGTGGACAGCACATGTAAAGCCTGCCCAGTGCCATTTCGCTGGTGGGCCAGGTGAATGGCAGGAGGCTGGTGAATGGCCTGTCAAACCCGCTAATGACATTCAAATTAGCGGGTTTGCATAATTATCGGGTTGCCGCCCACTCTGGGTAGGAACCTGAATGGGGCCAGAAGGGCAGGTCGGGTGAACCCTGAGAGCCCTCACACCCATTGAAGCATTGGGATTCCCGCTGGCCAACTGAAGAGGTGGGAGAACTTTGACATACATTATGTCTCCGAACTGTAGATACACAGAGAAATAAACAGAATTACCCATCTTTCCTCAACTGGGCAAGTGCTATTGTGAAGAAAAAACTTTCCTTAGACATAAGATACTACCTTCAAAACAATTGATCCCAAAAGGTTTACCATCTAGGGTGTGCAGCCTGTGTTATGTTTTCTCTCCTTCTATCTCAAAAGTGCCTTCGTTATCTTGTTTCATAAAATGGTCACTGAAATAAATGAGCCTGCTTAATTAGCAGAAATGAAACAGCACAGTCAGTTGTATTTTACTCTGACATATTAAACTCTAAATCATCCTGGGAACTTTAGCCATTTGAATATTCCCAGCCACAGGACAAATCCATAAGCTATTTGTGTGTTAAAATAGAGACAACACTTTAATTATATGTGAGTGCACCAAATTCTAACCCAAGTATAGATGATTCAGGTATCTTACAGCAGTGGGTCAAAAGGCAGGTCACTATAGGCCACTATAGGCCGGTTAGCTTAACTTCTGTGGCAGAGAAAATGCTTGAATCTATCATCAAGGAAGAAATAGCGAGACATCTGGATATAAATTGTCTCATTGGGAAGGCGCAGCATGGGTTCATGAAGGGAAGCTCATGTTTGACTAATTTGGTGGAATTCTTTAAGAACATTACATGCACAGCGGACGATGGGGAACCTGTGGATGTGGTGTATCTGGATTTCCAGAAGGCATTTGACAAGGTGCCGCACAAAAGGCTGCTGTGTAAGATAAAGGTGACCGGTGTTACGGGTAATGTATTAGCATGGATAGAGGATTGGTTAATTAACAGAAAGCAAAGAGTGGGGATAAATGGGTGTTTTTCTCCTTGGCAATCAGTGACGAGTGGTGTGCCTCAGGGATCAGTATTGGGACCGCAATTGTTTACAATTTACATAGATGATTTGGAGTTGGGGACCAAGTGTAGTGTGTCAAAATTTGCAGATGACACTAAGATGAGTGGCAGGGCAAAGTGTGCAGAGGATGCTGAAAGTCTGCAAAGGGATATAGATAGTCTAAGTGAGTGGGTGAGGGTCTGGCAGATGGAGTACAATGTTGGTAAATGTGAGGTCATACATTTTGGTAGGAATAACAGCAAAATGGATTATTATTTAAATGGTAAAAAATTGCAGCATGCTGCTGTGCAGAGGGACCTGGGTGCCCTTGTGCAGGAGTCTCAAGGAGTTGGTTAGCTGGTGCAGCAGGTAATTAAGAAGGCAAATGGAATTTTGTCCTTCATTGCTGGAGAGATGGAGTTTAAAAACAGCGAGGTAATGTTGCAGCTGTATAAGGTGCTGGGAAGGCCACACCTGGAGTACTGTGTACAGTTTTGGTCTCCTTACTTGAGAAAGGATATACTGGAACTGGAGTGGGTGCAGAGGAGATTCACTAGGTTGATTCTGGAGTTGAGAGGATTGGCTTATGAGGAGAGACCGAGTAGACTGGGGCTATACTCATTGGAATTCAGAAGCATGAGGGGAGATCCTATAGAAACATATAAGATTATGAAGGGAATAGATAAGATAGAAGCAGGGAAGTTGTTTCCACTGGCAGGTGAAACTAGAACGAGGGGCATAGCCTCAAAATAAGGGGGAGCAGATTCAGGACTGAGTTGAGGAGGAACTTCTTCACACAAAGGGTTGTGAATCTGTGGAATTCCCTGCCCAGTGAAGCAGTTGATACTACCTCATTGAATGTTTTTAAGGCAAGGATAGATACATTTTTAAACAGTACGGCATTAAGGGTTATGATGAGTGGGCGAGTAAGTGGAGCTGAGTCTGTGAAAAGATCAGCCATGATCTTATTGAATGGCTGAGCAGGCTCAATGGGCCAGATGGCCTACTCCTGCTCCTGGTTCTTATGTTCTTTCAACTATATTCGTACATTCTGAGCATGTACAATTTGTCGAATTTTCTGGTATGTAATCAGTGCATCAACAGGACTTGAAGGATGTGTCCCTTTATCTTTGCTTTTTCCAAAAGACTTTGAAGGAAACTGATGATTGAATTCTCCACACTGTACTCTCAGGGTAAATGGTTAACAAATGCTCCTTTCCACTACAAGCTACTCAAACTATCTGAATGGACTAAGATATTCCCACCATCTCAAAAGAGAGAGATTTTTGAACTGATCATACTATCAAAATGAAGAGGTGAGTGATTAAAAAAGAAATCAATTCTCAATTACATTATATCCATTCTAACATGTTGACGATTAGAAGAGAAAATAAATTTAATCACTCACCTCTTTATTCTGGTTGTATGTTCAGCCTTTTGAACGATCTTTGTTTTGAAGCAGAAAATAATACTTTATGCATAAACTTGATGACTTCAGAAACTTTAGTCATTTTATAAGTTGAGAGAATTCAATTTTTCAAAAGCTGGTGTAAGTTGGCAACATTTTGAATCAGCACTAGTGCCCATTTCTGAGGCAGATATTTCAAAACTGACTCCAGAATTTGAACACATAATTTAGGCTGGTACATGCAACAGTCATTGGTAGACTTTGGACATGTGACTCTCATTGCATTTCGTTGCTTGTTGGTGGCGACTGCTATCAGGCTGTCTGACAATAGCTGTCCTCTTTTGCCATTGCTACTAGAACATAGAACATAGAACATTACAGCGCAGAACAGGCCCTTCGGCCTACGATGTTGCACCGACCAGTTAAAAAAAAAACTGTGACCCTCCAACCTAAACCAATTTCTTTTCGTCCATGAACCTATCTACGGATCTCTTAAACGCCCCCAAACTAGGCGCATTTACTACTGATGCTGGCAGGGCATTCCAATCCCTCACCACCCTCTGGGTAAAGAACCTACCCCTGACATCGGTTCTATAACTACCCCCCCTCAATTTAAAGCCATGCCCCCTCGTGCTGGATTTCTCCATCAGAGGAAAAAGGCTATCACTATCCACCCTATCTAAACCTCTAATCATCTTATATGTTTCAATAAGATCCCCTCTTAGCCGCCGCCTTTCCAGCGAAAACAATCCCAAATCCCTCAGCCTCTCCTCATAGGATCTCCCCTCCATACCAGGCAACATCCTGGTAAACCTCCTCTGCACCCTCTCCAAAGCCTCCACATCCTTCCTGTAATGTGGGGACCAGAACTGCACACAGTACTCCAAGTGCGGCCGCACCAGAGTTGTGTACAGTTGCAACATAACGCTACGACTCCTAAATTCAATCCCCCTACCAATAAACGCCAAGACACCATATGCCTTCTTAACAACCTTATCTACTTGATTCCCAACTTTCAGGGATCTATGCACACATACACCTAGATCCCTCTGCTCCTCCACACTATTCAAAGTCCTCCCGTTAGCCCTATACTCAACACATCTGTTATTCCTACCAAAGTGAATTACCTCACACTTCTCCGCATTAAACTCCATCCGCCACCTCTCGGCCCAACTTTGCAACCTGTCTAAGTCTTCCTGCAAACTACGACACCCTTCCTCACTGTCTACCACACCACCGACTTTGGTGTCATCAGCAAATTTGCTAATCCACCCAACTATACCCTCATCCAGATCATTAATAAATATTACAAACAGCAGTGGCCCCAAAACAGATCCCTGAGGTACACCACTTGTAACCGCACTCCATGATGAATATTTACTATCAACCACCACCCTCTGTTTCCTATCCGCTAGCCAATTCCTGATCCAATTTCCTAGATCACCCCCAATCCCATACATCTGCATTTTCTGCAGAAGCCTACCATGGTGAACCTTATCAAACGCCTTACTAAAATCCATATATACCACGTCCACTGCCTTGCCCCCATCCACCTCCTTGGTCACTTTCTCAAAAAACTCAATAAGGTTAGTAAGGCACGACCTACCTGCCACAAAACCATGCTGACTATCACCTATCAATTCATTACTCTCCAAATAACTATAACTAGGTTTGTATTTATAAGTGGCCTCCTTATAGTCATGCCTGAAAACATTCAAGGGTAACTACTATGATCAGTGAAATTAATGGATAGAAAATTATAGTCTGGGGGTGCAGCAGGAACACAGAACTGTAAAAACTATCCTTTAAGAGGAAGATGCAACTTGCATTTCTAATGCTCTTTTCAAGTTTTCAAGATATAAAAGTCTGAGGTCATCATCTCAAGAACAACTTCTTTCCTGCTGCCGTCAAGTTAAGAAGCACTTTGGAAGATTTCAGGGACTTTTGATTTGATTTGATTTATTATTGTAACATGTATCGGTAGACGGTGAAATAGTATTGTTTCTTGTGCGCTGTAACAAGAAACAGCGTACAAAGCATACAAAGACAAAGCATACCGTTCATAGAGTACATGGGGGAATGGGGGGGAAGGAGAGGGTGCAGAATGTAGTATTACAGTCCTGGCTAGGGTGTAGAGAAAGATCACCTTAATATAAGGTAGGTCCATTCAAAAATCTGACGGCAGCAGGAAAGAAGTTCTTGAGTTGATGACCTCAGACTTTTGTATCTTGAAAACTTGAAAAGAGCATTAGAAATGCAAGTTGCATCTTCCTCTTAAAGGAAAGATTTTACAGTTCTGTGTCCCTGCTGCACCCCCAGGCTATAATTTTCTATCCATTAATTTCACTGATCATAGTAGTTACCCTTGCATGTTTTCAGGCATGACTATAAGGAGGCCACTTATAAATACAAACCTAGTAGCAATGACAAAAGAGGACAGCTATTGTC
Organism: Mustelus asterias; assembly: GCF_964213995.1. Classification (NCBI taxonomy): domain Eukaryota; kingdom Metazoa; phylum Chordata; class Chondrichthyes; order Carcharhiniformes; family Triakidae; genus Mustelus; species Mustelus asterias. Next base: position 60,381,351 of record NC_135803.1, on the reverse strand, counting down.
AGACAACCTGATATCAGTCGCCACAAACAAGCAATGAAATGCAATGAGAGTCACATGTCCAAAGTCTATTAATGCAGCATCGAAGAACAATGTTAGAATCCCTGTGCTTAAGCAACTTACAGTCATAACCAAACTATGAGGCATGAAGATTAATGATTATGTTGGGACACATAGCAGAGCAGCAAGCAGATGAATGGGCTTTTGGGATTGACGGCATTGGATACAAGTAGAGCAGCTGTGCCTCAGATAACTGATCAAATTTTATCTTTGGGTGAAGAATAATGGTCCTGCCTTGGGGGATTAGCTGGAAGAACTCAGTGGGAAGTAAGCACGATGCTGATAAGGTATGCTTGAATGCTACTAATTGGTCCAAGTTGCTCTCTGCCTAAGTAAAATCAGATTTTCCTTTTTGTGAATATCCATAGGGCACCTAACAGCCTCAGTACAACCTGGAGTAACTTCCCTGTTCTCCTTCACATGGGCCATTTGTGTGGTCTTGTAGAAATCCAAGCCTATCCCGTGTATAAAAGTCCTGTAGGAAATGGATGTATGGCTGTGGGGTTCTTAGATGTGCAGGTGAGCACTTGGTGGAAATGCAGAGTTTTAATTAGAATCTCACCCAGATTTGGATCTCAACTTTCTAAGGCAATGAAGTCAGACAATCTAAGCAAGAGCCGCATCGGTCTCTCTCTCTCTCTCTCCTTCTCCTTCTTTCTCAATTCCACTGAGAACAAAATGAATTTGACAACCATTCTGAATAAAGCATTGTTAACCTCTTGATGTAGTGGTGAGTCTGAATAAAATGGATTTTGACCCAGTGACAGTGAAGGAACAATGATTTGATCCAAGTCACGATGGTCTGTAACCTGAAGGGGAACATGCAGGTTGTGATGCTGCCATGCATCTGTTTCCCTTGACCTTATAGATGATAAATATTGTGGCTCTAGGAGATGCTATTAAAGAAGTCTTGCCAAGTTACTGCAGTGCATCTTGTATATAATACACACTGCAGAAATGTGTGCCAACGGTGAAGGGAGTGAATTTTTAAGTAGTGAATGGTGACTGATACAAATCAATACCAAAAGAGAAAATGCTGGAAAATCTCAGCAGGTCTGGCAGCATCTGTAGGGAGGAAAGATGACCCTTTGTGACAAAACAGTTGACTCGAAACATCAACTATTTTCTCTCCTTACAGATGCTGTCAGCCCTACTGAGATTTTCCAGCATTTTCTCTTTTGATTTCAGATTCCAGCATCCGCAGTAATTTGCTTTTATCTATTTGATACAAATCAATTGTTTGCTATAGACAATTCCAAAGAGCAGTCCACTTTGCAGTAGATCCGGAGTCACGTATAGACTAGATCAGATTAGCATGGAGATTTTCTTCCCTACAGGACAAGTGAGCCAGATTAGTATTTTTGACAACAAATCTGGAATACTTTGAACAGATTTGGTCCCCTTGTCTAAGCAAAGATATACTGGCATTGGAGGCAATGCAGAAAAGGCTCACTTGGTTGAACCTGGGTATGGAAGGACTTTCTTATGAGGAAAGCTTGAGTAGGTTGGGCCTGTACTCATTGGAGTTCAGAAGAATGAGAGGCGACATTGAGCAATATAGGATTCTCAGGGAGTTTGACTAGGCAGATGCTGAGACATTGCTTTTTCTCTAAGAAAGGTCTAGGACCAGAGAACATAATCTCAGAGTAAGAGTCATCCATTTAAGTCAGAGATGAGGAAGAATTTCTTCTCTCAGAGGGTAGTGAATGTGTGGAATTCCTTACCACAGAGGGTGGTAGAGGTTGGATCATTAAGTATCTTCAAAGCTGAGATAAACAGATTTTTAATCAATAAAGAATCAAGGGTTATGGGGTTAAGGCTTGAAAGTAGGCCTGAGGATTATCAAATCAGCCTTTGAATGGCAGAGCAGACTCGATGGGCCAAATGACTTCTGCTCCTAAATCTTGTGGTTGCTTCATTGTCAAAATTACTCTTACTAGCTCTTTAAATTCCAGATTTACTTAATTAATTAACTGCACATAAATCCTTTTAGCTGTCATGGTGAGATTTGAACTCACGACTCCAGATCATTAAGTCCGGACCTCTTGATTATTAGTCCAATAACATAACCTGTCTACTACATACCCCATAGCCACAGCAGTGCCATTCTACTCAAAGATCTATTATTATATCACATCTGGAGAACAGTATTTAGGCTTCTTTAGATAATTTGTCTTGTGTTGAACAAAAAGGTCAGCTCTCATTGGCAAGCTAGCACCTCTCTTCAATTGAATGAGATCTTATGCATAAAGTGTTTTGGGATATCACATCCTGGGCAAGTAATAGACTCATTTATTGTCTCTTGTTTACATTTAAGAATTCCACTGCTCACCCACATTGATTCACTTCACAGACAATCAATATCAATCACTTCAGAACTTTTCTAACAGACTATACTATGGCATAACTGATAGAAATGAACAGTAGTAGACATCTGTTGAAATCAGCTCACGTATCACTGTAGCATTGAACCAGTTCCTTAAAGGGTCAAACAAACTGATCTGTTGAGTTCCTTTGGAAGATCTGCAAAGAAAGTTAAACTATATACAGAATTCTTCTGGGAAAGATAGTACGTGCATAACCTTTACCAGTCATAGTCTTCAAAAGCATTATGTAGGCGATCTTACTTATGAGTAACATCTTGACAATGTCAGACTGGGTCAAAACAGCAACAAGTATCGCCTTCTCAAGGACAATTAGGGGTGGGTAATGAATGCAGACCTCGCCAGCGAAGCCAACATCCCGTGAATGAATTTTAAAAAAGTTTTTGACTCCTATTCCCTTGGAATACAGTCCCACATCTGACTGAAATACCTGCTGAAAATAAAACAGACAGCTCCAAGCACACACATAAAATATACCAATGCCATCCATAACGCTAAGTGTGATTCATGCTTGGACTGTCCTCATTAGATTGTGATATTGCTCAATAGCCTGGTGATAAATGTTATTTGTTTCTAGCACTTGAGTGTTCAACAATGTTTATACAAATATAGGAGTCTGGGGTGGATATATGATGGGCTTGTTTCTGATGTACATACATTCAAAAATAAAAAATAAAATAGAAGCCCATTTTTCAGCATGTAGTGGTAGGAACCATTTTACAGATGTTGCTTTTCTTAAAATAATCTGGCTTTATGTTACTGACAGAGAGGGAATCTATAAGCTTCCATCAAAAAGATTGCATTTATTTTAGCACTAACTCTGGTGTTGACTGAAGTGTTAGTGAAGTAAAGTATTCCATCACTGCAGCTGAATTATTTTGACCTGCTCATGACATTAAACATCAGCAAAGAGGTGATTTTGATTTTCTTACTAAAGCTGCATGCTGAGATTTACTGCTACAGCAATCAAAAACTCATGAAGACCTCTACAACTGGAAAGTTAAACATTTATAGTGAACATGCACAGTTCATTTCTCTTGATAAACATGTGAAATTTCAATTTGTTATGTTGTGAGCATTTTAACAGCAGTGTTATAACGAAAGTCTAAGCTACAGAACTAACACGGGGAAGTATTTGATACATTTGCACAAAGAACTAAATAAATTGAATACGCATACACATTTTATACAAACATTATATGTAAATATCTCACTGTAACTGATTAGCAATTGCGAATACTAACGGTTCAGGTGACCAAATATTGCCAATTTAGCTACCTTGGGGATAATTCTAACTGAAAATACCTAGAGGAAACAGATCAGATGGACAATCAAAATCAGACCATTTATTTCCCCACCCTGGAGCTGAAGGGTGCTGACCTTTAGAGTGTTTAACCTACTCAACTGGGCAAGGAGCGCAGAGTCATAGAGGTAGATATATTCCTGACTAACAAGGGAATCATAGCTTATTGGGGGTAAACAGAATGTGGATTGGGGCCAGAATCAGAAGAACCATGATCTTATTAGTGGGCAGAGCAGGTCTGAAGAACCAAATGGCCTACTCCTGCACCGAATTCATATACTTGAATGTACGTTCAAGCACAACTGCCCAAAGCAAAGTCATCAGGACCCAATTGTAATATTAACTCAGCAGCCTGTACAAAAACAGCAATGACCTGGGAGGGCCACTTTTTTGAAATGTGAGAAACGTAACTCGTCTTGAGTCTTTTGTAAGCAATTCTTTTGTCAAATTTATCTCAGGTGAAATGGCGAAAAAGTCTTTATTATGTTTACATAGAAAGAAATGTTTTTAAAATTTGCTACCCAACTCAGTGGAGAAGGGGATCAGGGCCAGAAGAAACTCAAAAGAGTGCATTTCAAATTTTTACTTTTTGAAACGGACCTTGCAGGGCTGGGAGGTGCTCTTTCAGGTCCCACAGGAAAGCTGAGTACCCCCCAGCCACATTCAATGTCACCTGTTACCCCCACCCCCAACCCAATTAATCATAAGACTTCTAACAAGACAGTTCTGGCAGCAGTTAACAATCACTTGGCAACAGAGCTGTGGAATTTTGTACCACTTCCTGGCAATTTCCAGCTGGGAACATATGAAAAGTTGGTCAGTGAGGTTTAAAGAGCTCCACGAGTTAAAATACCCCAGATGTAGAGCAGCAAGTGAGTTTCAAACTTACATAATCGCTCAATAAATGGCCTGAAGTTAAAATCAAAGCATTAATATCATTAAGGCAAATTGTAGAGGTACAAACATTGGGCATAATATTACACACCATTTCTCCTCAAAGACAGGCTGAGCTTTCAATTTATCCATCTCAAAAAGAAAACTAAACAAATATACAGATTGCAGATTACAGCCAAGCTAGATCCTATTCTTACCCATCACCTAAGTGCACAGTCCATCAAGAGTTATGCAGCCAAGTGATCGAAAGATGTGTACAATTGATCTTCGTACTGTAAGGTTTACTAACAAGAATAATAATTGTTAACAAAGACTAAAGAACAAAGACAATTACAGCACAGGAATATACTCTTCAGCCCTCCAAGCCTGCACCGACCTTGCTGCCCGGCTGAACTAAAACCCTCTACCCTTCCGGGGATCATATCCCTCCATTCCCATTCTATTCATGTATTTGTCCAGATGACCCTTAAAAGTCACTATTGTATCTGCGTCCACTACCTCCTGTAAATTAAAGTTTCCAGTAAAGTTAAAATCTAACTTTATTGGAAACCAACACTTGATATTATTGAATACCTTTATTTGTAAAACAATAGAATAGAACACAGTATAGAAAAGATGCCAAGGTATTGGGACCACGGGAAAATTATGTGAAGTTTAAAAAAAAAGCATACTTACAACAAAAAGCTGAGACCTTTCGACTGTGGGAATTGCTTGTGCATGTGGAAACACAGGACTGGAATGGTTAGGCCCCTCTAGGAGATAAGACCTTTAAACCCAGAGATAGGAGACATTCAAACAAAGTTGGATGTGAATGCAAATGCTCACATGACAAGTACTTGGTTGGACAAGGAAAGCATGTTGAAAGAAAAGGTGGAAGATACTTGGGGTGATGAAGGGGTTAACTGGATAAGAGACAGGATTAAAAAAGACCTTTCCTATGTCTTTTGCATGGTAGAGCGATCTGAAATCGAGAAACAAGAAAATAAGACGAGAGAAAGAGAAGCTTGAAAACTCAAAGACCAAAGCTACAAGAAAAACCATTTGTGTGCCTTATTGTCCAGGTCTTGACACAAGTAGTATAATCTGTGTTAAACTGGAAATCACTTCCTGAATTTATTGCCATTATTTATGTCAAAACTTAATAAACTTGCTTTGTTGAGACGAAGTCAACTATGAACAAAGTTTTGTTGCCAAGTCTGTTCCTGTCTGAAAAGAGAAGCAAAATCTCCAAGTTCTAACAGTGACCTATGCTCATGAGTGGGAACATCACCTAGGACTCACCTCTAATAAAGTACATTCATATTATTGTAAACGAGAATCTCATCGATGCTGGTGGAATAGATTGGAATGCAAATCAGATTAGGTGGTTCATTTCCCAAGTAAGCCAGCTTGGAACCAGCATTTCATTTGTTAATGTTCAGGTTGTATACATTCTTAACATCAACATGAATGGGAGCACACTGCAGCAATATTCATCTCCTTTAACTAATCAATTCTCATCATTTTATACCCAGATAGAAGCATGGGTAAACCGTTATTATGTCTATGTTGACAGCAATTCACATGAATAGAATACAGATTCGAGATGTGTATGGGCTTGATTTTCATTCTGTTTTGAATGGGGCTGATAAGGAGTCCCTGCTGTGAAGCAGAAAGTGGATGCAAGTGTTGGCTGTTGCTTGGAGGTTGCTTTGAAGTGGTTTGCAAAAGAGGACGTGAAAGTGCAGGCTGTCAATCAGGCTTAGACACTGGCAACATTGCAGTCAGGATCCATGGTTGCTGGTGCTTCCTCAATCCTCGGGGTCCAATACACCAGGTCCTCGCTTGTGAGGACCTATACAAAAGGCCACTCACTGTAGATCCTGCCAGAGTGGCGAGTGACTAGCAGGAGGCTTTTGAATCGGGTTTCAAGCCCACTAATTATATGTTAACTGACCATTTGGAATATTTATGTAGCCATGGCAAATGTGTGGGCTTATGGGTATAGATGCTCTTCCAGGTAGTCGGTGCATATTCGATGGGCTGAATGGCCTCCTTCTGCACTGTAGAGATTCTATGAAACTCTCAGAAGCCTTATTATTTACAATGAATTTTTATATTTATTTCTTTATGTGGAATTTTGAAACTCATCATGGACAAAACATGAGCAGCTTTTAATTGAGAGTTCTTGTACATTAGTATTGGCAGATAACTTTCCAGTTCAGCATTATCTATTTGAAATATGTCCAATTCATTCACTGTAATAGAGTTTACAGCGAGGGTTATTAGAGCAATGGATTATGAGTTTGAGATTTTATTTATATTCACATATCAATAATTCAACACAATTTCACATGATATGGGGAAATGCTTGTGTGGTGTATTCTTCAAGGAAAAATCAAGGCTCCGTGGATTAATTATCTGATTCAGAAACATATCTTCTACTGTGAGAGAAAATGAAAATAAATTTATCATCCAAACTACATCATTTTCTTAAAAATTGCAAATATGCACCTAACAAGTTATCCTGTGCACATTCCAAACAAAGCAGCGGTTGGGTGATTTCAACTTACCAAAACTGTCATTGATGGGTTAGAAGAAGCCTTAAAATGCCCACTGCCTCTTTTGCAAGGATCAAATGCTGGGTTGACAAAGAGCCTGCTTCTTTCAGATAATAACCTATGTTAATATGCAAACATGTGGGCCGCCATGCTCACAAAAATATTCTAAGTCCCCAGTTCATGGGAAAATGAGAGTAACACCCGCTGGTATTTTTTAGTGGGATTTTTAGATTGAATCTTCCACACTCTGTGCATCACAGAGTGCCCTAGCAGGATTCCCTCTGAAAATCAGGGGGTGGAGCCTATTCCCGCCGGAGAGGCCAGCAGCAGAGCGCTGAGCGGGCCACTGCTCATGCGCCAACCTGTCAGTGCTGAGATTGGTGTATGCGCAATGGCCCTGCATTGCCTGCCTCCCGATCACTGGCCAGCCCGATTGCTGGCCAACCCCACGACCCACTATTGCTGCCCCTCCATCCCCCCCTATCATTGGCCTTCCAGACCTCCCCGGGCAAGCCCCAATCTCCCCACCCCTACTCCCTGGCCAGACCCAATCTCCTGATTCCCCTGTCCCCACCACTGGCCATCCTGACCACCCCCCCCTCCCCTCCAGCAACCATGACCCCCTCAGAAGCTCCAACTGCGCCCCCCCCCCACACCTGGATGGCCAGCTCCGATCACTGTTCTCCCCCCTCTACCACCAATCCAGCGATCCAATGCAGAGTGGCAGCATGCCACCCCTTCCACCGATCGCCCCCCACCGGCCCTGCCCCCTTGGCACTGCCCAATGCCCAGTAGGCAGTGCCAAGGTGCCCCTTGGGCATTGCCAGTTTGCCTCTTGGGAAATGCCAGGGGGCCAGTTAGAGCAGTGCAGCGGGCTGGGAGAATGGTCCCCGTGGTGTAGACTGCCTGACCAGTTTTCTTGGTGAGGGAAATGATGACGCATTAAAAAGATACATTGTAAATTATTCTTGTGGGGAGGAGGATTAGTCATCAATTAGTCCTTGGGTACCCCTCACCACAACTGCCATGGCCTCATCCTCACCCCATGGATTTCTCTTGTCTCTGGCCTGACGAGTTCTAGGCTACATGATCTTTTGCCACCCTGTAGCGAGCAAGCACCTCTGGGCTGGATTTATCTTAAATGAAGCAGGGGACTCAAAATGGCTCCTTTACTGTCTGAATGGAGTTGGTTTACTCTGCAAGTCATTTGCCAAAATGCTCAGATTGACCCCAAAGGATAACACTTCCAAATTTGGTGGATTCCCAGTATGGATTATTGTGATATTATTTTGCAGCGCACATAGTTTAATATACTGATCAACATACTGCTGGAGATGAAAATGGTTCAGTATCTATCTTCACAGGAAGCAATGCAAGTTAATGGCCAAAATCTTATTGTCCCACCCACCACGAGAATCGGAGCGGGCGAGGGGCAGAACATGGAAAGGTCCGTTGACCTCAGGCAGGATTTTATGGTTTTGAGACGAGCGAGGCCGTAAAATCCCACCCACTATGTGATATAGTGGTTGGAGTAGTGTTGATCAATGAGTAACTCATGAAGAGCTCTCTTGGAATCCTGTTTTTCTTCAATAAAGACTCTTTTGTTTAGATTATTAATCATTGATTATTAATCATGTTAGGCATGTTTGTGCTAATAACACAACATGGGTAATTGTCTTTCTATTATTCTCCCCACCCAATTTCCCTTTCCTTTATTATCAATCGGGTTTGGGGGTCCATGTAATGAGTGGCTGATTTAATACCTTCACGGAGGTTCAAAGATTCATCTGTTGTTGCAAGAATTGACAAAGGAAAGTTGTTCTGTTAACAACCTTGAATATCTCGGAAAGCTTTGGAATTCAAAGCTCAATTCAGCATAGCAGGCAATACCCAGAACTAAATTGTTCCATAAGTTATGCCATATGCAACAATTAACACAATATATCTTCATTTATCCTGACATCTATTGGGCTGGTGTCAGGCAAGGGGATTACCTCCTTTGCTGGCCTCCTGCGCCCATCAGTGGAACCCTCCACCTACTATCAAGGTCACCCTTTTCTTTAACAATTGCCCTAGGTCTCTTGAATCCAGCCCACACCCCCTCATCACCCTTTGCCAGGTCAGGTTGGCAGACTCCTGCGAGATCCTGGACTTAACTGTGCTGCTGGCTGTGGGGGGACTTCCTGCAGTCCTAGCAGGAGCCAGCACTCCCACTGGTGCTAATGGGACTACAGATTTGCTGCCCAATCCAATTGACTCCAGAGAAAGGGACTGGGAAGTCTTGCCTTAAAACAATTAATGCTGCTCCCAGCATTAAATTGCTGAGGAGCACTTGTCAGAATCATGACGGGCTCCTGACCGGCCTTTTAACTGGGGTGGCGCAGATAGCATTGCCCCATAATAACTCATCCTCTTGACACAACTTGGCATCAAGGCAGATTGTGCGAAACCAAATTGGCAAGGTTAGTCCAGAATTGGGGGTGGTGGTCGTGATCAAAGAAATAGCACCCCCTTGGTGAGAGTGACATTAATTTTTGTTACAGAGATGCATTCCGGTTCTTAAAAGTCCACATAAATAATTCTATGCTTTGTGTCTTTACGTTCCAGAGCTAATGAAGTTGACTTGAACCTGAATAGTGCATACTCTATGATGCGCGATTAATTCACTCGGGAGGCTAGGACGTACCCGGGAATAAAGGCTTTTATTCACAACAAGAATAGAGCATACTGCTTAACAATACTATCCCAGACTAAGGGCCACTAGGAAGTAGCAGTGACCTTTATACTCCTGTAAGAAGGCGGAGCCAAATGGAGTGTACCACAGAACAATGCTAACAGGTGGAACACCCCAACCCTAACAGTAACAAGAGTAACATATGTACAAGTACCCAGAGTAGTAACCATCTATGGTTCACCACATACACCCCTCCTTTAAAAACAAAGGCCGGTGGGGTAAGGAGACAATACGAACTGTCCGTATGTTCACAAGTTCAGTCGTATCGGAGGTCCGCACCATCTCTGCGACCTCCGCAGCACTGGCTCCAGTGCCGGTTCTGGTGACCGTGGTACCGACCCTCTCTCCGAGGTGGTGTCCAGTGACTCCTCCAGTTCCTCACACACCTGTGGACCTCGAGGTGGCGACAATCTCCTGGACTCAGGCAAGCTGTACACGGGAGTAAGAGGATTAAGTTGAGGTCCCGATACTGCCCGCGCCGTGTCAGGAGGGGAGATAATGGGCAAAGGAATCCTAACCAGGGGTGCGGGAGTGACGGGGGTTTCCAGGTCCCCTGCAGGCGCCAGATCTCTGATAGAGACCGTGTCCTCTCGCCCGTCAGGATATGCCACATAGGCATATTGAGGGTTGGCGTGAAGGAGATGGACCTGTTCAACCAAAGGGTCGGACTTGCGGGCCCTAACATGCCGCCGCAGGAGGACAGGTCCTGAGTACGTCAACCAAGACGGCAGTGAGGTCCCAGAGGAAGACTTCCTAGAGAAGGTAAACATCCGCTTATGTAGGGTAGCGTTGGTTGCCGTACACAGGAGGGACCGGATTGAATGGAGCGCATCAGAAAGTACCTCTTGCTAACGGGAGACTGGAAGACCCCTAGACCTTAACGCCAGTAAAACAGCCTTCCAGACTGTAGCGTTTTCTCTCTCGACCTGTCCGTTACCCCATGGGTTGTAACTCATAGTCATACTTGAGGCAATTCCTTCAGAGAGCAGGTATTGCCTCAAGTCGTCGCTCATAAACGACGAACCCCTATCACTGTGGATATAACTGGGGTAGCCGAACAGGGTAAAAAGACTCCACAGGGCTTTGATGACCGTGGCAGAGGACATATCAGAACAAGGGATGGCAAAGGAGAATCGGGAGTATTCGTCAACCACGTTGAGGAAATACACATTCCGATCTGTCGTAAGGAAGGGGGCCCTTGAAGTCGACACTCAGTCGTTCAAAAGGGCAAGTGGCCTTAATGAGGTGTGCCCTGTCAGGCCGGTAGAAGTGCGGCTTGCACTCTGCACAAACCTGGCAGCTTCGAGTTATCGACCTGACATCCTCTATGGAGTAGGGCAGATTCCGGGCCTTTACAAAATGGAAGAGCCGAGTGATCCCCGGATGGCAGAGATCATTGTGGAGGGCCTGTGGCCAGTCCTCCTGCACACTGGCACATGTTCCACGCGACAGGGCATCTGAGGGCTCATTGAGCTTCCCCGGACGGTACATGATATCATAGTTGTAGGTGGAGAGTTCGATTCTCCACCTCAAGATTTTATCATTCTTAATTTTTCCCTTTAACGTGTTGTTGAACGTGAAGGCCACGGACCGCTGGTCCGTGAGCAGGGTAAACCGTTTGCCAGCCAAATAATGGCGCCAATGCCGTACGGCCTCCACAATGGCCTGAGCCTCTTTTTCCACAGCGGAGAGCCGAATTTCAGGGCCTTGGAGGGTGTGAGAGAAAAGGGCGACGGTCCTGCCCGCCTGGTTAAGTGTGGCGGCCAGGGCAAAATCAGATGCATCACTCTCCACCTGAAAGGGGATGGACTCATCGACCGCGTGCATCGTGGCTTTCGCGATGTCGGCTTTTATCCCTTCAAAGGCTAGGCGAGCCTCTGCTGTCAGGGAAAAAGAGGTAGCTTTTATGAGCGGACGGGCTTTGTCCGCGTAATTGGGGACACACTGTGCATAGTACGAGAAGAAGCCTAAGCATCTTCTCAGTGCTTTGATGCTTGAGGGTAGGGGAAGTTCAAGGAGGGGACGCATACGGTCTGGATTGGGGCCGATGACCCCGTTTTCCACCACGTATCCGAGGATTGCGAGGCAGTGCTTGCTAAATACACACTTCTCCCTGTTATAGGTCAGGTTCAAGAGTAAAAACTTCTGGAGGTTGGCGTCGTGGTCCTGCTGGTCATGGCCGCAGATAGTGACGTTGTCCAGGTACGGGAAGGTAGCCCGTAGCCCATTTTGGTCCACCATTCAGTCCATCTCACGCTGGAAGACCGAGACCCCATTTGTGACGCCGAAAGGGACTCTTAAAAAGTGGTAGAGACGGCCATCCGCCTCAAAGGCCGTGTATTTGCGGTCCTCTGGGCGAATGGGGAGCTGGTGGTAGGCTGACTTCAAGTCGATGGTGGAGAACACCCGGTACTGCGCAATCTGGTTGACCATGTCAGATATGCGCGGGAGAGGGTACGCGTCCAGTTGCGTGTACCGATTAATGGTCTGACTATAGTCTATGACCATCCGGGGCTTGTCTCCAGTCTTGACCACCACGACTTGTGCTCTCCATGGGCTAGTGCTAGGTTGAATGATCCCTTCCCTGAGGAGCCGCTGAACCTCAGATCGAATAAAGATCCGATCCTCAGCGCTGTAACGCCTGCTCTTAATCGCGCTGGGCTTGCAGCCTGGCACGAGATTTGTGAATAGGGAAGGTGGGGTAATTTTGAGTGTCGAGAGACTGCATGTGGAGCGCGCTGGACAATTTGGAGGCTGCTGTTCTCCCACTGAAAGTGGAGGGAGTGGCCCATCGTACTGCAGGGTCACACTCTTCAGGTGGACCATAAAGTCTAGCCCCAGGAGCACCGGAGCGCAAAGGTGCGGTAACACAAGGAGCCTGAAGTTCTCGTAAACTGTGCCCCGCACCGTTAAGGTTACCACACAGCTCCCAAGAACAATAACAGATCGGGACCTCGACGCCATGGAGATTGTCTGCCTGACAGTTTGCACACGGAGGAGTGCACCGTTTCACTGTATCCGGATGGATGAAACTCTCCGTGCTCCCACTGTCAAACAGGCAATGTGTCAGGCGCCCGTTTACCTCTATGTCCATCATGGACTTGTCGAGTCTGTGAGGCTTGGCCTGGTCCAGGATGATTGACGCCACTGTTGGATCCCGAGTGTAACTGCAGGCAGCTGAGATAGCCGACGACAAGGACCCCTGCTGGTCTTCTGCGGCCGGTGTCGACCAAAATGGCTGCGCCCACGAATCGCACATGGTCGATGATGTTGAAAGCGGCGGCACCCGCAGGTCGCACGTGGCTTGCATCATCGTCATAGGAAATGGCGGCGCCCGTGAATCGCACGTGGCTGAAGACATCGACGAGGCCGGAGACGAGGAGATGGATCCTGGGGAATCACACGCAGCACTGCTGGGCTTGGAAGTGGTCTTTGCTCGGCACACTTTTGCATAGTGCCCTTTCTTCCCATAGGTGGAGCAAAACACCGTCCTGGCCGGACATCTCTGACGAGGGTGCTTCGCCAATCAGCAGAAATAGCACCGTCGGCCTTCAGGAGCCGCCGCAGCCATCAGGTCTGAAGTTGAGAGCATTATCGCGCAGTTCCGAGGAGCCGCCGGGTACAGTTGAGGCGGTGGCTGTACTTGCCACGATGTTCCCACGTGGTCGGTGGGGTAGGTTTCAAGACTTCTGGAGGCCGTTTCCATTGCATCGGCCAATTCTACCGTCTTAGCCAGGTCCAAGTTACCCTGCTCTAGCAGCCGCAGGCGAATATAGGATGAGCCGATTCCCGCCACGAACGCATCTCAGATCAGATCGTTGGTGTCCTGAGTAGCCGACACCTCTTTGCAATTGCAGGCTCTGGCTAGCTGTTGAAGTTCGCTCAGGTACTGTCCCGTAGTTTCGCCGGGCTGCCGCCGTCGAGTGGCTAATAGGTGACGAGCATGAATTTCGTTCGGCTATTTATGGTACAGCTTCTTGAGTAATTCAATGGCCTCTTTGTAATTTTGGGAATCACGGATTGCTGCATACACAGTGTCGCTCACCCTTGCATGGAGGACCCGCAATCTGTCGGCATCGGACTGAACTGCTGTCGAGGCGTCGATGTAATCCTCGAAACACTTCAACCAATGGTTGAAAGTATTCGACGCTCCAGCGGCACATGGATCCAAGGTTAGCCGATCGGGTTTCAGCATCTGCTCCCTTTTTCTTCGAACAAAATTTTCGGTATTTTGTTGTGAATAAAATTGATGCGTGATTAATTCACTCGGGAAGCTAGGACGTACCCGGGAATAAAGGCTTTTATTCACAAGAATAGAGCATACTGCTTAACAATACTATCCCAGACTAAGGGCCACGAGGAAGTAGCAGTGACCTTTATACTCCTGTAAGAAGGCAGAGCCAAACGGAGTGTACCACAGAACAATGCGAACAGGTGGAACACCCCAACCCTAACCCCAACAGTAACAAGAGTAACATATGTCCAAGTACCCATAGTGGTAACCATCTATGGTTCACCACACTCTAACAAGTCAAAATGGAAATCAAGATCCTATTTACATCATAGGACTTTGATATACCTATATATTAAAAAGAATTTGTGCCTAAATCTGGCAGATTTAAAAAAATATACTTTTCCAATTCAATCAAATCAAGTCCAATTCAGAGTCTCAACAAGTTGAGACATTTCCGATCCAGGCTGGCAAGACAGAGCAAGTGACCATTTACCCTGCCCTGGGCCTGATCTACATGAGCCAAGCTGATTGGAGGAGGGAAAGCAATTCCTCCTCCAAGACTTGAGCTCATTTGCATCTTAGCCAAAAGGCCGAGATACCGCTTTTAAAAATTGCTTCATATGAAGCATATGAAGCTTCAATGTAACCTAATGACCTCAACCAAGTGCAGCATCCGCATAACTACACTTGATCTTAGCCAAAAGGCCGAGGGCAGATGCCTTGACTTGCTAATAATATAGGCCAAATTTTCATTGTCAAGCTATTAATGCCAGGTGAATTAAGTGAAAATTGACCCTTTTTTGATAAGACCGACTTACCTGTAAAGGTTTGAAGAATTGTGGGGTTAAATTTCCACTTTGAAAGCAATTGGAAAATCAGGCAAAAAATGTGCCTGTAATTTAATTGTTCAGTTCGAGTTCAAGTTACCAGTAAAATTAATTTGCATAATCTTGAACAATGAAGGAGAACGTAATAATTTATTTTTGTTCTTTGCATTAAAAGGTATTTACTGATGCAGATAGGGTGGCAACCTGGGACAAGTTCATAAATACAGCTGAACATGGGTTTATGCAACAAAGTAAAAATAATTAATGACTGTCTAGTCATCTACCATAAACGATCTAACATTAGATCACTGAAAATTACATTAAAAATCTTACTGAAGTTTGTGTTTTACACAGTAGTTTCCGAGTAAAGTGATATATTTTGAGATATAAAAAGTTTTACAATGTGCTGACTAATGCTTTTGTATCTTAAAAAAACCAAACTCAACTTGAGAACCCTCACTGAATGGCCTCAGCCAATGGGAACTGACCATGTTGGTTCTCTCAATTTAGGGGTGTGCTCAGTTTTGTGGATAGAGACAGCTTTGGGAAAAATGACTTTTAAGCCAATGTTAAAGATCATAGAATCTTGCTTTACCACTTGACATAGATACAATTTCCCAATCCTTTTGCATGGTGGCATGGTGGCAGTGGTTAGCATTGCTGTCTCACAGCGTCAGGGACCTGGTTCGATTCGCGGCTTAGGTCACTGTGTGGAGTCTGCACATTCTCCCGATGTCTGCGTGGGTTTCCTCCAGATGCTCCCATTTTCTCCCACAGTCTGAAAGACGTACTGGTTAGGTGCATTGGCCATGCTAAATTCTCCCTCAGTGTACCCGAGCAGGTGCTGGAGTGTGGCGACTAGGGCATTTTCACAGTAACTTCATTGCAGTGTTAATGTAAGCCTACTTGTGACACTAATAAATGAACTTTAAATTTTATTGTTTCAGACAATTTCACCCATATGCAAACTCACAAACCCCACAAGTTTACAATTCATAACATGAAATAACCAAGAGTTCAATCATTCATATGACATTCTGACATTATCTATATTTCAGGATTGACTGAGATGATTTGCTTAAAGTGACAAAAATGAATTGTGTTTCTCAGGGATAAATATAGAATGCATCGTATTAATACTGTTGATCCAAACAATGATAATTAATGAGTAGTGGATTCATTCATTCCTTCAGAATTCATAAAGATGTTAACAGCAGCGAGTTCCCCCTCTCTGCAAACACTATTGAAAATCTCGTTGTGGGCTAGGTTAATTAATAATAATAAAGAACTGTGGCAGGTTGAAGACTCGCATGTTTATTATAGTGTCACTTTCAATTTGCCCCACAGCCAAAGCAAAGGAGTCTGGTTATGACAAAAGTTTCCTCAGAGAAACATCTTGCAATGTAATAACAACAAATAATTCAACAAATTGTTTTTTCTGCAGTACCTGTTCATATTTGAATGGCATGAGAAGCAATTTAGAATAAAGTAACTCAGAAGGTTACGAATTCAAAATTTATTCCAGGCCTTGAGAATATAATTCAGGCTCACACATCCCCGAGCAAGAACTCCATTGTCAGAGGCGCCACCTTTCAGATGAGGTGATAAGCCAAAGTTATGCTGAGGCAGACATAAAGGATTTCACGGCCCGATACAAAAAAGTTCTCAGGCTTTCATAGTCAACATTTATACAAAACTATCATCACTAAAACAGGTTGCCTATTTTACGGCTGTTTTTGATATTCTAAGATGTAGCTGTGATCTTTATCTAAATAATGGCAATAATTAAAATTCCTATTTGTTCACCTCTCTGTGCATGGTTAACCCTGACCTATTTTTCTGAGTCAAGGCTGCTTATAGTTGCAATGTGCGCTCCTCATGGAATCCTTCCACCAAGAGGAATCCCATGAGTGAAAAGAGTAGAGTGCTGCATCATCAAAACAGGCAGTGAGGGGCCTTAAAAAGGCAGAGGTACCTTCATGCCAACCCATGATAACTCATATTACCTACCTCCAACATGTACCTTCATGGCCACCATGTGAAGTTGATACTAGCAATATCAATTTATGCCATCCACTCCCATGGCCTGCTGTGGCCTCCATGTTAAATTAGTGCCAGCCTATGCTCCTAGCAAACCCCAGGACCCCTTATAGCTCTTATGCCAAATTAATATTAACCCATGCCAATTCATGACCCCACCCAACACTTTGACCCTTACACTTTCCTAACCAACTCAACCAGTAGCTGCCATGGACAAACCTCAGGAGTTATGCTGAGATGAAATCTAATTATCAAATAGAACCTTTACTAAATAAAAAAACTCATTCATGAAAGCCTATTCAAATTTTTAAAATCTCTTCTTAAAGGTCGTAAATTTAAAGTTTTAAATTTAAATGCTTAATTACTAATATAAAAACAAACAAATTTATATTCATAAATCCACATCATAGACAAATATAATCCTCTAATAAACTCTTTGAGCTATGAAACAAACTGTGAACATTAGACCCCACCACCTCTGGATGAGATAATTATAGGTGATGAAAAGCAACCAAGTATTATTCAACCTGAGAAAATGTCAACAAAAAGCTATTGTAACTGCCAGAACACAGATTTTCAACCCTCACTGACACAGATAGCCTTTTATAAATTTTGAGAGTTACTGAAGTAAATTCACATCATGACAGTTCTACACTCCTCATCCACCCTTCTAGAGCCCTTGAGTCTGATCCAAAAATGTGTGATTCCCAACCTGTGGGTCAAAGCCCTTCACACAGCAAAAAATGGTTTCTATTCAAACTCAGCTCGAAGCACGAATTAAACCACAATATATGTATTGTGTATTGTTTCCTTCTTGAGTAAGTTACATTCCACCCCCTTTTCTCGACTTGGAAAAACAGGTTTGGCTGCAAATCAGGGTGAAATTTTCACATCTGGTTCCTGCCCACCAATTTTCAAGATCTTCAAAGTTCCCACGGCGAAAATCTGGATCCATATTTTTCTTTGGCAGTTACATTTCAGGGCCGATTGGAGAGAGAAGGAGTCACTTCAAGTCTCTGCCCCTCTATTTGGAGAATGTTTGGTATTTATCACCATTTCCTGGGGCTTAAGACCATAAGACCATAAGACATAGGAGCGGAAGTAAGGCCATTCGGCCCATCGAGTCCACTCCACCATTCAATCATGGTTGATTTCAACTCCATTTACCCGCTCTCTCCCCATAGCCCTTAATTCCTCGAGAAATCAAGAATTTATCAATTTCTGTCTTGAAGACGCTCAACGTCTCGGCCTCCACAGCCCTCTGTGGCAATGAATTCCACAGACCCACCACTCTCTGGCTGAAGAAATTTCTCCTCATCTCTGTTCTAAAGTGACTCCCTTTTATTCTAAGGCTGTGCCCCCGCGTCCTAGTCTCCCCTGTTAATGGAAACAACTTCCCTACGTCCATCCTATCTAAGCCGTTCATTATCTTGTAAGTTTCTATCAGATCTCCCCTCAACCTCCTAAACTCCAATGAATATAATCCCACGATCCTCAGACGTTCATCGTATGTCAGGCCTACCATTCCTGGGATCATCCGTGTGAATCTCCGCTGGACCCGCTCCAGTGCCAGTATGTCCTTCCTGAGGTGTGGGGCCCAAAATTGCTCACAGTACTCCAAATGGGGCCTAACCAGTGCTTTATAAAGCCTCAGAAGTACATCCCTGCTTTTGTATTCCAAGCCTCTTGAGATAAATGACAACATTACATTTGCTTTCTTAATTACGGACTCAACCTGCAAGTTTACCTTTAGAGAATCCTGGACTAGGACTCCCAAGTCCCTTTGCACTTTAGCATTATGAATTTTGTCACCGTTTAGAAAATAGTCCATGCCCCTATTCTTTTTTCCAAAGTGTACGACCTCGCACTTGCCCACGTTGAATTTCATCAGCCACTTCTTGGACCACTCTCCTAAACTGTCTAAATCTTTCTGCAGCCTCCCCACCTCCTCAATACTACCTGCCCCTCCACCTATCTTTGTATCATCGGCAAACTTGGCCAGAATGCTCCCAGTCCCGTCATCTAGATCGTTAATATATAAAGAGAACAGCTGTGGCCCCAACACTGAACCCTGCGGGACACCACTTGTCACCGGTTGCCATTCTGAGAAAGAACCTTTTATCCCAACTCTCTGCCTTCTGTCTGACAGCCAATCGTCAATCCATGTTAGTACCTTGCCTCGAATACCATGGGCCCTTATTTTACTCAGCAGTCTCCCGTGAGGCACCTTGTCAAAGGCCTTTTGGAAGTCAAGATAGATAACATCCATTGGCTCTCCTTGGTCTAACCTATTTGTTATCTCTTCAAAGAACTCTAACAGGTTTGTCAGGCACGACCTCCCCTTACTAAATCCATGCTGACTTGTCTTAATCCGACCCTGCACTTCCAAGAATTTAGAAATCTCATCCTTAACGATGGATTCTAGAATTTTGCCAACAACTGAGGTTAGGCTAATTGGCCTATAATTTTCCATCTTTTTTCTTGTTCCCTTCTTGAACAGTGGGGTTACAACAGCGATTTTCCAATCCTCTGGGACTTTCCCTGACTCCAGTGACCTTTGAAAGATCATAACTAACGCCTCCACTATTTCTTCAGCTATCTCCTTTAGAACTCTAGGATGTAGCCCATCTGGGCCCGGAGATTTATCAATTTTCAGACCTTTTAGTTTCTCTAGCACTTTCTCCTTTGTGATGGCAACCATATTCAACTCTGCCCCCTGACTTTCCTGAATTGTTGGGATATTACTCATGTCTTCTACTGTGAAGACTGACGCAAAGTACTTATTAAGTTCCTCAGCTATTTCCTTGTCTCCCATCACTAGATTACCAGCGTCATTTTGGAGCGGCCCAATGTCTACTTTTGCCTCCCGTTTGTTTTTAATGTATTTAAAGAAACTTTTACTATCATTCCTAATGTTACTGGCTAGCCTACCTTCATATTTGATCCTCTCCTTCCTTATTTCTCTCTTTGTTATCCTCTGTTTGTTTTTATAGCCTTCCCAATCTTCTGACTTCCCACTACTCTTTGCCACATTATAGGCTCTCTCTTTTGCCTTGATGCATTCCCTGACTTCCTTTGTCAGCCATGGCTGCCTAATCCCCCCTCTGATAACCTTTCTTTTGTTTGGGATGAACCTCTGCACTGTGTCCTCAATTACTCCCAGAAACTCCTGCCATTGCTGTTCTACTGTCTTTCCCATTAGGCTCTGCTTCCAGTCGATTTTTGTCAGTTCCTCCCTCATGCGCCTGTAATTACCTTTATTTAACTGTAGAACCTTCACATCTGATTCTGCCTTCCTTTTTTCAAATTGCAGACTGAATTCTACCATATTATGATCACTGCTTCCTAAGTGTTCCCTTACTTTAAGATCTTTTATCACGTCTGGCTCATTACAGAACACTAAGTCCAGAATAGCCTGTTCCCTCGTGGGCTCCATCACAAGCTGTTCCAAAAAGCCATCCTGTAAACATTCAACTACAATTTCCCACATGGTAGGCTCAGGAAGCAGTATTAAGTTGGGCACCTGCTGCATGCCCAGATAACACTGTCATTTAATATCAATGGGGAAATTGGGTCGTGGTATTTTCAGCAAGGTGAAGACAGAAATGCCCAGGGTGGGATTCTCCCAAAAAAAGTTCAAGTGTCAAGTTTGCCTAAAAACTGGAGTAAATGCTGCTGGTTTTTTTCAGTGGGATTTTCAAAATGAATCTCCCACACTCCCTGGTGGTCTAGTGGTTAGGATTCGGCGCTCTCACCGCCGCGGCCCGGGTTCGATTCCCAGTCAGGGAACTTTATTGGGCGGCACGGTAGCACAGTGGTTAGCACTGCTGCTTCACAGCTCCAGGGACCTGGGTTCGATTCCCGGCTTGGGTCACTGTCTGTGTGGAGTCTGCACATTCTCCTCGTGTCTGCGTGGGTTTCCTCCGGGTGCTCCGGTTTCCTCCCACAGTCCAAAGATGTGCGGGTTTGGTTGATTAGCGATGCTAAAATTGCCCCTTAGTGTCCTGAGATGTGTAGGTTAGAGGGATTAGTGGGTAAAAATATATGGGGGTAGGGCCTGGGTGGGATTGTGGTCGGTGCAGACTCGATGGGCCGAATGGCCTCTTTCTGCACTGTAGGGTTTCTATGATTCTATGACTCTGCACTGTAGAGTGCCCTCGCGTGAATCTCGCAAAATATTTGGGGGCCTATTCCTGCTGGAGAGGCTGAAATCAGCACACTGAGCAGGCCACTGCACATGCGCCGATCTGTCAGCGCCGAGCTCGGCACATGTGGACTGGCTCCGCACTGCCAGCCTCCTGATCGCTGGCCAGTTCAATTGCTTGTCAGCCCTGCAACCCTCCCCCAAAGCCCAGACATGACAGGGCCTGCCTCAATCTCCCCTGGCTCGCATCTATCTCCGGCCCCAGCAGCCCAGATCACCTGAGCCCCTTCACCTGTAGCCCTGACCCTCGCCCCCCCGCAGGCCTGGTCCCCCACAGCAAGCCGACCCCCCCCCCCCCCACCCCAACCTACCTTGATGGCCAGCCCCGATTGCTGTTCTCCCTCCCTCTGTCACTGCCAAGTGCAGAGTGGCAGCAGGACGCCTCACCCCCAGCGATACCCCACCAGAGGCTCCGCCCCTATTAGCCCCATCCCCATTCTGGCCCTTCCCCTTTGGCACTGCCTGATACCCAGTGGGGGGTGCAATGATGCCTCTTGGGCAGTTCCAGGGGGCCAGGGTGACAATGCCAAGCTGGCAATGCCCAGGGGGCACCCCTCTCTACCCCTGACCTCTGGGGGGGCTCCCATTGCCGCCCTTCACACCAGCGGGGTCAGGCCACCAGCTCCCACAAGTGGGGAGCTGCTGTAATGCCCGCTGGAGTGAAACAGTCCTGGGGGGAGACCTTAGCGGGCCCGGAGACTTCAATCCCAGGCCCGCTAATGAAATGGAAATCCTAAATTAAATTATTCAGCTCCGCGCCAGAAATCTGGCGGCCGGAGACTCGTGGAGGACATGGCGCCCAGCAGGAAGCCTGCTAAATGGCCTTCGCTTGAGTCTCCCAGCCCAAGCGCTGGGAGAATCAACCCCCGCCTCTCAGCCCCCACAATGTCAGTGAAATGGCAGTAAGTCTCAGCACCTAATACTAGTGGTAAACTCTTCATCATTTACACTGTGTTTGTTGTGCTACCATCATTCTGTTGCTAATGATATGGCAGATTATCAGAATTATATATGCAATTCAATCTCCAGATTTATATCTACTCCAGGGTAAAATTAAAGTCTATTTCTGTTGCTATAAGACGTACTACAAGAGTTGGCCAGTTCCATTTGTCCTTAACAACCATAAACTAAAAAGACAAAGATGCGTACAGTTGCACACTAAGGAGATGGTTCAAAAATCTTCCCTGCCCACTCTGTAGGTACATAGTAAAGTTGGTGTTGGTTAGCTTAGATGGCTGATTCATGATGCAGACTGATGCCAACAGCATGGATTCAATTCCCGTACTGGCTGAGGTTATTCATGAAGGTCCCATCTTCTCAAAATTGCCCCTCATCTGAAGTGTGATGATCCTCAGGTTAAATCATCACCAATAAGCTCCCCCCTCCCTTCTTCAAAGGGGAGAGCAGCCTATGGTCACCTGGGATGATGGTGAATTTACTTTACATAGTAAAGCATTTCAGCTCACCTGAGAGATGGCAGGAAGATTCAGTCGATTTGAACAGCCGGGTCGCATTCACTCACCATTTGTCAACATCCCATTCAAAATGGCCTTGAATTTGGTGGGATTTGGCTAACACTGGAGACCCAGTGGAACAACCTGCATGTGGTAAGGGTTTTGGGAGAGAAACCTGGTCAGCGGTTAGGATGGATGGTTGCCACTGGGTAGAGGAATCTGAAGATTTCTTCATGAGACCCAAAGTAGCACTATTGCTCCTCCCACTGCAACAATCCGGTTCGGGATCAATAACCTTTTTGTTTAAAGTAGACAAGTTTTGAAACACAATTATCCAATAAAAGAATAAAGTCACAAGATTCCATGGTTTAAACAAACAAAATAAACTTTACTATACAAAGTCAGAAAAATAAAACATTCTATAGTATCTACCTTATACTCCGACATTCAGAATTAACATGGGGCAAATATGAATTAACAGGCAACCTGTGGTTCAGCACTCCACACTGCACAGTAATTGGCTGATGTGACCAAAACAGATCACATGGATTTCTCAGTGGTGACCCAGATGTCAGTGATCACTATGAGTCACAAAAAGCGTCGCCCCCCTCAAGAGGGATTTCAACTCTCCTCTTAAAAACTATTCTAAGTCAGATTGCCTCATTGGCTGCTCATTCCCCAATTGTTAAATCTCTCTAAATGATTCTCAAAGCTGCACTCTCATCTCTATAACTATCGGTTCGCTTCCAACTCTTTCACTAGCTTGCTCCACTCAGCTGGCACTGCTCCTGGGTTTCTCTGAATTCCAGTTCCCAGCTGCACTAAGATATAAATGTCTCCCAGGGCTTCTTCTGACCCTTATTCCTAGCCAATGATTTAACTGCCTGTGGCCTGCTGACATCTCTCACGCTTCCCTGTCAATGGAAAACCACATGAGGTCCAAAATTACAACAGTTGCACCAATGACTCTCAGGCCTTCTTTGAGCACTAACTGTCAGCAGCTACAGCAACAACATTTTGAGTATAGCCTCTTCCCTGCTACAGAACATGCAGATACATTTTAACTAGAGACTCCCCTTAAGTTCCATGACAAGATAACCTTTCAGTGTTTTCTGAATTCTTTTCAATTAATTTAGCTCTAACTCCCAAAGCAAAACATTTCTCCGGACTGCACTTTTATGCAAGCAGTGTAGATGTCACGGGGGTGGCTTCCTGGCATTTTCCGCTGGCAGGATCTTCGTTGGGGCAGCACGGTGGCACAGTGGTTAACACTGCTGCCTCACAGCGCCAGGGACCAGGGTTCGATTCCCAGCTTGGGTCACCATTCATGTGGAGTCTGCATGTTCTCCCCGCATTTGCATGGGTTTCCTCCGGGTGCTCCGGTTTCCTCCCACTGTCCAAAAGATGTGCCGGTTGGGTGCATTGGCCATGCTAAATTCTCCCTCAGTTTACCCAAACAGGCACTGGAGTGTGGCGATGAGGGGATTTTCGCAGTAACTTCATTGCAGTGTTAATGTAAGCCTACTTGGTTCACTAATAAATAAACTTTAAAACTTTTCTGGTCTCACCCGTGACGAACGCCCGCCATAGGGGGCACAGAAAATCCACCCCTCCAGTTCTCCAGCTAAGTAAGCCTACCTGATGTTTTAAGATTTGACCTTCTTGGCTGTTAACCACTTAAGTCAATGTGGCCCCAACATATAAGTGTAATATGCTCCAAGCTACTTTAGTTGCAGTGGTTCCATTTTCTATGGTTAAATTTGATCTTCCCACAACCAAAGATTACCTTGACAGAATGTGAACACAGATAGTATCACACTGCCCACTAAAAAAAAAGGTAAAATTAAGGATTAAGAGCTGAACCTCGTTACTGTTGGTTGTTCTTCCCAGCAGGTTCTGCCTGGTGGTGAAACCAGTGGTGGTCCCCTGCTCAGATCTTGGGTTACAATGACAGATTAGACCCCAATTATGTGATCAGAACTCTTCCAATTTAAAGGAAGAATGTTCTTGTACAGCCAGGTTGCAGTTGAAAGTAAGTGTGGGAACCCCAACTAACTCTAACCCTAACCCTAACTCTACAGCAACTGTCCTTTGCCTAGTTTCCACTAAACAGG
Source organism: Mustelus asterias (assembly GCF_964213995.1). Classification (NCBI taxonomy): domain Eukaryota; kingdom Metazoa; phylum Chordata; class Chondrichthyes; order Carcharhiniformes; family Triakidae; genus Mustelus; species Mustelus asterias. The sequence continues at coordinate 60,356,566 of NC_135803.1, read as the reverse complement.
GAGGGGTGGGAGGTTAAAATGAACCTCCCAATTTGTAGGACTTCCCAGTGTAAGTATACAAATCAAGCCAGCAAACTAGTGAAGTCAAACAATTATGATGGTCATAGCAGTTGAATATCTTGCCAACATTCACTATCGAGGTTAACACAAGAAAGAAGGCCTTTTGAATGAAGGAATGAAGGGCAACAGGCATGTGTCAAACTGTGAGAAATCAAAACCTTCATGAGAGAAGGAGCAAGGGAAAATTGGCAACCAATATACTAAACTACAGAAAAGAAATTCTCCCTTAAATTCCAAACACGACCATAAACCCATGCTGCATTTGGAGGCTACGCTGCACTCTCAGCTGAATTGCAGTCTCTACAGGAGCCAATCCCAAGTTTTCCCTAGATTCTAACAGGTTTACTGCTCCCTGTTTCACTGATATTGAGTGTCTGTCAAAAATCATTTCTCTCAGTCTTCTGAAAACTGACTTTAAGATGCTACACCTTCGCTGTAGAAAGAATTATTTCTGGATGAATCACAGCTTGGTATGGCTTCTGCTCTGACCAAGCCCACAAGAAACTACAAAGGGAGGTGAATGAACCGCAGTCCATCACACAAACCAGCCTCCTATCCATTAACTCTGTCTACACTTCCGCTGTCTTGGAAAAGCAGCCAGCATAATCAAGGACTCCATGCACCCTGGACATACTCTCTTCCACCTTCTTCTGTCAGGAAAAAGATACACAAGTCTGAGATCATCTACCAACCGACTTGAGAACAGCTTCTTCCTTGAATGGACCTACCTCGCATTAAGTTGATCTTTCTCTACACCCTAGCTATGACTGTAAAACCACATTCTGCACTCTCTCCTTCTCTTTGAATGGTATGCTTTCTCTGTATAGCGCACAAGAAACAATACTTTTTATTGTATACCAATACATGTGACAATAAAAAATCAAATCAAAATATAATCCTTCTCTCAACCACATCATGGTGAGTCTTCGAGGGTCCTTAAATCTCCACAAGTCTTATCTCTTCAACTAGTGAATCAGTTCCCACCTGCATCCTGCCTGGCAGCTAACAGAGAATGGCCTGGTAGATGCAGGGAGGATGTTCCTGATGGTGGGGAGTCCAGAACCAGGGGTCACAGTCTGAGGATTCGGGGTGGACCATTTAGGATGGATTGAGAAGACATTCCTTCACCCAAACAGTAGTGAGCTTGTGAAATTCATTACCACAGGAAGTAGTTGATGCCAAAACATTGAATGTATTCAAGAGGCGGCTGGATATAGCACTTGGGATGAATGGGTTCAAAGGTTATGGGGAGAAAGCAGGATCAGGCTATTAAGTTGGATGATCAGCCTTGATCGTGATGAATGGCGGAGCAGGCTTGAAGGGCCAAATGGCTTCCTCCTGTTTCTGTCTTCTATGTTTCTATGTTTTCCCCTGTCTTGATGTCCACAAGTTTTTCTCTGTCTGTTTCGGTTATTTGTGTCAATAAGACTATACAGCAAATCCAACTGTTCCTTTCTTTGTGTCCAGATGTGTAAAGTGGCATTTGAATTTAAGTAGGAATTTCCCTAAGACTGTGCTCTCCATCCCCATGGTAACCAGGGTCATATAGGCTTATTGCAGGCAGATCGAGGTGGAAATCCCTCTCCATTAATTCATTTTATCTTGAATTAAAAGAAACTTTTTAGAAGATGACAGCCTTATAACATCTAGTGGTCATAACAGCTTGAGAGAATAACAGTTGAAAATTAAATAGCTGTTTAAATTAGGGGCAGATTTTATCAGTAGTGTGATTACTGAATAGAAACCACCAGGTAGCTGGTGGTTTTGCATGTTTTATTGCAGAAAATGATTCCTCAATGCTTTTCATAATGGTTCATTTGTCAGGGAAATGAATTGCAAGTTGATTGTATTTTTATGATTCAGCGAGTCACAAAAATTAATAATGATGGGATGTGTTTCCACTGCATTATTCCCGAAGCATTTAAGTAAATTAAACAACCTTTGTGTATAATTGAAGCATAATTATTCAACTACATTCCTATGGAAGTGTACATTCTAGCTTATGAAATGGATGACATGTTTGTTGTGTAAAAATATTATTTACAATACAGTCCTGATTCTGCAAAAAGAGTTATTTCTGAATGTAATTTAGCAGGAAAAATTGCAAGTCAACATACTTCACATGGTAATTCAAGCTTTGCAACATTGGGTGGAGCATTGCTAATAAGAACAGCATAACCTCTGAATATGAATCACTTGAGCTTCGCTATTAATAAATAATAAATTGCTTTCTCCAACAGGAACTGAAGAAAAATGACGAAGCAGGTTCCACTCAAGATTCCTAATAAGGGAGAATTAAAAGACAGGGACCACAAGCTTGAAGCATTTCCAGAACCATCACCCAATTACAAAGTGTACATTCCAACAATATGCTTCAATCTTCAATGGCACCCCAGAAATCTGCCCTCCTTACCTGGTTTGACCTACATGTGACTCCAGAGCCACAAAAATGTGGTTGACTCTTAAATGCCCTCTGAAATTGTCTAGCAGGCCATTCAGTTCAAGGACAATTAGGAATGGGGTAATAAATGCTGGCCCAGCCAGTGATGCCCTCATCACGTGAATGAATAATAAAAAAAATGAAAACAGAAACTGTTATTGCACCAAAGAGAGACCTGGGTTTGATTCCGGCCTCAGGTGACTGTCTGTGTGGAATTTGTATGTTCCCCCCATGTCTGCATGAGTTTCCTCCAGGTGCTCCAGTTCCCTCCCACAGTCCAAAGATGTGCAGGCTAAGTGGGTTGGTCATGCTAAATTGCCCCTTAGTGTTCCAAGGTGTGTAGATTAGATGGATTAGACATGATAAATGTGTGGGGTGACGGGGATAGGGTGGGGAAGGGACCTGGGTAGGATGCTCTGTCAGAGAGTCGGTGCAAACTTGATGGGCCAAATGGCCTTCTTCTGCACTATAGAAATTCTATAACATGAGATTCTATAACAAGTAATTATAGCAGGGGAAGAGTTTCAGTTTAATGCCATTTTGGGAGAAATGAGGACAATCATATTTGTTGGGACTGAAGGCAAATTCTTTAAGTTAATTTCCTGTAGGACTAACACATATAAGGAAACTTGCATCTATTCTGTAAAGCCAGCATCCAATTGTAAATGTGCTGACAGTTAAAATCCTTCCCTTCTCTTTCTTAATCCATTAAGCAAGGATAAAAGTGAGCTGGATAGAGCCTAATCTTGACACCCTTGTGGAAGCTTTTATTTTTAGAGATGCACTAGAGACAGCTTCTCCCAATCAGTCTGCTGAAACCTGTAGCTGTGCCTGTGAATCCCCAGTTAATGCCCACTGCCAGCCAACAAACTGAATGTACAATTAACATTCTCTGCCTCATGTTATGAGAAATGATACTAGCTATACAAATAGCAATATAAAAAGCACATGAAAGCCAACCACTAACAAAGACTGACCCAAATATTTATGCAGAGGTGACAAGGAAGAGGATTTCTGGACAGCAAACCTGGACATCTTGTTGAAATTAACAGCAGGCTGCATTTTGAATACTATTCACTCAACAACCAGCCTGACTGACAGGCTGCCTGCCTCTCGAGCAGGAAAGCCTGTGGCAATAGGCCATAGCCCAAGGAGCCGTGAAGAAGGAATGCCTGGGAAACTGACTGACAGTTCGAAATTGAAATTTGAAAATGAATTTGAAAAAAAAACTGACACTTGAAACTGACTAAAACAGGAGCAAAAACAAAAAAAAGCTCTTAAAATGGAGATCCAGTTTCCTTAAAGGAACTCAGTGACGAGCCCAGTGAGCTTTGACAAAGAATAATCTGGACTCAAAATGTCAGCTCTTTGCTTACAGATGCTGCCAGACTGCTGAGATTTTCTTTTTTGGTTTCAGTGACCCACCTGCTTCCTGACCACCAGCAAAGAAATAAGTCATACAAATAGGTTTGCAATCTTAAAATCTTTTAATTCTCATCCACTCCCAACCCACTTTGGGATAAAGCTCCCACCCCTAACTACCGTACCTGTAACCTTGAAATGACAGTGTGTTTAATGGTAGAAAATAAAATATATTTCCTAGAAGTCTAGTTAATTTTTATGTGAAATATAAAACCAATAAAAAGCTGTTATTATCCGAGTCGTTTTTGATGGACAGAGTTACGGTACCATTCATGAAGTAAAAATGCAGCCATTTCACTTCCCCAAATTAGAATGGAGGCTAACTGATCGAAGCAAGGATTTTAGAATCATCAACCTGTAGAGTGGTTACAGCACAGAGGTCATTCAGCCCACTGAGTCCACACTGGTTCCCTGTTAGAGAAATTGAGCTCATCCCAGTCACATGGGGCAGAGTTCTCATAAATAAATTCTAAGTGTTGAATTCGCTGTTTTTTTCAGTGGGAGTTCACACTAGAATCTCCCACACTCTGCACTGCAGAGGCCACCAGCGTGAATATCATTAAATTCCAGAGGGCGGGGTCTATTCTTGCCCAGGAGGTTGAAACCAGCGGAAATCTGCACATGCGCAGTGGCTCTGAACTATCAGCCTCCCATTTGCTGGCCAGCTTGATTGCTGGGCAACCCGGGAACCCCATAGTGCTACCCCCCGACCCCGTCACGGTCCAATCATGTCCCCCAGAACATTCCCAGGTCAGCCTTGACACACGCTCCCACCTCCACCCCCCCCCCCCTCCCCCGGTCTCGGCTCACCTTGATCTCTAGCAATACCCCCACCACTCCCCCACAGTGCAGACACCCCCACAGGCAGACTCCCCCACGGCAAATACGCCTCTTCCGCCAGCTGACCCATACTCCCAAGACCATCCCGATCACTGGCCTCCCTCCGGTCCCCATCGATCCCTATGCAGAGTGGCAGCAGGGCTCCTTGCCTCCACTCATTGCTCCTAGGCCCTGCCCCTAGGACCTGCCCCCATATGCCCGTACCCTTGGCACTGCCCAAAGGTACCCCCTGGGCATTAGCACATTGCCCCTTGGGCAGTATGGGGGGCCCAGGCTAGCACTGCCAGGATGCCTATGCCCAGGGGGCATCACCATCCTGCTATCCGACCCACTGGGTGGCCACTGATTGTCCCCCTCTTCACTCCAGTGGGGTCAAGTCACCGGCTCCCCAAAAATGGGGATCAATTCTAAACCTCGCTGGAGTGAAAAACTTTGGTGGAGGGGGAGACTAGCGGGCCCAGATAATTCATTCCTGGGCCTCTAATTACATAAAAATTATATATGTAAATAAAGATTTAAAATACTTACCTGTCTTCCCGGCCACAAGATTCTCCCACCCAGCTGCGTTTGAAAATTATCGTGGCACGGTGAGAGAATTGCCCCCCCCTGCTCTTTCCTTTTTGCTGGGCATGTGCTTATCCAATGTTGTTTTGAAAACCATGCTTTATCCTCAACTACATTCTCAGGCAATGCATCCCTAACCACTCACTGCATTAGATATTTTATTCGATCACATGAAATATGTATCCCTTGGGTTTTGATCCCTCCAGCAATAGGAACAGCTTCACTCTATCGACCCTATCTCAACCTTTCATGATTTTGAAAACCTCCATCAAATCTCCTCTCAAAACTTCCCCAGCTTTTCCAAGCTGATCCCAGGAGCAATTCTCGTGTAAATTTTCTGCACTACCTCTAAAGCTTTACATCCTCCTCAAAGCACAGTGCTCAGGATTGGAGACAATGCACCAGTTTAGCTAACCAGTGTTTTATGAAGGTTGATCATAACTTTCTTGTTTCTGCACTCAGTGGGGGTGATGTTGAGTTCGCACTCTCCATCTGCAAGAATGGAAACAGGTGTTCAAAATCCAGAGAGACTCGGAAAACATGATGCGCGCCAGTGAGTTTCTGAGTTCCGGTGGAATAGCATGAAACGAGGAGGTCAAGATTGGGGTTGATTGTGAGTTACCCAGGTGGGTCCCATGAGAGGCCAGGCTTTCATGTGCATTCCTATGCAAGGCGTGAAGGTGATGTCTATCATCATGCACCCAAATTGGGGTCATGGCGGGTACATCGGCGAGGCCTTCCTTCAGGATGCAAACACTGGTCACATCGCCGATTTGTTGATGACACCACCATAGTGGGTCGGATCTCAAACAATGTGAGACGGAGTACAGGAAAGAGTTCGTGAATCTGGTGAACTGGCACAACGACAATAATTTCTCCCTCAATGTCAACAAAATGAAGGAGATAGTCATCGACTTTAGGTGCCACAGTGGTTAGCACTGCAGCCTCACGGTGCCAGGAACCCGGGTTCAATTCTGGCCTTGGGTCATTGTCTGTGTGGAGTTTGCACAATCTTCCCATGTATGCATGGATTTCTTCCGGGTGCTCCGGTTTCCTCCCGAAGACCAAAAATGTGCAAGTTAGGTGGATTTGCCATGATGAATTGACCCTCGTGCCGGGGGACTGGCAGGGTACATATGTGGGGTTACGGGAATAAGGCCTGGGTGGGATTGTGGTCAGTGCAGGCTTGATGGGCCAGACAGCCTCCTTCTGCACTGTAGGAATTCTATGATCTATGACATGTCCCTATCTACATCAATGGGGATGAAGTAGAAATGGTTGAGACCTTCAAGCTTTTAGGTGCCCAGATCACCAACACCTGTCCTGGTCCCTCCATGCCTACGCTATAGTTAAGAAAGCCCATCAACACCTCTACTTTCTCAGGAGGCTAAGGAAATTTGGCATGTCCGCTATGACTCTCACCAACTTTTATAGATGCATCATAGAAAGTATCCTTTCTGGTTGTATCACAGCTTGGTATGGCTCCTGCTCTATCCAAAACCACGAGAAACAACTAAGGTTCATGAACAAAGACCAGTCAATCACGCAAACCAGCCTCCCATCCACTGACACCATCTACACTTCTCATTGTCTCAGAAAAGCAGCCAGCATAATCAATGACCCCACGCACTCCAGGCATATTATCTTCCACCTTCTTCCATTGGAAAAAAGAAACAAAAGTTTGAGGACACGTACCAACCGACTAAAGAACAGCTTCTTCCTTGCTGCCATTAGATTTTTGAATGGACCTACCTTGCATTAAGTTGATCTTTCTATACACCCCAGCTATGACTCTAACACTACATTCTGCACTCTCTCCTCTCCTTCTCTATTTATGGTATGCGTTGCCTGTATAGCGCGCAAGAAAAATACTTTTCACTGTATACTAATACATTTGACAATAATAAATCAAATCAAATCAAAGACCAGAAACTGAACTGGACTACCCATTAAATATGGTGGCCACAAGAGCAGATTATTGTCCCGGAAATCTGTGGCAAGTAATTCACCGCCAGACTCCTCAAAACCTGTCTAAAAACTTCAAGGCACAATCAGGAGTGTGATGGAATACTGTCCACTTGCTTGGATGGGTGCAGCTCCAACAACACTAAAGAAGCTTGACACCATCCAGAACAAAGCAGCCTGCTTGACTGGCACCTCTCCCACCACCTTCAGCATTCACTCCCTTCACCACTGATGCACAGTGGCAGCAACCCTCTACAACCTTCTACAAGATGCATTGCAGCAATTCGCAAGTCTCTTTCCCTAACAATGTCCAAATTGCTCCCCTCTACTATAGAAAGACAAGAGCAGCAGATACATGGGAACAGCACCAACTGGAAGTTCTCCTTCAAGCCAGATACCATCCTGACTTGGAAATATATCACTGTTCCTACACTGTTGCTGGGTCAAAGTCCTGGGACATCCTCCCTAACAGCACGATGGGTGTACCTACATCACATGGACTGCAGCGTTTCAAGGAGGCAGCTCATATCACCTATTCAAGCACAATTAGGGATGGGCAATAAATGCTGATCTGGCCAGCCACGCCCACATCCAATTAACTAATCAATAAAACAAAAAATGTGCCTTCCCTTTTAGTTAGTCAGGCTGTCTTTAAGGCTTGCATGATATCAGACTCCCTGCTAATCAATGGAGGAATTGAACAATACAATGCGTACTGGCTGTACACAATCCAAAACATGAGCCTGAATCCCTGCATTGCAGTCAATAGGAAAATCTCAGCAGGTCTGATATCATCTTTCAAGAGAGGATAGAGCTAATGGGGGCGATTTTCAGTGCCCAACTGGTAGGAAAACGGGTGTTTTTTCCAGCTGTTGTTTGGGCAAGCTGGGTGGAATGACTTTCCGGGATTTTGGCACCACAGAGTAATCCCACTCGAGAGGCTGGCATCAGCACATTGAGCGAGACACTGCACATGCACCAGTCTGTCAGTGGGAGATCAGTGCATACGCACTGGCTCCCCATCACCACCCTCCCCATCACCAGCCTCCCAATCGCCAGCCTCCCGATTGCATCCCAAGCACCCCACTCCCAATCTCCAGCTTTCCAACCACCCCCCAACCACTGATGACAGACCTCCCTGATTCCACACTGGTCCAGACACAATCACCAGCCCCCATGACCAGCTCAGCCACCTCCCTCCCCATGGACAGCCCGATCCTCCCCCTCCCCGTGGGTCAGCCCAATCTATCCCCCCATCATTTGCAGCCCTGATCCCCCCCTCCCCCAGGTGCAGCTCTGATTACACCACCCCATCTGTTGGCAGGGTGGATTGCCCTAAATACATTGAGGGGAATTCTCCCATCCTGCCTGCCACGGGAATCGTAGCGGGCGGAGGCCGGACCCATGTAAAGGTCCATTGACCTCGGGTGGGATTCTCAGGTTTTGGGGCGAGCACGGCTGGAAAATCCTGCCCTTTGATTCTGGAAGGGTCATCTGGACTCGAAGTGTTGGGTGGAATTTTACGGGCACGTCTGCCCGAGATTCGTACGATCCCACCCGAGGCTAACGAAGAATGCCGTTCTCTCAGCCTCTCAGGGCAGGCCTGCCAGTAAAATTCCGGCCATTGGCTCTAATCTCTCTCCACAGATGCTGTCAGACCTGCTGAGCTATTCCAGCATTTTCTGTTTTTGTTTCAGATTCCAGCATCCATAGTAATTTGCTTTGATATTATTGCAGTTAGCAGGTGTGGGTTATTTGTGCACTGCACAATTTTGGAGTTATTCAATTCAACACCCACATCTTCACTTCTCAAACTCTGAGTTTGCAACAATGCGCATGCTTATTTTATTCAAGGCCAAGAATGTTTTAAGTTTATCAAATCATAATTTCCTGTGAATATTCAGCTTCTGACATGGAATCAGTTATGAAGGAACATTCTTCATTTCCACTTCTTAGCACTTATCCATTTCCCTGTGGATGTTTCCAGAATCTCTGTAATCTTTTCTGTTTTCGTTCAAGAGCGACGTTAAAAGTTTTATGAGGAGAGCAGAAACATGGTAATGTGAAGCGGAGGTGTACCTTCTCAGTTCATACATAATAGAATACTTAGATGCAAGGACACGTTTCATTGTGAATATGAGATCCTTTTGGGAAAGGCTAACAAGGTTCAGGAAGGCACAGTGAATGGCAGGATACTGAAAAAGGTGGAGGAACAGAGAGATATTGGAATGCATGTACACAGGTTCCTGAAGGCGGCTGGACAAATAGCTAAGTTGGTCAAGAAGGACACTTTCCCTTAGACACTGAGGCAGAGAATATAGGAGCAAGGAAGTTATGCTGGAACTGTGTGAAATACTGATTAGACCAGAACTGGAATACAACATGCAGTTCTGGTCACGCCATTGAAATAAAACAAAGAGAGGTGCCGTGAAGTCATGTTTTCTATTGAAAATAACTTCATGCATTTACCAGGTGAAAATCACTGATTGAGTTTTCAAAGATTAAAACAGCTAATGTAAGTGCTGAAATGGACGGCAAGAGTCAGGTGTCTTCAGGTGTCCAGAAACTTCTTAATTAAATGACAATATGTGGGGTTACCTCCCTGGAATGGATGTGGTGAGACAAAACAAATTGTGGAAGTTACACCTCTTATCATCTGTGTACGTACCAAAACTCAAAATCTGACCACCAGATTCAGGAGGAGGAAGCTGCCCACCCCCCACCTCGCCAACCCCCCCCCCCCCTTGCCACCCCCACCACCCACCCCCCCTTGCCACCCCCCCCCCCCCCCTCCCAGCGTGTTTTCCGGTGGCAAGGGTGGCTCACCATTGGCTGGTGGCGGAGTCTTCCAGTCCTGCCGATCTCAACAGTGTTTTGCTTAATTTGACAACTGTGCCACTGGGGAACCTATCACAGAAATGTCCATCAGCAGGACTGGAAGATCCTGCTGGTGGAAAGGGCCGGAAAATTCATCCCACTGTCTCTGAGCTTGATATTAAACAAAGGGAGCTGCAGAGAAAGCTGTTTATCATAAGCAGGCATAAATAACCACCATGCATTCTCCAGTGTGTAGCAATGTTTCTGACTTTGAATCCACGTGGACAATATAAGTATGTATCGTGTGGCCACGTGATAGAGACTGACTTCAAATATCAAATCTGATCATTTCAAGAACCAGGGAGAAACAAATCAGTTTGGAAGCCAAGAGAACAGAACATCCCTGAATGATTTACCCCCATCTCCCTCTGTCCCTCTTTACCCATTTGTCAAACTTGAGCCCTGGCTGCTGTTTGACTATCCATGCAGCACAGGCAGAGCTTTTTAAAACATCAACCCAGCAGCTGAGAGCGTCTGGAAGAAAAGATACATCGACCACTAATATCTTTAAATCACCTTGACACCAAATCCTGATAGACTACCAAGCTCAGCGTGGATCCATTCAAGTCAGCAATCTACAAAATCTGTATAGCTTTATTTTTTATTCAACTTTAAAATATTAACTAATCTATTCCCCCACTTTTAACCTACTTGTGTATGTGTGTGAACCTGAGTGCATGCATGCGTGAAAGCTGGAGAATTTTTACTGTTTTAATTAGACCAGGTTAAGTAAGAAGAATACTACATTTTCCTTTTAAACATTCCAGGAGTGTCGTTTACAGTCACAGCACAGTTAAATATACTTTAAATAGGGAAGCATATCCTTTAAAAGAATGTGTTGCTGTCAAATGAAGAATGGGAAAAGAGGAGAATCATTCTACATCTTTTCATTTATCATAACAAAGGAGATTTGCCAGGATGCTACCTGATCTGGAGAATTTTAGTTATGACCAAAGGGTCGGTAGGCTAAGCCTTTTCTCTTTGGAACAGAGGAGGTTGAAGGAAGACCTGTTATGACCACGTGAGAAGGGGTGAACTGGTACCTGTCTCTTGAACCTTCTCAGTTGGTCACAATAAAGGCTGTCAGGAAAGCAGAGGTAGTCTTAAGGGATCTATATTTGTATTGTTAAATATTAGAAATATTAAATATTAAAAATATAAATTTAAGTGGGTTTAAATTTGTGGTTCTACGTAAGAAAGGGTAAAGCTATAATTAGATCCATGTTAGGCACAGGTTTTCATCTGGGGTATTTGGTTTCAGTTAAAACTCTTTTTCTATTGTGCTGAGAGAGTTTTACAGTGTCAAAGGTTAATAAAAGTTTGGAGAAGAAAAGAGATGATGCTTAGCAACCAGAGGCACTTTTAGGGTAGGAAGGTTTTTTGCGTTTGGTTTTGGCTGAATTCATAGCAGACGGCGACAGGAGGCTAGAAAGTGAGCAGCTCTCAGCTTTGCTAGAAGAAAATCCATACAATGGAGCAATGGTTAAGAATACCTGTGCCAGAAATCTAAAGGACACCTAGTTAAGGAAACTAAAGCAATGAAGAGGATTTTCCAGGAAACCTGAAGGTAAAGGAACAGAGGAAACTGGAATTAGAACAGGATACTGTTCAGTGAAGTCACAGACAGAGCTGAAAAGGAGTTGGATAGTGAGAAGCCAGAAAGAGATCTGAAGTGTATCACACAATATCTTCCCACATAGTGTAGAATGTAAGTTGAAATAATTGTGGAGCAATCAGTGGCTGGATCTCAGAGTTTGTGTAAAAACATTCAGGACAAAGTAATCCTGAAAGGAAAGTTGGAAAATCGGGAGGTGGAACCTTGTTAAAACAATGGAAAGGAAATTTGTTTGAAGGGACATTTGTAAAACCTGGAAGTGGATTCTTGATGAAAACAGCTGATGAAAAGCATAGTCTGAAAGAAGATTTTAAAGCATATCGTTTTGAGAGTGGAGCTTTAAAACACTCATGTGACAATCATTTGGGGGGAATTTGAGGAGAAATCATGGAAGATCGATTGAGTGGCACCTGCCATTCAGTTTCAGAGAAATCTGTACATTTATAAAAATAGGGGGAACTAAAAATATATTGTATCATACTCAAGCTTATTATGTTCAATAGATGTTTTTAAAGTTTATTTATTACTGTCAAAAGTAAGCTTATATTAACACTGCAATGAAGTTACTGTGAAAATCCCCTAGTTGCCACACTCCGGGCCCCTCTTCGGGTACACTGGGAGAGAATTTACTATGGCCAAAGCACTTAATCAGCACATCTTTTTGACTGTGGGAGGAAGCTGGAGCACCTGAAGGAAACCCACGCGTACACGGGAGAACATGCAGACTCCTCACAGACAATGACCCGGAAATCAAAGTCGGGTCCCTGGCGCTGTGAAGCAGCAGTGCTAACCACTGTGCCACCATGCCGCCTTTCATTGTTAATACCTAATTGGCATTCCTGTGACTCTGTGCCTCCGCGTTTTGTTAAAATAGTAAAATGTTATGGCCTTCTGAGCCAGGATTCGATTCTGGGACATTCCCATCCAGTAGTAACACCAACTGGGATCGTAACTCTATGTTTCTTTATCACAAGGGTATGACTTTTCCAAATCAGAATGTAGTTAACAATTTAAGCTGTGAGCAATAAAGAGCCAATCAAACAAGATTCTCTTGAACCAAAGGAAGAGCAAATTTATTAACCACTAAATCTGAGAAACATAATAAAAATTTGACATCAGGCATTCAGTCCTCGTGCAGTCATTCAGGCCTACACACCGCAAACACATGAACATGCATGTACATGCACAAGCACACACACTCATGTATAGGCACACATGTATACACATGTACTCATGTGTGCCCATGCACCACGTGTGCACATGCACCACGTGCACACACAAAAACACACATGTGCATATACACAACAAACAAGGCGCACACTCACATGCACAGGCACACACACGCGCACACACACAGACGCTTCTGGTAGAGTTAGCTTCTGAAACCTAATGACATGCTTATTCCAAAAGAGAGAGGGGGAGAGAGAGCAACCTTTATCCTGTTTCCTGTGCTAAAAACTTAATTGACACCATCTGACTTGAAATATTTTAACCATTGTGTATTCCCAAGAGGTTTTGGGCAAGTTTGTGGGGCAGACATTGTTTCAATATCCAGGACTTTGCATTTTAATGCATCTTCCTCAGATAGTTACAAGTCTTGATGAGAGTCTGTATTGTATGAAATATGTCTCTCCTTACAATCCCCTGTAAGTGATCTGTTTGTTTCTTATCTTCATTTTGGAATGCATCCTTCCACTTGCAAAAGCAGTTTTCTCTGTCTCAGTTCAAACTGCAACATGTTTGGTCAGTTGAAAGTTGAAACATCATATTTTCAGAAAGTAAAGAACCATTATTTGGTAACTGTGGTGAACCATTGTTGGTTCCCACCAGGTAGTGCTGAGCCATGGTCTGGCCAGTACTATGAGTCTGTAGATATGTTACTGTTGGGGTTAGGGTTGGGCTGTTCTACCTGTTAATATAGTCCTTATGGTACACCCCAGTTGGCTCCGCCTCCTGGGAGAGGTATAAAGGTCACTGCTCTGCCTGGTGACCCTTGAGTCGGGATCGTATACTGTATATAGTAGCTCTGTTATTGTTGGCAATAAAAGCCTTTATTTCCCGAGTACATCCAGCCTCTCGTGTGTTATATCGCGCATCAGTAACTAAAGAGTATAAAATTTTGAGGGGTCTCAACAGAATGGATATAAAGATTCCTATCCCTTGATTGAGGAGTCCAATACAGGGAAGCATAGACTTCGAGTAAGAGGTAGGAGCTTATGAGGGTTTGAAGGGATACCTTTTCACTGAGAGGGTGGCGGTGATATGGAACCTGCTGCCTGGAAAGGTGTTGGAAGCAAAAATCCTCTTAATACTTATAAAATGCTTGAATATAAACTCGAAGTTTGCAAGGTTACAGACCAATTTTCTATGATTCTATGAATCTTCACATACTAATATAAACAATGTAGTTCATATTTATTTATTCTTGAAAAACATGGTCGTATATCTAATTTTAAAATGCCGATTTACTTGCATTTGGAAGACAATTCTATATTTTAATTTCAGTTACAGTTCAGCATACAAGTAATGAGTAATTAGAAAATAGGGGAAAATGCACATTAATTAGTTATTTTCACTGCTGCCAATGGCATTCTATCTAATTTACAGCTTTGCACAGACTTTTGCCCAGAGGTGACACTAACAGCAGCTTAGTGGTAATAAAACAGAGGCATCGTGCCAGCATTTTCTGACTTTTGCTGAAACACTGTAAGCTTTCCAAAAATAAAGACTTCAATCCTAACAAGGCTCAGTCTCAGTAAAAATAATGCCACTGTCCAGAAATTTTAATTATTTGGATTTTGCTCAAGATCATGGAATAGATCTCAGGAAAAAAATCATGGTCATTTTAATTCTGGGGCAGTAAATTGCAATGCTGGCAAAAGCACTAAAGTGCTATGAGGACACCCATAGGTATAATTTTTATCTGAGGCACTTAAGACTGGAGTCATTTGGCCTCTGGCACACCAGATAGTGATTAGCTTTAGTACGAATACCAATTGCAAAATTAAAAATGTTTGTAAAATACAGCTGAAACCAATTGCTATGGGTTTCTTCCCCATAATTCAATTTTTTTCTTCGAGGATCATACAATGATACAGCAGAACAGAAGGTCAATCTGCTTATTGTACTTGTGCCAGTTCTTTGGTACAGCTATCTGATCAGTCCTATTCCCCTACCCTCTCCCTGTGAACCTGTATTTTCCCCCCTTCAAGTATTTATCCAATTCCCTTTGGAATATTATGGTTGAATCAGCTTCTGCAACACTTTCAGCGCACATTCCAGATTACAGAAACTCACCATGTAAAAAAATCTTCCACATGTCATCTCTGGTCCTTTAGTCATTGCCATGAAATTGTCTCCTCTGGGCTTATAGGAACAAAGGAATGTAAAGAATCGAAGCAGCAGTAGGCCATTCTGCACCTCAAGTCTGCTTCAACACTCAGTCAAATCATGGCTGATCTGCTACCTTAACACCATTTACTCACACTATCCAGCATATCCCTTGATGTTTTTACTATCTGGAAAACTATCAATCTCTGTCTTGAAACTATTCAATGACTGAGTCTCTGGGGCCTTTTCAGAATTCCAAAGATTCACCACCCTCTGAGTGAAGAAATTTCTCCTAATCTAAATTCTTGAGGATATAGGCTCAGTTTCCTCACTCTCTCCTCATAAAACAACCCTGCCATCTCAGAAAGTTTTCTAGTGAACTTTTGTCACACTTCTTCTATGGCAAGTATATCCTTTCTTGGTTACGGAGCCAAAAACTGAACACAATACTTTAGATGGGGTCTCATCAGGCTCAATGCAATTGCAGAAAGACATCTTTGCTTATGTATTCAAGTCCTTTTGCAATAAAGTCCAACATACAATTTGTATTCCTAATTGCTTGCTGCACCTGCATGTGAGCTTTCAGTAGTTCATGAACAAGGGCACCCAGCTCCCTTTGGACATCAACACCAATTTCTCACCATTTAAAAATTGCTCTGCAATTTTCTATTTTTCCCACCATAGTGGATAACTTCTCATTTTTTCAGAATTTAAAAAATGGAAAAAGGAAACTGTGACAACAATCCACCTTCAATGTGGACATCTGGTTTTTGAAAGTGTGGGCTTTGGTGCCAAAGATTTTGGCGTGCTTTACAGATGGCACACTGGTGGCCAGGTTTCCCAGGTCTTGGTAAACTTGGCAGCGGAGCAGAAGAGGGAATACCTGGATCAAATGGGCAGGTGCATTTATTTCACTGCTTGGGAATCAGGAGGAACAGGACTGCTCCCTCTATTCCACATGTTAACCTGGATTGAACCACCTCCTGAACACTGAATCCCCACCCATCTCTGCTGTATGGTCTCTCCAGGGCACATTGTTCAAGTAGTAATCTGGAATATTTCATGGTTTGACTTTCTTGAGAGATGATGTTAGTGAAAAACCTTTCCATGGATTTAGTTCAACAGCTGATCTCTATTTTCTATGGGTAGATTTCAAGTTAAATCTCCATTTCAGCTACTTTGGAAGTGTTCACCAGTCTTTTTTCCCTCTGTAATAAAATAGTAGAAATTCACCAAAACTCCTGCAGCAGCTCAGCAGCATGTTCCAAACCCACTATCTATATCACCTCGAAGGATAAGGGCAGCAAACATAAGGGAAAATCATCACTTGTGCATTCCCCTCCAAGCCACACATTGTCCTGACTTAGAAATATATCACTGTTCCTTCACTGTTGCTGGATCAAAATCCAGGAACTCCCTACCTAACAGCACTCTGGGTGCACTTACAGCACATGAACTGCAACAGCTCAAGAAGGCACGGTAGCTCAGTGGTTAACAATGGGGATAGGGCTTGTGTGGGATTGTTAGTGCAGCCTTGATGGGCCAAATGACTTCCTTCTGCACTGTAGGGATTCTATGATTCTGTGATCCCATGAAGGCAGCTCATTATCCCTTTCTCAAGGGCAGTTAGGGATGGGCAACACACATTTGCCAGAGCCTCCTCCCCTGTATATGCTTGATACGCTCTTAGTTCATAACATATCCTAAGAGCGTATCAAACATATACTTGATATAGTTGTTATGTCACAGGGGAGGAGGCTCTTCTACTTTATATATCCTGTGTCAAGTTTCCCATTTTTCTCCCATTTGAGAATACCACTCCCAAATGCTTTGTTAACAAGTCCATGTTTTGAAGTTACTCATGAAGAGTGACATAGAAGAGATATTAGTCTAAATTTCTTAAAACAGATCAAAGAACTAGAATTCTTTGAAGCTGCTTCCACTCCATTAATTAAAAAACAAAAGACAGTAGAGCATAGAAACAGGCCCTACAGCCCACCAAGCATGCGCCAGCACATGACATCTTTCAACACTAAAGACCTTTCACCCCCACGCGGTCTGAACCCTCTATTCCCTGCCAATTCATGTATCTTGTCAAGATGTCTTGGACAAACCAAAGAAGAACGTACAGAGTAAATGGTAGGACTCTGAAGAGTGCAGTTGAACAGAGGGATCTGGGAATGCAGGTACAGAATTCCCTAAAAGTGATGTCACAGGTGGATAGGGTCGTAAAGAGTGCCTTTGGTACATTGGCCTTTATAAATCGGAGTATCGAGTATAAAAGTTGGAGTGTTATGGTAAGGTTATATAAGGCATTGGTGAGGCCGAATTTGGAGTATTGTGTACAGTTTTGGTCACCTAGTTACAGGAAGGATGTAAATAAGATTGAAAGAGTGCAGAGAAGGTTCACAAGGATGTTGCCGGGACTTGAGAAGCTGAGTTACAGAGAGAGATTGAATAGGTTGGGACTTTATTCCCTGGAGCATAGAAGATTGAGGGGAGATTTGATAGAGGTGTATAAGATTTTGATGGGTATAGATAGAGTAAATACAAGCAGGCTTTTTCCGCTGAGGCTAGGGGAGAAAAAAACCAGAGGGCATAGGTTAAGGGTGAAAGGAGAAAAGTTTAAAGGGAATATTAGGGGGGGCTTCTTCATGCAGAGAGTGGTGGGAGTGTGGAATGAGCTGCCGGATAAAGTGGCAAATGCGGGGTCACTTTTAACATTTAAGAAAAACTTGGACGGGTTCATGGATGAGAGGGGTGTGGAGGGATATGGTCCAAGTGCAGGTCAGTGGGACTAGGCATAAAATGGTTCGGCACAGACAAGAAGGGCCAAAAGGCCTGTTTCTGAGCTGTAATTTTCTATGGTTCTATGGTTCTAAATGTTGCTATTGTATCTGCTTCTACCACTTCCAGGCACTTACCACCCTCTGTGTAAGAAACTTGCCTCTCACCCTTCCTTTAAACTTTCCCCCTTTTACCATAAACCTATGTCCCCTAGTAATTGACATTTTTACCCTGGGAAAAAAGACTCCGGCTATCAATTCTATCCATACCTCTCAGAATTGTGTAAACTTCTATCAGGTCACCATTCAGACTCTGACATTCAAGTGAAAACAATCCAGTGCCTTAACTGGTATGACATTGATTCATGCATGCAAACAGGGCTCCCACAGCACTTCCAGAAAGTTACTGTGGTGGAGTGGGAGCAGTTCTGAGGAACCTTTGGGCTAGCAGTCTCCAAAGTCCAATGGGATCAGTGCTGGAATCACCACTTCACACAGTTGGGACTGCAAGATAAAATTCCACTAGTTGTTGTAAAATACATTCTTCCCACATGGCCAGATTTCTACATGCTTCATCATGTATTCATATTCACCACATTCCCTAGACAATGCTGAATAAATCAAGTCAATTCAATGTCATTCCATTGGGTTTTATTTGTGAATAGCTTTAGATTACCTTTACATTCCACAACTATTGATTTTTGGTGCTTAATTAGGACTTGCTTTACAAATCTATTTCAATCAACTTTATAATATAACCCATATGTTTCTATGTTTTATTCTTTGCTACTAATATTGGTGCAATTTTGTATTCATAGTCAAGTACAGAGAGAAGTGTCCCAACTGTTCCCTCTCATCTGACCATGTTTATGTGATTTGGCAGTTGTGGGTAACTTGGTTCAAATGGCTGATTAGAGAAATAGGAGATAGATAGGGAAGAAAAATTGCATTTATTTAGTGTGTTATCACATCTTGAGAACATCCAAAAATTCTTCCCAGCCAATTAATTACTTTTGGAATGCAGTTACTGTCGTTATGTAGGTGAAAGCAGAAGACAATTTGTACAGGACAAAAAGTCACACAACAAACGAGATCAATAATCAGTTAAGTTGATTTTAGCGGTGTTGGTTAAGTAACAAACATTGGTCAGGACACCAGCAGAACTCTTAGTTCTCCTTCGAATGGTATCACAGAATTGCTTATGTCCCACAATGCAGCATGTCCTCAGTACTGTACTTGAAGTGTCAGCCTCGACCTAAAAGGAAGCTTCTGGTCAAGAAATGAGAGTGATACCAAGACAGCCAAGATGTCATTCATGTTGTGAACTCGTGATAGTTTCCTACAAATAGAACTTAATGAAAAATTTGAAAATTGATCTTAACTTAGTTTGGGAGCCAGGGGCTGAAACAAGTGGCAAACTATCCCAACCTCAGCAGTATGAGACTTGGGAAATTTTAACTCTAAGACCTAGAATTATAGCATCTTCACAGCACAGAACAAGGCCATTTGACCCATCATGCCCATGTTGATTTGCTGCGGGAACAACTCACCTAAACTCATTCCACTGCCTTTTACCTGTAACCCTGCAAATCGTTTGCTCTTCAGATAATTATCTAATTCTGTTTTGAATTCCTTGATTGAATCTGACTCAACGATACTCTCAAACAGATTCCAGATCTTAATCACTTGCTGTCTATGAAAGCTTTTCCTCATGTTGCCATTCCTTCTTTTATCAATCACCTTAAATCAGTACCCTCTGCTTCTCGTTATCTCCACCTCTATCAGATCTCCTCTTAATCTTCTCTTCTCCAAGAAGAATACCTCCAGCATCTCCATTAATCCACGTAACTCCCCATCCTTGGAATCAATCTTATGAATCTTTTCTGAACTTGCTTTAACACATTCACATTCTCCCTGAAGTGTGGCACTCAGCACTGGATGCAATACTCCAGTTGAAGTGGAACCAGTATTTTATACAAGTATATCATAACTTTCTTGCTTTTGTACTCTATGCATGTTTATTTATAAAGCCAGCCCAGATTCTGCATGCCTTATTAACTGCTTTCTTAATCTGGTCTGCCACTTTCAATGATTGTCTACACATCTATCCCCAGGTCACTCTTCTTCTGCACCCTCTTTAGAATTGTACGTTTTAAATTTATATTGCCTCTCCACATTCTTCCTATCAAAACTAATCACTTCATGTTTCTCTACATTATATTTCATCTCCCACATATCTACCCATTCCATCAGCCTGTCCATACCTATTTGAAGTTTAATACTATACTCACAATATTTCTAACTTTCTCATCATTTGCAAACTTTGAAATTTGTGCCTGGTATATCCAAGTCTAAGTCAGTAAAATATGTCAAGAAAAGCAGGCGTTCTAATACCAACTCGTGGGGAATGCCAAACCTTCCTCATGTCCACAGCCATTCACCACAGTGTTTCCTATCACTCAACCAATTTTGCTACTGTCTCTTTTATTCCATGGGCTCTATGCTGACAAGTTATGTGAGATCTTATCAAATGCTTTTTGGAAGTTAATGTGCACCACTTCATCCACATTACCCTCATCAACCCTCTCTATTACTTCACCTAAAAACTAAAACAAGTTGTTGAAGCCCAATTTGTCCTAACAATCGTGTTGGCTTTCCTTAATTAATCTACATTTGTCCTACTGACTGTTCATTTTTTGTTTTCAAATTATTGATTCAAAAAGCATTTAAACTGACTGGTCTGCAGTTTCCAGCTTTGTTCTTACTTTTTTTTTTGAACTTGTATTGAATAGTTGTAATTATCCAGACTTCTGGAACCATCCCTGAATCCAAGGAGAACTGGAAGATTGTTGCCAATGCCTCCACAATATCCACCCTTACTTCCCTCAATTTCTTTGAATGCATCTCCTTTAGTACTGGTGCCATCTCAGCTTTAAGTGCTTATCTAATGCATCATCAAAATAGCCTCAGTCAAACTCAGGACACTGGTGTGCAATGCAAACTCACGTGGATGATAAGCATATAATAAGATCCATGATGTCACAAGGAATGTCACAAATCAGATGATTGGGGTAATTAAGCACTGGTCCTACTGCTTGCACCACTGTGGAGTAACCCAGCAGTAGTTTGCAAAGCATTTGTCACAATTCTTTTGGTCTGGTGCATCCTGAGCCACTGTGCCGTTATGAGGGCACAGCCCTCGATACCAGCTACATGGCAAACAGCTAAGAAAGAGAAGATGAGGGCAGTGAAGGCAAGAGGCAACCAACACGTCCCTTTTCTATCTTGGTTTTCCATGATTGGTTCATCCAACTGCTGAACATGATCTCAATTCCCCATTCAACAATAGAATCACACCTTACTTTCCCTCAGTTACTGACCATCACGGTCTCCGCTTGGCCACAATTCTGAAATAAATGCCAACACAAGACAAACATTCCAAACTAACTACATCAAATAAGCCATACTGCAAAAGCCAACTCATTGCCATTGCACATTCCCAATAGTGCCTACCTCTGTCTGCCTTTACCTGACCAAGTGCTTCTATGCAATGACTGCAGCATGGCTGGCTGCAGATTGCTGAGTTTCAATGGATGAAACTGCAAATGACCTTGCAGGACATCCTTAGGCAGCTCTGACCTGAGGCAGCCTGGCTTTGAACTGCACGATTCTGGCATGGGCAGCAGCAGTCTGGCCTGGCATGCTGATGGGCATTGGCAAGGACAGTGATGGAGTGGCAGCGTGGGAGCAGCACCACTGTAATCCTGAGAGAGAAACATAGAGTCATGCTCCACAAAGTTACTACCTTACCCACAAGGCAGCCTTTCAGCAATCTGGTGGAAGACAGATTGCTGCACTGCAGTGCAAGCTTACAAACCCCTTTGAGGACCAGTATCCATTGTCCTGAGGGCAGCAGTCTATGCCAGCTTGGGAACATTTTGGATCTTTACATGAAGCTGGAGTTTTTCCTCCTTCCAGATCTCTCTTACTTTTCAGTCCTCTGATCTAACATTATTATTACAGCATTTAAAGTTTGCTGATGACCCCACCACAGTGGGTCGGATCCCAAACAATGATGAGACAGAGTATAGGAATGAGATAGAGAATCTGGTGAACTGGTGTGGCAACAATAATCTCTCCCTCAATGTCAACAAAACAAAGGAGATTATCATCGACTTCAGGAAGCGTAGAGGAGAACATGTCCCTGTCTACATCAACGGGGATGAAGTAGAAAGGGTCAAAAGCTTCAAGTTTTTAGGTGTCCAGATCACCAACAACCTGTCCTGTCCCCCCATGCCGACACTATCGTTAAGAAAGCCTAGCAATGCCTCTACTTTTGCAGAAGACTAAGGAGATTTGGCATGTCAGCTACGACTCTCACCAACCTTTACAGATGCACCATAGAAAGCATTCTTTCTGGTTGTATCACAGCTTGGTATAACTCCTGCTCTGCCCAAGACCGCAAGAAACTACAAAAGGTTGTGAATGTAGCTCAATCCATCATGCAAACCAGCCTTCCATCCATTGACACTGTCCACACTTCCCGCTGCCTCGGAAAAGCAGCCAGCATAATTAAGGACCCCACGCACCCTAGACATTCTCTCTTCCACCTTCTTCCTTTGGGAAAAAGATACAAACGTCTGAGGTCACGTACCAACCGATTCAAGAACAGCTTCTTCCCTGCTGCCATCAGACTTTCGAATGGACCTACTTTGCATTAAGTTGATCTTTCTCTACACCCTCGTTGTGACTGTAACACTACATTCTGCACTCTCTCATTTCCTTCTCTGTGAATAGTATGGTTTGTCTGTATAGCGCGCAAGAAACAATACCTTTCACTGTATGTTAATACATGTGACAATAATAAATCAAATCAAAATCAAAATGTATGCTTTTGTTGTTAACCCTTTGCTCAACAATGGTGAACACTATCTCCTGCAGCAGATGAAGACAATCAGCAGTGCCTGTCCCCACCAATTAGAAACATAGAAACATAGAAAATAGAAACAGGAGTAGGTAATTTGTCGTTCAAGACTGTTCCACCATTCATTCTGATCATGGCTGATCATCAAATTCAATATCTTGATCCCCCCATATCCTTTAATCCTTTTAGCCCCAAGAGCTATATCTAATTTCTTCTTGAAATCAAAATGTTTTGGCCTCAACTACTTTCTGTGGTAGTGAATTCCCATTAAATATGTCTGCCTGCAGTTAGATTTCTCATAGTCCTGCACAAGAGAGGGAAGTAAATGTTTGTGTGGTGTGACTGTCATGGCAAGTAGCTGACAGTGTACACAAGCTGTGCGAGCTGGGTGTGAGATCTGCAACAGCGCTAAGTGTGAGATGGTGAGGTGAAACTATGTATATCATGCTTGATAGAGAATGCTGTTTGCTGATTGAAGGGAAGGGGTGGTTGGTGAATTGACTAGTGGCTGAGGCTCGTGACTCAGGTGTAAAGATGCGGTATTTAGGGTGTCACGGTCGCACAGTGGTTAGCACTGCTGCCTCACAGCACCAGAGACCTGGGTTTGATTCCCGGCTTGGATCACTGTCTGTGTGGAGTTTGCATGTTCTCTCTGTGTCTGTGTGGGTTTCCTCTGGGTGCTCCGGTTTCCCCCCACAGTCCAAAAATGTGCAGGTTAGGTTGATTGGCCATACAAAATTTCCCCTTAGTGTCCCAGGATGTGTAGGTTAGAGGGATTAGCAGGATAAATATATGGGGTTTCGGGAATAGGGCCTGGGTGGGATGTTGTCGGTGCAGACTCGATGGTCCAAATGGCCTCCTTCTGCAGGATTCTATGATTTATGATTTAAAGACAAATTCACTGACTCTGACCACTCCTGTGAGTCAACCGCACAACCTCAAACAGACCATTGTCCGCAGCAAACTACCCAGCCTTCAGGAGAACAATGACCACGACACCACACAATCCTGCCACAGCAACCTCTGCAAGACGTGCCGGATCATCGACACGGATGCCATCATCTCATGTGAGAACACCATCTACCAGGTACACGATACAGACTCTTGCAACTCGGCCAACGTCGTCTACCTGATACGCTGCAAGAAAGGATGTCCCGAGGCATGGTACATTGGGGAAACCATGCAGACGCTACGTCAATGGATGAATGAACACCGCTCGACAATCACCAGGCAAGACTGTTCTCTTCCTGTGGGGGAGCACTTCAGCGGTCACGGGCATTCAGCCTCTGATCTTCGGGCAAGCGTTCTCCAAGGCGGCCTTCACGACACATGACAGCGCAGAGTCGCTGAGCAGAAACGGATAGCCAAGTTCCGCACACATGAGGACGGCCTAAACCGGGATCTTGGGTTTATGTCACACTATCAGTAACCCCCACAGCTTGCCTCCTGGACTTGCAGAATCTCACTGGCTGTCCTGTCTGGAGACAATACACATCTCTTTAAGCAGTGCTTAATGCTCCCTCCACTCACATTGTCTGTATCTTTAAGACCTGGTTGGTTGTAGAGATTCGCATTCTAATCAGTATTCTGTAACTTGATTTTGTGTCTCTGTATGCCCTGTTTGAGAGCAGATATCCACTCCATCTGACGAAGGAGCAGCGCTCCGAAAGCTAATGGCATTTGCTACTAAATAAACCTGTTGGACTTTAACCTTGTGTTGTTAAATCTCTTACTGTGTTCACTCCTGTGAGGCCATTGAATTTCTGGTGGCATGGCATCCACACCCTCTATTATGCTGCTGTCATTGGCTGATATCAATAACTCCTCCAGTTCCCTTCTCAGAGTTTGTCTGAAGAGCCGCCTCGTCTCCTGTGGACAAAGGACATCTCGCCACCTGTTCATAACTCCTGCTCCAAGGCCTCTAGTCCTGCATCTGGGAACCTTGGAACACGCTCTCTCCTTATTGTGGCACGAGTAAATCTTTTTGAAGGTCAGACTCTCTTCTGTAACCATTGTTAGCACCTGCTGTAGCCTTTTTAAGGGCTGCAGGTTGGCTTTATGTATCACAGGTGAGCTTTCACTGGTACTAGCCTCAGACAAATGTGCATTGCCTGGATTTCTACACAGTAGCTACTTGAGATGAATGCATCAGCAATTTGCAGGGGGAACTGAGCAGGCAGATGATCCTGGCTGCAGATTTGAATGTAGATGCTGATACAGTTCTCTTGAAGTCTCTTGACTTATAGATCCTAATGTAAATCTTCGAAAGATATGCATGTCTTGCTAAATGGTTTTGGAGTGGGGCTGCAATTCTCATTCCTGTACTGTTTCTTTGCCATGAAACAGTCCAGGAATGTTACTGTTCCTGTACTGTAACAGGATGCCCATTTAAGAATCACATGATTTTTACCTCAGATTCTCCCTTTATACTTTGGTATATAATACTCTGCTGGGCTAACTGGATCCCAGATTGCCAGAGACAAAGCTCTTCAGGACTCAACAGAGGAAAATACTCCAAAATTCATCACGTTTGTTATGGACAAGGAGAAAGAAGGCCTGCAAAAGACAGCTTTGGTTTGGGGGCAGGCAGAATTAAAATAAGGCAGGATCTGGCCTTATTCCCCCCTTAGGGGGAAACGTAGGAGCAATAAGTTCAGAGAACCCTGAATGTCTAGTAAAGTTCAGGACTGCAAAAAGGAGAGAACGGCTTTTACCTAGTTCAAAGGGAGAATTCAGTTGCGGCCCTAGAGGAATATAAGAAGTGCAAGAGAGAACTTGAGAAAGCAGTTAGAAGAGCAAAAAAGGGGCATGAGAAAAGAATTAGGATTCCCACTAAACACATTAAAGGGAAGAGGTTAACCAGAGAAAATGTAGGATCCATTAGAGACCAAAGGGGCAATCTTTGTGTGAAGCCACAGGACATTGGAAGGTGTTGAATGTTTTTCTTCAGCCTTCACTCAGGAAAAGGAGAAGATTGGTTCCGAATTCAGGAAAAGGCACTGTGAGAAACTTGCACAGTTTGACATAGGATTTGGTGAGGTATTGAAGGCTCTAATGGGCTTCATAATGGACAAATCTCCTGGCCCGGATGTATTGCATCCCATGATGTGTAGGAGGCAAGACAGGAGATCTGACACAAATTTTTAATTCCTCTCTCGCCATGGGGGAAGGGCCAGAGGACTTGGGATGGCTAATCTCATTCCACTTTTCAAGAAAGAACCAGAAACTTACAGACCAATGAGTCTCATATCAGTGATAGGGAAACTATTGGAGAACATTCTGAAGGAGAAAATTAATATCCACTTGGAAAGGCATGGGTTAATTAGGGGTCATAGAATCACAGAATGCCTGCAGACGGAGGCCATTTGGCCCATCAAACCTGCACTGACAACAATCCCACCCAGGCCCTATCCCTGTAACTCAACGTATTCACCCTGTTAGTCCCCCTGACACGAAGGGGCAATTTAGCATGGCCAATCAACCTAACCTGCACATTCTTGGAGTGTGGGAGGAAACCAGAGCACCCGAAGGGAACCCACACAGGCACGGGGAGAATGTGCAAACTCTACACAGACAGTGAAGTGACCCAAGGTTGGAATTGAACCCAAGTCCCTGACACCCCAGGCAGCAATGCTAACCACTGTCCCACCCTACCACTCTAATCAGCATGGCTTTGACAGAGGGAGGTAATGCCTAACAAATTTGTTAGAATTTTTCTGAAATGTGATCAAGTGTGTAGGTGAGGGAAGTTCAGTTGATGGAGTTTAGCAAAACTTTTCACAATGTCCCACACGGGAGACTGATTGAGAAGGTTAAATCACATGGAATTCAGGGAAACTTGGTGAGATGGATCAGAAATTGACTTAGTGATATGACCTTAAGGGCGGTGGTAGAAAGCTGTTCAAGTGACTAGAGGTCAGTGTCCAGTGGTGTACTGCAAACATCAGTACTTGAACACTTATCGTTTGTTATATACATCAATTTTATAGATGAAAATATGATGGGGGAGGGGGGGCGGTGGTGGGGGAATGGTAAGCAAGTTTGCAGTCAACACCAAGATTGGTAGGGAGGTAATAATGAAGAAAGTGGTTGGAGATTACAGGAAAATATAGATGGATTGGTCAGATGGGCAGAGCAGTGACAGATGGTATTTAACCCTGATAAGTGCAAGGTGATGCACTTTGGAAGAAGAAACAAGATGACGGAGTATTTAATGAATGGCAGGACACTGGGTAGCTCAAGAAACAGAAGGATCTTAGGGTACTTATTAACATAGAACATAGAACAGTACAGCACAGAATAGGCCCTTCAGCCCACTATGTTGTGCTGAGCTTTGTCTGAAACCCAGATCAAACTATTTCCACCCTATCATCCCGAAGTGCTCCATGTGCCTATCCAATAGCTTCTTAAATGTTCCTAAAGTTTCTGACTCCACTATCCCTGCAGGCAGTCCATTCCACACCCCAACCACTCTCTGAGTTAAAAACCTACCTCGGACATCCTTCCTATATCTCCCACCATGAACCCAATATTATGCCCCCTAGTTACCGCTCCATTCACCCGAGGAAATAGTCTTTGAACATTCACTCTATCTATCCCCCTCATCATCTTATAAACCTCTATCAAGTCTCCTCTCAACCTCCTCCGCTCCAAAGAGAAAAGCCCAAGTTCTCTCAACCTTTCCTCATAAGATCTACCGTCCAAACGAGGCAGCATCCTGGTAAATCTCCTTTGCACTCTTTCCAGTGTCTCCACATCCTTCTTATAGTGAGGTGACCAGAACTGCACGCAATATTCCAAATGTGGTCTCACCAAGGTCCTATACAGTTGCAGCATAACCCCACGGCTCTTAAACTCAAACCCCCTGTTAATGAATGCCAACATACTATAGGCCTTCTTCACGGCTCTATCCACTTGAGTGGCAACCTTCAGATATCTGTGGACATGAACCCCAAGACCTCTTTGTTCCTCCACATTCTTCTGAACCCTACCTTTGACCCTGTAATCCACATTCAAATTTGCCCTCCCAAAATGAATCACATCGCATTTATCAGGGTTAAACTCCATTTGCCATTTTTCAGCCCAGCTCTGCATCCTATCTATATCTTTTTGCAGCCTACAACAGCCCTCCACCTCATCCACTACTCCAATTTTGGTGTCATCAGCAAATTTACTGATCCACCCTTTAGCCCCCTCCTCCAAGTCATTTATAAAAATTACAAATAGCAGAGGACCAAGCACTGATCCCTGTGGCACTCCGCTGGTAACCGGTTTC
This sequence comes from Mustelus asterias, assembly GCF_964213995.1. Taxonomy (NCBI): domain Eukaryota; kingdom Metazoa; phylum Chordata; class Chondrichthyes; order Carcharhiniformes; family Triakidae; genus Mustelus; species Mustelus asterias. The sequence goes on along the minus strand of NC_135803.1, from coordinate 60,328,468 downwards.
CAGTCTGAAAATTTTCCATCCACCACCACCCTCTGTCTTCTGTTAGATAGCCAGTTACCTATCCAATCGGCCAAACTTCCCTCTATCCCACACATCCTTACTTTCTTCATAAGCCGGCCATAGGGGACCTTATCAAACACCTTACTAAAATCCATGTATATGACATCAATTGCACTACCTTCATCAACACACTTAGTTACCTCCTCAAAAAATTCTTTCAAATTTGTGAGGCACGACTTGCCCTTCACGAATCCGTGCTGACTATTCCGGTTTAAGCTGCATCTTTCTAAATGGTCGTAAATCCTATCCCTAAGGACCTTTTCCATCAACTTACCGACCACCGAAGTAAGACTAACCGGCCTACAATTGCCAGGGTCATTTCTATTCCCTTTTTAAACAGAGGAACAACATTCGCCACTCTCCAGTCCTCTGGCACCACCCCCGTGGACAGTGAGGACCCAAAGATCAATGCCAAAGGCTCTGCAATCTCATCCCTTGCATCCCAAAGAATCCTAGGGTATATTTCATCAGGCCCAGGGGTCTTATCAACCTTCAGTTTATTCAAAATTGCTAGTATATCTTTCCTCCGAACATCAACTTCCTCCAGCCTATCAGCCTGTGACACCCTCTCTTCCTCAAAAACATGGCCCCTCTCCTTGGTGAACACCGAAGAAAAGTATTCATTCATCACCTCTCCTATCTCTTCTGACTCCATGCACAAATTCCCACTGCCGTCCTTGAACGGACCCAACCTCACCCTGGTCATTCTTTTATTCCTCACATAAGAGTAAAAAGCCTTGGGGTTTTCCTTGATCCGACCCGCCAAGGACTTCTCATGCCCTCTCATAGCTCTCCTAAGCCCCTTTTTCAGCTCATTTCTTGCTAACTTGTAACCCTCCATCGAGCCAACTGAACCTTGTTTTCTCAATCTTACATAAGCTTCCTTCTTCCTCTTGACAAGACATTCAACCTCTTTTGTGAACCATGATTCCCTCATTCGGCCATTTCCTCCCTGCCTGACAGGGACATACCTATCAAGGACACGCAGTATTTGTTCCTTGAAAAAGTTCCACTTATCATTAGATCCCTTATCATAGTTCCCTGAAGGCAGCCGAGCACATGAATGGGATAGTTAAGAAAGCATATGAGGAACTTGTTTTTATCAGTTGTGGTTTGGAGTATAAGAGCAAAAAGGTTATGTTGGAGCAGTGTAGAGCATTGGTTGGGCCACAGCTGGAGTACCGTGTGCAGTTCTGGTTACCTCATTATATGAAGGATGTTATAGAGAAGGTTCACCAGGATGTTGCCTGGGATTGAGCATTTGAGCTATAATGAGATAGGCTTGGATTGTTTTCTTTAGAGCAGAGAAGGCTGAGGGGGACATGACTGAGGCGTATAAGATTATGAGGGGTATGGACAAGCAGATGTTCCCTTTGGTTGAGGGGCCAATCACAAGGGGGCATAGTTTTTGTGTAAGGGGCAGGAGATTCACAGGGGATTTGAGAAAAGACATTTTCACTCAAAGGGTGGTGGGAATCTGGAATACACTGGCTGGGAATGTGGTAGAGGCCAGAAACCTTACAACATTTAAAATATTTGGATGAGCATTTGAAATATCATAACATTCAAGTGCTGGAAAATGGGATTTTCTGCCTTTTGTGGTAGTTATTGCTGGTGCAGACTCAATGGACCAAATGGCCTTTTTTGCACTGTATGACTTTTGGGTTGCATTTTCTGGCCGCGCACACCCTGAAACCGGAAAATCCTGCCTGAGGTCAATGGATCATTCCATGGTCCGCCCCTCGCTCGTTACGATTCCTGTGGCGGGCGGAATGGGAAAATTCATCCCTATGATTTTATGTAAATTGACTATTAGTGTTTTTAAAGCTTCTCCAAGTTGCAGGCTCCAACTAAAATATTTTGCAAAGATCTGTTGTTCCTTATTCCATGTATGCATTTATTCCATGCTACCTAAAACAACCCTTGTTGCCTTGAGAGTACACATCATTGGTTTTAGCTATTCCTATGCTAATCGTCCTCATCTCCATCTGCTATAATGAGCTTGAGGTAGTGTTTTCGGAAGTTCAGCCCATTCAAAGACTGAAACACAGCTATTATAGTGTTGAAGTCCAGAGAAAATGGGTTTCACCTAATTTATAAGCCTCAAGAAGTTAATGTGCCATTGTAGCACCAAAGATTATATCGGAAATGGCATGTAAAATTAGAGTCCATCCATCCAACAAAAAGCCAGCCTCGAAACATTGTTTCCAGAATCAGGAAGATACTGCCCTCATTTCATCATTTATAGATTTCAGTTCCGAAGTGGTTCATGAAGCCAGAAGTACTTTATTATATCACCAAATTATCCACTCTCCAAGACTCTCAGTATTGAACAAGAAAGTCAATTTTTAATGTTGTTCATTCTTTGAGGCACAAGTGACCATGTTCATCGGCTGAAGTGTTTGCTCAGGTTCTCGTTGGTGACTGCTAAGTGCCTGGAAGGTTCTGCTGCCAATTGGACAGGATAACATATACAATTAAATTTTGTGCATGTTGCTGGTTCAGTATTTCCTCTCCTTGCGTTTTTTTTCTCTGTGTCTGACATGTACTTGCTTGTGAAAGAGGCTGCACTGTTTTTCAGTTAGTTGTGTCGGGTGCAATGATCCCTGGTGAGCTTTTCCTTGGATTCCAGATTGATATCAAAACTCCTAAGTAAAACCTTCAGTGTGTCCTTGGAGTGCTTCCTTTGACCACCATGGGAGAGCATCCCAGACTCAAGTTCTCCATGGAAGATACACTCAGGTAAGCGAGTGTCAGTTATTCTGGGTACATGACCAGCCTATCTCAGTTGTAACTATCTCAGTATGGTGGGAATGCTTGGCAAGACAGCCTAGGTGAGCACCTCAGTGCCAGGCATTTTGGCTTGCCACCTGACCTTCAGGAGCCTCCAGAGCCTTCTCCTGTGAAAGTGGTTGAGTTTCTTTGCATGATAATGGTATACTCATTTCCACATCAAGTCTCACATGCACAGAGTATGGTGGGCAAGATGATAGATTATATGTTTGGCAGGCAGATTTATTCCTCTTCGTCCCCAGACTGATGTTCAAGGTCTGCCAAAGGCTACATTTACTTCAGAAATTCTTGCCTGTGCCTCAGCACTGAGGCCAGATTGAGAGAGTTTGATGACTAAGTAAGCAACCCTATCCACTGCTGATCATGGACTGAGGTTTTTGACTTGAGAAATCATTTTCCTGAGGTAGGCTAGCACATTACTTCAGTTTTATTTGTGCTGATCGTAAGGCTAAAGTTGTCACACATATTGGAGTACAAGCCCATACTATATGTTACAAACCCAACTTGGAACCGGCAACTAGCAACGAGTCATCAGCAAACAGAAAATCACAAAGAATGTCCTTGGAGACCTTCCTTGGTCTTTACCTGGAGTTGCCTACGATTGAGCTTCCGGACAATGCAATATCTGACTTTGATGCCAAGATCACCATGATGGAAGACGTCAGAGACCATGGTGCAGAAAAACATGCTGAAGAGGGGTGGTGCTCACACACAGTCCTGCCTAATTCCATTAGAAGTCAGAAGACTCACCATCATCTTGGACATCCGCAAGCATACTATCATGGAACTGTCAAACCATTGTGATGAATTTCTCTGGGCAACTGAATTTATCCATTATCTTCTAAAGCCTTCAGTCAAGTCAAAAAATATGGCATAAAGATCCATGTTCTGTTTGTGGCATTTCTCCTGGAGCTGACTGACTGACTGGAAAAACTTCAGCCATTCACCCCCTGCCAATGAGAATGGAGAATTTGGCGCTCAGGCAAATCTCTGTTCACTGCAGCGGGACCGGAGAATCACATCTGTGCACGAGGTCGGAGAAACCGGCCTTACGTCAGTGATTCCTGAAGCTTTTCTAAAACCAATCTGATTCTCTGGCAGAACATCCTGGTTGAAATGTTGCACCTTGTGGTTCAGAATGATTCTGATAAGGGTTCCGCTGATGACAGAGAGGGCTGATGTTCCTCTATGATTGGTAAATTCCTCTTTGGTTTTGCGGGTGGACAATGGAGGCATCTTTGTATTCTCATGGGATTGTTCCTTGTTCCCACATAGTTTCTTGACTAGGTATCGATCTCCAGTCTCGCAGGCCTCAGCAAAGATTGCATCAGCTCTTGGAACTTTTCCACAAGACAGGAATTTGATAGTTTTCATTGATAACAGTTGATGGCAACCTACAGGAGTCTGATGATTGCTGCTTTATTGGTGGATGAAGGCTGATGAAGGTGTGATTAAAATGTGCTGTCCATCTTTCTAGAATTTGGGTTTTTTCTGTGAGCAACATTAACTCATTGACACCAAGGATTGGTGACAATGAGCCAAAGAAGACTGGGGCCCACATACAGATTTCAGAGCACGACCGAATTTCTTCCAGTCTTGATGGTCTGCATGTGACAGGAGTACATCCAATTTTTAATACACACTGAAGTAAATGAAGCAGAAACATGAAAGAAAAAATACTGAGTCTTGCGATTGCTTTTCTCCAGATGTCATTGAACAACATATCTGCACGCGCACAACCTCTTTTGCAAGATGTAACAGCAAACCTCCTAACCCCAAATATAAAAGTCATTGATGTGACAGCTTATAATCACAGCCTGTAATTATGATGTACGGCTGTAATCAAGATATTGCATAGCTCCAAGGCAAATGATTGATTGAGTTATTTTGTTACAGAGAATGAAAACACCGATCACAACATATTTGTATCAAGGATCCTTTAACTTCTTCAGCCAGTACAAATGCTTTTTGTTGGTCAGCAGTCGGGATGTTATTGATGCATTAGCAGGCATGGGCCCTCGCCTCCAGGTTTGATCGTTAGTTGTCAACAATGTAGAAAAGCCAGCCAGCAGTGTTCTATCCCTGTGAATTCTATCCCTGTGAATTCAATACTCCTTACCTGGTTATGTGCAATGCCGTGGCAGCCAGGTCCAACATGCAAATTAAATGCCTTTGCATATCCCCAGGATGGATTAGCCTTCAAAGGAACATTGGCCAGAATTTTCCGGCTGCTCGGGCCAGCGGGATTCTCTGGTCCTGCTGCAGTGAATGGAGATTTGCAGTCAAACTCAACAGGGATTGCTTGCCGGTCTCTCCGCTTGGTGAGTCCTCCACCTTCTGCTGGTTGAGTCCCAGCAGTGGCAGGTTAAAGTTCTAAGGAAGGTAGTAATTACTCACTTAAGGGCCACAATTGGCACCCAGATGGCAAAGCGGCCTGGGAGCCTTCTCACACCAAATGTAACTGAGGCAAGTAAGGAAGCCACAGGTCCTCATCCTGCATCCTGCTACCTGATCAACAGGAACTGCCCACCCCTCTACCGTGGAACTTGTCCCTGGAGGAGAAATGTCATTGAACTCCACTGCAGTATTTGTGGTCCAAGTTGAAGACTTCAGTTACTTTTGTAACATTGGTATTTCTCTATATGGTCCAAAGGAGCTGGATTGGTCACAGTACACACTTTGCTGTATCAACTCTGACTAGTAGTGCAGCTCCTGTGTCCTAACATAGAAACAAGGTCCAGGAGTAGGCCATTCAGCCCCGCGTGCTTGCTCCTTCATTTAACAAGATCATGGCTGATTTGGTAGTTACCTCAAATCTGCATCCCATAACCTTGGCCTACCGAGAATCTATCTATCTCCTACTTAAAAATATTCGAAGATTGTGCCTGCACCCACATGTTGAGTCAGAGAGTTTCAAAGATTCGCAACCCTCAAAGAAAAAAATTCACCTAATCTCTGTTTAAATGGGCAACCCTTTATATTTAAAATAGTCATCCATGCCTAGTTCTAGATTCTCCCACAAAATGAAGCATCTTTTCCATGTCTACCCTGCCAAGACCCCTCAAGATCTCAAATGTTTCAATCAAGTCACCTCTTACTCTTCTAAACTCCAGCAGATACAAGTTTAGCCTGTCCAACCCTTTCCTCATAAAACAACCCGCTCATTCCAGATATTAGCCTGGTAAATCTTCTCTGAACTGCTTCCAATGTATTTACATCATTCCTTAAATAAGGTGCCTCGTATTGTATACAGTACTCCAGATGTGGTCTCACTAGTTCCCTGTACAATTAAAGGATAACCTCTCTACTTTTTACTCAATCACCCTTGCAATAAATGATAACATTCTATTACTTGATGTGCCTGTGACACCCAAATCCCTCTGCAATCTCTCACCATTTAGATAATATGCTTTTCTTTTCTTCTTCCTGCCGAGGACAATTTCACATTTTCCCACATTATACTCCACCTGCCAGATCTTCAATTGTCCTAATGAGAAATTGCATTTCCTCATGTCAGCAGCATTCTAGTGAGGATCAAGAAGCCACAAGGAACTGAAGATGGTGCCAGCAACTTCTACTGAAATTTTTATGGTTCTCTGAACTGTACATAAGTGAGCATTGAAAGGATCAAGTTAATTTGGTGAAGGACATGAGTGAACCAATTATTTAAAATAAAACAAACTGGCAGCTTTTGTTATTTTTTCCTCCAGTGAGAGCTCTCGTATGATGAAATTGAATTTCATAATTTGGTCAACAGTAGAACTGACCTCATCCAATCCAGCAACCATTAGCCCAGCAGGGGACTGTATCCTGTGCATCAATCCTGCATTTCAAAACCGGCAGCTCTTAGTCAATTTCATATTCCACTATGCTGTTGGGAAGCAAGTTCTACCATACTACTCACTTTCTGTTGTGTGGCTTCAAAATTGTACCTGCTGTTCAACTTAGTGGGTCAAATTTTTCTGAGGCTCGGCACCACATTGGTCCATCAGCATGGCAGGCAGCTTACTGAAAATTACAGATTGATTACCTGTAATTTTCTGATGACTTGTTTGCTGCATGGCACATGCCTATAAAAATTCCTGCCCACTAAAGCAAAATCCAATTTGAAGCAAAGTGATTTATCTGTGCACTGTGGAATTTTCCACAAGCTAAATAATAGTAACATTGATGAAGCCTTAACAAACAAAAGACAAATTCAAATTTCACTGACGTTTTTCCATATATTTTTGGTGAGCAGGAACCCTTAGAACAGAAAGTCTGTTTTTTGATGGCATTGTATGAATGTTAAACTAATGGCTAGTTTGCTTATAATTAACCAGGGAAGCACAATTATCCCCCAACTACTGAATAGTGTTCTGTACTTAATTGGAAAAGTTATAGAAAATTAATCCTCGCTCTGGGTTTTCTAATGATTTAGATATTGAAACCTGTAATAGTTTGAATCAGGTTATTACATGATTCAAGTTATATTTATTGACTGCCGCATTTAAAATTTTTACAAAGCTGTATATACAATTCCATGGAAATTTAAAATGTAATTACTAAAATATATTTTACAATGAAAACAAGTAAAAAAGTAATTGCATTTTTATCCACCACAATATCTTTTGAGTTAAATAACATTAATCTTTTTTTATTCAGATATTCAGAAATTGCTTATGAGTAATAAAAATTTAGAGTAACAGAAGTGAAAACACAAATGGTTTGTTTCCAATCCTGGATTCCTACATGCATGCATCACTTGCAATGTCACCTATGCAGTTTGCCCTCTGAAACTCCCCAGTGGAAATTTCTCTTTTCTTCCCCACCATATGATTAGTGAACTTTCAGACTACTACAAGGAAATTGGAGGAGAATCTATTTTTCATCAAATGCACAAAAAAAATGGGCAATAGCATAGTAGCAGCCTGTTTTACATTTTGGTTACTGTTTCCGCAAATTTCACCAAGCTGTAACAGTTAAAATTACCAGCTGACTGGATTTTGTGACTTAAATTGTAACCTCGCATTTATAGTTTTGTCACAGGATAATATTTCATATTTGTGAGTATCAAAGCATATGTAACTGACCATTAATAAATGTCTGAAATAGAGTTACCTTCCTTGATTGTCATCAAAGGGCTGCCTTTAATATTCTCCAGTGACTAAAAGGGCCCTATGTCGCCACACCATTTACATCCAGCTCCATTTTCCATTGACTTCACCTCCAAATTCTTTAATTCCACCAAGCAACATCACCATGAAGGGTATCAGCTGCAGTCAGTCCCATTCAGAGACTAATTTACCAAACATACAGCAAAAAGATTTCCAAATTCATGGAATTTATGGATTCTTTCAGATTCCATTACTAATCTCATCCCTTTTCACAGACAAGCAGTTGAGGTGCAACTTGCTTGAGGCATTGTTAATCACTGAGCTAGAAAAAGGGAATTAGCACAGCTGGCACTTCATGATCACTGCTAGCTATGCTTGATATTTGAATTACATGTTACACTCTAGCTAAACGTCTAATGTTTTAATGGATCCCTCAGGTGAAATGCAACAATTTCATAAAGTTAATATAATGCATGCAACAGTAATGTTTATGTATATCTATACTAACATATGCATGTGTGTAATATAAAACCAGAATATGATATCCTCATAAACAAGATAGATGTGTTGGAAGGAGATAGCTTCATAGAATATGGAAAGCACATTTCAATTTAATGTCATGATAAATCAGTTTTTCTTTTCTTCCAAGCAAACATAGGCCTACATTTCGTCATGCAGGGAACAAGATCGCACAGCTTCAGCTGCTTTTGCAATATTTGGGGGAATGAGAGGATATTTCCAATATATCTATCAAAGGACCGTAAAGCAAGCTTTACAATAAACCTTAAAGCTGTTCCAAACCCTGTGGTAGAGTTGATAGCTGCAATCTTTGCCAACTAGCACTGGTCTGAACCATTCCCAGTTGGCTCTTAATACTGCATACTTGATTGGTCTGTTTCCAGACGATATTAATCTTCGTTGAGATGGAGGATTTGGATAATCTCAAATGAAATTAGTAGGTAAGAGCTCTGAATTGAAGCTTATGTGTGAACACATTGCTTGAATTGGAGCTATAGGTATGATGAAGACTTCAATTTTTACATTGACTGCCTGGAGGTTCCAATTGTTGTTTCACTATGACAGCCATTGTAAACTTACATTTTTTGTGTTTCTATCAAAAAGGCAGTAAAACTACTGCTATGCCTAGAATAGAACCATTGAGGCTATTATTTTCTTTCACTAGCAAAGTGAAGTTAAACAACATCGAGCTGTGAGATACTGAGAAGAACAGCAAATGGAACAAAATTACTACATTTCTTATATCACAATCACCAACATCGCTATAACTTTCTTTTCACGATTACTAAAAAATTGGCCTCCAAGTGGAAAAGGGTTTGGAATAACAATCTAGTGAGTCATCATTGAACAATCAGGAATTTTGTGTCAACTTTGTAATACAGAGATTCTCAACATCACAGCAATGAATAGGCATGCACAATCATGAGACGGTAACAGCCAGAGCATTTATCTTCTCTTTGTTTTATTAATGTAAGATTGACTTTTTTTATGAAAGCCTGATCAGGTCATCATTTGGGGAGCATGATTTCTTGCTTTCTTAAAAGCAGAGCTCAAAAATGCTCTAAAAACTTTGAGCTTTTAGTACTTGCCAAAGAGATGGTGATATAACAGTAATGCCCTTGGACTAGTCATCCAGAGACTCACCCGATTGCTGTGGAGTCATGGATTCAAATCCCACCCTTTGTGTACTCAGGTTTCCTCCCACAGTCCAAAGATGTGCAGGTTAGTTGGACTGGCCATGCTAAATTGTCCTACAGACTCCAAGGATGTGTAGGTTAGGTGGATTAGCCATGGTAAATGTATGAGGATGGGACGGGTGTGTGGGCCTCAGTGAGATACACTTTCAGAGAGTCGGTGCTGACTCGATTGGTCAAATGGCTTCTTGCTGCGCTGTAGGGATTCTATGATTCTAATCAGCCTTAGAAGCCTCACTTCATGATCTAACATCACTATATTCAGAATATTCTGACAAAATTGTCAGTTTCAAAGGAGATCCAACATTACACTTGTAGGAGAATGCAAGACAGTTAATTAATCCAATAGGTAAGTACAAGTGCAAGCCAAATAGAAGGTCAATGTAGACAAAGTGGAGAAAGATAGAGGGCTCTATTTTACCATTTTGATTCTAAGTGCTGAGCGGAATTCAAACTGGGAGTGTTTCAGATCCGACTTTTTGACCTGTTCTCAGGTGCCCCCAAACACACTTTGCCTGCAAAAAATAGCAGCAAGTACGAATCGCACTGCAGAAGCCAGTAGGCAGGGCTTAATGTGCCCAAAACCCTGCAGCTTCAATCGGCACCTCCAATTGCGCATGTGCAGAAAAAAAAGGCGAGAATAACACTCCCCTACTACATCCATCCCGGGCTGGATAATGCCTCCCTCTGGTCCCCACAAACATTGCCCCACCCCCCAACATTACTGACCCCCTTATCCCCCCACACCATCGCCACCCAGACCGATTGCGGCCCCCTCTCCCCCTTCCCCCCACCGATCATAGGCAGAGTGGCAGCATACCCCCCCCTTCCCCCTCACTCATCTCAGGCAGAGTGGCAATGTACCTCCCCTTCCCCCTCACTGATCACAGGCAGAGTGGCAGCAGATCCCCCCCACCTATCTCTGTTTGTTTCGTGCCAAATCTGAATGGGCTAACGCGGTGGTAAAGGAGGAAGTGCCGGTAAGGTTGGGTGTGCAGCCCAATAAGTCAACTTAAATGCATCACGGCCATTTTTGGGCCTTGGTAAAGGGGGAACCGGCGCGGAGGCGGGCATGGAATGCGCTACTTGCCTCATGCCCGACTTTACCAAGCTTTTGTGCCCGAAAACTGGTGCAATGCAATGGTAAAATTGGGCCCAGAATCATTAAAAGTATATAAAAACAGATTGGTGTAGATCAACCATATGTGTCATAAAGAGGGAGGGATCATTAAGAGTATGCCTCAATCCACAACGTTTAAAGTAGCTTTGAAACACTGTCCTTGAAAAATACCCACATTGGAAAAGTTAAATCTGAAACTTCACAAAGCTTGATTCCAACCTTGGGTGACTGTGTGTGTGGAGATGCACATTCTCTCCATGTCTGCGTGGGATTCCTGTGGGTGTCCTGGTTTCCTCCCACAGTACAAAGATGTGCGGATAAGGTGGATTAGCTATGGTAAATGTACGGGGATAGGACAGGTGGGTGGGCCTGGGTGAAATACACTTTCGGAGAGTCAGTCCAGACTCAATGGGAAATATAGGGGGAAATTCCCCCATCGCGACCCGCAAAATTTCTGGGGGTTGGGTCGGGAGCTGCGGGTGTTGGCCATTTTGTGGGATTCATGCATGCACGTCTCCCAGAGCCAGTGAATAGGCACAATCGGGACTGCGCTGGAAATGGTGGGGAGAGGCAAGTGATTTTAATCTGTTTTAAATGTATTTTTAATCTATTTTAAATGTCATTATCGGGCCTGGCACAGAACTTGCCGGGCCCGATAGCATGTCCCACCCCGCCATGAGTATTTCACTCTGGCGGGGTTTAGAGTAGCTACCCACATTCGGGGAACTAGCGGGAGACCCCAGTGGAGTGAAGGGGGGGGCAATTGGGTACTCCCCAGGGGGGTCAGGCAGTGGGGGGGGTCATGCCCCCTGGGCATGGCACCCTGGCAGTCCCGGCCAGTGGCCCCTGGCACTGCCCAATGGGCAAAGTGCCCATGCCCAGGGGGCACCTTGGCACTGCCCACCGGGCATTGGAGCCTATTGTGGGCAGGGCTTAGGGAGCGATCGGTGGGGGTGAGGGGTCCTGCTGCCACTCTGCATGGGGATCGGTCTGGGCGGAGGGAGGCCAGCGATTGGGGCGGGCTGGTGGGGGGACTGCTCTGCTGTGGGAGGGGGCGGGGGAGGGGGGCAGGTGGGCGGGGGGGGGGGGGTTGGCCTCCCATTGAGGGAGTCTACCTCGAGGGGGGTTTGGTCTGCCGGTCGGGCCAGCGGGGGAGGGGAGGGTCTGCTGTGGTGGCAGGGTGGTGGGAGGATCGCCACTGCCAGGGAAGGGCCTGGAGAATGGGGCGCTCCGGGACACGGAGGGGGAGGCATGGGGGCGGGGCGGGGTTGTTCGAGGCTGGCCTGGGAATTGTCATGGAGGCCGCAAACAGGCCATGGTGGTGTCGGGGGTGGCAGCACTGTGGGGGTCCTGGGCTGGCCAGTGATCGAGCTGGCCAGCAAACGGGGAGACTGACAGATCGGGACCACTGCGCATGCGCAGAGTTCCAGAGCTGTCAAACTCCGGCCCGAATAGGCCTCACCCCTGGGTTTTTAATGATACTCATGATTGTGACCTCTGCAGTGCACACAGTGTGGAGATTCGGGTCTGAAGTTGCAATGAGAAAACAATCGTGATCCAGACCATTTTTCTTGCCAATTCAGCACTTTTGGGTATATCGCCCCCATGACTTCTTGGGCGGCACAGTGGCAGAGTGGTTAGCACTGCTGTCTCACAGCGCCAGGGGCTCAGGTTTAATTCCGGCCTTGGGTGACTGTCTGTGTGGAGTTTGCATGTTCTCCCCATGTCTGCAAGAGTTTCCTCCAGGTGCTCCAGTTTCCTCACGCAATCCAAAGGTGTGCAGGTTAGGCGGATTGGCCTTGTTAAATTGTCCCTTGGTATCCTAAGATGTGTTGGTTAGGGGTTACAGGGATCGGCTGAACAGTAGTTTGATGCTGAGTCAGTGCAGACTCAATGGGTCGAATGGCCTCCTTCTGCGCTGTAGAGATTCGATGATTCTCTGGCAACTCGTGGAATATAAATTCAATCAATAAAAATGGAATTAAAGGTAGTCCCAGTGATGGCAACTATGACTAATATTACTGATTGTTGTATTCACCAATGTCTTTTGAATTTGCCCTTCTTAAACATTCAGCTTACCTGTGACCCCAGGCCCACAGCAATGCTATTGACACTTAACTGCCCTATGACTTAGGAAGCCACTTAGTTCAAGAACAACTAGGGATGGGCAACAAATGCTGGCCTTGTCAGCAATGCCTACATCCCTCGAAAGAATAAAGAAGAAAAGTTATTCTGGACTCTTGCAATATGCTCTGCCTGATGTACAATATCCCTCCACTTCTTCCTCCCTGCATTTAAAGGAATATTTCCGAATACACAGAATGTACACATTCCAATGAGAAAGAAAAAGCCCTTCAGTAGTGGTTAACTATAAAAGTTAAAGGCAGCATTAAATTTAAAGAAAAAGCATAAATTTGTACAAAGACAAGTGGTAGGTCAGACGATTGGAATGAATATAAATATCAAAGAATGACAAAAAGATTGATAAGGAAGGAAAGACTAAAGTACAAGTGAAAGTTGGCCCAGTAATATAAAAAAGAACAGTAAGAGCTTCTATAGATATTTAAATAAGGCGAGTTAGCAAAGTGAGCATTGGTCCTTTAGAAAGTCCGTCTAGGGATTTGGTGATCAAAAGTAGGGCTATGGTGGGTGAATTAAACAGGTATTTTGAATCAGTCTTCACTATAGAGGACACAAGTGATATCCCAGAAATAGCTGTAAATTAGGAAATGCAAGTAAATGGAACTCAGAAACATTGCAATCAGCAGGGAAGTAGTATTGAGCAAATTACTGAGTCTGCGGGATGACAAATCCTCGGGTCCAGATGGACTTTATCTTAAGATCTTGAAGGTAATGGCTAATAAGACAGTTGAAGCATTGGTTTTAACTTTCCAAAATTCACTAGATTTGGGGAAAATTTCATTAGATTGGAAGATAGCAAATGTAACTCCTTTATTCAAAAATGGAGAGAGACAGAAAGTAAGAAATTTTAGGCCAGTTAGCCTAACATCTGTCACAGGGAAAATGTTGGAAGCCATTATTAAAGATGTAATAACAGGGCACTGAGAAAAATTCAAGGCAATCAGGCAGAGTCAACATGATTTTGTGAAAGGGAAATCTTTTTAATCAACTCATTGGAGTTCTTTAAAGGAGTCACATGTGCTATAGATAAAGGGGAACCGGTGGATATACTAAGATTTCCAGAAGGCAATTGATAAGGTGCCTCATCAAAGGTTATTGCCGAAAACAAAAGCTCATGGTGGAGGTGGGTAACATATTGGCATGGATTTAAGATTGGCTAGCTAGCAGGAAACAGAAAGTTGGCAGAGAAGGGTTTCTTTCGGGTTGGCTGTGATGTGATGAGTGGTGTACCACGGGGATCAATGCTGGGCCTCAAGGTGTTTCATGCCACTCCACCAGCGAGGGGCCAGTAAGATCGGAAACTCACCGGCACGAATCACACTCTCCAGATTTTGAGCATTCACTGCGATTCCCACAGATGGAGATTTCTCAAAATCACCCCTGATAGCTTTATTCTGTCTCTGCTGATGCTGTCAGACCTGCTGAGATTTTCCAGCAGTTTTAATCAACATTCATGTTGTTTTACAGAATACACAGATGCATATTTCATGCATGTGCTCCAGCAAAGTGTTGAAGAGAAATAAGAAAAGTGCAAAGCTGTGTGTTCTTGTAATTTCACCTCAGTGGCACTATCGTTACCTAATGATAAGTATTTATCAAAAACATTTTCGAACTCGATCAGCCTGTTTTACTTATAATTTGTGTGTCGCTAGCTGTATCCTTGGTAGTCCACGACTTCTCAGTTCTGTGCAACTTGGACAACATTATAGTTGTTCTGGCAACAAGTCCATTTAAGGACTGGAATAAACGATGTCAAGCAAACTGTCTGATGCAAGAAAACCTTGAGACCATTGAAACAAATAAAAATAACTTAAAATAAGAATGTACTTTCAAAACTGGAGTTGACTAGTAACTGCTGCACTATTTGTGATATTACTTTGCAGATTATTCAATGTGTGTTATGAAGATATTGAATGAGGATATCTAAGAGAACATTGCTGTACCATGACACATAAAACAATCTAAACTATGTCTTGAGATTTGATTGTGTTACCCTACAGCACAATATGTTATCTGAAGCTCTGGTGATTGCAGTTTATCTGGTCTAACAGTATCTGTCAAGGAAGCTTTATCAAGATGACAATGGTGATCCAATAGGGTACTTTTATCATCAGTGATGACCAAATGCATGATCTGTCAGGCATCACCCTGAAGGAGGCTTGTGGTGATTGTCCCTTTAAGGACAACACAGCAGAGTAAGGCCTGTGTAACCAATTGGGTCTTTGAAAGTCTACTACACTCTATGGGCCCGATTTTACCATTGCATCGCACCCATTTTCGGGCCCGAAAACTTGATAAAGTTGGATGTGAGGCGATTAACGTGATCCGCACCTGCGCAGATGCCCACTTTACCAAGGCCCGAAAATGGCCGTGATCCAAACCGCACCTGGAACGGGTGTAATGGCAATTTAAATGCATTTAAATTGAATTAATGGGCTGCCCGTCCAACTTTACCAACATTTCCCCCTTTATCATCGCGTTCGCCCATCCAGATTCGGCGCAAAACAGATATGTTCAGCAAAGGTCTGTTTCAGGCGCTCCAGCTTCTGAAGAGGTAAGTTCAGAGCTTCTAACGGCTCTCTAACTCAGATTGGTGGTGAAGGGGGGAGGGAGGCAAACCAGATCATTCTTTGGTGGGGGGGTGCAGAGGGAGGCGGGCTAGATCATTCTTTGGTGGAGGGGAGGGAGGAGGGCGGCCCAATCATTCTCTGGTGGGGGGGCAGGGGAGAGGGGGTGGAGGAGGGAGGCCAGATGGATCTCTGATGGGGGGGCGGGGGGGCCGCTGCCAGTCTGCAGGCGATCAGTGGGGGCAAAGGTTCGCAATCGGTCTGGGTAGCGGGGCGGGGGGTGTGTGGATAAGGGGGACAGTTATGTTGTGGGAGTAAGGCGATGTCTGTGGGGGCCATCGCTCCCGGGCCGTTTTATCGTTTTTTTGCGGCCCGGGAGCGATGTGACAGGGGCGGGTTTTTCGATTTTTCTTCTCACTGCGCATGCGCAGTTCAAAGCTCTGATCGGAGCTGCAGCGGTTCAGGTGCGATAAGTCCCGCCCACAGTGCGATTCAGACTCGCAATTTCTTTTTCAGGCTAAGTGCGTATGGGGGTGCCTGAGAACAGGTTTCCAAGTTGGACCTGAATTGCGCCCAGATTCAGCACTTAGAATCAAAATGGTAAAATCGGGCCCCTGTATATCTTTTCGTCTATACAATGCTTCCCTATAATCTGGGAAATATAACAGGCCCCCTTGTACATGAAAGTGGGATGGTCTCTCACATTGATGGGTTGCTATGTTTTTTTAGGTGTAACACCAATACATAATAAACACTTCCTTTGCTCTAATATTTCAATTTTTCCTTTCAGTGTAAAGATCACTTTCTCCTGAGCTTAAATTCTTTCTCACAAAGGTTATTAAGGTTTGTTAGGAATTAACAGTTTTTTAACTTTCAAAATTATTGTATTGTGGGCTGAGACAGTTACTTAATTTCTTTAAGTTGTGCCTGTTTTAGTCATACATCTAAGTGCTAGGCACAAATTTCTCTCAAATATAACAACAATTTCTTTACTATTTGGCAAGAGCTGAGTGACAATAGTTGAGTGACAATAGTCTGGCTAACAGAGGTGCAACTGGAGAGAATAGGGCATTAAGGCTTGAATTTTCACATTTTTACTCAAACTTATTCATCTAAGATTTTATGTTCCTTTCAAAAGAGACATGCCATCATCTATTCCGCTTCTGAAAGGAATGAATACAAAATTAATGATGAATTAATAAATAAAATAACTAAACAAGGCTAGATGGAAACTACAGCAGGTGGTGTACCATAACTGTAACATATGGGAGTTTGTGAAAAGCATTATGTTTCCAGAAAATCATATCTGTGGTAGGTGTCTTTGACTTCAGCAGCCTCGCCTCAGCATTGTTGAGCCAGAGTCATTTCAGAGCATCAGAGAGGAGAGAGATATACAGGACACTGTGTTCCACAAAATAGTCTCAACCCTTAGGTTCATTAGAAATTCACAGTTAATTAGTCCATGCAAGACAGAAGGATGGGACTGTAAGTCAGGCGGTGATAGTGTAGCCTCATCCCTTTACTTTGACTGATACATACAAGGCACAAGGGCTGCAAGGTGGATAAGCAACCTGCCCCTGGAACCATGGTGCAGGAAGTCATTCAAGTGGCTGGAGTGAAAGGGATTGTGTATATGATAAGGGATGGTATAATCAGGGGGATAGATACTGTAGTCTGCAGCTACAACCAGACGTTATGAACGAATGAATGGTATAGTTAGAACTAGGATTAATGTTCCCCTGAGAAAGTTAGAGGAGTTAGAGGTCCAAATTAAAGTGCAGAACTTCAAAGGTTATAATCTTTGGATTGTTGTCTGAGCCTCATGTCAATTGGCAGAGAGTCAAGCAAATTAGAGAACTAAACGCATGACTCAATAAATACTGCGGGAAGAAGGAGCTTTGATTTATGAGATACTGAGTACTGAGGAAGCTATTCCCATAGGGATGGATTGCATTTAAACTGAGCTTGGATCAGTGCTTTAATCAATCAAACAACTAAGGCTGTAGAGAGGGCTTCAAACTAAAAGAGTGGTGGAGAAGTTAGGTAGAGGAGTATTTAGAAATCCAAGAAGAAGATTTAAGGCGATAAGAGTTACAGAGCAATTTAAGTAACGGCAAGCAGAGTGAAGCAGGAAAGGAGTTCATCGGTAATAATGCAACAGGGAATAAGGTCCATGCAAAGAATTGTAGTAGGAAATAAAATTAAAGGCTCCTCATCTGAATGCACAAAGCATTCATAATGGTATAACAAATGGTATAAATAAAGATAAATGGGTTTCATGTGATCACCATTACAAAGACATGGGCTGAAATTCTCCAACCTCACCGCTGGGATTCTGCAGCCCCGCTGCAGTGAATGGAGTTTTGACTGAGTGCCAAATTCTCCATTCTTGCTGCCAGCAGTGACAGGGCATACAAGATTGAAGAATTCCAGCCATGGTTGCAAGGTGACCAAGGTTGGCAAACACAAATATTCAAGTGGACACAACACTTAGAAAAGACAAGAAAAGGAAGAGTAGTAGCTTTGTTAATAAATGATGATGCAAGGACAGTAGTTAGAAAAGATCTTGGCTCCAGAGATCCAGAAATAGAATATAAGTAGAGGTCAGGAATAGCAAAGGTCAGAAAATTCTGGTGGGTGTAATTTATAGGCCTCGCAACAGTAGTTTTATGATCGAATAGGATATGAAGCAAGAAGTAATTGGAGCATGTAAAAAAGGCAAGGTCATAATCATGGGGGTATTAATCTAATTGTGAGGTTTTTCAGGTTATGATATTTTGGAACTGTGTCTTTAAATTTAGGTTATGTGAAAGGGATCATGTCACTATTCCAAATTACTTTATTAGTTTATTTATTAGTGGCACAAGTGGGTTTACATTAACACTGCAATGAAGTTACTGTAAAAATCCCCTAGTCATCACACTCTGGTGCCTGTTAGGGTATACTGAGGGAGAATTTAGCGTGGCAATGCACCTAACCAGCATGTCTTTCGGACTGTGGGAAGAAACCGGAGCACCCGGAGGAAACCCATGCAGACACGGGGAGAACGTGCAGACTCCGCACAGTCAGTGACCGAAGCCAGGAATCAAAATTGGGTCCCTGGCGCTGTGAGGCAGCAGCGCTAACCACTGTGCCACCGTGCTGCCCCTATCCTGCCTGATCGAAAACCTGAGGGACCTGTAGAACAAGGTACCAAGTTCTCACACCTGGAAACAAAAGTCAAGGACAGCTATGCTAACAATAAATAGAATTGCTGACTTCAAATGTTTGGGTCAGAAGAGAAAAGAAAGGGAGGAAAAGGAAAGTAATTGGTGCAGTCAGCAGAGAGAGATGAGGGTGAAGGTTCTTTACAAGCTATCAAAGCCAGATGGGAGGGAGATGATCTCTACCTGAAGAGACTTATTCTGCAACCATCTATGGAATCCAGGAGATTCATCTTAGCATGTCAGGAAGAAGAAGAATCACAGGCACAGGCTTTACTGCTGGTAGTGGATTAACTGTGTACAGTTTGTTATAAGGGCTTTAATTCTCTGCTAAATATAAAAGAGAAAAGCTTCTTTTTGTACTTTTAAGTGTAAGTTGTCTCGAATAAATAATGTTTAATCATTGGTGTTTTTAGTCATTTATTACAATAAAAATCTTTAAAATGTTTAATCTTGTGTCATCCTTTTCAGCTATTAACTGGAAGTTCAAATTCCTTTTTAGACATTATTGATCTCTATCTGGTTTGTTACAGGCTTTAATCTTCCTGCAGGCTGGACAAATTAAATTGGCAAAGGTAATCTGGAAAATGAATTTGTATAATATTTTCATAACAGCTCCTGAGATAAATACATTGTGGAACCAACTCGGGAAAGATCTATTTTAGACCTAGAGGCCTTTAGAGGCAGAGTTAATTAGTAATCTCATAGCAAAAGATCCGCTTAAAAAAGTAATCATTACATAATTGAATTCCATGTTCCATTAAAGAGCAATGCACTGAAGTTCAAAACAAGAATCTTAAACTTAAACAAAAGGCAATTACATTGGTATGAGAGGAGAGTTAGCTAAGGTTGATTGGGTAAATAGACTAAAAGAAATGATAGTATATAAACAGTGGGAAACATTTAAAGAAATGGTCGAAAATGTTCAACAAGAGTGCATTCTATTTAAAAACAAAATCTCAATGAAAAAGATCCATCTTTACCTTAGCAGAGAAGGATAGCATTAGGTTAAAAGAAGAGGTTTGTAATGTTGCATGTATGGCCGTAAGTTTAAGGATCAGTTCTTAGAAACCAGCAAAGGGAGACCAAAGCGTTGATAAAAACTGCAATAAAAAAAAAGAGTCAGCATCTTCTTCAGTTCTCAGTCCAAGGCAGATCCAACCCTAGCACCACAACCTCCATTACAGATAGAGCAAGGAGGCAGATCTTGAATCTAGAACAGAAAAATGCTGGAAAATCTCAGCAGGTCTGACAGCATCTGTGGAGAGAGAGTAAAGCCAACACTTCGAGTCTAGATGACCCTTCGTCAGAGCTCTAAACGTTGGCTGTACTCTCTCTCCACAGGTGCTGTCAGGCCTGCTGAGAGTTTCCAGCATTTTTCTGTTTTTGTTTCAGATTCCAGCATCCGTAGTATTTTGCATGAATCTACCCCAGCTGGAACAGGACTATTGGCATCAATCTGATCCACACTGACTGTCCATCAACTGGCCCCTCAATGAGTCCAAGTTGCTATTGCAACATGCACATTTATATGCATGTTGTAGTCTTGCGCTATGGATAGTCATGGTGAAAGGATCCAAATTCTTTCTTTCACATGGTTGGCCAAGAATCTCTCCATTCTTAGAATATTACAATCCTCCTCACCAGTGAGGTTTTCTGGTCCTGCTGATGTGAATGGTTTGCCAGCTCCGCCACAGGTCGCTGGAAAATTCCCACCTTCGTATCTGCTTTTGACATATTTTGGAAGGATTTACAAGTTAATACCCTACCTGTTTGACCCTGCAATACACATTCCTTTACCATTAAGTCCTGGGATGGGACTTGAACCAGGAGCTTCTGGCTCAGAGTCATGAATGCTACTTATTGCACTACACTTCCAAAAGTGTAAACTAGCCAGGAATACAAAAAACACTTTGTGAGACCTTTACCGTATATAAAATGGCGAGTAGCTAAATTATACATTTAGTTCCTTAGAGACAGAGACAGAAGAAAGTTTCATGGATAATGAGAAAATAACAGAGACATTGATAGAATAATTTCGTTATACATAACGAAAGTATGTATACTTAACAGAAATATAGGTTAATAAGAATGAGGAATTGGAATGATTAATATCAGCAGGAAAACATATATTGGTGAAACTTAAGAGGTTAAAGACCAATAATTCCCTGGACCAGATGGCTTATATCATAGGATTCTAAAAGAGATAGCTGTAAAAGTAGTGGATGTACCAGTTATGATTCACCAAAATTTCCTAAATTCTCAGCAGATAGGCAGTTAGCAAAATCAACATTGCTTTTCAAAAAAAAGAGGGACATACAAAATGTGCTAGCATGACATCAGTTGTGAGAAAAATGCTGGAATCTATTACTGAAGGCAGTCTTCGTGCACCCAAAAATCATACACGAGCAGAAAAAGTCAACATAGCTTTAGGAAAGGGAAGTCATGTTCAACAAATATATTAGGGTTTTTTAAGAATGTTACCAATAAAGTTGACCAAAGTGGGCCAGTAAATGTAGTGTACGTGGATTTCCAAAAGGCATTAAGTTATCACCCAGAAGGCTAATACACAAGAAAAGTGCTCCTGGAGCTGGGGGTAATATATCAGCATGGACAGAAGATTAGTTAATGGACAAGAAACAGAGAATAAGGATAAAAACACAAAATATCATAAGATTTAGGAGCAGGAGTAGGCCATTTGGCCCCTTGAGCCTGCTGTATCTTTCGATAAAATCATAGTGAATCTGTTGATACACTTTCCTGTCTGCTCTCCATAACCCTTAATTCCCTTATCAATTAAAAGTCTTATCTAACTCAGCCTGGAATCTAATCAATGATCCAACCTCCACTGCTCTCTGGGAAAGAGAATTCCGCAGACGATCGACCCGCTGAGAGAAAACACTTCTCCTAATTCCTGTCTTGAATGAGAGACCCATTATTTTTAAACACTGTCCTAGTTCTCGTCTCTCCTACAAGGGAAAAATACTCTCAGCATCCACCCTATCAAGTCCCGTCAGGGTCTTCATGTTTGAATAAGATCATCTCTCATTCTTCTGAACTCCAATGGGTATAGGCCCAAACTGCTCAACTTTTCATCATAAGCTATCCCTTCATCCTAGTAATCAGTTCAGTGAACCTTTTCTGCACTACTTCTAATGCAATTATATCATTTCTTAAATAAGGAGACTAAAACACTGTACAGCTGTAGCGACACTTCCCTACTTTTATACTTGATTCTCCTTGCAATAAATGCCAACATTCTATTTGCCTTCCTAATCACTTGCTTATCTGCATATTTTTGTTTGTGATTCATGTACCAGGCCACCTGGAGTCCTCTGTACTGCAGTCACTCCATTTTGTCAGAAGGGTGTGACTGCCTTCTGGAGCAAAGTGCTGAGGTAACGTTTTCCATTCCTGATGCATCAGTGTCCAAAGCTCGGCCTCCAGCTCATTAACTTTGAGCCAGAGTTTCTCCAGCTGGAGATAATTACTGCTGATGTGGTTGCTGTATCACACTGGTGTCCACCATCACCCAATTACTGCAGCTGCAAGACGTCACCTGCCCTGTCACCTTTATTGTGTTTCAATTAACTCATTAAGTTTAGAAATAACACTCAGTTATCACTATCTGCTTCTGTTAATTATCTGTATTCACACAAGGAACACAGATAATTAACATGCAGGTGGAACAAAGAATTAGGAAGGCGACTGGTATGTTCCAGCCTTTATTTCAAGGAGTACAAGAATGAGGAGTCTTGCTGCAATTGCGAGACTGCAATTGGAGTAGTGTGTGCAATTTTAGTCTCAATATCTAAGGATGGACATGTTTGCCTGGAGGTGCTGCAGCGAACATTCACTACATTGGTTTCTGGGATGAGAGGGTTGTCCTGTGGTGAGGGGTTGAGTTAATTGGGCTTGTGCTCTCTGGAATTTAGAAATAGGAGAAGTAATCTTATTGAAACATCCAAGATCTTGAAGGGGCATGACACTGAGAGATTGTGTGGCATTCTCCAGCCTCCCCGCTACGTGTTTCTTGGTGGTGTGCTATTCTCTGGTGGTGGGATTCTCTGGTCCCGCTGCTGTCAATGGGATTTCCCATTAGAGCCACCCCACGCCATCGAAAAACCCACAGGTGTGATGCACTGTCAGCAGGACCAGAGATTCAACTCACCAGCGAATGGTCAGAGAATCCCACCCATTGTTTCCCCTGGTTAGGGAATCTATAATATCGGTAGGACTAAGATTAGGAGAATTGTTTTCACTTTTGGTGGCATGAATCTCTGGAATGCTCTCCCACAGAGGGTCTGGATATTTCGCTGTTGTGTATATTCAGCGCCGGGATAGATTAATTATTGATATACAGGGAATTGAGGGGTATGGGGAACGAGCAGCAAATTGGAATTGAGACTGAAGATCAGCTAGAATTCTACTGAATGATAGAATGGACTCAAGGGACCGAATGGTCTACTCCTGCTATTATAGCACATGTTTTTAAATGGATGGGTGTCAAAATACTGCAATTAAGCTTAATCCATCACCTTCGCAAGTCCTAATACATTTAGTGATTTTAAATTGATGAGAATACTGTTTATTTTTAATCAATCCATCTTATAAGCAATTAATTGAGTCTATTTAATCTATGAAACTCTACATTCAAATTTTAATTGGATATGCAAACATAAAATGCTTTTAGTAAAGGCTGATCTATTCATTAACCATTTGAAGACTATGCTCTAAGCTTTGACAAATTTAAATTACCATAAATTATTCATTTATTTACCTGATATTGCCAATGAAACTTACAGTATTCAGCATGAAACATCTCATTTACAGATATCAGCAACACTTTTGTGTTCACACTGTCTTATTTGCAACTAAAGTGGGACCAAAATTGTATGGGAACTAAAATGTAGATTTGTCACTTGTCAACCAACCAAAATTGGATGATGAATATCAAGGGAAGCCATCTTAAGTATATATTAATGGTGCACAGAATCTAGCTTCAGTTGAGAACAGACGACTGTCGGCAATCCTTCCATGAGGTAATTTATGCGTTTTAAGCCATAAAGCCTTCCAATATTTGATCTCATTGCTGCCTTCAGTGCTGCAAGAATGTTTCCCTGCCAATATAAAGTACTGCTCTCTCTCACTCTTCAGGTTTCAACCTCTCTCCCATTCAAGGTGCTCCTGTCAGTCAAAATCAAATGGATTTCCTGCCTGCAGTTTGCTGAGCTGCCTGAAGAGAATATGTTTTGTGCTGCTAACTCACTGGATGCCTCGACGTAATGTCCAGCCACAGAAATAGTCTAGATTCCATGCTGACTTGATTGAGTGGGTGAAACCCACCAGCTGTCTGATTAACAATGCAATGAAAGCAACCCCATTGTGCAGAAAATAGCCTTGACCCTGCAGGGGAAACTTGGTAGCAAAGAACTTGCATCATTTCAACAATTAGCACAACGGAAATAAAATCCATAAGATGTGCTTCTCCCAAATAAGCAACAAACCTTTACTTTTGAAGGAAAATTGCACAAGTTCTTTACTCAACTTTGCTCATGAGGCTATCAAGACTCATAGCCACCAAGAAACTGCCAAAAGGCACTGTCACTGGTAAGAAAAGGTTGTCAGCTCAGAATGAAATACCTTGTACTTATATTGCATTTTCACATGCCCAGGACATTCCAAAACTCTTCATAATCAACAAAGCGCTTTTGAAATATAGGCACTGTTCCACTGTAGGAAAATGCAACAACCAGTAATACACAGCAAGCCACCACAAACAACAACGTGACATGCCACCAGAAAATTAACTTTTGGTCATGTTTGTTGATGATTAAATGTTGAGCAGGATGCTCTGAAAACATCCCTACTTCTTCTTTGAATAATGACAAGGAATCTTTCATGCCCACATGTTGGGCATGTGGGCATGCCCACTGGAGCAAGCTGAGAGGGAGTGATTGGAGGCAGCAGTGCTGGTGAGAGATTAATTGAATTGTTTATTTATTTAATTAGTCAGCTCGTGTGTGTTTTTTCTGGCCTTTAGTTTTGCAGTTGTATTTTAAGTTTAAAGTGAAAACTGGAAGTGGGCTGCTAAGGAGTCTGGGAAGGGTTTTTATTTCAACTTTAAAAGTCAGTTACCTGGGAGGTTCCCCCTCATTGTTCCACTGGAGCAAGCTGAGAGGGAGTGATTGGAGGCAGCAGTGCTGGTGAGAGATTAATTGAATTGTTTATTTATTTAATTAGTCAGCTAGTGTGTGTTTTTTTTGGCCTTTACTTTTGCAGTTGTATTTTAAGTTTAAAGTGAAAACTGAAAGTGGGCTGCTAAGGAGTCTGGGAAGGGTTTTTTAAGCGCGTGAAGTATAAAAGGTAGGCTGCAGTATACAGCGGGCAGCGTCGGGAGCGGGCAGTGGAGTGAGTGGGAAGCAGAGTGTGAGCTATAAGGCTTTGGCTCACAGGGCTTAGACAGAAAGGGCGAGGCAGGGGTGAGTTTAATTCATTTTTGCTGTTTCTACCTGGTACTGGCAAGGTATCTAGAGAGGATGGGTGTGCAGGCAGTGCTATGTTCCTCTTGCACTATGTTTGAGGTGAGGGACGACGACAGTGTCCCTGCTGATTACATATGTGGGAAGTGCACCCATCTGCAGCTCCTCCAAAACCGTGTTAGGGAACTGGAGCTGGAGTTGGATGAACTTAGGATCATTAGGGACGCAGAGGTGGCCATAGACAGAAGCTTTAGGGATACAGTTACTCCGAGGAATGAAAACAGATGGGTGACGGTGAGAGGGGCTGGGAGGAAGCAGTCCGTGCAGGGATCCCCGGTGGTCGTTCCCCTTAGCAACAAGTATTCCGCTTTGGATACGGTTGAGGGGGATGACATACCAGTGGTGAGCCACAGTGAGAGGATCTCCAGCACTGTGTCTGTCTCTGTGGCTCGGGAGGGTAAGGGGCAGAGCGGGAGGGCAATAGTAATTGGGGACTCGTTAGTTAGAGGGATAGATAGGAGGTTCTGTGGCAGCAAAAGAGATTCACAGATGGTATGTTGCCTACCGGATGCCAAGGTCCGTGACGTCTCAGACCGTGTTTTCCGGATTCTGAAGGGGGAGGGGAAACAGTCACAAGTCGTGGTACACATTGGTACCAATGACATAGGTAAGAGAAGGGACGGGGATTTAAAGCAGGAATTTCTGGAGCTGGGCTGGAAGCTGAGAGCCAAGACAAAAAATGTGGTCATCTCTGGTACGTTGCCGGTGCCACGTGATAGCGAGTTGAGGAACAGGGAGAGAGTGCTTTTAAACATGTGGTTGCAGGGATGGTGTAGGAGGGAGGGTTTCAGATACATGGATAATTGGAACACATTCTGGGGAAGGTGGGACCTGTACAAACAGGACGGGGTGCACCTGAACCAGAGGGGCACCAATATCCTAGGAGGGAAATTTGTTACGGTTCTTCAGGGGGGTTTAAACTAATTTGTCAGGGGAGTGGGAAAAGGAGTTGTAGTCCAGAAGTCAGTGAGGGTGGTGAGGTATTGGGGAAGGTATCAGGGTCAAGGGTGGGTGCCGGTAGACAGGAAGGTGGGTTGAAGTGTGTCTACTTCAATGCAAGGAGCATCCGGAAAAAGGTAGATGAACTTGGGGTGTGGATTGGTACTTGGGACTACGATGTTGTGGCCATTACGGAGACGTGGGTAGAACAAGGACAGGAATGGTTGTTGGACGTTCCGGGGTATAGATGTTTCAGTCAGTGTAGGGAAGCTGGTAAAAGAGGTGGAGGAGTGCCATTGTTAATCAAGGATAGTTTAACGGCTGCGGAAAGGCACTTCGAGGGGGATCTGCACACTGAGGTAATATGGGCTGAGGTTAGAAATAGGAAAGGAGCGGTCACGTTGTTAGGAGTTTACTATAGGCCCCCAAATAGTAATAGAGATGTGGAGGAAGAAATTGCTAAGCAGATTATGGATATGTGTAGGGGTCACAGGGTAGTTGTCATGGGGGACTTTAACTTTCCAAATATTGATTGGAACCTTTGTAGGTCAAATAGTTCGGATGGGGCAGTTTTTGTGCAGTGTGTACAGGAGGGTTTCCTGACACAATATGTGGATAGGCCGACAAGAGGTGAGGCCACATTGGATTTGGTACTGGGAAATGAACTGGGCCAAGTGTTAGATTTGGTTGTGGGAGAGCACTTTGGAGATAGTGACCACAATTCGGTGTCTTTTGTTATTGCAATGGAGAGGGATAGGGCCGTACGGCAGGGCAAGGTCTACAATTGGGGGAGAGGTAATTATGATGCGATTAGGCAAGAATTAGGGGGCATAAGTTGGGAACAGAAACTGTCAGGGAAAGGAACTAATGAAAAGTGGAACTTTTTCAAGGAACAAATACTGGATGTCCTTGATAGGTATGTCCCTGTCAGGCAGGAAGGAAATGGCCGAGTGAGGGAACCATGGTTCACGAAAGAGGTGGAATGTCTTGTGAAAAGGAAGAGGGAAGCTTATGTCGGGATGAGGAAACAAGGTTCAGATGGCTCGATTGAGGATTACAAGTTACCAAGGAACGAGCTGAAAAAGGGGCTTAGGAGAGCTAGGAGGGGACACGAGAAGTCCTTGGTGGGTCGGATCAAGGAAAACCCCAAGGCTTTTTACTCTTATGTGAGGAATAAAAGAATGACCAGGGTGAGGTTCAGGCTGGTCAAGGACAGTAGTGGGAACTTGTGTATGGAGTCAGTAGAGATAGGCGAGGTGATGAATGAATACTTTTCTTCAGTGTTCACCAAGGAGAGGGGCCATGTTTTTGAGGAAGAGAAGGTGTTACAGGCTAATAGGCAGGAGGGAATAGATGTTCGGAGGGAGGATGTCCTGGCAGTTTTGAATAAACTGAAGGTCGATAAGTCCCCTGGGCCTGATGAAATGTATCCTAGGATTCTTTGGGAGGCAAGGGATGAGATTGCAGAGCCTTTGGCTTTGATCTTTGGGTCCTCGCTGTCCACGGGGATGGTGCCAGAGGACTGGAGAATGGCGAATGTTGTTCCTCTGTTTAAGAAAGGGAATAGAAATGACCCTGGTAATTATAGACCGGTTAGTCTTACTTCGGTGGTTGGTAAATTGATGGAAAAGGTCCTTAGAGATGGGATTTACGACCATTTAGAAAGATGCGGATTAATCCGGGATAGTCAGCATGGATTCGTGAAGGGCAAGTCGTGCCTCACAAATTTGATAGAATTTTTTGAGGAGGTAACTAAGTGTGTCGATGAAGGTAGGGCAGTTGATGTCATATACATGGATTTTAGTAAGGCATTTGATAAGGTCCCCCATGGTCGGCTTATGATGAAAGTGAGGAGGTGTGGGATAGAGGAAAAGTTGGCCGATTGGATAGGTAACTGGCTGTCTGATCGAAGACAGAGGGTGGTGGTCGATGGAAAATTTTCGGATTGGAGGCAGGTTGCGAGCGGAGTGCCGCAGGGATCAGTGCTTGGTCCTCTGCTCTTTGTGATTTTTATTAATGACTTAGAGGAGGGGGCTGAAGGGTGGATCAGTAAATTTGCTGATGACACCAAGATTGGTGGAGTAGTGGATGAGGTGGAGGGCTGTTGTAGGCTGCAAAGAGACATAGATAGGATGCAAAGCTGGGCTGAAAAATGGCAAATGGAGTTTAACCCTGATAAATGTGAGGTGATTCATTTTGGTAGGACTAATTTAAATGTAGATTACAGGGTCAAATGTAGGGTTCTGAAGACCATGGAGGAACAGAGAGATCTTGGGGTTCATATCCACAGATCTCTAAAGGTTGCCACTCAAGTGGATAGAGCTGTGAAGAAGGCCTATAGTGTGTTAGCTTTTATTAACAGGGGGTTGGAGTTTAAGAGCCGTGGGGTTATGCTGCAACTGTACAGGACCTTGGTGAGACCACATTTGGAGTATTGTGTGCAGTTCTGGTCACCTCACTATAGGAAGGATGTGGAAGCGCTTGAAAGAGTGCAGAGGAGATTTACCAGGATGCTGCCTGGTTTGGAGGGTAGGTCTTATGAGGAAAGGTTGCGGGAGCTCGGGCTGTTCTCTCTGGAGCGGAGGAGGCTGAGGGGAGACTTAATAGAGGTTTATAAAATGATGAAGGGGATAGATAGAGTGAACATTCAAAGACTATTTCCTCGGGTGGATGGAGCTATTACAAGGGGGCATAACTATAGGGTTCGTGGTGGGAGATACAGGAAGGATATCAGAGGTAGGTTCTTTACGCAGAGAGTGGTTGGGGTGTGGAATGGACTGCCTGCAGTGATAGTGGAGTCAGACACTTTAGGAACATTTAAGCGGTTATTGGATAGGCACATGGAGCACACCAGGATGATAGGGAGTGGGATAGCTTGATCTTGGTTTCAGATAAAGCTCGGCACAACATCGTGGGCCGAAGGGCCTGTTCTGTGCTGTACTGTTCTATGTTCTATGTTCTATAACAAAGCAAGTATAACATTCATACCTCCAACACTGTAACTGCACTTGGACCCAGAATATCTGAGTCAGAGGTGAAAGAACTACCACTGAGCCAAGGCTGATACTGAGAGGGATGTGGGGAGAGATACAAGAACATGAATAGTTTCTTCAGTGAGTTGAATCATAGGTATGGAAAGAGCACATGATGATGAGGATGTGTGGGTAGCCATAAATATGGGGAGGAGTTTGGAGTGGAGTTTGCATATTCTCCCTGTGTCTGTGTGGATTTCCTCCGGGTGCTCCGGTTTCTTCCCACAGTCCAAAGATGTGCAGGTTAGGTGGATTGACCATGTTAAATTGCCCCTTAGTGTCAGGGGGACTAGCTAGGGTAAATGCATGGGGTTGTGGGGATGGGGCCTGGATGGGATTGTGGCTGGTGCAGACTCGATGGGCTGATGGCCTCCTTCTACACTGTAGGATTCTATGATTCTATGAGAACTTATATGGAGAACTTACATGGAGCACGAGTGCAGAACGGTAGTGTTTCAAAGGCAAAAATGCAAGGGCAGCTGAAGTGGAAATTGTAAGAATTGAGAATGAGGGGTTACTCAGTGCAGAGACTGAGGTGAAAGGACAAAGTACAGAGCATTCATGCTTGTATCCAAAGGTGGAATAAACACCATGTTGTAAATGTTCATCTTCCCTGTAGACACAAAAATCTGCCACCCACCAGTTATGGAAAACATCCAATATTCATTCTTGGAATGAAAATCAAATGAGTTCCATAATGGATGAGTGATTACTGACCAACTGGTGAAAACAAAGATTTAACTCAATTTCTCAGATGGCTATGATGAGGTAGCCTAACTCAGCTTACTAAATCATGAAATACATTTCTTGAAAGGGATACCTTATTTGGCTTTACATTTTTATAATGGAAATTTCAATTTTGTAGATATAATAGATTTTGTACTCAACCTATTAAACAAGCAGACAGAAAGGTCCATCAACTTAGACAACATTTATCAACAAGTGAGTCCATGAAGGCACATAAGCTACCAAATTACTCCTTGTGAATTTTATATTTCACATTTTTAAATAAATTATTAAAGGAGGAATGTAGCTTTTATCCTTTTACTAAGAATAATGCTCATACTTCAATGGAGAAGAAAGCATATATTTTCAATTAGTTTAACACAATACAAAACATCCAGTCCTACCTATCTTCAGATGGAAGCAAAATACTGCTGATGCTGGAATCTGAAACAAAAACCGAAAATGCTGGAAAATCTCAGCAGGTCTGACAGCATCTGACAAACCTGAAGGTCATCCAGATTTAAAATGTTAGCTCTATTCTCTCTCCACCGATGCTGTCAGACCTGCTGAGATTTTCCAGCATTTTCCGTTTTTGCTACCTATCTTCACTTTGTTTCTCTTAGTAAGAGCAATAGCTTTTACAAAACTGTATTGCACTGTGTTATGATAGGGGCGATATTATGGTGCCTGCAAGAACGGGAAACGTGCGGGGTGGAGTGACTCACTGAGGTGGAAGCTGAATGCTGAATGCATCTGCGTTACACCTGAGACAGAGTACTCATAAAACCACCACTGGACATATGGAACTCCACAACAGGCATGGTTGGGATGAAGAGATGCAAAACCTTTAACCCGAAAGATTTGTGCACTGTCATGCACGCCTCATAATCTGGAAGGACACACACCTGGAGAGAACCTCTGTGGAGGAGGAAGGATTCACAAACAGTCCATCATCACATCATTACACCTCAACCCACCACAAGTGGAGGCACTCTCACATCATTCGGTACACATTCGCTATTAGATTCAGAGTCTCAAGCTGGTGAGTAAGTCACAGATGAGCCCCAGCAACTGTTGAAGGCATTGACATTTGGAAAAGTGAAAACTCAGGCCCACACAGAGCCTCAGGCCTCTGGAGGCATCAGCAACATTGCAGCTGCTGAACGTGGAATGAGAGGTGACGTAACGTCTAGTGGAGGTGTCAGAAGCAATGTGTACCAGAGATACACACACATCTGCAAAGCATTGCCTTGACCATGAGCTCAATGCGGCAGTGACAAAGCAACAGGGGTTGAGGCATCTGGAGTCTCCACCAGATGCTCATCCTTCTCTGGTCAGCAGGGAGGAGCACATGTGTCTTGTAAGGGAAGAGAAGAAGCGCCCTCTATATATATACATATATATATATATATGGGTGTTCCTCAGGATGCTCCGAGTGTGGACAATGGCTCCTCAGTTCCTCTGCCAGTGACTCCAGCACCTCCAGTAGAAACAACAACAGGAGAGAATCCTGCAACTGAGCCTCTCAGCAAGCCGGGACCCTCCAAGCTTCAGGCGGTCTGAAGGTGGCTGAAGATTGGCTGCCAAGATAATTTCATGCCATGGGGAAGCCCAGTCAGCAGTTGGCCTCCACTTCAGCTGCCAACACAGGGGAGGTATCTCTTAGATCTAGAACAAAGAACAGGAACAAAGAACAAAGAAAATTACAGCACAGGAACAGGCCCTTCAGCCCTCCAAACCTGCACCGACCACGCTGCCCAACTCAAATAAAACCCCCTACCCTTCCGGGGACCATATCCCTCCATTCCCATCCTATTCATGTATTTGTCAAGATGCCTCTTAAAAGACACTATTATATCCGCTTCTACTACCTCCCCCAACAGCGAGTTCCAGGCACCCACCAGCCTCTGTGTAAAAACCTGCCTCGTACATCTCCTTTAAACCTTGCCCCTCGCACCTTAAACCTATGCCCCCTAGTAATTGACTCTACCACCCTGAGAAAAAGCTTCTGGCTATCCATTCTGTCCATGCCTCTCATAATCTTATAGACTTCTATCAGGTCGCCCCTCAACCTCCGTTGTTCCAGTGAGAACAAACCAAGTTTCTCCAACCTCTCCTCATAGCTAATGCCCTCCATACCAGGCAACATCCTGGTAAATCTTTTCTGTACCCTCTCCAAAGCCTCCACATCCTTCTGGTAGTGTGGTGACCAGAATTGAACACTATATTCCAAGTACGGCCTAACTAAGGTTCTATAAAGCTGCAACATGACTTGCCAATTTTTAAACTCAATGCTCCGTCCAATGAAGGCAAGCATGCCGTAAGCCTTCTTGACTACCTTCTCCACCTGCGTTGCCCCTTTCAGTGCCCTGTGTACCTGTACACCCAGATCCCTCTGCCTATCAATACTCTTAAGCATTCTGCCATTTGCTGTATATTTCCTCTCTGTATTAGACCTTCCAAAATGCTTTACCTCACCATTTGTCCAGATTAAACTCCATCTGCCATCTCTCTGCCCAAGTCTCCAACCGATCTACATCCTGCTGTATCCTCTGATGGTCCTCATCACTATCCGCAACTCCACCAATCTTTGTGTCGTCCGCAAAGTTACTAATCAAACCAGTTACATTTTTCTCCAAATCATTTTTATATATTACAAATAGCAAAGGTTCCAGCACTGGTCCCTGAGGAATGCCACTTGTCACAGCCCTCCATTCAGAAATGCACCCTTCCACCGCTACCCTCTGTCTTCTATGATCGAGCCAGTTCTGTATCCACCTTGTCAGCTCACCTCTGATCCCATGCGACTTCACCTTCTGCACCACTCTGCTATGAGGGACCTTGTCAAAGGCCTTACTGAAGTCCATGTAGACAACATCCACTGCCTTACCCTCATCAACCATTTTCGTCACTTCCTTGAAAAACTCGATTAAGTTAGTGAGACACGACCTCCCCTTCACAAAACCATGTTGCCTCTCGCTAATACGTCCACTTATTTCCAAGTGGGAGTAAATCCTGTCTCGAAGAATTCTCTCCAATAATTTTCCTACCACTGATGTAAGGCTCACCAGCGTGTAATTACCTGGATTGCTCTTGCTACCCTTCTTAAACAAAGGAACAACATTGGCTATTCTCCCACATGCCAGATGTTGATTTGCCCTCAAACACCTGCCCCCAATCTACATTCTTCATTCTACATTCTTCAGTTCCTGCCTAATATTGTTGTACATTATGTACATTAATACTGAGATACAGGCTATTGGACTAGACGGGATTGAGGTTAATAAGGAGGAGGTGTTAGCAATTCTGGAAAGTGTAAAAATAGATAAGTCCCCTGGGCTGGATGAGATTTATCCTAGGATTCTCTGGGAGGTTAGGGAGGAGATTGTAGAGCCTTTGGCTTTGATCTTTATGTCATCATTGTCTACAGGAATAGTGCCAGAAGACTGGAGGATAGCAAATGTTGTCCCCTTGTTCAAGAAGGGGAGTAGAGACAAACCTGGTAATTATAGACCAAGTCTCCATTGCACTTCCCTCATTTCCCCTTGCCTCTAGTGCAAGGGGTTCCTCATCCTGTGCTGTCTGCTCAACCCCTCCTCCACATCCTCCCCGAAAGTTGCCCCTAATTATGTCCTCATTATTCAATGCCATCCTTTGCTAGAGTGCTAGATTGTACAGGGCACAGCAGGCCACTACGCGGGGTACTCATTGAGGAATACTGAAGATGTCCACCAGCTCAACCTCGGCACCAAGATTTCACCTTCAGCAGCCCAGTGGCCTGCTTGGTAGGTATCCAAATGGACCTGTAGCAGATATTGTCCTTCTCTACTGTTGTGATGTGGGTATTCAAAGGGTAGCTCTTTTCCCCCTGAGAATTGCTTCCTGAAAGTGCTTGTTGCATGTGGGACTCCATTAATGTGTAGCATCATGGCTACTTCCCAGGATCCATGCACACACCTGAAAGAGCTGCTTTTGATAATCACAAATCGATTGTACATTGATGGAATGGAAACTCCTTCCATTGATAAATCCCATCAGCTGGTCCTTGGCATGTGTACGCGATCAGTGACACTTTACACCTGGTGGAATCCAGCAATGGCCCAAGCTGATGACCTTCTCTGCCTAAATGGTCTAGTCGGTTCAGTAGCGTACTTAGTCAACTGCCCTCTTATGAGGGAGGAACTTAAACAATTACAATCACCAGGGAAAGGGCACTGAGAAAATTATTAGAGCTAAAACCTGACAAGTCCACAGGGTCTGATAGACTTCATCCTGGGTTCTTGAAGAAGTAGCTGCTGAGATAGTAGATGTATTGATTTTGATTTTCCAAAATCCCTTAGATTCTGGAAAGGTCCCATCAAGTTGGAAAATAGCAAATGTGACTACTCTATTCAAGAAAGGGGGAAGACAGAAAGCAGGAAACTACAGAGAAGTTCGCTGTCAGCAGGAAAATGCTGGAACCTACTATTAAAGAGGTTATAGAGGGGAGTTATTTTCTAAAGTTTATTTCTTAGTATCACAAGTAGGCTTACATTAACACTGCAGTGAAGTTACTGTGAAAATCCCCTGGTCGCCACACTCTGTTACCAATTCGGGTACACTGAGGGAGAATTTAGTCACTGCACCTAACCAGCACATCTTTCAGACTGTGGGAGGAAACTGGAGCTCCCGGAGGAAACACACGCAGACACGGGGAGAATGTGCAAACTCCACACAGACAGTGACCTAAGCCGGGAATCAAACCCGGGTTCCTGCTGCTGTGAGACAACAGTGCTAACCACTGTGCCATCGTGCCGCCCATTAGGTTGGAACTTTCTGGCTATTCATACCAGAGGTATCTTCCAGTTCTGCCATTGGCATAACATCACCAAGGGTTTCAATGACAGGTGCGCTCAATGGGAAACCTGATAGACAAAGATCCCATTGCCAGCCAATTAGGAGCCAATTAAGAGCATAGCAGGGTTGCTCTTCAAAAAATCAGTGCTATCAGGCAGAGTCAACATGGTTTTGTGAAATGAAAATCTTATTTGACTAATTTATCAGTGTTTTTTGAGGAAGTAACAAACAGCATGGATAAAGGGGAACCTGTGGATGTGGTGTACTCAGAGTTCTAGAAGGCATTTGACTAGACTACTACACAAAATAAGAGCTCATGATATAGGGATTAACATATTAGCACGGATAGGTGATTAGTTGGATAACAGAAAACAGAGAGTAAGCATAAATTGGTCATTTTTGGGTTGGCAGGATGTACCAAGTGGAAAGCCTTAGGGATCAGTGTTGGGGCCTCAGCTATTTAGAATCCATATTAATGATTTGGATGAAGGGATCAAATATATAGTTGCTGAATTTGCTGACGACACAAAGATAGTCGGAAAGTAAGTTGTGAAGTGCACATAATGGGGGTAATTTTCCTGTCCTGCCCGCCATGGAAATCATAGTGGGTGGGAGGGTGGACCATACAAAGGTCTGTTGACCTCGAGAAGGATTTTCCAGTCCCAGGGCTAGCGTGGCTGGAAAATCCCACCTAATTTCTCTGCAAAATGATAAAGGCAGATTAGGTGAGTGGGCAGAAATTTGGTCATTGGAGCATAATATGGGAAGATGTGAATTTCTCCACATAGGCAGGAAGAATAGAAAAGCAGCCTATTATCTAAATGGAGAGAGATTGCGGAACATAAGGAAATCACAAGCAGTTAATATGCAGAGGCAGCAAGTCTTTGAGAAGGCAAATGCAATATTGTCATTTATTGCAAGGGAAATGAAATGTAAAGATATTTTGCTATAGTTGTACAGGGCATTGGTGGGATCATGTCTAGAGTACTGTGTATAGTCTAGGTCTCCTTATTTATGAAAGGACATAAATCAGTGACCAAAAGGTAAAGTCACCATAGTCCCAGATGAGCATATGCTGCTCTCCCCTTTAAGGGGGAGAGCTGACAGGTGGTGGTTTAGCCTGAGGATCAGCACACCTCAGGCAAGGGGGAAAGATTGGGAAGGCGGGTCTTCATGAATAACCTCAGCTGGTACGGGATTTGAACCTATGCTGTTGGCATCACTCTGCCTCACAAACCAGCTGTCCAACCAACTGTTATAAATCCAGTAAAAATCCTCCCAAAGTAACTGAAAGTGTGAGCTGAGAAACTAGGCATTTGAAACCTCTGTGAAGAGGGCAACAATAGACTATCTCCTTTAGTAATGAGATTTAAGTTTGTGAAATCAATTAACAGCACAAATACCTGGAAGGCAATTAAAGTTTGACTGGGTGAATCCTATGTCAAATCAGGCAGAGAATGAGAAATAAAGAGAGTAAAGGAATGATTAGGTTTAAGAGAGGAGGAAAACAGAAAGGAAAAAAAAGATTTAACACTTTTAAAATCTCCAGAAACAATTCAAAACCTGTATGAAAGAGAGTCAACACTTGTAACAGTAAATTCTTGGTGCCAAAAAAGGTGACTGGCAGTCAATAACACTCACCTCGTTGTTAAAAGGGCGATGATCTCGTAATGACTGGGCTTAACTTCCTGTAGCGAGTGTATGAGATCAAGCTCCAAAGCAGGAGAGGAAGTACAGTACAGGAATAGGCTCTTCGGCCCTCCAAGTTTAAGGACTGGAATTTTTTTTTTTCGCAAAGATAATGGTGGTGCATTCCAACTTGCACAGCAACCTTTGAATAATTAATTCCATATCTGCTCCATGCTGAAGTCGATGTACCATTTGTCCAGAAAAAATACAGCGCCATTTGCCTTGCCATTAATATGGCAGCGATTATTTTTTTATCCAAAACATTTCAGGATGTGTGCTGCAGGCAAGAGACATGTTATTGTTCTTCAGTAGCCATCAGAAAATGGTGCTAGGCCTTCTGGGCAATTGTTTTTTTACTATTGTCAAGCTTGCTGGGTCACTTTGTAGGGTATTAAGAGTCAACCACATAATTTGGAATTGGAGTCACATATAGGCCAGACCAGCCAGACGTGCAGGTTTTCATCTCTAATGGGCATTAATGAAACAACTGGGATTTTAAAATAATTTTGCAGCTTTCATGGTGATTTATTTTTATTGTCTACAAATTACTTGATTTATTGAATTCAATTTTCACAATTGCCTGAACTAATGAACTCTAGGCTGTTAATCTGGTAAAATAACTGCTGCACACACTATGGTAAAGAGAAAAGTCAGGAATTAAATTGATTTTTTTTAACTCCCAGAACTCAATCAAAAAGACATTTTTCAAAGTAATTTCTTTAAAGTTAGAATTCAGTCACTGTACAGAATTGAAGTGTGCCACATCGTTTCAATTGCTAGAAGTTGTTAAACTTTAATTTTAAGGGCCTTCTGGTGAAGTCACTCTCTATTCTGGCTGCAATGGCCCTGCTCATGTCATTTTTTCTGTCTCTACAAAGGGGATATTTATGACAGGAGCTGAAATGTCACCGATGGAGCAGAATTAATTTCAGGCAGACGTAAATGGAAGTTGCCTTGTCCTTTGCAAGAGAAGTTTTAGCTTTTAAAAAGTTCTCCCCTTTTTCTTCCATCTCTGGAGAGCACGGCTGAGTCACACAACGTGCAGATTTTTAAAAAAAATTAGACGATTTTTCTATGTCCCATGTCCCAGACCACCCATTTACATGTACGTGCTCCCCTATGGTCTGCAACACGCTAAAGTCTTGTCAATGTCAAGGCCATTTACGGCATGCCCTGAGATCATAGAGAAAACTTCATTATTGCCATTTTCCCTTGCACGATCTTCTTTGACTTTAAAAGGCTATAGAATAAGCAGTTCAATAGAATGTGCTACATATAAACAAACATTTATTAAACAGATAAGCACAGATATACTACAGAGTAACAGTCGATTCAGGCTTAATTATCACTTCTCGGAAGATGGAGAGCAAAGGTTGGTGGATAGCCAAATGGGGGTGATCTTCAGCCTGTGTTCATTGTCAGAGGGAACTACCACATGGGCTGACAATCCGGAGAGAATTGGGAAATGCGATTCTTTCTGGAGAAATTGAGCTCCGCGATTTTTCCTGCCCCTCTCCGATGATGTAGCAATGATGCCCACAAAGGGCGGGAACCTCATTTTAATAGATTTGATTAAATTTCAATCTAATTAACATTCCCTCCGCACATGACCCACCCCCTCCCCCCACCCCCCATTTGCCATGTTCTCAAACCTTGCCGAAGTATCGCCACGCTTGCAAGGTTTACAACAGGTATCCCCAGAGGGATCCCCTCGATAGGTTCACATCGAGGGGGTTCCTCTGAGGCTGTAAGAGTCAGTACAGCTCCTAGGGAGAGGGACGTGCCTGGACAGTGCCCTGGCACTGATAGGTTGACACAGTGCTGACCTGGCAATGCCAACCAATTCTGGAGAAAGTGCCAGGGGCAGACCCAGCGTGAGCCTCATGGAAGGGGTGCGACAGCATTCAATGAAGGGGGGAGGAATGAGGCACATGCCGGCGAGTACTATCGGGGTGGAGGAGAGGGCGATGCCAATGTTAATCGGGAGGGAAGAACCCTTTAAAAAGGATGTCCCAATCTCAGTGTAACCGGATGGGTATGGAAGTGACATAGCTTGGCATGGGAGAGTATGAGGGGCCATGGAGGTTGGCTGGCAGAGTGCCTTAGCATGGGGGAGGAGGGCGGGCACAAGGAAGATCTTTTGAAATTATATTTAAAAAGGATCTCTCATGCAGATTATGGTTCATGACATTTCAGGCCTGACACTGTGAAAATTGTGGAGAACTAGGACATGCCTATCAAAGAACAAAGAACAAAGAAAATTACAGC
Source organism: Mustelus asterias (assembly GCF_964213995.1). Classification (NCBI taxonomy): domain Eukaryota; kingdom Metazoa; phylum Chordata; class Chondrichthyes; order Carcharhiniformes; family Triakidae; genus Mustelus; species Mustelus asterias. The sequence continues at coordinate 60,289,743 of NC_135803.1, read as the reverse complement.
ACAGGAACAGGCCCTTCGGCCCCTCAAGCCTGCACCGACCATGCTGCCTGACTCAAATAAAAACCCCTACCCTTCCAGGGACCATATCCCTCCATTCCCATCCTATTCATGTATTTGTCAAGATGCCTCTTAAAAGACACTATTGTATCCGCTTCCACTACCTCCCCCGGCAACGAGTTCCAGGCACCCACAACTCTCTGTGTAAAAAATCTGCCTCGTACATCTCTTTTAAAACTTGCCCCTCGCACCTTAAAACTATGCCCCCTAGTAATTGACTCTTCCACCCTGGGAAAAAGCTTCTGACTATCCACTCTGTCCATGCCTCTCATAATCTTGTAGACTTCTATCAGGTCTCCCCTCAACCTCCGTCGCTCCAGTGAGAACAAACCAAGTTTCTCCAACCTCTCCTCATAGCTAATGCCCTCCATACCAGGCAACATCCTGGTAAATCTTTTCTGTACCCTCTCCAAAGCCTCCACATCCTTCTGGTAGTGTGGTGACCAGAATTGAACACTATGTTCCAAGTGCGGCCCAACTAAGGTTCTATAAAGCGTCAACATGACTTGCCAATTTTTAAACTCAATACCCCGGCCGATGAAGGCAAGCATGCCGTATGCCTTCTTGACTACCTCCTCCACCTGCATTGCCACTTTCAGTGACCTGTGTACCTGTACACCCAGATCCCTTTGCCTATCAATACTCCTAAGGGTTCTGCCATTTACTGTATATTTCCTATCTGTATTAGACCTTCCAAAATGCATTACCTCACATTTGTCCGGATTAAACTCCATCTGCCATCTCTCCGCCCAAGTCTCCAACTGATTTATATTCTGCTGTATCCTCTGATGGTCTTCATCGCTATCCGCCAACCTTTGTGTCGTCCGCAAACTTATCCTCTTAAAGAAGCTGGCCAGGCTGAGAGTGCATGATGCAGGCTCATGACCTGAACCAGATCACAGCCTTAAAAAGCATCCCTGAAAATTGGAAAGCGCAGGAAGGGTGGGGAATCCCAGAATCAGATCCGGACTGCCATCTTCACCCCTTCATTGTGTCTCCCTGACTCCATGAAAATCCAGCCCTTTGTCTCAGTTTGTTAATCATAGAATCCTATAGTACAGAAGGAAGCCATTCGGCCCATCGAGTCTGCACCGACCACAATTCCACCCAGACCTATCCCGATAACCCCATGCATTTACCCTGGCTAGTCCCCCTGCCACTAAGGGGCAACTTAGCATACCCAATCCACCTAACCCACACATCTTTGGACTGTGGAAGGAGACTGGAGCACCCAGAAGAAAACCACACAGACATGGGGAGAACATGCAAAATCCACACAGACCGTGACCCAAACTGGGAATCGAACACGGGTCCCTGGTGCTGTACCACTGTACCACCGTGCCATCTTAAAGCAACAGCATGATGATATCCTTTCACTGCCTTCAAAATAAAGACCAAATACCTCGGCAAAGCATTATATAATTATTTGCCAGTATCTATCTTATTCCACCATGTCAGTGCACAACTGCCTCAGCAACATTAATACCATGGCAACCTTCACATCATGGAAGAACTCCAAAATAAAAAGGTTATTTTGTAAAGCCATTCCCGTTCTTTGCATGGGAATAATAAAATGCTTCAAATTGAAAGCTTAAAGGCAGTTTTCTTTGCATCAGTTCACTAGAGAAAATCACACACTAAGCAAACTTTCATCTGCAGCTATAATGCCAAGGAATGCAGAAGTCACACAATGACCAAACAATCTCTGGAAATGCAGCCACCACTACTACAGAATCAATCCCTTTGTTGTTGTGTTCAGATGACACATGTCATGGATTCAGTGAGTACATGGCTTTGATATGCAGTAAGTTGGCATCAAACAACTTTGTTAACTTTTGCTCAGCTCTAACATTTATTATTTATTTACTGTTTGATGTCCAGTGGTGTCGATCAAAGACAGAAGTGAGATTTAGGTTGGACACACTGGTAGATCAGAACCTGGTCACTTTGGAGAAAAATAAAACAGTAAAAAGGTGGAGGAATATTAAAACACTTCCATAATTAGAAAACTAAAAACAAAAATATATTTTTTCAGTTCTGTCATGGGATGTGAGCATCACCGGCAAAACCAACACTTGTTGTCAATCCCTAATTGCTCCTGACAAGATGGTGGTGAGCCACCTTCTTAAACCAGTGCAGTCCATCTGCTGTAGCACACCCACAGTATCACTGGGATGGGAGTTATAGGATGTTGATCCCAATACAGCGAAGGAAAGTCATATAGTTCCAAGTCAGGATGATGTGTGGCTTGGAGGGGAATCTGCAGGCGATGGCGTTCTCATGCATCTGCTATCCTTGTCCTTCTCGGTGGCAGAGGTCATAGATTTGGAAGGTGCTGTCGGAGGAGCCTTGGTGAGTTGCTGAAATGCATCTCGTTATGGTACACACTACTGCTATTGTGGGTCAGTGATGGAGAGATTAAAGGTTTAAATTGGTGGATGGGGTATTGATTGTGTGGGCTGCTTTGTCCTTGATGGTATCAAGGTTCTTGAATGTTGTCAGAGCTGCGCTCATCGAACCTTAGAAACACAGAATAACAGGAGGGCATTCTGCATTGACTCTCTGAAAGAGCATCATACCCAGGCCCACCCCCTGCTCTAAACCTGTAACCCACATATTTATATTTACAATGGCTAATCCACCTAATCTACACATTTATGGACACTAAAGGGCAATTTAGCATGGTCAATCCACCTAACCTGCACATCTTTGTAATGTGAGAGGAAACTGGAGCATCCGGGGGAAACCCATGCAGACACATGGAGGATGTGCAAACTCCACACAGTTACCGAAGGCTATAATCGAACCTGGGTCTATGGCGCTGTGAGGCAGCTCCGACTGAGTGTCTGTTTTTCATTCATTCCAATGTGGAGTGTGAAATTGTGTGTACTGTGGAAGTCAGGGCAGTTTGATCATTATGAAAGGAGTTTCATCATTGTCTTGGGAGGGTTCCAGATTTTTTTTAAATCTAACCAAGAAAAATAAAAAATAAATTGTGTCTTCAAAATGTACATCCTCGTAACAAGTCTTGCCACACTCCTGTGATAATGTTGAAGCAGCCCCTGGTGCCCGTGCCTGCCTTGGTGCAGCTTTGAAGATGTGAAGATATAACACTGGGATGCAGTTCAGTTCTGCAAGACTGACTGCTGATGGATGCTTTCAAAAGCCTTCTTGAAATCAATGAAGTTGATAACTAGTGGCTTCTGATACTTTAGGCTCTGCTCTAAGATCTTCCTGAGTGTAAATATTTGCCACTTCAGAAACCTGCCTGTTATTTTCAAAGGATACTGTCTACTTCTGCTTTCATAGAATCCTACATTGCAGAAGGAGGCCATTCAGCCTATCGAGTCTGCATCAACCACAATCCCACCCAGGCCCCATCCCCACAACCCCACGCACGTACCCTAGCTAGTACCCTGACACTAAGGAGCAACTTAGCATGGCCAATCAACCTAACCCGTACATCTTTGTTGAGGAGCACCATGCTGTTGCTCTTGCCAGATAGTGATAGCAGGGTTGTGCCACTCCAATTGTTAGAGTTACTGAGGTTCCCTTTCTTTGGCACCTTGATGATTACTCCTTGCCTCCAGTCATCGGGGATATCCTCCACAGTCCAGACCTTGTTGAACAGGTGCATGAGCTCTGTTGTGATGGTGTTCTTGCCATGTTTCAATAGCTCTGCTTGTGTCTTATTTATCTTAGTTGTCTTATTATTCTTCAAGATCAAGTTTGCTGGTGACACCACCCCATAGTGGGTCGGATCTCAAACAATGACTAGACAGAGTACAGGAATGAGAGAGAGAATTTGGTGAATTGGTGTGGCAACAATAATCTCTCCCTCAATGTTAACAAAATGAAGGAGATTGTCATCGACTTCAGGAAGCGTAAAGGAGAACATGCCCCTGTCTACATCAACGGGGACGAAGTAGAAAGGGTCGAGAGCTTCAAGTTTTTAGGTGTCCAGATCACCAACAACGTGCCCTGGTCCCCCCATGCTGACACTATAGTTAAGAAAGCCCAGCAACGCCTCTGCTTGCTCAGAAGACTAAGGACATTTGGCATGTCAGCTACAACTCTCACCAACTTTTACAGATGCACCATAGAAAGCATTCTTTCTGGTTGTATCACAGCTCGGTATGGCTCCTGCGCTGCCCAACACCGCAAGAAACTACAAAAGGTCATGAATGTAGCCCAATCCATCAGGCAAACCAGCCTCCCATCCATTGACTCTGTCTACACTTCCCGCTGCCTCAGCAAAGCAGCCAGCATAATTAAGGACCCCACACACCATGGACATTCTCTCTTCCACCTTCTTCCGTTGGGAAAAAGATATAAAAGTCTGAGTTCACGTACCAACCGACTCAAGAACAGCTTCTTCCCTGCTGCCATCAGACTTTTGAATGGACTCACTTTGCATTAAGTTGATCTTTCTCTACTATGACTAGCTATGACTGTAACACTATATTCTGCACTCTCTCATTTCTTCCTCTATGAACGGTATGCTTTGTCTGAATAGCGAGCAAGAAACAATACTTTTCACTGTATGCTAATAGATGTGACAATAATAAATCAAATCTCGCACTCTCCTTCAGCATCTAATTGATAACATTGCCTGCTGAGTTAAGTGGATTAATAATTCTTGGAGTTTAGCTGAGCATACATAATGAAGCCATCTGGGAAAGAAAACAAATATGTGGCCATCCATTCTAACTGCTTTTGTGGAATATAGTTCCCAGATAGACTTGTGTGAACCCTGGGCTGAACTCCAAGAATGGCTGATGCATTCAGCTCAATAGGTAATGTGTACATAGTTTCAAAGTCGAATATAAGCTTTGTTTCAGTGACTTTTATTACCTAAAATAAGTCTTTCTTTCTGTAATGTGAATTTTCAATGCCTTTGTTACTATTTGCAGAAAATTAAGAGGTATGAAGTAGATGAAAACTTTTGATATTGATGCAATAAAAAGCTGCAGTTGATTGTCAGTTTAAGGAGTTATAAATTGAACAGATTTTTAAAAGAAGATTTTCAAAGTCTCTGCTTATGTTGTCAATCATTTAAAAGACCTGTCAGGCTTCCAAATTGTTTCTTGGTTCTGTACATGGTGGAAACTGGGAAAGTATATATGAAGCAAAAATGGAGGGTCAGGAAGGGCATTGGGAATATGAGACAGCATGGAGAACGCTTGAGGACATGAAGCATGGGACATTGGAGATATGAGGTGGCATGAAGGGGGCATAGAGGGTGGATGGGTGGTTGATGGTGGGTGAGGAGTGAGGGCTTGAGGATCTAGCAGTCATGGTTTCAAGTGGGCCCATATCTCAGTAAATGGAGGCAGGCTTGCTAGCCTGCCTGCCTTGCCATGTGCTCACCTCTGTTGTTGCCTCCGGCCTGCTGGTCTGCCTGCCTTACCAGCTGCCCACCTCTGTTGCTACCTCAGGCCTGCCTCCAGAGGCAGTGGGCCCAGCTTCTGAATGAAAAGATGGTAGTTGAGGAGCTCCTTAATGGATTCAGATTTGTGGAGTTGGGAACTTTCCCATCTCTTTCACAAAATTCTGGTCCCAGATTATTCTGCTGGATCCCACTGTTCTCGATGTATTGGCAAGTAAAAGTTCTCCAAATCTTTACACTCTGTTTATTTATGGAATCAAGAGCTTATTCAAAAACTCAATTAAGTTAGTTATCTCGGCTTGCATGTGTTAGCTGCCCCTGATTCACACCAAGCATTAGTAAATCCTTACTAATTTATCCTAAATTAAGGATAATAATAATTCCAACTTATTGACAATTGATTAAAATATCTTTAAAAATGTTAATGAGGCAATTCAATAAATTTCTTTCTGAATTTGTAAGCAATTCACAGAGCGGGCTGAATGGTAAGTGAAGTAGCCCAAACTAATTGTTTCCATACAAATTGACAAGAAAATGGAAATTATTTTGCAATGTTTACCAGTGACTGCGTGCTGTAAATCAGTGGCATTCAAACAGTTGTAAATGTTAAAATCTTTATTTTGGAAGGAACTGAATCACAAAACATTTTGGAGGTGGCACAGTGGCACAGTGGTTAGCACTGCTGCCTCACAACGCCAGAGACCTGGGTTCAATTCCCAACTTGGGTCACTGTCTGTGTGGAGTTTGCACGTTCTCCCCATGTCTGCATGGGTTCAAAGAACAAAGAACAAAGAACAATACAGCACAGGAACAGGCCCTTCGGCCCTCCAAGCCCGCGCCGCTCCCCGGTCCAGGATTGAATCCTGAATCCAGGATCCCCGCCCAATTTTCCAGCCTATCTACATACCAATATCCTATCCACCGAGCTGTCCCCCACAGCTACGATGCTTTGTTCATTACAACCTATTAACTCACCCCCACCCCCCCATTCCAGACCATGTGATCTCCAGGGAGAGGCGAAAACCCAGAGTGAAAAACCCCAGGGCCAATATGGGGAAAAAAAAAAAAAATCTGGGAAATTCCTCTCCGACCCCCTGAGGCGATCGAAACGAGTCCAGGAGATCACAATGGCCCTGATCGGAAAACCCTATTCATTTCCACTTCCACGAGATACAAGGAACAATTAGCCCGCGCCGCTCCCTGGTCCAAACTAGACCACTCTTTTGTATCCCTCCATTCCCACTCCGTTCATATAGCTGTCTAGATAAGTCTTAAACATTCCCAGTGTGTCCGCCTCCACCACCTTGCCCGGCAACACATTCCAGGCCCCCACGACCCTCTGTGTGAAATATGTCCTTCTGATATCTGTGTTAAACCTCCCCCCCTTCACCTTGAACCTATGACCCCTCGTGAACGTCACCACCGACCCGGGGAAAAGCTTCCCACCGTTCACCCTATCTATGCCTTTCATAATTTTATACACCTCTATTAAGTCTCCCCTCATCCTCCGTCTTTCCAAGGAGAACAACCCCAGTTTCCCCAATCTCTCCTCATAACCAAGCCCCTCCATACCAGGCAACATCCTGGTAAACCTCCTCTGTACTCTCTCCAAAGCCTCCACGTCCTTCTGGTAGTGTGGTGACCAGAACTGGACGCAGTATTCCAAATGCGGCCGAACCAACGTTCTATACATCTGCAACATCAGACCCCAACTTTTATACTCTATGCCCCGTCCTATAAAGGCAAGCATGCCATATGCCTTCTTCACCACCTTCTCCACCTGTGACGTCACCTTCAAAGATCTGTGGACTTGCACACCCAGGTCCCTCTGCGTCTCTACACCCTTTATGGTTCTTCCATTTATCGTGTAGCTCCTCCTTACATTATTCCCACCAAAATGCATCACTTCGCATTTGTCAGGATTGAACTCCATCTGCCATTTCCTTGCCCAAATTTCCAGCCTATCTATATCCTTCTGTAGCCTCTGACAATGTTCCTCACTATCTGCAAGTCCTGCCAGTTTTGTGTCGTCCGCAAACTTACTGATCACCCCAGTTACTCCTTCTTCCAGATCATTTATATAAATCACAAACAGCAGAGGTCCCAATACAGAGCCCTGCGGTACACCACTAGTCACAGGCCTCCAGCCGGAAAAAGACCCTTCCACTACCACCCTCCAGATGTTCCAGTTTTCCTCCCACAGTCCAAAGACATGCTGGTTAGGTGAATTGGCTGTGTTAAATTCTCCCTCAATGTACCCAAACTGGTGCCAGAGTGTGGCAACTAGAAGATTTTCACAGCAACTTCATTGCAGTCTTAATGTAAGCCTACTTGTGACACTAATAAGTAAACTTTATTGAGTTCAGTATAATTTGTTCAGCTTCATTTTCAGAATATAGGCTATAGTGGCAGAAGTGATCCTATAATATAGAATTATAACGCACAGAGTATAGTGGCATACCACTGACATCAATTCATAAACAAATTTGAAATATTCCCTTAAGAAGAAAAACAAAGATGAAAGATATACAATTAAAATTACCACTTCAAAGTGGTGGATGTTAAGTGTAACGTTAGGGTCTTCGAGATATTGCCTGATTCAATGAATAGAGATGGATGTGCATTATTCACCTTTTTAATAATTGTAGTTAAAACATGACAACACTGACACATTTACACAGAATGTCAAACATGGGAAATAATTCCAAGCTTCTGCACAGTAGTGTTATGAAACAAAATTGGACACCAAGCTAAACAGAGAAGAGAAATTAGGTGGCAGGGCATGGGAGGGGTAACCTAAAGCTTGGTCAGTTGTAGGTTAAAAGGTGAGAGAGATGTAGAGATGGAGGAGTTGAGGGAGGTAGTTCAAGACCAAGGGGTATAAATGGCCGAAGGCATAGGGCAGGATCTTGAGCCTACTTTCTCAGTCCGTTTGAATGGCAGCAGGGCTCACGATCAGGCAACACTCGGAAATTGCAAATCTCGCTGGTGAGACAACAATTTCTGTCGTCCCTTGCTGATGATATATTCAGCAAAACATTTGAATATATTTTAATATAATTAAACACCCCCTCCCCCACCAGATATTGACCCCCTCACCATAATTTCAAACCTCGTCAACATGATGGTTTACAACAGGTTCACCCAGACATGAACCTGTCATGGGTTTCTGCCCAGGGGCATCAAGATGAGTATAGCTCCCAGGGGAGGGAGACATGGCCAGGCAGTGCCTTGGCAATGCCCCCTGATGGTGCACCCTGGCACAGGTTGGCGCCATGCACATGTTAACCTGGCAGTACCAAACCTGTGCCGGGGGCAGTGGTGGTCTGTGCGGCAGGCTCATGGGGGAAGGAGGGGACTCATTTAATGAGGTGGGCGGGATACTAGCGATAGCTGTTTGGGTGGGGTAAAGAGGGGAAGAGGTCCAATACAGGGACAAGTGGGGGGAGTGTGGTGCTGGCATTGACTGTTTGGGGGGTGGGTGCCAGCATTGACTGCTTTGCGGGGGAAGGGGTGGAGGAGGGTGGGGTGGGGTGAGCGCCTGAGATTTCTGTGGTGGGGCGGGAGGGAGGTTACGTTTTCTTCTAATCGTGGCACTCTTGAACATGGCGCCCTCATCTCAGCACAGCCGGCTTTACCGATGTGTTGAGGCCCCGCCCCTCTACATGCCCACCTGTTCTTTTTGACAGTGTGTCATAAGATCTGGAGAGAAAAGCGGCCTGTTTCTCTGGATGGAAACACACCGTTTTCCAGCCAGATTCTAGCATTTTCCCAAATTTTGGTAAGATTGCCTTCATAGTCACCAATGGTGGGGTGATGCGGGAAGAATGCAGAAGAGGTGGGAGGTGGAGGACAGAATTCTGAAGTTGTAGGCTTGGATGAAGTTAATGAGTTGAGTACTGGTGAAATAGAGACCATATAGGTTACCAAAGACAACAGTGATGTATGAACAGGACTTGGTGCAAAAGAGAATACAAGCAGCAGATTTTGGATGAGTTGAAATCATTGAGATTTTTATCTTTTCCCACTATATAATAATTTTCTGTGGCTATGGTTGTACTGTACACAATGTTCCTGTGTAAGTGTATTAAACTATTTCAATAATATTTAAGACTCATTTAAATTAAGTTTCACGAATGAGTTGGCTGTAGTGACTTATGAATGAAAATGATGAGAGGTTAAGGTGGAAATGTAATAGATGATTGTTTATTTCAAAGTGCTGAATATGGTGTTACTTGCTTGTTTGCTGATTGACTTAAATATTATTTATTTAGGAAGCTGGAGATATAGTAAAGAGATTTTAGAAGGGAATCATATCACAGATGTGGGAGTGTGGATTTTTGGTCACCACCATATTAAGGAAAAGTTTGTTAACAAATGTTAATTAAAGTTTATTTATTAGTCACAAGTAGGCTTACAGTAACGCTGCAGTGAAGTTACTGTGAAAATCCCCAAGTCACCACACTCCGGCGCCTGTTCGGGTACACTGCGGGAGAATTTAGTATGGCCAATTCACCTAACCAGCACATTTTTGGACTATGGGAAGAAACCAGAGCACCCGGAGGAAACTCACGCAGACATAGGGAAAACATGCAAACTCCACACAGACAGTGACCCAAGCCAGGAAGCAAACCTGGGTCCCTGGTGCTATGAGGCAGCAGTGCTAACCACTGTGCCACTGTGCCACCTGTAGCAAGCTGTTACTTTAGTCGGAAATATTGAAGATTATTTGCATCAAATTGGTGGTTTACGGCCAGATACTGACTGAGCGCACTGGGGTAGGCCATTGGCCAGAGGCCTCTGCAATATCCGATTGGAAAACTTGGCTGCCTTCTGGATTGGATTAATCTGGTATAATTGGGAGAGGGGAAGAAAGTTCCCAAACCGCACAGCAGGAAACAAGGCAGTGATGTCTTGGCAAGGGTTTGTGAAGCAAAATGTACTACTCCCCTTCCTTTCAGCTTGACAGAATGAGAGGGAAATAGCTTTCAGGAACCCTTTGGCTGCACAGCACACACTTGCACAGCCTGGTTAAAAATTGGCAGTCAGGATCTTTTGCACATCATATGCATATGAATTATTTAAATTGACCCACCGCTTGACTCGGGGAGAGCGGGGGGCGGGGCGGGGGGGGGGGGGGGTCACTTCAGCTTCCCACCTGTAAGCCTAGAAAATGGTTGACATCATCCAGGCAGGTCATAGTCCATCAATTTTGGGACTCTACCTCTTCATTTTTACAGGGCACGAGGCTTGAAAAATCACCACATATCTTAATGAATTATTGCTTCTTGTGATAATAATTTTCAACCTTCCCTCCGGATGGTAACTTGACAAAAGTGCAGCCGTTGAAATTTGTGGAACTGAAAGTGAGAGGTTTCAATCCAGAGCATATATTCAGCTTCACCAAATTACTGTTCAGTTGCAGATGCTGATTGACGCAAGTTGTCATCATTCTCATCCAAACAATTACTTCAGATATGTGGTGGATAAAAGAAAACTCTTCATCTCGTAGGCCACAAAAGCAAAATGACTGATGCTGCAAGCTGTGAAATATTATACGGTACATAACCTGGTGATTTGTGGTTGTGCCTTTTCAGCATTTTGTTTTTACTCTTTGATGGCATGTGTGCATCGCTGGCAACCCCAGCATTTGCTTCTCATCCCTAATTGCGAAGGTGGTGAGCCGCCTTCTTGAATCTCTGTACCGCAGCTGGTGTCGGTATGCCTGTAATGTTAGTCTTTTAGGTTAACCTTCTCAAGGCATGGAATTATAGTGGAGCGGTATTTCTGATATCCTAGCTAATGTTCTTCCTTCAGTCAGCAACAACAAAGACAAAATGACTGCACATTCATCTCACTGCTGTTTCTGGGGCATTGCTGTGGGCAAACCGACTGCTTCATTCACCTACGTAACAGCAATGGCTGCAATTCCAACTACACAGCACGGGAAGTACTTTGGGTGTTTCTAAAAGCTCTGCTAAGTGCTGTGTAAACACAAATCTATCTTTTTCTCTTTTTAATGAAACTGCAATGTGCATTTGCATCACAATAAAATTCGAGAAACATCAGAAACACATAGATTGCACTGCAATTTTCCATCGGCTGTGACTGAACGGAAACAATAAATGTGCAACTAAAGTTAGCTTACTTGATTGAAAAGTAGAAGTGCTTGATCATAACCATTCCATCAACATAACTATCTTCAGTTTCACGGGATCCACAGTTTTATAAGAGCTACCCAGTTCTTTTAATATTGTTTGCATGCCATCATTTTTCCTGGCACAGCTTCCTGCTGACAGAATCCTAAACATACTGGGATTATAGCTCTATAAATGGAATGAAAAGTTCACATCAGCATGCTGCCTTAATCTAGCTGTAGCACTTTTTAAATTCAACTTCAGTGGTTCGTGGCATTTCAACACTTTGCTCATAATCATTCACTGGGGATTTAGCTTTAACAAAGCAACAGTTCCTCATGAATTTTCTATTAAATGCCCCATTTTTTTTAGCATTACAATTAGAACATGCTGTTTGGATCCATAAAATAATTGTGGGAATAAATAGCGATGATTGTTTTGTCCAAAAATGTATTCCATTTTTGGTCTCGATATTATAAACATACAGATTCATTGTGCATTATGCTAATTGCTACCAACTTCATAACTTTACATGTTTGTATTGATTGACTTGAATCTATGATTGTTCTTTTTCCCTGAATGAACGAGTTGGCTGAACATGTCAGTCAACAGTTCTTATACTCATAAGATGGAGTGAAAATAATAAGTTGAATGAAATTACTTATCAGATAAATGAACTCCTGTGGCACAAATCCCGAGTAAAATTGTTCAATTTAGTTTTTGTCAGTCAATTTAATGAACACTGTAGTTTATCAGTGCCTTACATTTGTGTTTTTGTTTTCAGGCTGGTTATTTCTTGCCTTAAAATACAATTTTACTACAGCTGAATCAATACTGTATCTTTATTGATGATGCCATACCTCTACAATTTATATTACTTTATATTTCTTTTTAGTTGATAAAGATTATGAAAGAATAATAAGGAATGAAGTGGCTTTGTTTGGATATGACATGAGTTGAATTTACGTCTGGGAGCGGAGGCCTGTTTTAGTGCACCATAGCCACACGTTCTTTTGAAGGAAATCTGATCTTCCGTCAGATTCTCAACGCTGCTACATTTCCCCTGAATTTTTCTGCGCGTCTTGGAATGCCAAGTGTGCAAAATGCAAGGCACACACCCCTTCCCCTCTGAGGTTAGGATCCCCGTTTCAAATGCAGGGTGAAAATTGGATTATCCTCCTCCACACCATTTTTGAACGGCGGTGCTGGGTTTTGGAAGTCCATTAGAGCACACCAGGTTTGTGAGTTTGTAAACAGAATGGAAAGTCTGCTGAGGAGTCTGGAACATACTGAAAGGTATGTGGTGTAAAGTGTTTTCAAACATGCAAATGTCACTCTTGTCTAGCATTATGCCCTCCTCTTATCCCTCCTGCAGATCAAAGGAGATAACTACAAGATGGTGGTAACTGCTACTACTGGTGATTTCATTGTTGCATCTCCTGTGCTTGCATAGGGAGGCTTGGTGGAAAAAGAAAGGGGTGTCAAGGAGTGATGGCAGGCTGGACCAGGATGCTGCAGAGTGAACGGTCTCTTGAGAATGCTAAAAAGGGGAGGGGTCGTTGGTACCACTGGGCTGGAGGTAGCAGAATTGGTGTAAGGTGATTTGTTGGATGAGGAGACTAGTGAGGTAGAAGGGGAGGATAAGGGGAACCCTATCATGTTTCAAGGATGATGGAGGGCAGTAGTGTGCAAAGTAGGATGGAACAGTTGAGGGCTCTGTTAACTACGATGGGGGGGAATCTTCTGATAAGGAAAAATGGAACCTTATTAGAAGAACCTGTATGGAATCTAGGTACAGTAAGAAGTCTCACAGCACCAGGTTAAAGTCCAACAGGTTTATTTGGCAGCATGAGCTTTCGGAGTCTCAGACTCCTTCATCAGGTGAGTGAGGACTTGTGTTCACAAACAGGTCATATACAGACTCAACTTACAAGATAATGGTTGGAATGCGAGTCTTTATAGGTAATCAAGTCTTAAAGGTACAGACAATGTGGGTGGAGAGAGGGCCAAGCACAGGTTAAAGAAATGTGTATTGTCTCCAGCCAGGACAGTTAGTGAGATTTTGCAAGCCCAGGCAAGTCGTGGGGGTTACAGATAGTGTGACATGAACCCAAGATCCCGGTTGAGGCCGTCCTCATGTGTGCGGAACTTGGTTATCAGTTTCTGCTCAGCAATTCTGCATTGTCGTGTGTTATGAAGGCCGCCTTGAAGAACGCTTACCCAAAGATCAGAGGCTGAATGCCCGTGACTTCTGAGGTGTTCCCCGACTGGAAGAGAACACTCCTGCCTGGTGATTGTCGAGCGGTGTTCATTCATTCATTGTCGTAGCATCTGCATGGTCTCCCCAATATACCATGCCTCGGGGCATCCTTTCCTGCAACATATCAGGTAGACAACGTTGGCCGAGTCGCAAGAGTATGTACCGTGTACCTGGTGGATGGTGTTCTCACGTGAGATGATGGCATCTGTGTTGATGATCCGGCACGTCTTGCAGAGGTTGCTGTGGCAGGGTTGTGTGGTATCGTGGTCACTGTTCTCCTGAAGGCTGGGTAGTTTGCTGCGGCAATGGTCTGTTTGAGGTTGTGCGGTTGTTTGAAGGCAAGAATTGGGAGTGTGGGGATGGCTTTGGCGAGATGTTCGTCTTCATCGATGACATGTTGAAGGCTCCGGAGAAGACGTTGTAGCTTCTCTGCTCCGGGGAAGTACTGGATGACGAAGGGTACTCTGTCCGCCGTGTCCCATGTTTGTCTTCTGAGGAGGTCGGTGCGGTTTTTCGCTGTGGCACATCGGAACTGTCAATCGATGAGTCAAGCGCTATATGGAGATCTCTACTGCCTCCCAAAGATACACAAGGCCAACACATCGTATCAGGCAATGAGACCCTGTGCAAGAACCTCTCCGGCTACATCGAGGGCATCCTGAAACTTATTGTACAAAGAACCCCCAGCTTCTGTCGTGACACTACAGACTTCCTACAGAAACTCAGCACACATGGAGCAATTGAACCAGGAGCACTACCCGTCACAATGGATGTCTCGGCACTCTACACCAGTATCCCCCACGACGACGGCATTGCTGCAACTGCCTCAGTGCTCAACGCCAACAACTGCCAATCTCCAGATGCAATTCAACAACTCATTCGCTTCATCCTGGACCACAATGTCTTCACCTTCAACAACCAGTTCTTCATCCAGACACATGGAACAGCCATGGGGACCAAATTCACAACTCAATATGCCAACATCTTTATACACAGGTTCGAACAAGACCTCTTCACTGCACAAGACCTTCAACCGATGCTATACACTAGATACATCGATGACATTTTCTTCCTTTGGACTCATGGTAAACAATCACTGAAACAACTATATGATGACATCAACAAGTTCCATCCCACCATCAGACTCACCATAGACTACTCTCCGGAATCAGTTGCATTCTTGGACATCTCCATCACGGACGGTCACCTCAGCACTTCACTGTACCGCAAGCCCACGGATAACCTCACAATGCTCCACTTCTCCAGCTTCCACCCTAAACACGTTAAAGAAGCCATCCCCTATGGACAAGCTCTCCGTATACACAGGATCTGCTCGGATGAGGAGGATCGCAACAGACACCTACAGACACCCTCATAAAAACAGGATATGGCGCTCGACTCATCGATCGACAGTTCCAACGAGCCACAGCGACCTCCTCAGAAGACAAACACAGGACACGGTGGACAGAGTACCCTTCATTGTCCAGTACTTCCCCAGAGCAGAGAAGCTACGACATCTTCTCCGGAGCCTTCAACATGTCATCGATGAAGACGAACATCTCGCCAAAGCCATCCCCATACTCCCAATTCTTGCCTTCAAACAACCGCACAACCTCAAACAGACCTTTGTCCACAGCAAACTACCCAGCCTTCAGGAGAACAGTGACCACGACACCACACCACCCTGCCACAGCAACCTCTGCAAGACGTGCCGGATCATTGACACGGATGCCATCATCTCACGTGAGAACACTATTAACCAGGTATACGGTACATACTCTTGCGACTCGGCCAACGTTGTCTACCTGATACGCTGCAGGAAAGGATGTCCTGAGGCATGGTACATTGGGGAAACCATGCAGACGCTACGACAATGAATGAATGAACACCGCTCAACAATCACCAGGCAAGAGTGTTCTCTTCCAGTCGGGGAACACCTCAGAAGTCACGGGCAATCAGCCTCTGATCTTCGGGTAAGCGTTCTCCAAGGCGGCCTTCACGATACATGACAACGTAGAATCGCTGAGCAGAAACTGATAGCCAAGTTCAGCACACATGAGGAAGGCCTCAACCGGAATCTTGAGTTCATGTCACACTATCTGTGACCCCCACGACTTGCCTGGGCTTGCAAAATCTCACTAACTGTCCTGTCTGGAGACAATACACACTTCTTTACCCTGTGCTTGGCGCTCTCTCCACTCACATTGTCTGTACCTTTAAGACTTGATTACCTGTAAAGACTCGCATTCCAACCATTATCTTGTAAATTGAGTTTGTGTCTGTATATGACCTGTTTGTGAACACAAGTCCTCACTCACCTGATG
Source organism: Mustelus asterias (assembly GCF_964213995.1). NCBI lineage: Eukaryota > Metazoa > Chordata > Chondrichthyes > Carcharhiniformes > Triakidae > Mustelus > Mustelus asterias. Next base: position 60,273,576 of record NC_135803.1, on the reverse strand, counting down.
AAGGAGCCTGAGACTCCAAAAGCTAGTGCTGCCAAATAAACCTGTTGGACTTTAACCTGGTGTTGTGAGACTTCTTACTGTGTTTACCCCAGTCCAACGCGGCATCTCCACATCATGGAATGTATGTGACAGAGATGGAGAAACTGGGAGAATGGAACAAAATCCTTACCTGAAGTTAGGTATGAGGAAGTGTGATAAAGGGAGTTGTCAACACAAAAACAGGAAATGCTGGATAATCTCAGCAAGTCTGACAGCATCTGTGGAGAGAGAATAGAAGTAACGTTTCAAGTCAGGGTGGAACTTCATCAGAGTTGTGCAAGTCAGTGAGTTATACTGAACACCAATTGATATCCTATCCATAAAAATGGAGATAGAAAGCTCTAGTGGTGGTGAGAGATAGGAACATACAAACAAGGAGCAGGTGTAGATCATTCAGCCCCTCAATCCTGCTCCACCATTTAATAAAACCACTGTTGACATGAAATCTACATCCCACCTACCCTTAATAGCCTAGCAGCTCCTTGCTTATCAAGAATCTATAGAATCATAGGATTCTGCAGTGCAGAAGGAGGCCATTTGGCCCATCAAGTCTGCACCGACCACAATCCCATCCAGGCCGTATTCCTGTAACTCCACATATTTACCCTGCTAATCCCCCTGACACTAAGGTTAATTTAGCATGGCCAATCAACTTAACCCAAACATCATTGGACTGTGGGAGAAAACCAGAGCACCCGGAGGAAACTCACGCAGACACGGGGAGAATGTGCAGACTCTGCACATACAGTGACCCGAGGCTAGAATTGAACCTGGGTCCCTGGCGCTGTGAGGCAGCAGTGCTAACCACTGTGCCACTGTGCCGCCCCTATCCACCTCTGCCTTAAAAATATTCAAAGACTTTGCTGGCACTACCTTTTCAGGAAGAGCTCCAAAGACTCATGACCCTCTGAGAGAAAAAAGGTTCCCTCATCTCCAATTTAAATGAACAACCTCTTATTTTAAATGAACAACCCTAGTTCTAGATTCTCCCACAAGAGGAAACATCCTCTCCACATCCACCCTGTCAAGACACCACAGGATCTTATATGCTTCAATCAAGTCACCTGTTACTCTTCCAAACTCCAGTGATTGCACCAGAACTTGAGGATGCTGAGATGGCCTTGATGGCACAAAGCTACAGTCTCACACTTCCTCCTTTGAGAGTCCCCTTTGGGCTGTGGAAGACGGGGGAGTCCTGCATTTTCCCAGTAATGATTGAGTTGATTTGATTTGATTTATTATTGTCACATGTATTAACATACAGTGAAAAGTATTGTTTCTTGCGCAATATACAGACAAAGCATACCGTTCATAGAGAAGGAAAAAAGAGAGTGCAGAATGTAGTGTTACAGTCACAGCTAGGGTGTAGAGAAAAATCAGCTTAGTGTGAGGTAAGTCCATTCAAAAGTCTAACAGCAGCATGGAAGAAGCTGTTCTTGAGCCGTTTGGTGACCTCAAACTTTTGTATCTTTTTCCTGACGGAAGAAGGTGGAAGAGAGAATGTCCGGGGTGTGTGGGGTCCTTAATTATGCTGGCTGCTTTGCCGAGGCAGTGGGAAATGTAGACGGAGTCAATGGATGGGGGGCTGGATGGATCAAGATGTCTATCTCTCTCATCACGCTGGCCTGGTTAGAGGTTGCCATGGTGGTCACTGCTGGATAGGGGAGGACTGCCCTGCAGTGCAAGAACCAAATAAATTATCTAATCCGTGCCCCATCATGGTAAGTGAACCTTCTATTCACCAAAACGCACCTCCTTCTGAATCTGTCATTGGATGGAGGTGTCATTGACAAGGCCAACATCTGTGTTGCCCATCCTTAAAAGCTGTTTAGAAGGTGCTGGTGTGCGACATCATTGCCCGACTGCAGCCCATGTGGTCTATGGGTGGGAAGGCAATAGCGGGTTGCTGATACAGCCGCACTGAAGGCACAAGTCACAGGGGCTGGCGTAGGACCGGGAGTGGATGAACTTGCTGATGTCATGTCTCTGCTGCCCTTGTCCTTTCACCTGCTGGAGCTCTTGGATCTGGAGCATGTGGCTTTGGGGTCTAACAGCAATGTATTGTTCACAAAGCGCACAGAGCTGCCAATGGGCCACTGGTGGTGGGACTTAATATTGAGGGTGCTGATGGTATGTCAATCATGCAGCCTGCTTCATACTGGATGGTGTCCAGCTTCCTTAGTGCTGTTTCAGCTACGCTTATCCAGGCAAGTAGATAGTATTCCCTCAAACCCCTCACTGTGGACCTTCTTTGGAGAATCAGAAGGTCACGAATTAGTAGCATGTGACCTATTTCTGCATCAGAGGTGCTCACAATCCATCTATTCATCTTTAAGCAGGAGAAACTGTGCACAAAAGCATTAGAGGGAGAAGATGGGAGGGGACATGCCCGATATCCAGCCCCTGACACAATTCCAACAGAGGGCTGCTGAGCTGGCATGGGATGACTGTGCTGGTGGCAATGCCAGCTTCCCCCAAGCAACCAGTGAGGAACCATGTTTAATCTCTGAAAATCTGAACCTGAGGTTGATGCTGTCTACAATGTCAGAGGTAGCCTCGGCTGTTACTGCTTCTCTGTTCTCTCCATTCTCAGTGCCAGTAGGAGGAGGGGGACGCCAGCCCTTGCCTCAGAAGTAATTTCAGGAGAGCTCAGGTGATGACAAGCACTTCTTCACACCTGTAGATCCATCACAGCATTCACCTGCACGCTGCACCAGCCTGGAGATATACACCTCGGCAGATGATATCTTTAGGTTAGTCTTGGGCTCACACTCTGGCGGTCACCACACAGACACATGTCCGCAGCAGGGGGATTGCCAGAGAAAGGCCCTTGCTAAAGCAGAGTCAGATGGTGAGCCTCTGGAAGCAGTCACAGAAAAGAATCTGGAGTTTCAAAGAGACACAGGGGAACTTCAGGCAGAGGTGACAGAGGCTCTCTACAATGTGAGATGAAAGACAGAGGAGTCCATCCATATGGTCTTTGATGTTATGGCTCCTGTATTTAAGCACATGGAGGACTCCATAGGGAGGATATTGGACACTATGGAGACCCTGGTCCAATGGAAAGCAGAGTTTCTGCTGAAAATGTGTTCTAACCTGTCGTCCCTGTTCTATCTGTGGGTAACTTTGCACAGTGGCAAGATGAGAGGGGAATGGTGCACCACAACTTCCCTCCTGGTACCCCTTCTCCTCAAGGAGTCAGGGAGGGACCCTTGAGCAAAGTGAGGAGGAGCGTCAGGTGGTCACCTCTGGGTCTTTCACCCAGGACAATCCAAGGGCATCCATGCATTCCAACTCCCCTCTGGCAGTAACCCCATCACCTTTGAGGGCGAACGCGCCCAGAGCAGGGAGGCCGGGACCCTCCAGGTCCCAGTCCTCCAGACGATGCTCGTCAAACTCATCACAAACAAGAAGGCATAGTAGTCAGTAGGCCACTTCTCCCTCTGCTGAGGAAGTTTTCTAGACAAGTTTTATGTAACTTCTCTGCTTTTCAATTATATATCTGCAGAATGAGAGAGAAATTTTAACTATGCTGATTCAAGTAGTTGCTTGGTAGAACAGAACTTTAGTGTTGCTGGAAAAAGAGACATGTCAAACTTTTCATCTTGCACTGATTTTATCAGGACACTTTGTGAGAATACCAATCTAAGTGGAAAACAACAATTTATACTGTATACTGTCTTCTCATAAGGTATAAACTGGTTTTCTCCTTATTCTAGCAAAATGTCCTGAAGAGGCAAAAAGGCAAGGCAAAAAGCTTTGATGTGTCTTCCTTTCAGCAATAAGCTGAAAGAAACACACATTGGGTCTCAACACCAAGACCAATTGGATGATGTATGGAAGACATTAGCAAGCACTTAGGTTTTGTTTTACAAGTGGGAATGTGCAGCTACTGCTCAAGATTATGCAGCACCTTTAACTTCCTGTGTTGACAGCACTATTTATTTATATGTTTCAATGAGAATGCTTTACATATTAGCAAGCACCCCATCACAAAATATTTGACATTTCCTGGCATTCAGCATCTTTAATGTAATAAAATGTTCCAAGACACTTCACAGGAACATTATAAAACAAAAATGATACCAAGGTACATAAGGAGATATTCGCAGGAACTATACCACCTCGCTCGCAATGGAATCGGAGTGGGCGAAGGTCCGACAATGGAAATCTCCATGGACCTCGGGAGAGAATTTCCAGTCTCGCTCGAGTGAGGCCATAAAATCCCGCCCATTAGACCAGTTAACTAAAAGCTTGATCAAAGAGGTAGGTTTTAAAGCGTATCTTAGGAAAGCAAGATAGAGAGGGAAGGAATTCAAGAGCTTAGGGCCTAGGCAGGGTTGAAACCATGATCACCTGGCAGGGGTGTGCTTCTTGACCTTTTGGCTAAGACCGAGAATCAAATCAAGCCCAAGATGAAGTGCAAAGCCTTTTCTTATCAGCTCAGATCTTATATGTCTCTCTTGTGGGGACCATGAATTGGATTCAATTTGAATTTGAATTGTTTTTTGGAGCAAGCAAGGAGATAGATTGTGGGATCACTTAGCCTTCTCTGTGCATTGGCTTTGTAAATTTAAGAATGGAGTAAATTTTAAAAATAAATAAATAAAAGCGATTAGGCCCCAAGCAACTGAAGGCATGGTCACCAATGGAAGAGAAAATCATGATATTCAAGGGTCCCGAATGAAGTAAGCACAGATATCACTGAGGGTTGTGGGACTGGAGGAGGTTACAGAGAAAAACATGTTGACTTGCAAAATCGAAACGGAAGACCACTAATCTGCAAGTCAACATAGCCACTGGGAAACACAGAAACATCTGCCTGATATGTTACTGATGAATAAAGGTAAACTTCTCTTTCTATAATGCCATAAACAAATACTGCTACACGAGCAAGAGACCAAATAACACCAAAGGGATGACATTTTTCAGTGTTCATTGAAAGGATTTCTGATTTAATTTCATTACTATTCGTGTTAATTTGTGTTATTGAAAGATTTTGAATCCATAGATGTCATTAAACACTTGACTATTCCAGTGTGGCATTTTATCTTGAGCATTGAGCTACATCAGAAGATTAGTTTACCAGCTGTGTCAGTGCACAATTTCGGCCTGAGGTGTAAAGTCTCTGGATCAGTGCACAAGCTGAACATTTCAAATAAGGAAGTGTAATTTAGATATGTCAGCTCCAACAATAGCGTACGTTTTCTCCTGAAGCCAATTAAATAATGGCAAAAGCATATCTATTATGCTCATTAGCATGTTAAAGAACATAACCAAAAGATGTCAAATATAGTGTGATAGTGTGCTTGCTCATGTGTAAAGTATACTGTGATATATATTCATCACAGGAAGCAATGTAATGTCATATGATGCAGTGGCCATCTTAGTTATAGCCTGCGCAGCGATTAGTGTTGTAGCTGTAACAAAAAGCTTCCCTTAAAGATCTGTTTTTAATCTCTGTGCTTGCCTTCAGATTTCTTTGTATTAGTCTTGAAAGAGATAATACAGCAACATATTTCAATAGGTTATTTTTATTTTACTATCTTTGAAATGAAGTTATTTTCTTAATGTTGATGGACATCATTAAAAAAATTGCAATGGGGGATGTTATCAATTTAGTGAATGCTGTATTTATGATATACTGAGAGTTTTCCTGCAGCATTCATCTTGCCAGGACATAGAATACGCCTGCTTTTTTAAAATCAAGTTCCTAATGCAGATTAAATGCAACAATGTTTCTTTCATCTGTTACTGTAATATAACAAATATATTGAAGCAATGGACAAAAATTGGCTGTAAAATGAATAGTGAGCCAAAGGCATTCACTGTAATTCATGCATTAATCAGATCAGCAATTGCAGTTAAGGGCAGATGTGCAGTTAATCCTGAAAATCCAAAAGGTGCTATCTGATAAGTGCCAATCTTCTGCAATTTGGATGAAGATGGATTTATCTGGATTCTCATTCAAATGCATTGAATGGCATGAAGTTCTTGTACTTGCACAGTGGATACGGGCTAAACCCGCCACAGAAAATTAGGTCTGGTCCATCCAGCCTATTTATCTCTTATAATGAAATAACTCTTAATAACTGCCAGAAAGAAAAATTCTCTGGCATTGAAAATGTACTTTTACAACCTTGGAGTCTCATTGTTTCAGCATTTAATTGGTGTTGGAGGTTTCTGAGAGTTCAAGTCTCTTATGGCTTGGTTCAGGAACTAACAATTTGACTACCGCGATGGCTGGCTGGCCCAGCTAGCTTCCTGGCATTGTGGTTGTTATTGTCTGAGGGGGTGATAAGGGAGCAGGCATTCTGAAAGTTTGAGGGAGGCCAATGCTCCACCTTGCCATTGCCATTCCCATGGAGTTGGGACTCAGCATTTACTGTGAAGGGGAATGGACCATCCTTTCCAGGGAAACCAAATCAATGGCCTCAGTGAACCTGAGGTTGTAGCAAGTACAAAATGGAACAATTTTTCATCTACCACTCCCAATGGCAGAACCTTGCAGAAGGGAAAGCAATGTCACTTTAATGGGTACCTTCCTGCCTTAATAGGCTTCTGGGTGACCTTCTGGATTTTGAGCTTCCATGGGTTTCCATGGGTGGGTTTCTTGTCCTGTCAGTGAATCAGGTGGGAAAGTTGCCTATGATATTTTAATGAAGCCTGGGTGTTAAAACCCACTGGGACTTATTTTATGGGATATCATATGAGTTTCAAACTTGTTATGTTAGCCAACTGCTTAATAGTGATTTTAAAAATTGCATTGTGCATTTTTTCTACTTAAAGTTACCCATGTACCAGCAGAGGGAGTCTAGGAGAAATAAACAATCCATGCTTCATCAGCGTGTGCGGTTCTGATTCTGAATGTATCTGACTGATTATATCTTTGTTCCTTCCCAAGAATTAGACACTGGCCACATGTTTAGTCATTAATGCAAAGCAGTTTATAGACCACAACTTTTAGTTTCATTAGCTTTACTAGAGGTGTACAGTACAACGTGTAGCTGATCCAGAACAACTGATTTTCCTTCTGTGCTCAAAATAAAAGCTTTTAGAGAAGTTTTCATCTCCATTGCATCATGCCCATGACATGTGGTGCTGTTAATATTTAGTGGAACAAAACATGTTTCCAAGAAATAGGGTTAATTTTTGATTCTAGGATTTTAACCTTTCTGAAATATGAGATAATTATAAATTATGGTGCAGAGTTTTATTTCCTTTGTGTATAGAGGGAGAGATATTTTTGAGACTGTGGTAAATGGCTTTAACAGCATTTGAATAATTGGTAGTGCACTGTGATGGCTCAGCAGCAGAAACAGCAACTTAAAAAGACAGTGGATCTCTGCTGACTATATTTAGCTGCCTTCACTGGAATCTGTGCCAAATGCATAATAGTTTCAAATGGCATTCATGCCACCATCAATATTTTTTTGAAATGGGACACAGGCTGAATTCCTCTTTAACCAGAAAAAAATATCTGTGGCTATTTCTCTCTTGTGCTTCCTTCCATAATTGTGGCATCACAATTTAAAAAAGAGTGAGTGGAAATGTAATTAAATTATGGTATAACTGTCTAGCTGATGGTGCACAATCCCACGTTGTCTGGTGACAATTCCTAGCACTTCTGGACAAATACTTAGGTCCAAAATGTATGCTTCCACTCCCACCTTAGGGATAGGAGTGGTGTGGTGGGGAGTGTGTAATTAAAAATACACGCTCAGAAACCTCTCCAGTTTCCCATCTGCCTCAACCTGGTTGCAGTTTTACACTGGGGAAGGCAAGGCATCTGATGGGAAGCCCACCCTTGCCCTAATTGAAGCCCTTAAGTGGCCAATTAACGACCACTTTAAGGGTTGCTTTCTGTACCGCCTCAGTTTTTAAGCTGGTGGGTGGAGGCAGCTCGGAGTGGGGGAAGGGGGGAACCTGGAAATGAAGAAAGTTTGATCTCAAGTGGGAAGGTGGAGCAGGGGAGAGGGGTGGGGAAATGGTGCGGGGGGGATCCTCCTTCAGAAGGCTCCTTCACACTGGGCGAACCCTCCCCTTAAGACCAGGTGACTTCTGGCCCTCCTTTCAATCTCACCGCTACCTGGCTGATCCCCCATAACCCTGATCACATCCCGGGCCTTCCCCAAACGCCATGCCCTGGGACCCCCTGACACTTACCTGGTCCTCCAGTTCCTGGGACATAGGCTCTAACAGCTCTGTGCAGTGCTTCTCCTGACCACTACAGTAACATTGCCGTCAGATTGACCGATAGCTCTCCACGGCATGGGCTTCCTTCCCACTGAGGGGGCAGAAGTCCCAGATTATGCCAAACAATGCTGGTGGAGTGTAAAATGGCAGTGGAGCTCTCGGTGTCGGTGGGACGTGTTCATCACTGACTCCTTGGATGGCAGTAGCCGCCACAACCAGTTGAAACATTCAGTCCTTACTCTGTCAACCACACAACTACACCAGTTAGTTATCTTATCAAATTAAATAAGTGTTCTCTGCAAATTCTGGTCAGTAGCCACTGAACAATATGAAGGCTCACGTTTCTACCCGGTTCCCACTTTATAGTATTATTTAATATATATCTCCATGCTATATGGACATCAATCCCAGTGAGATATAGGTAATTCTCTCTGATACAAGCTGAATTGGTCTTATAGATTTAATTGTGCTAGGATATCCTTAGCCCATTAATCATGGGAAGATTGTTCACTGCATATATGTATGTCTTTTGGAAATTATGATGGAACTATTCTTTCTCTACTGCCCAGAGCTGCAGACTAGCAGCTGCTTAGTGTCATTCTTATCCACAAGGAAAATTATCCAAAACAGCAGTCAATACACTCAAGGCTGACATGTCGGCACTGTATAATCATTTGAATAATGAATCACAGCCCTGAGGCAATTTGTCTGGAAAAAGCGCCAACTCAAATTGATTATAAACACAAATGATTAGAGACAGCAGAAATCTTTTTCATAACCACACATCAAAATTTATCCATGCATATGTTTTATAATTCAAATACTATAGATTTTACCAGCAAAATGACACGACAGTATGTTATATGAACGCTACATTGATGAGTGCATTCAGGACAGGCAGAATGGACTATCATTGCTTAGTGTTTTTTGCAGTGGTCTCTTCTCCATCAGTAATGATACTTACCAATTCCTTGAAGAACTGGAGTTTACTATACCCTAAGCCATGGATAAAGATTTTGACTGCAGCTATTCCTCTTCCGAATTCTAAATGTAAATCTACATCTTTCAGGAATGGCTGAGTTCATGTGAGTGGTTTTCTATACTACACGTTGTGACACCAAGATTAATCCTGCCTTGACTGAAGCACATACTAATTACTAGCGCATAAAGAACTAAAGTGTTGAAAATGTCATTCACAATTAACATCTCCAGGTAGTAGCACCATTAGTATTATGCAATAAGCAACAAACAGGAATACTAATGCAACACGAACAGGGAGACATGAATTGATAATGACACTACCACGATATGGTGTATTTCAGTGCACATCTGCCATGCTATTTATTTGAGGTATACAAGCAAGAATGGCCATGCTCAAAAAGCAATTAAACCCACTTTATGTTAGACATATGTTTCTCAACTGGAACTGGACAAATGGCAAACCCTTCTTGTACATGTAATCATTAACCCTGCAACGTTAACATTGCTTATATAAATTCTGTTTTTATCACACTCTAAAAGGATAATTAAGCATAGGTATTGGCTGAGGTTTAGTGGAGCCTGCCAGCGTGGGCTAGACAGTAGGTAGGCTCCACTTAATCGCAGGGGAGGTAATGTGGCCCATTCTCACTGGTGGGAAAACTGACTCTCATTTAATCAGTGACAGGAATGGACCAACATGGGAAACATGCTTGCTGGCTCATAGGTCTCCTTGCTGAACCGCTTAAAGACTATTATCGCTGAAGCCACAAAGAGTTAGTGGTGCTGAGGGATTCTCCGAAACTTGTATGTTCTCACATGCCTCCTGAAGGCCACCCAATAAATCCTGTTGCATTTGCCAGCAGCCTCCCACTGAGAGCCCCTCTTTCAAAGGCACTTAGTGCCCGATTGAGGAACCCAACGTCCCACTGCGAGCGACCGCCCCTGCCCTTGCATCCAGCGATGACCCTTGGTGAAGCCCTCGCTGAATTATTAGCAACTAGTTCTGCCTGTACCATCGACCTGCTGGCCTCTGATTGGAAGGTAGCTCTCCGGGGTAGGATTTTTGCCCTACTGTAGACTTAATTCTTTATCCATGCCACAGGGTCCTGACCACCACACTATATGGATACATAGTGTTTAGTGTATGATGCGCGACAATCAAGCACGAGGTACAAGGCTTCAGCAATTGAAGGCTTTTATTGACAAACAATGAACAAAGAACAAAGAACAGTACAGCACAGGAAACAGGCCCTTCGGCCCTCCAAGCCTGTGCCGCTCCTTGGTCCAACTAGACCAATCGTTTGTATCCCTCCATGCCCAGGCTGCTCATGTGACTATCCAGGTAAGTCTTAAACGATGTCAGCGTGCCTGCCTCCACCACCCTACTTGGCAGCGCATTCCAGGCCCCCACCACCCTCTGTGTAAAAAACGTCCCTCTGATGTCTGAGTTATACTTCGCCCCTCTCAGCTTGAGCCCGTGACCCCTCGTGATCGTCACCTCCGACCTGGGAAAAAGCTTCCCACTGTTCACCCTATCTATACCCTTCATAATCTTGTATACCTCTATTAGATCTCCCCTCATTCTCCGTCTTTCCAAGGAGAACAACCCCAGTCTACCCAATCTCTCCTCATAGCTAAGACCCTCCATACCAGGCAACATCCTGGTAAACCTTCTCTGCACTCTCTCCAATGCCTCCATGTCCTTCTGGTAGTGCGGCGACCAGAACTGGACGCAGTACTCCAAATGCGGCCTAACCAGCGTTCTATACAGCTGCATCATCAGACTCCAGCTTTTATACTCTATACCCCATCCTATAAAGGCAAGCATACCATATGCCTTCTTCACCACCTTCTCCACCTGTGTTGCCACCTTCAAGGATTTGTGGACTTGCACACCTAGGTCCCTCTGTGTTTCTATACCCCTGATGACTCTGCCATTTATTGCATAATTCCTCCCTACAATGGAACTATCTAAACACGAGTACACCATTCCAGACTGGAGGGGTCCCGCCTGAGCAGAGGGTCTTATACCTCTCCCAGGAGGCGGGGCCCGACTGGGATGTGCCATAACAGCATCCACCACAGGTATATTAATCCCACAGTGTAAACACCCTAGCACAACAACAACATTATAACAACCCCACAGTGTCAATACCCTAACCCAACAGCAACATTAGAATAACCCCACAGTGGTAACCAACGATGGTTCACTACAGTGTACATGATGTTTGACCAATCCATGCACCCCCCCCCACCCACTCCCCTCCCCCCTCCCCCCCCCGCCGCCCCCTCCCCCCCAGCACTGCCCCAGAGCACATGACCAGGTGGTGACAGCTTCAGTCACTCAATGGCATTCCTGAGCTCCATCCCAGGCACAGACATTATCTTAACTTTCCATCCAAGGCCTTTTGTTCTACTTGAAGCATCAGGGGAACTTGTCACTGTGAACTTTAAGATAAAGCAAGGGATTAGGAGAGCAATCTGCTCTGAAATCAAAAGTTGGATAAATTGGTGTCCCATGAATTGGGTGCATGACGTCAACCACCTGGTTTTCTGAAACCTGCCCATTTCCAGTGATGTCCAGCTGATGATGCATGAGCGCATGAAGTTCTTCAAATCTACCTTGATTACTCACATACTCGTAAGCTGTATTAAGGAGGCCACAGCCGGCTACATCCAACTATGTATCCAGGTTTCTAACCAATAGGATCTGTATGCTCTAAACCTCTGTTGCACAGAGGAACAAAACCAAGGCTAACTTTAGCTGTTACAATGGTCAAAACATAGCAGGTAGATCAGAATGGATGGGAGGAAAGATAGAGAGGGAGAAAGAAAGGCAGCTGCAACTGAAGATTAGAAAGCAAAGGTGGAAAGAAGACCACTATTTTCAGGATCTGCAGTTCACTAAGTCCAAATGCTTTCCCACATCTACAGTAGAGTCTGTGTTGGGAGATATAAGAAGGTGACAAAGGTTATTCAACATCCAGAGAATCATGTGCCAGAAACAAGAAGTTTGTCTGGAGATAACTGGCTGTGGTGGTCACTACCAACTCTACCAATCCCATGAATGGCAATTCTACACTACAATGTTTTACCAGGTTAGTAAAGGTAAATAAAAGCATAAAATAATTGTACAGGAATTGATGTATTGGTGGAAACCAAACAAAGAATATGATGATTAGCAAGTAGAACATACTCCTACTCTTGCCTTCATGAGTCCACCTCCTCTCCTAGGGGATTTTCACAGTAACTTTATTGCAGTGTTAATGTAAGCCTACTTGTGACTAATAAATAAACTTTACTTTTAACTTTAATGCCCAATATTGCATATCCTGCAATACTTAGAGAGGTTTATTTACATCTGTCAATGTTTACGTTTGACGGTGTTTTCATAGAAATCATAGAAACCTTGAAGGAGGCCATTTGGCCCATCAGGTCTGCACTGACAACAATCCCTCCCAGGCCCTATCTCCGTAACCCCACATATTTGCCCTGCTATTGCCTCTAACTTATTCACCCCAGGACATTAAGAGGCAATTTAGCATGGCCAATCAACCTAACCTGCACATCTTTGGATTAGTTTTCGCAAGGGTATTTCTGCAGATACCTGGGTGAAAGACTTGGGAAATAAATCCCTTGTTGCACTTCCTGCTTCTTCTGTTGTGCTGTCACTGTTCTTCTGCTTCTTCCTCTATTTTATGCAGTAAATCTAGAATGGCACTCATTATGATCTGAGTGCTTATTTAGGGTTAGTATGGTAACATAAGAACATTAGAACTAGGAGCAGGAGTAGGCCATCTGACCCATTGAGCCTGCTCCACTATTCAATAACATCATGGCTGATCTTTTCAGCTCCACTTACCCGCCCGCTCACCATAACCCTGAATTCCTTTACTGTTCAAAAATGTATCTATCCTTGCCTTAAAAACATTCAATGAGGTAGCCTCAACTGCTTCACCCGGCAGGGAATTCCACAGATTTACAACCCTTTGTGTAAGAAGTTCCTCCTCAACTCAGTCCTAAATCTGCTCCCTCTTATTTTGAGGCCATGCCCCCTACTTCTAGTTTCACCCACCAGTGGAAACACCATCCCTGCTTCTATCTTATCTATTCCCTTCATAATCTTATATGTTTCTATAAGATCTCCCTTCATGCTTCTGAATTCCAATGAATATAGCCCCAGTCTACTCAGTCTCTCCTCATAAGCCAACCCTCTCAACTCCAGAATCAACCTCTGCACCCGCTCCAGTGCCGGTATATTCTTTCTCAAGTAAGGGATCCTTTCTCAAATAAGTAACACAGATCAGAAAGAAGTATTTCCAAGCTTCAAAATCCTTTGGAAATCCAAAAAGCATTAATACATAAAACAATGATCTGACTATGGATTATGGATATGTGTGGGGGTCACAGGGTAGTTGTCATGGGGGACTTTAACTTTCCAAATATTGATTGGAACCTTTGTAGGTCAAATAGTTCGGATGGGGCAGTTTTTGTGCAGTGTGTGCAAGAGGGTTTCCTGACACAATATGTGGATAGGCCGACAAGAGGTGAGGCCACATTGGATTTGGTACTGGGAAATGAACCAGGCCAAGTGTTAGATTTGGGTGTGGAAGAGCACTTTGGAGATAGTGACCACAATTCGGTGTCTTTTGTTATTGCAATGGAGAGAGATAGGGCCGTACGGCAGGGCAAGGTTTACAATTGGGGGAGAGGTAATTATGATGCAATTAGGCAAGAATTAGGGGGCATAAGTTGGGAACAGAAACTGTCAGGGAAAGGCACTAATGAAAAGTGGAACTTTTTCAAGGAACAAATACTGGGTGTCCTTGATAGGTATGTCCCTGTCAGGCAGGGAGGAAATGGCCGAGTGAGGGAACCATGGTTCACGAAAGAGGTGGAATGTCTTGTGAAAAGGAAGAGGGAAGCTTATGTAGGGATGAGGAAACAAGGTTCAGATGGCTCGATTGAGGGTTACAAGTTAGCAAGGAACGAGCTGAAAAAGGGGCTTAGGAGAGCTAGGAGGGGACATAAGAAGTCCTTGGCGGGTCGGATCAAGGAAAACCCCAAGGCTTTTAGGGCCGGTCAAGGACATTAGTGGGAACTTGCGTATGGAGTCAGTAGAGATAGGAGAGGTGATGAATAAATACTTTTCTTCAATGTTCACCAAGGAGAGGGGCCATGTTTTTGAGGAAGAGAAGGTGTTACAGGCTAATAGGCTGGAGGAAATAGATGTTCGGAGGGAGGATGTCCTGGCAGTTTTGAATTAACTGAAGGTCGATAAGTCCCCTGGGCCTGATGAAATGTATCCCAGGATTCTTTGGGAGGCAAGGGATGAGATTGCAGAGCATTTGGCTTTGATCTTTGGGTCCTCACTGTCCACGGGGAAGGTGCCAGAGGACTGGAGAATGGCGAATGTTGTTCCTCTGTTTAAGAAAGGGAATAGAAATGACCCTGGTAATTATAGACCGGTTAGTCTTACTTCGGTGGTTGGTAAATTGATGGAAAAGGTCCTGAGGGATGGGATTTACGACCATTTAGAAAGATGCGGATTAATCCGGGATAGTCAGCACGGATTCGTGAAGGGCAAGTCGTGCCTCACAAATTTGATAGAATTTTTTGAGGAGGTAACTAAGTGTGTTGATGAAGGTAGGGCAGTTGATGTCATATACATGGATTTTAGTAAGGCGTTTGATAAGGTCCCCCATGGTCGGCTTATGATGAAAGTAAGGAGGTGTGGGATAGAGGGAAAGTTGGCCGATTGGATAGGTAACTGGCTGTCTGATCGAAGACAGAGGCTGGTGGTGGATGGAAAATTTTCGGATTGGAGGCAGGTTGCTAGCGGAGTGCCACAGGGATCAGTGCTTGGTCCTCTGCTCTTTGTGATTTTTATTAATGACTTAGAGGAGGGGGCTGAAGGGTGGATCAGTAAATTTGCTGATGACACCAAGATTGGTGGAGTAGTGGATGAGGTGGAGGGCTGTTGTAGGCTGCAAAGAGACATAGATAGGATGCAAAGCTGGGCTGAAAAATGGCAAATGGAGTTTAACCCTGATAAATGTGAGGTGATTCATTTTGGTCGGACTAATTTAAATGTGGATTACAGGGTCAAAGGTAGGGTTCTGAAGACTGTGGAGGAACAGAGAGATCTTGGGGTCCATATTCACAGATCTCTGAAGGTTGCCACTCAAGTGGATAGAGCTGTGAAGAAGGCCTATAGTGTGTTAGCTTTTATTAACAGGGTCTTGGAGTTTAAGAGCCGTGGGGTGATGCTGCAACTGTACAGGACCTTGGTGAGACCACATTTGGAATATTGTGTGCAGTTCTGGTCACCTCACTATAAAAAGGATGTGGAAGCGCTGGAAAGAGTGCAGAGGAGCTTTACCAGGATGCTGCCTGGTTTGGAGGGTAGGTCTTATGAGGAAAGGTTGAGGGAGCTAGGGCTGTTCTCTCTGGAGCGGAGGAGGCTGAGGGGAGACTTAATAGAGGTTTATAAAGTGATGAAGGGGATAGATAGAGTGAACGTTCAAAGACTATTTCCTCTGGTGGATGGAGCTATTACAAGGGGACATAACTATAGGGTTCGTGGTGGGAGATATAGGAAGGATATCAGAGGTAGGTTCTTTACGCAGAGAGTGGTTGGGGTGTGGAATGGACTGCCCGCAGTGATAGTGGAGTCAGACACTTTAGGAACATTTAAGCGGTTATTGGATAGGCACATGGAGCACACCAGGATGATAGGGAGTGGGATAGCTTGATCTTGGTTTCAGATAAAGCTCGGCACAACATCGTGGGCCGAAGGGCCTGTTCTGTGCTGTACTGTTCTATGTTCTATGTGACTCAATATCCTTCAAAAATGTATCCATTCGGCCTCTCTACCTATTCGTTAAGTTTTACGCGCAGGTTATATTGTTTTTCCTGTCAGAATGGTGTTGGTGTCCCAATGACATGAGACTGCAATTTCCTTGTATTCCACCAGTTTTCCTTCATCTGAGTAAACTACAGGGTTAAAGTGACCATATGTGGCAGTCCAGTAGGAATGGGGTAGTTGAGATTTTGGAAGCCATTTTAAGTATTTGGCCACCTAATTCCTACTGGGAGGAATAGAAGTACACAGGATAATGTTCCAATTTGGGAATAGTCAAAAAAGATTATATATCGCACTGATACGTGCATTTGTCAGATAATAACAGCGATTTTCACGCCCCATGTGCTCATGTGCAGAACGCATTGGAGCCATGTAGGGCTGGAGAATTGCAGGGTAGGGGCCATAGCGCATTTAGCACCAGGGAGAAGCTCCTTTGGGATTCTCCCAGCCCCTGCCCCCCAACGTAGTCTGGTTCACATCCAGTAAGGCATGAACCAGCTTAGCATATTTAAATAATTGTTTAAATCAGCAGGGTTGGTTTGGAGCAGATTCTCCCAATTACTGAATCCACAGACCATGCACAGCAAAAATCCAGCCTGATTCACTGCTGGTCTCCACAACGAGAGATCAGTCATGATGGCCAAGCGAGGGGGGCCTGGAGGCCATTGAAGTCCCAGGGTGGTTGGGGATAACAAAGAACAATACAGCACAGGAACAGGCCCTTCGGCCCTCCAAGCCCGCGCCGCTCCCTGGTCCAAACCAGACCATTTTTTTGTATCCCTCCATTCCCACTCCGTTCATGTGGCTATCTCGATAAGTCTTAAACGTTCCCAGTGTGTCCGCCTCCACCACCTTGCCCGGCAGCGCATTCCAGTCCCCCACCACCCTCTGTGTAAAATACATCCTTCTGATATCCATGTTAAATCTCCCCCCCCCTCACCTTGAACATATGACCCCTCGTGAACGTCACCACCGACCTGGGAAAAAGCTTCCCACCGTTCACCCTATCTATGCCTTTCATAATTTTATACACCTCTATTAGGTCACCCCTCATCCTCCGTCTTTCCAGTGAGAACAACCCCAGTTTACCCAATCTCTCCTCATAACTAAGCCCTTCCATACCAGGCAACATCCTCCTCTGCACTCTCTCTAAAGCCTCCACGTCCTTCTGGTAGTGTGGCGACCAGAACTGGGCGCAGTATTCCAAATGCGGCCGAACCAACGTTCTATACAACTGCAACATCAGACCCCAACTTTTATACTCTATGCCCCGTCCTATAAAGGCAAGCATGCCATATGCCTTATTCACTACCTTCTCCACCTGTGACGTCACCTTCAAGGATCTGTGGACTTGCACACCCAGGTCCCTCTGCGTATCTACACCCTTTATGGTTCTGCCATTTATCGTATAGCTCCCCCCTACGTTAGTTCTACCAAAATGCATCACTTTGCATTCATCTGGATTGAACTCCATCTGCCATTTCTTTGCCCAAATTTCCAGCCTATCTATATCCTTCTGTAGCCTCTGACAATGTTCCTCACTCTCTGCAAGTCCAGCCATTTTCGTGTCGTCCGCAAACTTACTGATCACCCCAGTTACACCTTCTTCCAGATCGTTTCTATAAATCACAAACAGCAGAGGTCCCAATACAGATATGGATATGACTGGTCAGGGCCCAGGCATTGCCCCTGACAATGCAAATCTGAGCAGGGCCTGAAGAGGGTGGGGCCTTAGCCAAACCCATAGCAGGGCATTGATCATTTGTTGAAGGGGCGGGCGGTGATGTCCATTGCCCCAATGCTGGGATGGATTTGGGAGGGGGAGAGTCATCCTTGTGCTTGCATGATACGGGGTTGGGGGGAACGGTGACCTGGACATTTAGTTATGAGGGGTGAGGTTATTCCTCTGGAGTCAAGGGTCTGGGGTGTTCTTGATGTATGCAGGGGGTCGCAATGTCCGTGGGGTGGGGGAGGGGGGAGGGGAGGGAGCCTGCAACTTAACTTTTAGATCAGGCACCCTTCAGTATCTTTAGATCCCCACTCCAATAAAGTGTGGGAGAATTCAGCGAGATTCCAAAAAGATTTCAAAGTGGGGTTGAATTATGAACTGAATCGCACCAATCCTCCCATTGGGAACCTGATCGGTTTTCTTAGAAGTATTTTGGGAAAATTCTGCCCAATGTCTTGCCAAGCACTTAGAGCCATAAATGTATACCTTCTGTCCTCACGCCTATAGAAATAATTTTAATAATGGTCTTCAGTAAAGGGCAGCAGATAATTGAATAGGCCTATTGGGAATAGAGAAACATAGGAGATAGGAGCAGGAATGGGCCATTTGGCCTCTTGAGTCTACTCCACAATTCAATTATATAATTGCTGATCTTCTACCACACTGCCATTCTCTGAAACTATTCTCATATCCTTTGTTATCTTTAATTCCTAGAAATCTATCGATCTCTGTTTTAATGTACTCAATGACTGAGCCTCCACAGCCTCTGGGGTAGAAAATTCCAAAAATTTACCACCCTCTGGGTGAAGAAATTCCTCCCCATATCAGTCCTAAATGGCCTACCTCTTACTCTGAGACTGTGTTCCCTGATTCTAGACTCCCAACCCAGGGGATACATCCTACCTGCATCCACCTTGTAAGAATTTTCTATGCTTTAAGAAGATTATCTCTCATTCTTCTAAACTCCAGAGAGTATAGGCCCAATCTTCTCAATCTCTCCTAGAAAAACCCTGCCATTCCAGTGGTCAGGCAGGTGAACCTTTGTTGCACTCCCTCAAGTATATCCTTCTATTAACTGATGATGTCACAGACACAGTAATAACCTGCATAAAAAGCAATGACATTTTAAAAGTATATTTATGCCCACGTTAAATGAAATGATAAAACAAATATTGTCTGCATTATTCGGCATACCTCTTGAACTGAGGGTAACAAAAGTGGAGAACAGATTATACTGCCTGAAATTGATGATTTTCTTCATAAATGTAGGACTGGTAGAAAGACCAGTCTCCAGCAATACATCATCGAGGTATAAAGTTCCGCACTCATCTAATATGTATGGCGTTCTCAAAGCTGGAGTGATTTAATGTTTTTCTTCACAAATATGTTCCATTGTATTATGAATGCAGCAAGGACACCCATGTTTGGTGACTAGTTAACAGTAAATGGGACATCAACACAGCACAGAACATTACCTAATAATAATGAATAAAATGCAATAAAAATTAATCATTATTGCAAAAATAATTCCCTGTAATGAGTATTTGCTGCAGTGGCGTACTTAACTAAAACCAACCTGTTCCACAAAGCTGCTTCAAGTAATGAAGATTAACCCTGAGTCACTTCATTTATTTGCATTTCCACTTGACAGCTGGCTGTGTTTTATGCTGACTTCTGATGAAAGTTTTCACTTCCCTTCCTTTATTAATGCAGACTGATTGGATCTATTACCGGCAAATGCATTTTCCAATCCACCCATGCCAGTAATAGTGTTTGCTAAATTTAACAGTCACCGAAATACAAATCCATAAATACGGATTTCTATCTCAATGAACTTGACAAAGAAGAAAAATGGGATTCATTATGCTTTGACTGCCAGCTTCCTTTTCTTTTAGCGAATAAAGTTAGTTCAGGTCTCGGTGTCATTTGTGTGTAAATTTTTTCACCGCTCCCTCTGAATAACATTGAGTTCTATAATACCATCTTCAAGGGGAACATTTGTAGCCATAAAACCGTATAGAGAGGAACAAAGGATAGTTATTGGATTTTTATTAATTATTAACCTTGGGAAAGAACATTGAGCCGTAGTCAAGGGAATTTGTTGGGGCAATTTTCTATGGCTGCTTTGTGCTCGTGACATTAAAACCAGACTTCCATTGTTTATCATCCCTAGCAAGCTCATCGCATATCTTTTTGCCACCATATTTAACGAGAGGAAATCTATTTCATTACTGGTGAGAAAACCATTGGCGTTAATGAGACTAATGAGTATTTATGCAAAATGAGAAAACCCATAATCCAAACTAGAATTAAGGAAGATCTTCATTTATAGAGTATTATGGATGTGGAGAATTTGGATCACTCTTATGAAGAAGCCGGATTTGACAAGCCTGTAGTGTGAACAAATATGCATGAAGTTGAGTTAATTTGTTATGGAAGATATAGAAGGCAACAGACGAGGTTTCCCTGGAAATCAGCAAAGGCCAATGGTGGGCGGGAAAAGTGGTATTGAGCCTGCTGACAGCAATGACGGCTATTTGCACAGTTAGTGCAGCACTTAGTCCCAAAGATTTTCATCCACATGTTCAACGCTATATCATTGATGAAGCAGCCTCTGGTTCACCTGTCCCACCATTACTCAGTGCTCCAATCATTGGGGTTCCACATTTAAAGGCCGCCCCAGCACACACCAGCCACACCTCGTAGGCCACCGGGAGGTGACAGCTGCTAGGAAATCTGCCGCACATGTTTGGATGTTTTCCTGGAGAGACTCCTGGACGCTGTAGAGACCTGTTGTGATATCCTCTACCCCCACGCAGGAAAAAAACCAACGAATAAGGTCACCAGCCCAGCATGGTAGGTGGTGGCAGTGGACATGAGTGCCAATGTCCTGCAGAAGAGGATGGCCATCCAGTGTAGGAAGATGATGAATAAATTCCTCCATTCTGCCAGGATAAGCCACTCTTCTCACCGCTCACTCTCTCACACACATCTTCATCTACCTTGCGGGTTGTGCCCTCATCACCTCGCTGGTCCCACACATCACCTACACATGCCAGTCATCCTTATTAACATCTGCCCTGGCACGTTTCTTGCTTACACTCTGTCCATCCGTCTTCATGCAAGAAAAGTTGGTACGGAACAAGAAGGAGGGATCCCAGATAGGTAGACAGATGCCAGCAATGAAGATCCTCACAGACTAAGAGAACCCTCCAGCTGACCAGGAAGGACGTTGATCTCTCCTGTGCTGATGCTGGAGTCGGTGGTGATAAATCAAGTGAGGATCCAGCGGTGCAACATCCATCAGATAACAATGCTTTGAGTCTCCTGTTTTTCAGGCCCCTGCCATGCAATAATGAACTCTCCTTTCTTTCGCAGACACAATGGGAAGCAGCCAAGAGACTTCACCAGCCAGATCCTCAACTCCAACACTAAGAACAGCACAGAGGAACGATTCACAAGCCCATTAATAGAACCATCATAGCACTCATCTGCCCCTTCCACTAGTGCAGAGACACACACCTTAGTGGGACCTAGTTCTAGTGGAGCCTCAGGGTCACAATCTGGTGAGCACTTCATACTTCCAGACCCGCAGCAGGCAGAGGCAGGGATGACCCTGGATGATGGCACTCAGAGGATTGCTGGATGCCTGGACTCTGCTGAGTCCCTGTCAGGTGACGTGCCTCTGGTCTTGATCATGCCTCAGTTGCTGGAGCTCCAAAGGCAAGCTCAGGAAAATCAGAAAGGGATGTCTGGCACACTCCTTGGGTTGAAAGGCTGCATGGAGGACTCCATCTGCTTCATGTCTGAGGTGATTGTGCCGATACTCCAATGCAATTAGGTCAACACAGCTGGGGTTGTCCTGGCCTCCACATTGATAACCAATCCTTACTTTGCATTCTGCTTGGCAAGACTCACCACCCTTACCCCACACCATGTAACCATGTGGCCACAGCTTTGGCCATTTTACTGCATCCTGCGCTCTCATCTCAGGTGCAGGCATTGTCCCAAGCTTCACCCCAAGGCCTTCCATACAACCTGGTCTATGGGGGGGGGGGGAGCGGGGGGAACACTTGTCAATATGTACCAAAGCACACAGCTAAGGATTAGGAGTGCTCTCACCTCGGGGGCTGTGCCACTGCCAACTCTCCAAGGGAATGAAGTTGCTCACCCAGACAAGCAATGGTACAGTCAACGATTTTGGAAGTCAGGATGCCAATGGTTAAATGCTGAGCAGAAATCAGTGGCACTCAGATCCATAAGGGCTGCTTAAGTAGGCAGAATTTTGTAACTAGTTTGACTCCAGGCATCTCCTTTGAGGTACAGCTGAATGGTAATCATCACTGACATGTCTTTCCATTTGCCTTGTCAATATCCCACCTCCAGAAGCAACATCCCCCACCCCAAAGATTTAAGTAGAACTGTCAGTCCTTGATCTCTGCCCATCCATCCACTGTACTTCCCTTCCCTTTTGAGGAGCTTCCAAGAAGCCCATTCCCCAGCAGCAGAAAGCATCCCCAGGAACGGGGATTTTCACACTTAACAATCTGCCCCAGTTTCCCTCAAGTCAACCCCTTGGCCTCCCCCCACTAGGGCCCCAGTACCCTGGTGCCTTTCACACCAGTATCCTGGAATCTTTCATCCTGGGTAGCCTGGGGTCTTCCCCTCCATGGGCCTGGAGTTTCCCCCATCCCTGGTACCCTGGAGTCTTCCCTCTGACGACCTGGAGATCCCCCTCCAACTCCCAACCTGCCCCAACTACACTCTGGCAGCCTGGAGTTTTGCTCTGGTAGCCTGGAACTTTCCCTTTGGGGCCTGGATACTCTCCTCCTCTCCCCACCCCCCAAGTACCCTCTGACTAGTCTCCTTGTAGCCTAAATTCTTCCCCTGGTACCCGCCAACTAGCCACTTTGTAATCTGGAGACTTGCTCTGGTACCCTGGATTCTTCCTCCACAGTCCCCCAAGAACCCTCTGACTAGTTCTCTGGTTTCCCCCATAGACCCCCAAGTCAAGCCTGGTTGACCCACAGTCAAAGACTGGATATCCCCGTGTCAAAGGTCAGAGTCAGAGCTGGTATCCCAGTCAGAGCTGGTATCCTGAGCCATCCCCATTAACATGTGGAGCCAGTTTGTGAGCTCTGTGCTCACCTCTGAGATCCCTCGGAGTGATGCTCAACAGGTCTTTTTCAGACATTCTTTGACGGGGCTGGGGTAATTTTCTGGCATATGGCCCAATAAGAGATGCAAATGTATTATAATGACATTGCTGAAAGAAATAGGGCCCGCCACTAACAGGGGGAGGGGAAAATCGCGACAATCTTTCACACCGACGTAAAACATGACTTTGGCCATCTCATGATATTTTCCAATCCTGTCGCTCCATGCGAAAGGGAGCAGGAAATCCCAGTGAGGTGAAAACCTCAATATGGTTCTTAGAAAATGTGATAGCAGATTTAACGGATTAAATTGGATAATCCCCCAAAACATGGGGATTGTAGCACACAATTATCCCACATCTGTTCATTGCATCGTTAGCAGCAGATTAATTCTGACTGCTGTTTCACACGATTGCTGCTTGCAGCGCGCACTACTTAAACTGTTCGTTGGGCTCTCTTCTGAAGCATGCTGCCAATGTTATAAGTGGCTAGCATTACATTTAAGAGTTTCAGGCTGCTTTCAATTAGTGGTTCAATCTGATCATAGGAAGTGGTAGGAGTCTTTTGTGAAATGAATCTTTGCCGCAACATATAACTAACATGCAAGAGAGTGCACATCAAGGTTCTCAGACATTTCATTGGAGGCTTGGTTGCAAGGCATTGAGATGAGAGACATTCTCTCACTGTCGCTGACAGGTAGGAGATTCTCAAGACAATGCTCAGAAGGCATTCAGAAGAAGTAATGGTGGAGGCCAGAAATACAGCTTCAAGAACATAAATGCAGTGCAGGAAGAAGTTTAAGCATCTAACACGAGTTGGCAAGGTGAATGAATTCAATCTTCAAATGGCATATTCTATCACTGCGCCACCTCCTTCACAAACTGCTCAGTTCAATTCCATCACGCATCAACAAATAATCTTTATCAATCAGTACTCAATCCTTCAATCCATATTATTTGCCTCATTCTCAAATGCTTAAAATAACTTCAAGCCTCACACCAACAACTCGCACACTGTGGCATCTATTTAATCATGACAGTCGCGTCAACCGAACATATTGCAGAATATTCACCAACATACTTCCATCTATCTTTCTCGGAGAAGGTGCAACGTAAGAGATGGCAGCAGGAAAGAACTAGAGGAATAACCCCCATGGAGTACACAGTGCTCACCATCGTAAGGGCTGCTGCTGAGGTCATAGTGGCAATACAGAAATCAAAGCTATGGGTTTCAGCACAACTAACCTTCCAAATTAGGCTGTCCACATCCTTCGTGTCATATGTGACCTTGAGATGAGCTTCTGACTACAATAAGACTGTCTACTTCTGCCTACATTCCAGGTTGCTGTCATTAGTGAACCAAATGGGTTTATGAGACATTATTGGACTTTTAATTCCAGATTTTCTTTCACTAAATTCAAATTTCACCATGTGCCATGGCAGGATTTGAGTGCAAGTCCTCAGATCTTGCTCTGGATTTCTAGTTCACTAGCAATACCACTGCACCACTGCTGGAGATGCCATCTCCAGTGATTTCCAAAAAGCCCAGTTGAAGCTTTTAAAACAGAAAATGTCACAAGAGAAATGAAGTGATGTACCAAAATCCATTACTTTCTGTAATTCTGCTGTGGGTATTACTGCTTCAAGTGAAGGTGTATCCACAGAGTCAAAAGCTCAATTTACTGATGCTGAAGGGACATTGGAACATCAGACTGACAGCGAAAGTTTGATAGCAGATGCGACAATTTGGCACTGTCTGAATTAAACCTGACTGAACCTGAGCAAGAGGTGTCAAAGCAAGTAAGAGTAGTACGCAATGATGATGGAGCAAAGGGAAGCATTGCTTTGAAACTCCAATGTTTCAATAATAATACCATGGAGCTATGAGGAAGGAATTGTGTTCATGATCATAAATTCAGGCTGAGGAATGATGAAGAAATCACCTTTGCAAGATAATTAGACAAATCCCGTGCTTCGTGGGAAAATTAAAAATAGAATGAATTTTTAAAAGGATCATGAATTGACCAGGAAAGAGCAGCAATATTTTTTGTCTGAGGTAACCGTAAATAAGTTCTTAATGCAGCTGAGAAAGATTGTACTCGGCAGAAGAATGAACTGCTTGCACAGAGGGAGGCAGTGTTAAACCTGTGTCTCCTGCAAAAGAACCATTGACTTAATGCCAGGCAGGACTAGAAGGAAGTCACATTTTACCTTGAATTAAAAGAGACAGTTTAAAACATAACCACCCTATAAAAACTCATACTCGTAACACCTCCGGTCGAAGAATAAAACATTCTTAGCATAATAATTACATTTTTGAAAACACTATTAAAGTATAACATTGTAAACAGTTTAAATCATGGGAAAGAACTTAAAGATAATGGTAATCCCTTCTTTAAACAGCAGGAGGACATTTTGGATATTTGGCAACTGAGACTCTTCTTTATGGACTCAGACATGAAGACAAACACTGACTTGGAAGAGAATGGAGGTCAGGAATTAAAAACAGAACAGGGTGGTCCAAAGACTGTGTTAAAAGGTCATTACCCCGATGGTGATATAGTGTCTGAGTTTAAAGAAGGATGAAAGGAATTACTGAATCCAGAAGGTAAGAAGAATTATAACAGAGGATTTCCTCTTTGTTTGCAATTCACATCTGCTGGTATTAAAAAAACCCAAGGGATTATGAGAAATCAGCAATGTTACCCTTGAGAATGTTAATCAGGCCAAGCCAAGTAAATGATTTTTCTAACCCAGGACATGGAAAATGTGTCAAAACTATGCAAAGCGTGGTTTGCTGCGATGGGTGACGTAAAATGAAGCACCAGTAATAAAATTAATTTTCATTTGCAGGAGAGTTGAAATTCTCAGAATTTACACAAACTATATCATCAATCCTAACTGTTACATTCCATTGGCTGTTACAGGTTAACCTTAATGCTGCTGCCAAGACAGATTGTGTTTGAGGATGAAATATGACAATTACCTGTAATAATTCAGTTGTTAAAAGCTGTTTACAATGTTATATTTTAACAGTGTTTTCAAAAATATCATTACTATGGTAAGAATTTTTAATTCTTAGGGCGGAGGTGTTACGAGTGTGAAGTTATATGTATAAAGTGGTTATGTTTTATAGTGTCTCTTTTAATTCAAGGTAAAATGGGGCATATGACTTCCTTCTAATCCTGCCTAGTAATAAGTCAATGACAATAATCTCTCCCTCAATGTCAACAAAACAAAGGAGATTGTCATCGATTTCAGAAAACGTAGTGAAGGACGTGCCTCTGTCTACATCAATGGGGACGAAGTAGAAATGGTCGAGAGCTTCACGTTTTTAGGTGTCCAGATCACCAACAACTTACCCTGGTTCCCCCCAAGCTGACATTGTAGTTCAGAAAGCCCACCAATGCCTCTACGCTCTCAGAAGACTAAGGAAATTTGGTATGTCTACTACAACTGTCACCAACTTTTACAGGTGCACCATAGAAAGCATTTTTTCTGGTTGTATCACAGCGTGGCATGGACCCTGCCCTATCCAAGACTGCAAGAAACTACAAAGGGCTGTGAACGATGCCTAGTCCATCACTCGAAACAAGCCTCCCATCTATTGACACTGTCTACACTTCCTGCTGCCCCGGGAAAGAATGCAGCATAATTAAGGACCCTACGCACCCCGGACATTCTCTCTTCCACCTTCTTCCGTCGGGAAAAAGATACAAAAGTCTGAGGTCATGTACCAACCAACTCAAGAACAGCTTCTTTCCTGCTAACTTCAGACTTTTGAATGGACCTACCTCGCATTAAGTTGACCTTTCTCTACACCCTAGCTATGATTTAACACTACATTCTGCACTTTCTCATTTCATAGAAATCATTGAAATCCTACAGTGCAGAAGGAAGCCATTCAGCCCACCAAGTCTGTACCGACAACAATCCCAGCCAGGCCCTATCCCCGTAACTCCACACATTTACCCTGCTAATCATAAGATCATAAGACATAGGAGCAGAATTAGGCCACTCGGCCCATTGAGTCTGCTCCGCCATTCAATCATGGCTGATATTTTTCTCATCCCCATAACCCCTGACCCCCTTATTAATCAAGAACCTATCTATCTCTGCCTTAAAGACACTCAATGACCTGGCCTCCACAGCCTTCTGCAGCAAAGAGTTCCACAAATTCACCACTCTCTGGCCGAAGAAATTCCTCCTCATCTCTGTTTTAAAGGATCGTCCCTTTAGTCTGAGGTTGTGCCCTCTGGTTCTAGTTTTTCCTACTAATGGAAACATCCTCTCCATGTCCACTCTATCCAGGCGTCGCAGTATCCTGTAAGTTTCAATAAGATCCCCCCTCATCCTTCTAAACTCCCAACATGTACAGACCCAGAGTCCTCAACCATTCCCTTTCCAAGGCCAGCATATCCTTCCTTCTAGCATATAAATCCTGGGACGATAAGGGACAGTTAGGGGCAATTCAGCATGGCCAATCAACCTAACCTGCACATCTTTGGACTGTGTGAGGTAACCTGAATACCCAGAGGAAACCCACGCAGACACAGGGAGAATGTGCAAACTCCACACGGACAGTGACCCAAGCCGGGAATCAAACTCAGGTCCCTGGAGCTGTGAGGCAGCAATGCCAACCACTGTGTCACCGTGCCGCCCATCGAGTCTGTACCACCCACAATCCCACCCAGGTCCTATTCCCGTAATCCTCATTTACTCTGCTAATCCCCCTGACATTAGGGTCAATTTAACTTCTATTTTTAGCTTTGTTTAGCAATTTAGCTTTCCTTCTCTATGAACAGTATGCTTTATCTGTATAGCACGCAAGAAACAATACTTTTCACTGTATACTAATACATGTGATAATAATTAATCAAATCAAATCAAAGTGATTTGGTTGTCAATGGGAGAGCCGTGGTTCCAACATTTCCCCAAGTGTGAGATTTAACACTGAGCACAGCTTTCTGGTTGCTTGCAGACTTGCTGGTTGAAATTTTACTGTCCCGCTCGCCACGGGAAATGGAGTGGAAAGAGGGCAGACAATAGAAAGGTCCATTGACCTCGGGTGGGATTTTACAGTATCAGGATGTGTGAGGCTATGAAATCCCGCCCACTGACTCAGAGACCCTGTACGGAGAGTGGGCTGAATTTTGCCGTCGTTTAGCGAAGTGTCAGGTGGGAAAAGCAGAGAGTAACCTGCCAGGGAGGGCAGAGGGTTACCCCACCATATTTTTAAATTGATTGCCAAATAAAATGAATGGGTTGGGTCCCACATCATCATGTGGGTAGGGCAGGCTCTGGCTGAGCTCACCCCTTCAGCAACTTAGGTTTTTAAGGGCACCCGATTTTAAAAAAGAATCTAACTCCCACCCCATCCCCCGGCACATGGAATTCCCAACACCACCACGGAGGCCCCCTCATGGAAACAGAAACTCACCCTCCTCTCCCCACACCCCACAACCTGGCACTGGCCCCTGGTAGTGCCAAGGTGCTGCTTGGGCATGATCCTCTCTCACATGGTGACTGTACTCACCTGTGCATCTCCGATGTGTTTTGCTTACCAGTTTCATTGTGAATGGATAATTCAATATGGGAGATCTATCAAGCTTAAAGGTCTGATAATTATATTTAAACTGATGCAAATTGTGATCTCTAAAAGTCGGGATTCCTGTTATGTGATGGGCGGAAGAGTTGATCAGGGGAATCCCGCTGATGTAAAAGCCGTTTAGGGACTCTGGCATGATTCTCTGCCTCTCTGCCAGAGATAGGTGACCAGCAGCTGCTGCGGCTGTTCTCTGTTAACTACTGGGCAGAATGTGGGTGTATGGGTGGAAGCATGGTCTCTGCTCAAAATGCTAGGACTAGAAGAACTTTTAAGGACACTGGAGCCTTGGCATGGCTGGAAAAAGAGTCACCAGGGTAGATGTTGTTGCAGGAAATTGGTTCTGGGATTCTCAAAAAACTGGGCGAAATGACTTTCACCGGACACATTTCAACACTCAGTGAAACGCAGAGAAGTGAGTCTGTTGGAAGTTGGGAGTAACTTTAGATTGGTTCTTGTAAAGAGTACAATTTTGCTGAGAGTGCAGCATAATGCATAAATGAGGCGTGAGGCTGTCATGTTAAGAAGCCAATAATGAATATCTGTTCTGTAACTTAGAGTATTAATTGCATAAGTAATATTTAGTCAATGTTGATTTTAGTTTGATATAATGAAAACCTTAAAATTTGAAATCTTGTCATGTGATTCTTTAATTCGGTCACTCGGAAATCAAATCTCATTTTTAAAATTATCGATCTCGACAGGGTTCCAAACATAATCCTTATAAGGCCACTTGAGCAAGTGTTATGTATGTAAGTACATGGTGCATTGCAATGTTCAGCTGTTATCCTAGCATGTTGCACATAATCAGATGGTGAAGGTAAACTTTTACCTTGTTGTACTTTAAAAAGAGAATGCACTCTAATATTTCTTGCACTGCATTATGCACTATTCATTATACATTTTATTTTCCACAATTAAGAGGGAGATGGAGGTCTTTTATATCTAAAAACTTGATTCCTTAAAATAATTCCTTATTAGTACAAAACATGCCAACATTAAAATCTGAAGAAATAATTAATCAGTTTAATGCCATTACTCTTTGAAAACTAATATTTTTCAGCCAAAATAAATAAAAAGTAACAGTTTATTTGGGCTGTTTTGTGCAAAATATTCCACTGAGCAGCCCAACTAGTTGTTTCTCAGAGATTGCCGATTCTACATCAGTGTATATTAGCAGCAATGATATTTTGCACATTAAACTAAGCATATAAATGTGTCTCTATTCTTAAATACAAGCTGATTAATGATCATGCCAAAGCTCATTTAAAATTCACCAGCAGATCACTCTCAGTATTGTCTCATGGTAAACAAGAGTATTTTTCCATATCCTGAACAGTGCTTTAACTAATGTGCTCCTTTAAGCCCATAGAGTCTAATTGCTTCATGGTGATTGTTTTGGATTGTCCAAATGATCTGCGGACTCTTGGCATGCTTCTTGATTACAGGTAACTTCCCTTAGACAGGATGTAGTTGTACTTTGGTGCTTGCTCTAAACTAGTTGATTAACTCTACAGGTGGAATTTTCCCATTCTGTGCAATGGGAATCATAGCCGGCGGGACAGAAAGTTTGGTGGACCATGTAAAGATCCATTGACCTCATGTAAGAATTTTCAGTCTTGAGGTACACACGGCCGGAAAATCTGGCCTTACATCTAAAACAGTTTACAGAGTAGGCATGGTTCTCCCGAGCACAGTGTGTTCCATCCTCCCTCTTGAGAGAGAATCAAGCACATGATTGACAAGTTTCAGGAAATGAAGATGAGATCGTTTATTTAGGAAACAATGCCTACTTTCAGTCAGCGGTGGTAGAATTGCCACACTTTTGGTGAGGGTGCAGCACTGTGGACAATGGGAAGAATTTTTAAGGATAAGATGATAAGACATGTTTTATATAATGGGATGAATCACTAAGATGATATGAAAAAGAGTTTCCTGCAGAGAAGTTTGCTGTACAGGATCCTGCCACTTTAGAATCTCTGAAGGCTCTGCCGCAGCTCTTGTGGGAAGACGAATTTCAGCTGGGGCTGGAGAGTGGGCATCAATTGCCTTTCGCCCCGGGAATAGATGCTACCAACTCTTCAGCAATGTGATCCTCTGTAGATTCTGACAAAGCATCAAGAAAGTTGTTCACCTTGGAAGAGTCTTCAGGGTCAATCAGTGATAGAGTGGGTCTTACATTGGTAGCTTCAGTGGAATAAAGATCTGAATGTTGCTCAGCCACAAGAAACACAACTGACTCTTCAACAAAAAAAAATGGTGACTTCATGTGGTGTGTCTCAATTGAAATGATGGACCTAATCCTCCAACAGATCACTCAAACGCGACAATATTTATTCAGGAAAGAATAAACTCAGGTCTAATAGGTCATCATGCAGATGGCCACAGTCTGCCACAGTGTCATCTCTATCTGCCCCCTCTGGCCCAGCCGAGTAAAGAACCGAGAGTTCTATAACCTTGACATCCAGCTGGGGTCTATTATGGGGTCTAATAGAAGGAAACTCAATGCTGATTGAGTAAACCTCCTTCACTGCTGTAGACTGAGGTTTCATTAGACATACATAAAAGGTTGACGATTGTCCGTGAAAGATACCCAGTTATTTAAATACTGGTCATCATCTTGTTTTTCCAGAATTTTTGGAAGGACGCCAATGTCACCATTCAATAAAGATGTGCATTGATTGTGGACAACAGAGAGAGAATCAACAAGCTGTCACCCCCTGTAACAATGATGTGGAGTTGCCGGCGTTAGACTGGGGCAGGCACACTAAGAAGTCTCACAACACCAGGTTAAAGTCCAACAGGTTTACTTGGTATCATGAGCCACTCACCTGATGAAGGGGCAGCGCTCCGAAAGCTCGTGATGCCAAATAAACCTGTTGGACTTTAACCTGGTGTTGTGAGACTTCTTACTGTGCCCACCCCAGCATCTCCATAT
Source organism: Mustelus asterias (assembly GCF_964213995.1). Lineage (NCBI taxonomy): Eukaryota > Metazoa > Chordata > Chondrichthyes > Carcharhiniformes > Triakidae > Mustelus > Mustelus asterias. The sequence goes on along the minus strand of NC_135803.1, from coordinate 60,242,068 downwards.
CAAGTATTTTCTACACTCTCTTGCTGTGGTTATGTTGATGGTAGCTACGTTTCTTTATGTTGATGGTACCACTGCGACCATCATAGAATCATAGAAACCCTACAGTGCAGAAGGAGGCCATTCGGCCCATCGAGTCTGCACCGACCACAATCCCACCCAGGCCCTACCCGCTAATCCCTTTTTTTTTACCCGCTAATTTACCCGCTAATCCCTCTAACCTACGCATCCCAGGACTCTAAGGGGCAATTTTTTTTTTTTAACCTGGCCAATCAACCTAACCCGCACATCTTTGGACTGTGGGAGGAAACCGGAGCACCCGGAGGAAACCCACGCAGACAATGTGCAAACTCCACACAGACAGTGACCCGAGCCGGGAATCGAACCCAGGACCCTGGAGCTGTGAAGCAGCAGTGCTAACCACTGTGCTACCGTGCCGCCCATGTTTTGGATTGTTTCCATGATCTGTGGACTCTTGGACTGGCTCTTGTTTAAGGGCATTTTTCCTCAGACAGACTGTAATCATACCCTGATACTTACTTTAAACTTGTTTACTAACACTACATCTAAAGAGGTTACGGAATAGGTGTGTTGCTCCTGAGCACAATGTATTCCATCCTCTATGAGAGGGAGATGTCAGTGATAGATCATTATCGACATCATTCATGTGCATATCCATTCGATTTACCCAGTACAGTAGTGATGAGATCAATTAGAAGCTAATAGCTATTAGGTAGATCAGGAAGTCAGAAGAATCCAATAAGAAATTGCAGGCTCACTTTATTTTGTTCATTTATATTTTGAAGTGTGACACCTGTGGTTGCATTCACTCACTCATGAAGGCAAATTTGGGTGTGGGCGCGCATTGAGAATGAGGCACTCGACTGGCTTCAGTCTTCCAATGCCTCAGGAATGTGTTGTAATTTTTAAAGGGTGGGGTGGGACAGTCAGTAACATGCATGTCTCTAAAACTCTTAACGGGCAGGAGAGAGATAGATCAAATTTTCAATGTCAATGACAGGAACAGCTAATGATCAGGGGCGTGTTATGGTACAGCTATTGGGAGCAAAGCTGGGAGCCTTTATTGATTGTGGCTACTGATGAAAATATCTTGTATAACAAAGAAGAAACTGAGGTGCTCAAATGGTGGCAAAAAAGTAACTGTCACTTGAGCAGAACGGTTTGAGTATCTGATTAGAAGGAGTTTGGGCACTCGTGGTTTGTCAGGTTGCTGGCCCTATACTCTCCAGCCTGCTCCATGCATCCAGGTAATCGCAAACCCACTAATGGCTGCAGTTTGCGTTTTAGGATTGCCGACCACCATGTGGTTCCCTCCTCCAGACCACTCCCAGTGCCACTAATTGGTTGCTGACCTCATCTTCAGGCCTGTAGGGCCTTTGGCTTTGAAGATCGTGTCACGTCACTGATGCAGTGTGGCATTGAGACCTGGAAATGATACGGCCATCAGTTTCCCAACCCCAAATTCAAAATCCAACCGCTTTAACCTGATGGGAATGTATTACAATTTATAGGGATAGATTTTTGTTTGAAAATGTCCATTTAGTGGGAGGCCGATGGAGCAGTTTTGCTGAGAGAAGCTGTGTGAGATCTGACAAATTTTCATAGTCAGCCCTTACTATCGTTCAATCTTGTGACTGAGGAGCAGCTTATTGATCAGAGACAGTTAAATCTGGCAGATCCTCCAGGAAATTAAGGCAATTAGAGGCAGCCTAGGGAAAGACCATGGAAGGTGGGTCACTGGGTGTGTGGAGTATTAATGCTCCTTCTGACTTCCAAAATACTCTCCCACTCTGTGCAATGCAGAGGTCACAATCGTGAGAGGTCCGGGGGGGGCGGGGGGGGGGGGGGGGGTCAGTCTCCCCATTTGCTGGCCAGCTTGATTGCTGGCCAGCCCGGGGCCCCCACAGTGCTGCCCCCAGCCAGATCGTGGCCCCCACAACAATTCCCGGGCCAACCCTGACTCTCCCCTTGTCCCAGAGCACCCCGATGTCCAGCCCACTCCCCCCAGCAGAGTCGATCGCCTCAGCCCCCTCACCCTGGCAGACGCCCCCCCCCCCCGGTGCATCCCCCCGCCACTGACACCCGCCGGGGCCGGTTTCCCCCCCCCCTCCCCCAGGAGGTAGGTCCCCCCTTGGCAGACCACCACATCCCCAGTCCACCCCGACCCCTGGCCTCCCTCCAGCCCAGACCGATCTCAATGTAGAGTGGCAGTGGGAGCCAATACTCCCACCGATCACCCCTAAGCCCTGCCCACAGTAGGCCCCACTCCTTTGGCACTGCCCAATGCCCGATGAGCCATGTCAAGGTGCCCTCGGGCATAAGCACTTTGCCCCTTGGGCAGTACCAGGGGGCACAGGCTGGCACTGCCAGGGTGCCCATGCCCAGGGGGCACCACCTCCCTGCTGCCCGACCCCCTGGGGGATCCCGATTGTCCCCCCTTCATTCCGGCGGGTCTCCCGCTAGTTCCCCGAACGTGGGGATCTACTCTAAACCCCGCCGAAATGAAATACTCCTGGCGGGGTGGGAGATTCTATTGGGACTGGCAAGTTCCCGATAATGACATGCAAAACATATTTAAACTACATTAAAAATGATCCAAAATGACTTACCTGTCTTCCCGTCGGTTTCCAGCATGGTCTGGATTCCGACTGTTCTCCGGCTCTAAGAGACACACATGTGTTCCCGGCGCATGCGCAAACCCCGGAAAAAGGCTGACGATGCGATTCTCCGTACCGGACCAACGAGTAAAGGTGCGGGTCACGCTGGGAGAATCAGGCCCTTTATTTCTTCTGGGATCAGTCCTTTAATGGTCATTGGTTGTATTGCTCAATGTTAACTTCCAATGGGCACACCGCTGATGGTGTTTGTTCTACCTATTCTCTGTTCTGTATCACATCGGGTCCGATTGAAATCATTGGTCCCCAATTTTCACGGACTAATGAAGAGCCCTGGGACATTTTCATATATTGAAGGTGCTTCATGGTTGATGTTGCTGCTGGGCAACCATTTCAAGATCCTCACTAAAATGGTAGAGGTCTATACATTGGCAAAAATGGACATTAGATACTGCCCTCCTATTTTAATCATCTGACCGCTTCGATTCCACTGAATGAAGGGGATGAATATCAACTCCATAGGGTTGAAACTCCACTGAATGCCTTTTATTTTAAAGTACACTGGTTAATGCACTTGTGCAAATTTCCTGAGTCTGCTATCTTGGAGTAAATGGATTAATCACTTATTTCAAATAGCTGACAGAGGAATTGTCCGTGAGTATGTTAACCAGTGCACTAATATAGTACCCAGCAGAATGTCAACTCCAATGATCAATGCTTTTCTTTTGCAAGCCAACAAATTAAACTTCTGGAAAAAATGTCTCTGCTGGAACCTTTCAACTATAATTTAGTATAATTAACTATATGTAAGAAACTGATGAGACAAAAAATTGTCTTTTACTCTGTCATTAAAAAATGGATTAAAAATTAAGCAATTGAACAATCAAGGTATCAAACAACCAGGCTTTTCCATTTGCATATTTAGATTTGGTACAGTAGTTACTGTGGTGAACCATCATTGGTTCCCACTGTGGGATTGTTCTAATGTTGTTGTTGGGCTAGGATGTTCCCACTGTGGGATTGTTCTAATGTTGTTGTTGGGCTGGGGTGGGATTAATACACCTGTGGTTGTTACTGTTGTGGCACATCCCAGTCGGGCTCCGCCTCCTGGGAGAGGTATAAGACCCCCTGCTCGGGCGGGACCTCGTCAGTCTGGGATAGTGTGTTTACGTTCTATTAGTTCCATTGTTAGACAATAAAAGCCTTCTGTTACCGAAGCTTCGTGCCTCGTGTTCAATTGACGCGCATCAGTTACGTATAGGCCTATCAAGTTAGAAGCTATAGAATAATCTTAACCTGAAATTTGCAGCTAATTTTGCAGTTAGCCGAAGGGACCACCAATGTCAGGCTGAGGACCAATCAGGACCTTAAAGTTTATTTATTAGTGTCACAAGTAGACTTACATTAGAAGTTACTGTGAAAATTCCCGAGTCACCACACTTCGGCACCTGTTCGGGTACACTGAGGGAGAATTTAGCATGGCCAATGCACCTAACCAACATGTCGTTCAGACTGTGAGAGGAAACTGGAGCACCCAGAGGAAACCCAGGCAGACACGGGGAGAACATGCAGACTCCACACAGACAGTGACCCCAAGCTGGGAATCAAATCCGGGTCTCTGGCGCTGTGAGGCAGTGGTGCTAACCACAGTGCCGCCCTGACACTATTTTGATGTGAAATGCCAGAAATCATGTCTATTTCTCAACCTGCCAGCATGATCTAGTGGTATTAATCTCTTGCAGTCACTAAAACAAATTTTGAATGGTCACTCCTCTGCAGGTAAATGAATCATAAGATCAGTATGCTTTATGTTATTCAGATTAACAGGAACACTTAACAAAGAAAATTACAGCACAGGAACAGGCCCTTCGGCCCTCTAAGCCTGCACCGACCATGCTGCCCAACTTAACTAATAACCCCCTACCCTTCCGGGGACCATATCCCTCTGTTCCCATCCTATTCATGTATTCGTCAAGACGCCCCTTAAAAGTCACTACCGTATCCGCTTCCACTATCTCCCCCGGCAATGAGTTCCAGGCACCCATCACCCTCTATGTAAAAAATCTGCCTCGTACATCTCCTTTAAACCTTGCCCCTTGCACCTTAAAACTGTGTCCCCTAGTAATTGACAATTAAGTGACCAGATCTCTTCTTTCTGGTAAATTTTGTCTGACATCTCCTCTATAAGTTTCATCTGCTTATCATGAATGCTATTAGGGAAGAATAAGGAACAGCAGTGGGTGGTACAAGTAACAGCTTGTCCATCAGTGCACAGGAGATGAGCAGTGGGTGATGGATTCCTTACCCAGCACCCAGAATGTACAAGCTAAGAGGCGATGCAGTTGACCTATACAAAGCGCAGAGAGTTAGGAAGCCATACTTTTCCAAGCAGGCAGTTTCAGTTTGCTGCTGCCTTTTGCAACAGACTCTCCTGTGTGCTGGACAAGAAGGTCATAATTTGCCGTAGCACTCATGAAGTCACCACAGCCCTTAATATCTGCGTGACTGTCTCCTTCCATTCTGCTCCAGGGACATCACGTTCTCCCAGTCTGTGGTACACAGCTGCAGAAGAGCTGCTCATCAGAATTTCCATCTGCCACCTCAGACAGTTGCAAAAAAATCCCATTACAAAATTCACTAAGGAGTTCTCCTGGTCACCTGGCAAATATTTATCCCTCAACCAAAACCCAAGAGATGATCAGGTGATTTATTTTGTTGCTGTTTGTAGGATATGCTGTGTGAAAGTTTGCTGCCGTGTTTGCCACTTTACAATAGTGAACATAATTCAAATACGTCGAAGATAAATAGGAGCAGAAGTAGGCCATTCAGCCGTTCGAGCCCACTCCACTATTCAGTGAGATGCCCAGTTTATAAAGGCTAATCAGTAAACCTTTCCCATGGCTTCCCTTACATCGAAGTGGCCACTGCACACATTTTCTATCAGTACAGCTTGCAGCAGAAAAACTCAATTTGTGTCCTAAATAGATTTTCCAAGGTACTTCGATAGTTGCCATGATGCATTTATCCTGCCATAGCCAACAATCCCTGTATTAAATTCTTCCAGGAGGGTTATGGAGCAGTTTCTAGGTGACAAGGGTTGGCTCCTGTATATACGGCTCATGACATCGCTCTAGAACCCTACCTCATATGATTATCATAGGCAATCAATGCTATGGGATCACCAGAATCATAACTAAGCACATAGGCATGCTAAGTCAAAGATTTTTGATTTGATTTGATTTAATTTATTATTGTCACATATATTAGCATACAGTGAAAAGTATTGTTTCTTGCGCTATACAGAAAAAACATACTGTTCATAGAGAAGGAAACGAGAGAGTGTAGAATGTAGTGTTATAGTCATAGCTAAGGTGCAGAGAAAGATCAACTTAATGCAAGGTAAGTCCATTCAAAAGTCTGACAGCAGCAGGGAGGAAGCTGATCTTGAGTCGGTTGGTACATGACCTCAGACTTGTGTATCTTTTTCCTGAAGGTGGAAGAGAGAATGTCTGAGGTGCATGGGGTTCTTACTTATGCTGGCTGCTTTGCCGAGGCAGTGGGAAGTGTAGACAGAGTCAATGGATGGGAGGCTGGTTTGCGTGATAGATTGGGCCACGTTCACGGCCTTCTGTAGTTTCTTGTGGTCTTGGGCAGAGCAGGAGCCATATCAAGCTGTGATACAACTAGAAAGAGTGCTTTCTCTGGTGCATCTGTAAAAGTTGGTGAGAGTCGTAGGTGACATGCCAAATTTCCTTAGTCTTCTGAGAAAGTAGAGGCATTGGTGGGCTTTCTTGGGTGTTGACACAAAGGGACCAGGACAGGTTGTTGGTGATCTGGACACCTAAAAACTCGACCCTTTCTACTTCGTCCCCATTGATGTAGACAGGGGCATGTTTTCCTTTGTGCTTCCTGAAGTCGATGATAATCTCCTTCATTTTGTTGACATTGAGGGAGAGATTATTATTGCCGCACCAGTTCACCAGATTCTCTATCTCATTCCTGTACTCTGTCTTGTCATTGTTTGAGATCCAACCCACTACGGTGGTGTCGTCAGCAAACTTGAAAATCGAATTGGAGGGGAATTTGGCCGCACAGTCACAGGTATATAATGAGTATAGTAGGGGGCTGAGAACACAGTCTTGAGGGGCACCGGTGTTGAGGATGATCGTGGAGGTGGTGTTATTGCCTATCCTTATTGATTGTGGTCTGTGAGTTAGGAAGTTCAGGATCCAGTCGCAGAGGGAGGTGCCGAGGCCTAGGAGAAGGAGTTTGCAGATGTGTTTCATGGGAATAATAGTGTTGAAGGTTGAGCTGTAGTCAATAAATGAGTCTGACATAGGTGTCCTTGTTATTTAGGCGTTCCAGGGTTGAGTGCAGGGCCAGGGAAATGGTGTCTACTGTGGACCTGTTGCGGCACTAGGCAAACTGTAGTGGATCCAGGTAGTCCGGGAGGCTGGAATTGATTCGTGCCATGACTAACCTTTCGAAGCACTTCATAATGATGGATGTCAGAGCGACCGGCCGATAGTCATTAAGGCATGCTGCTTGGTTTTTCTGAGGTACTGGGATTATGGTCATCTTCTTGAAGCAGATAGGGACCTCAGATTGTTGTAAAGAGAGGTTGAAGATGTCTGTGAATACCTCCGCCAGCTGATCCGCGCAGGATCTGAGAGCACGTCCGGATACCCCATCCGGGCCAGTTGTTTTTCATGGGTTGACCTTCAAGAAAGCTGCTCTAACATCTACAATGGTGACCCCAGATATAGGTTCATACAGGGCTTCCAGGGTGGAGGGCATGCTCTCGCTGACCTCTTGCTCAAAGCGGGCATAGAATGCATTGAGCTCATCAGGGAGGGGTGCATTGAAGCCAGAAATTTTATATGCCTTCATCTTGTAGCCTGTTATGCCTTGCAGACCTTACCATAGTCGGCAGTGATCGGTGTGGCTAGCCTGGGACCCTAGTTTGGTCCAGTATTGTCTTTTGGGAGCTTTGATGGATCTCCTTGGATCGTATCTGGCTTTCTTGTATCGGTCAGTGTCGCCTGACTTAAACGCCTCAGACCTGGACTTCAGCAAGCAGTGGAAATCCTTGTTCATCCATGGTTTCCGGTTGGGGAATGCACGGATTTGCTTCTTTGGCACAGTCTTCTAAACACTTACTAATGAAGTCAGTTACTGTAGTGGCGTACTCGTTCAGGCTGGTCACAGAGTTATTAAATACTGATCAGTCCACTGACTCCAAGCAGCCCCGTAGGAGATCATCTGATTCCTCAGACCAACATTGCACGACTTTCTTTGATGGATTCTCCTGCTTCAGTTTTTGCTTGTAAGCTGGGAGCAGGAGCACAGCCTTGTGGTTTGATTTGCCAAAGTGTGGGCGGGCGATAGAGTGGTAGGCATGTTTGATATTTGTGTAGCAGTGGTCTAGGATGTTTGGGCCTCTGGTGGAGCAGGAGATGTGTTGGTGATAACTTGGTAGTGTGCTCTTGAGCTTGGCCTGATTGAAGTCCCCAGCCATGATGAACAAGGCCTTGGGATGTTTCGTCTCAAAGCTATTCGTACTGGTGTATATTTCGTCCAGCGCGATCTTCATGTCCGCATGGGATGGGATGTAAACTGCCATCGGGATAACGGAGGTGAACTCCCGTGGAAGGTAGTAGAGGTGGCGTTTTAGCGTCAGGTATTCTAGGTCTGGGGAGCAGAAAGTTGTAAGAAGTCTCACAGCACCAGGTTAAAGTCCAACAGGTTTATTTGGTAGCAAATGCCATAAGCTTTTGGAGCGCTGCTCCTTCGTCAGATGGAGTGGAAATGTGCTCTCAAACAGGGCACAGAGACACAAAAATACAGAATACTGATTAGAATGCGAATCCCTACAGCCAGCCAGGTCTTAAAGATAGTTGCCAGTGTTGCTATGTCTGGGCACCACGAGATGTTGATTAGGAAGCAGACCCCACCTCTCCTAGCCTTGCCTGAGGTCGCTGTATGGTCCATTTGATGGATTGAGAAGCCCTCTAGCTGTAGGGCACTGTCCAATGAAGCAGGAGTGAGTCACGTCTCTGTGAAGCAGAGGACACAGCAGCCCCTCAGTTCTCTTTGGAAAGTGCTTTAATGCAATTTCTTACAGATTTGGCGATCCTTAGGACCCAACCTTACACTTATAGAGACACCTGAATTTGAAGGAGCCAGAACAGCAGCAGGATGAGTTTGTACAGGAAGACCACTTCAACAGCTTTTAGCACAAAATGTGATATGTGAGCTGATCACTGAATGATTCCACTGAGCTCATTTATCTGTCCTGAAAATTCATATTGTTTGAGGCATGGCAAATGAGATATGTTGGCCTACCAATAAACGGTCATGTCTATTGCTTCCATCATGCCACTGCAAATCTGATGTCTGTCACTTCTGCTGATCTGTGGCAGGGCAGAAGATGAGTGTTAACCTTAAAACCCTGATCTACCAATCTCTCCAAAGTGAAGCTTCCACCAAAGGAATGGTGACACTGACCGTCATTGTGGATGGAGGCCCAGTTACAGCATCTCGAGATAGTCATATGCTTCAAGGTATTCTGCAGAATACTAATGTCATGAGAGCTGATATCATATAGGACAGAAATGGACAGCTTCATTCATTCAGCCACAATGCTGAAAGTCCGTGACAGGCCTTCCAATAGCTGACACAACTGCGTTAAAGAGGCAAACAGTCTTTATTTCATAACTGGGCCCTTGAAGGCCTCATTTCTGCCACGTTTAGCAGATCTAAAAGAGAATCTCGTCCTCTGGTGAATAGCAATATCAGTGCTGAATGGATTCAAATCTTTGAAAGGCCCTCCTTTTATTTTCTAGCAGGCACTTTGGCACAACACCTAATAAAAGTCTATTGTCATTGTATTGTTGGCTGTCGCTCCCTTTATTAGCATCAGAAGACTTGAAAATATAGATTCTTTGAACTGACATGGTTGAATGAAGCAGAAGCACACTGTGTACTGATTTATGATGATTAAAATGTAACTAAAGCTTACCATAGGCTGAGAACCAATAGCTAGTTCACCATATTCTAATATGTTTACTTTTAGCTGTATTTAGTTGCATTGTAGATGCTGTTTGAAATTGATCAAATCTGAAGCTCAGTGAAATATTTTTAAGCACTCATAGAAATTATCATTTGTTTTGTTAGAAACTGTAATAGCTTAATGAGCAATATTTTTCTGCTTAAATGTTCTCGTGAATGACTTTGGGAAAACCATTCAAGAAACATTAATCAACAACAGATGTTTTACGCTAAAGAAACTGTCACAGATGTTTGCACCATGTACATCATGAACAATTAAAAATGTGGGGGATTCACGGAGATTTCAAAGGGACAAAATAAGCTTATGGAGCATATGGTATCAAGAATAATACTGTGTGAGAGGATGAGATGCCTCTAACCTGTATTCAGAATATTTAAGCCGAATGAGTTAGAAATTCTTTCCATTAAATACTTGGAGCTGGTTTTATGGGGCATTCTTGCCTGTGAGCCAGTGTTTTAAATTCAAGTCCCTCCCACTTCAGGACTTAAAGGCAAGGGAAAATGCATTCATAGTGTGACCAAACAGGTTGAGTATCAATCTGAAAACACTTCTAATACATGCCGGTTGCAGATGGTAAGAGTGGAAGAGATTCCTGATCAACCATGCGAGGTCCTGGCAGAAAATTATTCACATTTGAGAACAGTTAGTATCTACTATCAGTAGATTATGGGATTTTATGGCCTCGCTCGTCCCGAAACTGTTAAATCCCGCCCGAGGTCAACGGACCTTTCCATGGTTCGGCCCTCACCCACTCCGAACCCGTAAAATTCCAGCCCATTAATCATAGAATCCCTACAGTGCAGAGAAAGGCCATTCAGCCCATCGAGTCTCCACTGATAACAATTCCACTCAGGCCCTATCCCACAACCCCACATACTCAAACCTTTTGGATTCTGCGCTGCTGAGAAAGGATAGCAAGAACATCACTGTAACAAATCATTTGAAATCAACTTTTGTTCACCACGGCATACATCTCAGACAACAGTCCACAATTCGCAGGCACCAGGTTTTGCAAATTTGAACAGGATAGGGAGTTTTGCCACACTATGTCAAGTCCCAAATATCCACAATCCAGCAGAATGGTGGAACATACTGTGCAGACCTAAAACACCTGTTGGGCAGCACGGTGGCACAGTGGTTAGCACTGCTGCCTCACAGCTCCAGGGACCTGCATTCAATTCCCGGCTTGGGTCACTGTGTGGAGTTTGCATGTTCTCCCCGTATCTGTGTGGGTTTCCTCCGGTGCTCCGGTTTCCTCCCAGAGTCCAAAGATGTGCGGGTTAGGTTGATTGGCTGTGCTAAATTGCCCCTTAGTGTCCCGGGATGCGTAAATTAGAGGGATTAGTGGAGTAAATATGTGGAGTTACAGGGAGAGTATTTGGGTGTGATTGGGTCAGTGCAGACTCGATGGGCCGAATGGCCTCCTTCTGCACTGTAGGGATTCTATGAAGAAGGCAAACGTGAGCGGAAGAGTGAACAGGAAGGATTGGGTTATGATTGGAGGGGATATAAGAAGTCCAATTGATAATTGCTGGGATCGTGTCAAATGAGTTTGGTGCAGAGATGTTGAAAAGGATCTCAGCAGCAGTCAAAATGTGCACTCAAATAGGGAATTCAGGTTTGGCAAAGATTTGGAGAGACACAGCCTGGCAGTAACATTGAATAAACAGGACAGGATATGGGAATGACAGCATTTGTGTCTTTAACAGTGTCGGTATGAATGTGAATTTCAGAGAGAGGATGGAGTCAGCTTGCAGAATCGTCAAGCTAATGAGCAGATTGTTAGAAAGTTGCTGAACCAGGTGAGTACTAGAGCTGTTGGAGAGACAGAGCACTATGGGCACACTGCCAAGGTTTTCAAATAAAAAGCAGTGACTGGAGAAACTTGAACATGAACCATCGAGGTTGATTCACGAATCCAGCAGCAGTGTGAAGTGGTCCCAATGGATCCCCAATAACTGCAAGAGAATTAAGGAGTAAATCCAAAGATTGAAAAGAGTGAAGCTGTTACAGCCAGCTGATGGTGAAAGTCCAGACACCAAAGAAGAAAAATACTTTTGACCAGGAAAATAATGATTTCTGTCTAAGGCAACAGCCAAGTAAACCAAGAAGCAGCTGTACATTGGAGTACAGTCATCAAACCAAATGGCGAAGGGAGTCTGTAGGCTGGACAAGTTCACTGAAAAATTTGAAACAACTGAGTAATAGAACATAATTATGTCAGCCAAGTATCAATGTAGTCCATTAGAATGTAATTGCAGTGGTTGAATTAGAAGGGAACTGTAGCATCTGAAAGATTTACAGTAAGAAAATTGAATGGGAAGGGTTAGGGATGATTGCCGTAGATGTAACTTTAAAGTTATAGCCTGCAATTTGAGGCTGCAAGATATTGGGGCAGAGGGTAGATGATGGTCATCAGAGTAGTAAATGAGAGGATTTTATTAAGGAACTGTTGTGGAAAATGTACCACCGAGTCAGGCTTGAAGGTTTCAAGAATACAGTTTTATTTTAACGAAGCTTCGTGGTGACAAGGCACTAACCAGTAGCAAACTTTCTCTCAATGAGACAATAGGAGCAGTCCATCTTTATACCTTTACACAATAGATGGACCGGACATCGAGCCATTATCACATCGCTGTAATCAAGTAGGTGATCGATCGTTAACACATCATTATAGACAAATACAGACAGATACAGACATAAGCATGTTAACATTGCATTGTTTCATAGGATGGGTACATTTTCCCTATCAATGACTTTAGTTTTGGTCTATTCATACAGTAATTTACAGTAATTGGTTTTCCTGCATTTATGTATTCCCGATCCCACCTGTAGCTAATCTCTTTACCCAACCCTGTTGTCCTTATCCTAAAGAGTGCCTCAAGCCCTGGCTGGCTTCCTGCAGAATCTGATTCCTGCATGTTTAACTTTAAATAGCTGTCTGTCCTTTATGTTTTAATCTCAGGTGTCTGTCTGTACTAAAAGTCAGTGCCTGTTTAATGTCTCTTTCCCGGGTGACTATTTATGTGCCAGGCAGTCATTTTTTAAAGTGTACTCATCTGTATATTTTTCCCCACTTCAGAACTGTTAACTGAGAGCAATTCTAAATAAAGTACATTTGCTGATGATTAATAGACTTCTTGTAAACATGAGTACAATGTTACTGAATTGTCCTATACATCAGCATACATGTCCAATTGTATAGAATGAGCATATGAGCAAAGTAATAACCTAATTTATTTGATGTTCACTGAGACGCTTTAAAAGAACGACATGCAGCATTTGGCTAAATCGTTCATGCCGGCCATCTGTTCAAAATGGCCCCATTTTGTAGTGCTGTTTTAACATTCAACAGCCAAAGGGCTGAAGTATATAGCCCTTCTCTCCACCCTCACCCCCACCCCCGGGTGCTTAACAGAACAGGGCAACCAATTTGCATATTTAAAGCTCCACTCATTTCATAGGGCTGCTGGAATTTGGCTGATGGTGGCACAGACCCCTGCCCAGTGGGAAGGCCACCACCAGCATTGTGGAGGTGGCTCCCCTGCACTCAGGATGGAACCCAAAGAGCAGGCTGCGGGCATGAATGGCAGCCCCTCCTCCTGGCTCTGAATACTCCCCCACAGATGTTTCATCTTCAACCCAGTGGGCCTACAATGCTTACCAGCCCACTAAATATTAATTTTCAAAATACCAATTGCAGGGAGTCTCCATGTTGAGATGCCTAACTCAAGTAGTGCCCACCTCTTCTGATGGGGCAGCTTAGACTTCAGAGCTGCAAGTCCTCTGTTAGCATTAGGAGCTTCCCGTTATCCTTAATTGGATTCCAGTCCACTGATAGCCAATTAGAAGGCTACTTGCAGCAAAATCACCAAGCTGCTTTAACTGATGGCATATATTGGCTCAATATCCTCATTTTCACCCTCATTGGGGTCCCAAAGCCTACAATAAAACTCACATCCAAGTCTTTACCCCAGTGTTAAAATGAAAGTCTTTCTCTCGTCAGACACCAATATTCTTAAGGCACTTAAACTGATTCATTTGAAAGGTTTTGTGAGAGGGAGGTCATGCCTCACTAACCTGGTGGAGTTTTTAGAAGAAGTGACCAAAATGGTTGACGAGGGAAGGGCCGTGGATGTCGTCCAAATGGACTTTACTAAAGCGTTTGACAAAGTCCCTCATGGTAGGCTGGTGAAAAAGGTTGGATCTCATGGGATAAAGGGGGAGGTGGCTAGATGGGTGGAGAACTAGCTTGGTCACAGAAGACAGAGGGTGGTAGTGGAAGGGTCTTTTTCCGGCTGGAGGCCTGTGACTAGTGGTGTTCCGCAGGGCTCTGTATTGGGACCTCTGCTGTTTGTGATTTATATAAATGATCTGGAAGAAGGTGTAACTGGGGTGATCAGTAAGTTTGCAGACGACACAAAATTGGCAGGACTTGCAGATAGTGAGGAGCATTGTCAGAAGCTACAGAAGGATATAGATAGGCTGGAAATTTGGGCAAAGAAATGGCAGATAGAGTTCAATCCTGATAAATGCGAAGTGATGCATTTTGGTAGAAATAATGTAGGGAGGAGCTATATGATAAATGGCAGAACCATAAGGGGTGTAGATACGCAGAGGGACCTGGGTGTGCAAGTCCACAGATCCTTGAAAGTGACGTCACAGGTGGAGAAGGTGGTGAAGAAGGCATATGGCATGCTTGCCTTTATAGGACGAGGCATAGAGTATAAAAGTTGGGGTCTGATGTTGCAGATGTATAGAACGTTGGTTCGGCCGCATCTGGAATACTGCATCCAGTTCTGGTCGCCACACTACCAGAAGGACGTGGAAGCTTTGGAGAGAGTACAGAGGAGGTTTACCAGGATGTTGCCTGGTATGGAGGGGCTTGGTTATGAGGAGAGATTGGGTAAACTGGGGTTGTTCTCCCTGGAAAGACGGAGGATGAGGGGAGACTTAATAGAGGTGTATAAAATTATGAAAGGCATAGATAGGGTGAACGGTGGGAAGCTTTTCCCCAGGTCCGTGGTGACGTTCACGAGGGGTCATAGGTTCAAGGTGAAGGGGGGGAGGTTTAACACAGATATCAGGCGGACATATTTTACACAGAGGGTGGTGGGGGCCTGGAATGCGCTGCCGGGCAAGGTGGTGGAGGCGGACACACTGGGAACGTTTAAGACTTATCTAGACAGCTATATGAACGGAGTGGGAATGGAGGGATACAAAAGAATGGTCTAGTTTGGACCAGGGAGTGGCGCGGGCTTGGAGGGCCGAAGGGCCTGTTCCTGTGCTGTATTGTTCTTTGTTCTTTGTTCTTTTGCTGGAGCTCCCATTCACATTCAGCTGAGGCAATCAATTAACAGGAAATAACATTCACTTGCAGAAAACTGAACATACTTGTTCCATTCCCTCTTCATGATGAAAGCGGATGTATGGAGACAGACTCTTATGGAGGGGAAAAAGAAATCGATTAATTATTCAGGGAGGAAATGTTAACATATAGAAGCACATGAGTTTATGTGTAAGCATGAGTTTAAAAACAGAAAAAATGTGAACCATTCAGTTCCTCATTTAACTGGAAAGTAGTCAGCTGTTTGCATGCACCAATACCGGAGAAGATGCAGGCTGCCTAATAACAAGCTGTTCATTCAATTGGAGCAATATTTTGACACTCTGGAATTTAACAGCACATCCACAACTTCCCGAGCTTTCTGAGACCTACCATTGAAAGCAAGGCAAGAAAGAAACAACCACACTTAAGGGAGCTGAACTAAACTTATTGGGAATTGGCAGCTCTTTTCTTACCCATTTGTGGGGAAGGGTTGGTTCAATGTATTTTTATTGCGAGTGCTTCGGAGATTTTCTGAATCACACCAGGATTGGAGTGCAGACCAGGAGCAACATGAGTAGCGTCCGTAGCTGCTCACTGGAGGCACTTCACATCATACAGGCTTTAGAATAAAATGCTGAGTATCCTGGGCAGAACAGTAGTGTTGCTTGAGGCTCAAAATGGCCACATCAGATGGTGGCAGATATCTGTATTTGCCTAGGAAATCTGTTCACTGCTGGGCCCAGTGAGCACATGTTACCAGTGTCTGTCAAAGTCACCACAGGCCCCGCAACATTTTCTCCTCTGGACCCCATCCACAGCTCTTCTGGCCGGTGCAGACTCGATGGGCTGATTGGCCTCCTTCTATACTGTAGGGATTCTGTGACAAACTGGACCTGTCATTTGGCAGCCTCACATGCACAAGTCCGATGGATCATCAGCTGGTTGGCAATTATGCCAACTTTGCCTGCAAAGACACTGGTCAGAATGGGCAGGTACTTGCATTTCTGTCTCTTGCTGGCTTCCCAAAGGTATGCAATTCTGCTGGTGTGAGATGCATGCGGAGCTACCACAAAGCATTCACTCTACCATAGTCCAAACTCTGTGATGTCATTGGAACTGCAAGCATACTTGAGGAGTGGCTGCTAAGAATCAAGAGGTATTCACTTCCTACTTGGTTGATAACACTCATCAAAAACCCCAGCAAACAAACACAACAGTGCTACAGTGAATGCCATCTGGCCATGAGATGTGCAATCAAAGAAACCATTAGCATGCTGAAAGATACGCTTCATGTATCTATTTAGATCTGGAGGCATCCTTCACTACCTAGCAACCAGGGAACCCAGAAGAACTGTGATGTTCTGGATTCTTCACAATACACAATGTAATGATCCCCGTAGAGATAAATAAGATGAGAGGTCACACAACACCAGGTTGTAGTCCAATAGGTTTATTTGAAATAAGCTTTCAGAGCACTGTTCACCTCACCTGATGAAGGTGCAGCGCTCCGAAAGCTTGTGATTTCAAATAAATCTGTCAGACTATAAGCTGGCTTCGTGTGATCTCTCATCTTGTTTATAACCTGACATTCTCAACATTTTCCTGGGATTTTGGAGACGAGCAGCCTGACTACTGTAAGCACAGATTCTGCTACAGTTGTCGTCAAGCAAGAAAATCTTATGCCAGCAAAACACCTAGGATTCCCTTTAATCTTTAACAGGCACATCACCCAGGCCTGTTGTTAGGCAGACTTCAGAACAGGTCACGTGAACAACTCGTTTTATCCTAAATTAAAGTGCTAAATCATAACAATTTCATAGATCTCATAATTATAACAACAACATTTAGATCTGCAAGAGGAACAAGACAGATGATAATATGAAAAGTGTGGAGGGCAATGTTACATTATCTGCTCACATTGCTACCCATAAAACGCAAGGCTAATTTAAGTTGCCACAAGCATATTCAATGATCACTCTTCCTGCTATAATCCAATGCCACTGATAAAGCACTGGGGGAACCAAACAAATGCTTTTGTTTTTACTTCACTCTTAAACATCCCCCAGTTAGTCCCCATTGATTTATGTCTTTCCATCAAACAGTTTAAATTTCACTTGTCCCTCAACAATCAAGAATGAGCGTGGTGGAAAATTGGTGCAATAATAAAATTTGTGTACCTCTACTAAAGAATAGAAACTTCACAGCACTAAATGTTGCCAAACACCCATCCACATATTTTTGTGCAACCAAAAACATGGGCGGCACGGTGGCACAGTGGTTAGCACTGCTGCCTCACAGCGCCAGGGACACGGGTTTGAATCCCAGCTTGGGTCACTGTTGGTACAGAGTTTGCATGTTCTGTGCAGAGTCTGCACGTTCTCCCCGTGTCTGTGTGGGTTTCCTCCAGGAGCTCCGGTTTCCTTCCACAGTCCAAAAGACGTGCTGGTTAGATGCACTGACCCGAACAGGTGCCGGAGTGTGGCGACTCGGGGATTTTCACAGTAACTTTTGCAGTGTGAATTTAAGCCTACTTGTGATTAATAAACTTTAAAACTTTAAAAATCTTAGCAGGAGCAAAATACTGTGAATGCTGAATATCTGGAAGTACTTAGCATGAGTGGCAGCGTCAGTGGTAAAAGTAGCAGAGCTCACCCTTGTTGAATATTTTTAGTATTTTAAGTTATTATTATAAAGTCTTACTCCTCCTCCTGCATGATGCAACACCTCTATCTTCAGCAGTGGTAGGGGCAGGCTGTTTAGATCCCTTTTTCATTTGCTGAGGAGCCACGAGCCAATGACCAGAGAACAACAGAATCCCTACAGCACAGGAAGAGGCTATTCGGCCCATCAAGCCTGCACTGACTCTTTGAAAGAGCATCCCATACATGCACATTTCTCCTATCCCTGTAACCCCATGCATTTACCATGGTTAATCTACCTAATCTGCATATCTTTGGACACTAAAGGGCAATTTAAGCATGGCAAATCCACCTAACCAGCACATCTTTGGACCTTGAAGTTTCACAGCTTGTGAGCTCCCACTTGCATATCTGCTTTCACCATCTTCCATCCCAGATGCGGCAGCAATTTAATTGCTGCCAGTCTGCTTGGAAAGCACTTTGCTGCTGATCTGTGTGGTAAGGCCAAGGTTAAGCTATTTCAACTGACCTCATCCATATGCTACTGGCCAGCTGCCCATCTAAAACAGACAGCTGGCCAGTGGGCAGGATCCAAAGATCATGCAGACAGAAGGCTCACGTCGGCACCAAGGGAAAGCAGGTATGTGCATTGCCCTCAATTTTAATGCCACAGAGATCTTGCAGGCATCCACAGGTGCATAACAGGGATTTATCTACTTTGTTTATTTGATTCTCAGGCATTCTTTATGTTTGTTTGCAAAGGAGGAAGCATATTTTCCAAACATGAATATATTTTATTTTGTGGATGAGTGAACATATTTTATTTGCATTCCAGTTGCTTTTCATCTTCTTATATCAAGAATTTCAGGTACTTTGCTTACTGATGTGCTTCCAGGTTACAGGACAGCTATTGCTAGATGACCACATCGCCAGCTCCTTAGTTGCAGTTGATAATAAAAGACATATCAACTTTGCCTGTGGTTCTAACTGTGCTGTCAGTTGAAAAGGGCTTGTTACTTTTTTTATTTGTTCACAGCATGTGGGCGTAGCTGGCTAGGCCAGCATTTATTGCCTATCCCTAACAGCCCTCCATTTCAGAGGGCATTTGAGAGTCAACCACATTGCTGAGGGTCTGGAGTCACAAGTAGGCCAGACAGGGTAAGGCTGTCAGATTTCTTTCCCTAAAGGACATTAGTGAACCAGATGGGTTTTTATGACAATTGACAATGGTTTCATGGTCATCATTAGACTTTAAATTCCAGACTTTTTTTATTGAATTCAAATTTCACCATCTGCCGTGTTGGGATTTGTACCCAGGTCCCCAGAGCATTACTCTGGTTCTCTGGATTACTAGCCCAGTGATAATACCACTAGGTCACTGCCACACAAATTCAATTGATACGAGTGCCAGCAGCTTCCATGCTGTTGCAATGCCACTGCAGGAAGGCCTCTGTTCATGA
This sequence comes from Mustelus asterias, assembly GCF_964213995.1. NCBI lineage: Eukaryota > Metazoa > Chordata > Chondrichthyes > Carcharhiniformes > Triakidae > Mustelus > Mustelus asterias. The sequence continues at coordinate 60,222,935 of NC_135803.1, read as the reverse complement.
GCACCAATCATATATAGAGCACGGCATGCTAAATATTAAAAAGTTCTCCAAAAATCACTTAAATGGGGCTGAATTTTACCATCCTCTGCAGGCATGTTACGAGGTAAGATGCTCATAAAATACAACGCATGACTTGCCCACCTCCAACCTGTCTCCCATTTGACAGGGGGGCAGGGAGTGGGTTGCGGTGGAGGTGTTGTGTGGCACATTGACCCTTTGACTTATTCAGGCGGCCCTTAAGTGGCCTTGCCCATCACTATGTTACCCATGGCAAGGAGAGGCCCAGGCAGTGGTGAGCCCTGTAGCTTTTACTGGGCGAGCTGTAGCTGGGCAGGAAAGGAGAGGGTGCAGGGGTGGTCACTGTGTCCATTGGAGGCATTTTCCCCTTCCCCCAAAGTCATACCACCCTTTAACTTTAACACTCTCCTCCTGACTCACAGGTCCGCCCTCCACCTCCTTTACCAAGGCCTGTCAGCAAGGTCCCTTCAATATCTTGGGTTTACCTTCAGTCTGGCTTCCATAACCATCTCTTCTTAATGTTTTGACTGTGCCACCACTGCGGGGGGGACTGGGAAACAAGATGCCCCATAAAATCCAACCCATTGTGTTTTGCAATTATTCTTCAGTAAAACAAAGCTGCCCATGATTACTTATTCACTGCAGCAGAGAAAATAAATTATACTCCGACTATGTCTGTGCATTACATTTGTCAGATTACCAGGAGCATCCCCAGTGACATTGTTTTCTGCTCGGTGGCAATTGCAGTGCAAACAAGTGCACAACCTAATGCAGTAGACAAAACTCAAGTGAACAAACGTACAGCAAGAACATCTCTAACATGATGTGAAGAATCAGTCTTTAAAAGAGCAGGATGTGCTTTCTCCAACCTCCCCCATGTTGTATTGCTAGCTTGAATATATTTCAAGTGAGAAGCATGGGAAAGATCATTTTCAGAGACTTGCATATCTGGTCCATTGTATATTATCTTACACTGCAATATGTATGGAGACATGTACTACGTAAGCAGGCATATGGCATCAAATCTCCTTAGTAAGAAGTTTAACAACACCAGGTTAAAGTCCAACAGGTTTATTTGGTAGCAAAAGCCACACAAGCTTTTGTGGCTTTTGCTACCAAATAAACCTGTTGGACTTTAACCTGGTGTTGTTAAACTTCTTACTGTGTTTACCCCAGTCCAACGCCGGCATCTCCACATCATCAAATCTCCTACCATTGTGAAATAAACTTCACCTTCCTTTATCTGATGGGTACTTCAAACTGATTACCAGAAGCATCCAATGATGTACAGATTTCATACAATGGCCACTTTCAGTGAATATAGCACCCATTGCTTCTGAAATGCAGATTTTTGGGCAAACACAGATGGATTAGGCTTACTAAGGTTCGGAATCCACACAGGTTGTCCCTCAAGTACACCCAGATAAATGGTACATCAGAGAGAATCATACTAGTAGAGCCTTGAATTAACTGCTCCTGAGATCACAAAATACAGCACAGAAAGGCTTTGACCCCATATGATGAACCTTAGAAAATTTATCCAAGTATTATACTGCCTACCCTTTCCCCAGAGTCCTGCATTTTTTTTTTCTTTTTCTGGATACATCTAATTCCTTCTGTTCTACAACTCCTACTATTCCTTTCCCTATAAAATGTCTATCGAAGAGAAACCATGGTACATTCATGCTGTTATAATCAGAGACAATTTGCAAAATTACCTCCTGCTCTACTGACTATTCAAACACTTCTGGCTACCTCAGTTGGTTTAATTGCGGCATCAATTGTAAGACCCCACGAGTAAAGCAAGAAAAAATAATTCACAATACCAATTAGTTACCACTTCAGTATTTTAAAAGCAAATAAATGAAACAGAAAAATGTTAAGATGGTTTTGACTCGCTTTAAAGAATAATTTAAGAAAAACAGATAAAGGTTAGCAAGGATTCCATTGACACTAATACACAAAATTACTAGTTGTTCCCACACATTTATCTGATCGGTACCTCGAAGGCACAAAGTAAATTAACCTCATAGGAATGCGTTGGATAGTTAGTCTCACTTCTAGTACTTTGGCACTGAAATTATGGAATAGAGCTTATCATCAATTCAGTTGTAACAGAACGAGTGACTACTAAAAAAAGGATTTAAATAATTTGACAGCTTTCTTTTAGTGGGTGATAAATAATTCCCATAGTATGGAATGATATATTCCTGTCATTAGTTCTCAAATGTGAATGATTTACCAGCATTTTATTAACAGATGATCTGAATGTAATAACCTTTAGCTGATAAGCCAATCAGGACTGAAGCACCATCATTTATGATGAATTTGTACATTGTGGTTAACCAGAGAATAAGATCTTGGAGTATATTTCCATTTTCATTCTTTATTGATTTATAATTTGTATTGCAGTAGCAACCTCATTCTTAGAATGTCCAACAATTTATCCTTTTTCTTGCAATGGTTTCGCTTCTGACATGACTGTAGTATAAAGGGTTAATAGAATAGGCATGTTAATGAGCAATGTCAACTTTGATGCATGCGTGATATCAGCAGTCATGCTAGAGACTCCATATAGCAGACAGGCACTTCTTAAAGGAGATATACCTTCACAGTAACCCAATGTGTACATATTGTACAGTGTAAATAAACTAGTTTTATGTAAATATCTAAGTCTGGCTACAGTTCCTCTTAATAATGCATTAGGCCTAGCATGTTCCTCAAACATGGTGGCAGCAGTGGTGGCACCAATAGAAGCAACAGTCAACTCAGACTCATTGAGGATCCCACACAGTTAGATAGAAATGGGTAGAGGGAAATCTACCCATTAATATCGGTGGAGGACAGCCTGCATGCTTGCCAATAGTGTTCTTTTTACCAAACATGAGGCTGATGGTGGTTTTTGACAAATACCTCTCAACCAGAATGCTGACGACCTTTATCACACCATGTGGCCTTTTTTATTTTAATCGCCAGCCTTTCAGCATCTTGGCTGCCCCGGAGAAATTCCAAGGCATCATGTCCACAATTCTAGAGGGCAAAACCAGTGTGATCTGCCATGTGGACAACAATCTCATCCACAATTCTGTAAGAGTAGAGCATGACCATAGGTTGGGAGAAATTCCCAAGAAGCAGGCCTCATGCTGAATGACAAGAATGAATTCATCAAGATTTCTAGGCAATATCATCCAGAGACATGGGTCAGATTTCTCTGGCTGTTCACACTAATGGATCTTCTGTCCTGCCCGGGGCGCTCGCTGCCTCTACCCAGCAGCGTGGGATGCGGTCAATGAGAAATCCCATTGACCGGCAGGACCAGAAGATCCCACACACCAAATGTGTGGTGCGCCGCATATTTATAATGGCAACACACCACATCCCGCCATTATAAATATGCTGCCGGGAGGCCAGAGACTCCCCCCATGGTATTATGGTGGACCCACACAAAACCATTACCAACCATTACCAACTATCCCCTATTGCCTAGAAATCTTGATGAATTCATTCTTGTCATTCAGCATGAGGCCTGCTTCTTGGGAATTTCTCCCAACCTATGGTCATGCTCTACTCTTACAGAATTGTGGATGAGATTGTTGTCCACATGGCAGATCACACTGGTTTTGCCCTCTAGAATTGTGGACGTGATGCCTTGGAATTTCTCCGGGGCAGACAAGATGCTGAAAGGCTGGCGATTAAAATAAAACAGGCCACATGGTGTGATAAAGGTCGTCAGCATTCTGGTTGAGAGGTATTTGTATAATGGATGTCAAGTACTACCCAGAGATGATAAACCAGGTAGTCAAGCTTATCCCAAATGTAGGCACTCCTATGAGACTTCCTAAGGAAAGGCCAGCAATAGTTCTGGGGCATTAAACAATGCAATGCCTTTCAATCCATTGAAAATTGACTAGTTTGCTTGGATGTCCTGGACACTATGACCCTACATTGTCCATGGTCATGGCTGCTGATCCACTTATCTCAGCACTGTTCTAATCCAACTGCAGAAGAACCATGACAGGAAACCAATACATTTTGCATTACGATCCCTATTGGATACTGAACGAAGGTATGCCACCATTGAGAAAGAGGAACTGGTGGTTACATAGGCCATTGAGTGGTTCTCGGATTACCCGCTAGGCTTGCCCTTCCATATAGAAACAGACCACAGGCCCCTTATTACCCTCCTGGGATTGTTAAAAATGTCACTGTGCATTCAATGGCTCCACCTTCATTTGATGCGTTATCAATACACGACTGTTTACATTCCTGGGAAGGCATAAAACATGGCTGATGCTCTCTCCATAGCTGCCATAAACCAAGCTATTGTCTTGGATTTCACATTTGGCCCAGAAGTGGAAGGAATCTCCTTTACTCTAAAGAACTATTGTTCATCTCTACCACAGTGCTAAAAAACAAGACACTGAATGCGCCCACGTATGAGTGTTCTGCCTACAAGGGTAATCAGGTGGCACAATGGTTAGCATTGCTGCCTCACAGTGCCAGGGACCCAGGTTCAATTCCCTACTTCGGTCACTGTCTGTGTGGAGTTTGGACATTCTCCCCGTGTCTGTGTGGGTTTCCTCCAGGTGCTCCGGTTTCCGGCCACAGTCCAAAAGATGTGCTTGGCCATTGACTAAATTCTCTCTCTGTGTACCCAAACAGGCACGAGAGTGTGGCAACTAGGGGACTTTCACAGTGGCTTCATTGCAATGTTAATGTAAGCCTACTTGTGACACTAATAAATACATTTTAAAACTTTAAATATAGCCCTGCACCTCATCCATAAATACCATGAGTAATGCAGTCAATTGGCTGTCATGAATGGTATCTTCACTTATGACCACTACTTGGTCATTTTTCTGCCCATGCAAGAAGACATCCTCCACAGACTCCAGAGAAATCACCAAATGGTGTGGAGCTAGTGTTTGTAAAATTATAAAACAATTGTAAAAATGCTTAGAGCAGACAACATTCATAGTCTGTTTTAAAAGGTAGGGGGTTTTTTTGTATTAAAAGAAATGCAGATGAAAAATCCAGTACACAGTCTGAAACAAAGTATCAGGGGCAAAAACAGCAGGATTGCTTTGGTAACAGACTTTAGGCATTTGAATCAGGTTGTTTTTGAATGCTAACCAATCAATTTGAAATAGGCAATCGAATAGCTGCAGCCTATCGGATTTGAATGTTGATGTTTTGATAACCTGTAAACCAATTCTATTATGGGGTTTTTGGTATGCCATAGGGGGTATAAAACCAGCTCCCAGCTCCAAACATCTGCCAGAACAAGACCACCTGCTACCAACTGCCACAGATCTCAGCGAGAGAGAGAGAGAGACACACACAGACATCAATTGTCTCTGTCAATGTAACAGCCATATTTATGTCTTAAGAGAAAGCCTCATCTCAATTGTAAAAGAACAACAGAAGAACACAAGAACAGAAGGAAGAAGAAATCAACAAAGAAGAAAGAAGATTCCGGAAGACTGCAAACCTGAATGACATTTGAGAGTGACGAAAAATTCTATTGTTTTTTGTTTGTTAATAAGTAGGAATTGTAATTATCTAAACAGCACTCCATTATAGTGTTTTATTCGATTTGTTAATCATTTGGTTAACCTGTTCACTGTTAGTTAGATAAAATTAAGTGTTACTTTTTTCTTTTAAACAGAGCTGCAGGTGGTTATTTTGATTTAACCACTAAAAATTATTGAAGGCAGATCATACCATTTCACACATACTCTTCAATAGATTATGAAGGGAAGTACTTCTCTTTGAGTCGTTGAGTGTTAGTTCTGTGAGAGCAGATCACCCTCCCCTACATAACACCAAGGCATTGCTGAGTACAGAGCACAAGCATTGCATTCTGTGTGGGTGCCCAGCATCACACAGACAGTTTAAGACTTTGTTCTATCCTGCCACATCTGCCACATAAATAATCTGTCACCCAAGGAACTCTGGAGCTGTTTAACTTTCTAAACTGACCGTGGCAGAATTAGTTTGACCTCTTTGATCAAGCCAAGATGTAACTCATGGCCATGATTATTTCTCTAGATGGCTAGAAGTAGTCAGACTCCATGCAATCATAACAGAGTCCCTAATCAGGATGCTACAGACCATGTTTTAGACCTATAACGTAATTTGCAAATGAGCATTTCCAGAAGTTCACTGTTGACAATGGGATTACTCATATCACCAATTCCCCACTTCATTCTCAAGCCAACGGGGAAGCTAATCAAGCAGTCAAGACCTGCAAGGATTTGATGTCTAAGATTCCAGGCTGGCATTCAGTCCTGCTGCATTATCGAGCTCTGCCTCCGGCTAATTGAATCCCCCCCAGCTGAATTGCTCAAGGGCTGACATCTAAAAATGCATTTTTTTCTATTGCCGAAGACCCTTTGACCTAATGTCTCCCTACTGACCAGAAGAGAGTGAGAGAGAGGAAGTTGAGCCACCATGAATAATCTATAGTAGCATAATTACCAACACAGGCCCAGCACCCTATCCTTAACTCCAGGCCAAAGAGTTTGAATCCCTGACCGCAATGTCTCATCCTTACCGGAACGGAGGACCCGCACTCATATTTGGGCCAGTCATCATCTGGTACCATTCGACAAGACAGCAGAGTTCTCATTGCACTGGCACCCACCAGACCACAAGTATTTGGTTATCACAATAGGTGGGAAGAAAACCTTACCAAAGCATTGAGTGTATTGAAAGGCACTACCCTTCTCCAGAACCCACTCCCAGACCTTCAACCCTATCAGGCAGCCACAACACTGTGTGGAAGAGTGGAAAATGCTCCACAGAGACTGAGGGCAAAATTATACAAAAAAAACTAAGTGAGAGAAAATGGGAGAAAATCACGCAGAGTTTCTGGGTGAGCTCCAGTCGCAATCATACGACATTTAGTTAAAAAATAACCCAGATGCGATTCTCGCTAGTAGGGAGGGCAGAGCCTAATCTCACCAGTTAATCTGATGCTGATCACTTGGGGCACCATTGTGCATGTGCCCTGATCTCCCAGTGCATTAGGAGATCTCTCGCATTCCCCCTCCGCCCCCATGGACATCAGGCCCCGCCGCCAATCACACCCTGTGCATTGCCTGACTTTGCCCCTGACCACCTAGGAGGCTTCAATGGCCACCAGTCCCACTGGCAAGGCCATCATGTTTGGTCTCCGCTGGGGGAACCAAATGTGATTCCCACCAGTGGGGACCTCAACTTGCAAGTACAAGTGAGCCCGGATTATTGTGTCTGGGATTTACTACTTAAATCATCTTGTATGGGGAAGCTCATGTCTCACCAACTTGAATTTTTTGAAGAGGTGGCGAAGAACATTGATGAGGAAAGGGCCGTGGAGGTAGTTTATCTGGACTTTAGTAAAGCATTTGACAAGGTCCCACATGGCAGACTAGTACAAAAACTAAAATCGCATGGGATTCAGGGTGGCTGGCTAGATGGATACAGAACTGACTTGGTTGTAGAAGACAGAGTGTATCGTTGGAAGGGTGTTTTTCAGAACGGAGATCTGTAGCTAGTGGTGTTCCGCAGGAGTCAGTGCTGGGATCTCTGTTGTTTGTAGTACATATAAATGATCTGGAGGAAAATGTGGTAGATCTGATTACTAAGTTTGCAGATGACATGAAGCTTGGTAGAGATGTTAATAGTGTCAGGGATTGTCAGAGGATACAACAGGATATAGATATATCGGAGACTTGGACACAGAAATGTCAGATGGAGTTTAATCTGGACAAATGCAAGGTGATGCATTTTGGAGGATCAAACTTAGGTATGAATTATATTGTAAATGGCAGAACCCTTAGGAACATTAACATACAGAGGCATCTGGGCATGCAAATCCATAGTTCTCTAAAAGTGGGAACACATTTGGCCAAGGTGATTGAGAAAGCATATGGCATCTTGCCTTCATCAGACAGAGCACTGAATACAGGAATTGAGAAATCATGTTGCAGCTATATAAAACCTTGATTAGGCCACATTTGGAGTATTGCATGCAGTTCTGCTCACCACATTATCAGAAGAATGTGGAAGCTTTGGAGAGAGTGGAAAGAAGATTCACCAGGATGTTGCTTGGTCTCGAGGGTGTTGGCTATGAGGAGAGGTTGAATAAATTAGGATTGTTTTCGCTGGAAAGACGGAGGCCCAGGGGAGAACTGATAGAGGTCTGCAAAATTATGAGAGGCATAGACAGGGTGGATAGTCAGAGGCTTTTTCCAAGGGTGGGAGTGTCAATTACAAAGGGGGCACAGATTCAAGATGAGAGGGGGAAAGTTTAAGGGAGATGTGCGGGGACATTTTTCACACAGAGAGTAGTGGGCGCCTGAAACACACTGCCTGAGGATGTGGTGGGAACAGGCACATTAGCAACATTTAAGATGCATCTGGTTGGGTATATGAATAGGGAGAAAATAGAGGGATATGGACTCAGGGCAGAAATTTGTTTTTTAGTTAGGGCATCATGATCGGCACAGGTTTGGAGGGCCAAAGGGCCTGTTCCTGTGCTGTACTTTTCTTTGTTTTTCTTTGTTCTTTGTCTTTGCACCCTTTCTGGGTGTGAACGCAATTTCGCTGGCAAATCATTGTCAGTAAGATCACGAGAGACAAGAAAGGCACGATCATGATTTTTCACCTCTTGCAATATCTTACCAAGTCACCTTGGTGATCGCCCAGTGGGACAAGCTGGGAAGATCATGCCCTTAAAGTCTAGCTGGGGATGTTGGGCCAGTTGGTTGGTGGAGGAGCTGTGAAAGGAGATGCCAGAACCAAAATAAAGTTAAAAGTTTAAGGAACCAATGTAATATAAATGGTTCAAAAATAAATATGATGTAAACAGTTGACCATAGTTAACACAATTATTAAAAGGTAGATCACATTTTTATGGGGTGATGTAGTGTAAAAGGTTAATGGATTAGACATACTTATGAGTGTTATAGACCTGTGACATAAGCAGTCATGTGCTAAAGACTCTGTACAGCAAACAGACAACTCTTGGAGGAGGTGTGCCTACTTAATAACCCACCTTGTGCATAGTATAAATAAACGAGTTTTCAGTAAATATTCACGCTGGCTATAGTCCCTCTTTGTAAAATATTAGACCTAACATGTTTCTCAAACAGTGATGATCCATCCAGGTTTTGTAATAAGAATTGTTATTTTCCATTTGTCAAGTTTCACCATCAACTTGAGCGAACAAGCCTCGACCAGTTTTAAAAGTATCGCTCTAATTTATCACTAATTCTAACACATCAATCAAATTAACGTCCTTGGTGTGTTGAGGACAGTTAGTATTGCCATTGATGGCCTTGTTAGGATCGTCAGAAAATATGAAGCCTTTAATTAATATGTTTTCAATATTCACCAATTCACAATTGGATAGATGATATACGTGCTGCACTGTTGTTTCTTTATCAGCCAAAAAATTGCCAAAATCAGAGCAATATACAAATGTTTTGGTAGTGAAATCACAAATTCCACATTTGCAATGAGAAATGAATTGTATTTCTGCAGCATATTTCACAAGCTAAGGACATTCCAAAGTGTTTTGCAGCCAATCATGTGTAGTCACTAAAGAATCTTTTCCCTGTGGCAGAGGTGTCGAAAACCAGAGGGTATAAGGTTAAGGTGAGAAGTAAGTGGTTTAGATGGGACCTGAGGAAATTATTTTCACCAAGAGGGTGCTGGAAATATGAGATGCGCTGCTTAAGAAGGTGGTGGAGGCAGATAATCATGCAACATTTAAGAAGCTTCAGGATGAGCACTGAAATTGTCATGGCTATGGTCCAAGTGCTGGTAAATGTGATTAGTAGAGACTGGTATTTGATGGTCGCCTTTGACGTGGTGGGCCAAAGGGTCTGCTTCTGTGCTGTATGACTCTATGACTATTGTACTGTAGGAAACACAGCAGCCAATTTACAACAGTGAGTCCCATGGGTTGTGAGCATTCATCAATTGATTTGTTTTTAAGAAGTGCTGGTTGGTTGATAAATATTAGCCGGGGATAATCCCCTTGCTTTTCTTCAAAATAGTACTGTGGGATCTTCAATGTCAAAACCGAGAAGGCTGCTGGGTTCACATATAAAAGAAACCACCATTTTGCATATAGCAATATCTCACAAATAGCAACTAAGATAAATGACCAGATAATATTCTCAGTGACATTGGTGCAATGGTGGATTGGATACTCGGTTTAAAATCACTCCCAAAATTAAAACGGGCTGATTGTGGTGAACCATCATTGGTTACCACTGTGGGGTTATTCTAATGTTGCTGTTGGGTTAGGGTGTTGACACTGTGGGGTTGTTATAATGTTGTTGTTGGGCTAGGGTGTTTACACTGTGGGATTAATATACCTGTGGTGGATGCTGTTATGGCACATCCCAGTCGGGCTCCGCCTCCTGGGAGAGGTATAAGACCCTCTGCTCAGGCGGGACCCCTCCAGTCTGGAATGGTGTACTCGTGTTTAGATAGTTCCATTGTTTGTCAATAAAAGCCTTCAATTACTGAAGCCTTGTACCTCGTGCTTGATTGTCGCGCATCAATTTTATTGACAAACACGAAACTCTCGACAGAACTGAGAGTATGGAGCAAATGCTAAAACCAGAGCATCTGACGCTGGATCCACGTGCGGTCGGCGCCTCTAACACCTTCGACCACTGGCTGAAGTGTTTCGAGGACTACCTGGCAGCCTCTGCAGCAGTTACTACGGATAACGACAGACTCCAGGTCCTCCATGCGAGGGTAAGCGACACTGTCTACCTCGCGATTCGTGCGGCCACCACTTACCCGAGGGCCCTCGAGCTCTTGAAAAAGCGATACACGAGACCACCCAACGAGATCCACGCTCGTTACCTCCTCGCAACACGACGTCGGCAGTCGGGCGAAACCATGGAGGACTACGCCAATGAGCTCTTGCAGCTTGCCAGGGGCTGCGACTGCAAAGCTGTGTCGGCTGAGCAGTACATGTACGACCTCGCCCGAGATGCGTTTGTGGCAGGGGTAGGGTCTTCGTACATCCGGCTCAAGCTATTGGAGAAAGGGAATCTCAACCTGACCCAAGCGATGGAGATGGCTGAAATGCTGGAGGCGGCGTCGAAAAGCTTGGCCCTGTACCCAGAGGACCACGTGGAGACAACGTGGCAGGAGCAGTCACAAATCCCTCCTCGCCCCACGGGCTCGCGCTCCCATATCGACCCGACGACGGCGGCAGCTCCAGGCGGCCCACGGTTCTATTTTTGCGGAGGAGCCAAGCATCCACGGCAACAGTGTCCAGCTAAAACGGTGATCTGCAACCAGTGCGGTAAAAAGGGGCACTACGCGAAAGTCTGCAGATCGAAGCCCAAGAACGGCAGTGCAGCCTGTGACCCTCCAGAACGGAGATCATCTCCATCGGCGTCGCAGTACCCACGAGGTCCGACCACGTGCGAGCCCAGGACGACGCCATTGTGGCTGGCGGTGGAGGAGGATGACCACCAGGAGTCGCTACGCTTGGCGCCCTCACCCATGTGCGATTCATGGGGGCGGCCATCTTGGTCGACGACGACCAGGAGCGACCAGCAGGGGTCCTCAGTATCAACCTCGGCTGCCTGCAGTGACGTCCAAGGGCCAACGGTGGCGTCGATCACTCTGGACCAGGATAACAATCACAGGCTTGACTGTTCAATGATGAACATTAAGGTAAATGGTCGTACTGTGTATTGTCTGTTTGACAGCGGGAGCACTGAGAGTTTTATTCACCCTGACACTGCAAAGAGGTGTGGACTCCGGGTTCTACCTGCCAAACAGACAATTTCTATGGCATCACGGTCCCGGTCTGTACCGATCCAAGGACGTTGTGTGGTAACTCTGGAGGTGCAGGGCACAATTTACGAGCGATACAGGCTCCTTGTGTTGCCGCATCTTTGCGCGCCAATTCTCCTCGGACTAAACTTTATGGTCCACATGAAGAGTGTGATCCTACAGTACGGTGGGCCACTCCCTTCGCTGGCAGTAGGGAATCAGCCGCAGCCTCCAAATCGTCCAAAGCGCCCCGCATGCAATCTTTCCACACTAAAGATCACCACACCCTCTTTATTTAAGAATCTGGTACCAGGCTGCAAGCCCATCGCTACTAAAAGTAGGCGTTACAGCGCTGAAGACCGGATCTTCATCAGATCTGAGGTTCAGCGGCTCCTCAAAGAAGGGATCATACAGTCAAGCGTTAGTCCGTGGAGAGCACAGGTCGTGGTGGTTAAGAGCGGGAACAAACCCCGGATGGTCATCGGCTACAGTCAGACCATTAATCGTTATACGCAGCTGGATGCGTATCCTCTCCCGCGCATATCTGATATGGTCAATCAGATTGCGCAGTACCGGGTGTTCTCCACCATAGACCTTAAGTCCGCCTACCACCAACTCCCCATCCGCCCAGAGGACCGACAATACACGGCTTTTGAGGTGGATGGTCGTCTGTATCAGTTCCTTAGGGTTCCATTTGGTGTCACCAATGGGATCTCGGTCTTCCAGCGTGCTATGGACCGAATGGTGGACCAGAACGGGCTGCGGGCTACCTTCCCGTACCTGGATAATGTCACCATCTGCGGCCATGACCAGCAGGACCATGACACAAACCTCCAGAACTTTTTGCGCACTGCGTCTCGCCTGAACCTGACCTACAACAGGGAGAAGTGTGTATTCCGTACGCGCAGGTTAGCTATCCTGGGATACGTGGTGGAAAACGGGGTCATTGGCCCTGATCCAGACCGTATGCGCCCCCTTACTGAACTTCCCTTGCCCGCTAGCGCAAAAGCACTGAGGAGATGCCTCGGCTTCTTCTCTTATTATGCGCAGTGCGTCCCCAACTACGCGGACAAAGCCCGTCCGCTCATCAAGTCCACGACTTTCCCACTCACGCTGGAGGCCCAATTGGCCTTCAAGGCTTTGAAAAGCGACATTGCGAAAGCCACGATGCACGCGGTGGATGAATCCATCCCTTTTCAGGTGGAAAGTGATGCATCGGATTTCGCCCTGGCTGCCACACTAAACCAGGCAGGCAGGCCCGTCGCGTTTTTTTCCCGCACCCTTCAAGGTCCCGAAATTCGGCATTCAGCGGTGGAGAAGGAGGCCCAGGCTATTGTGGAGGCCATCAGACACTGGCACCATTACCTGGCGGGGAAGCGGTTCACCCTGATCACGGATCAGCGATCCGTGGCGTTTATGTTCAGTAATACGCAGAGGGGCAAGATCAAGAATGACAAGATCTTGCGGTGGAGAATTGAGCTCTCCACCTATAATTACGATATTATGTATCGTCCAGGGAAACTCAATGAGCCCTCGGATGCCCTCTCGCGCGGAACATGCGCTACCATGCAGGAGGACCGCTTGAACGCCCTCCATAATGATCTGTGCCATCCTGGGGTCACTCGGCTCTACCACTTCATCAAAGCCCGCAACCTGCCCTACTCGGTGGAGGATGTCAGGTCAGTAACAAGAAGCTGTCGGATTTGCACGGAATGCAAACCGCACTTTTACCGACCTGACCGGGCACAATTGGTCAAGGCCACTCGCCCCTTCGAGAGGCTGAGTGTGGATTTTAAGGGCCCCCTTCCCTCAACAGACCGGAACGTGTACTTTCTTAACATCATAGATGAGTACTCCTGGTTCCCGTTTGTTGTCCCCTGTGCGGACACGTCGACTGCCACGGTGATCAAGGCATTCCGTGATCTTTTTACCCTGTTCGGGTACCCCTGCTATATACATAGCGACAGGGGCTCGTCGTTCATGAGTAACGACTTGAGGCAATTCCTGCTCTCATACGGGATTGCCTCTAGTAGAACCACGAGTTACAACCCTAGGGGCAACGGACAGGTGGAGAGAGAGAATGCTACAGTCTGGAAGGCTGTCCTATTGGCGCTGAAGTCCAAAGGCCTTCCAGTCTCCCATTGGCAGGAGGTCCTTCCAAATGCACTTCACTCCATTCGCTCCCTCCTGTGTACGGCAACCAATGCTACTCCCCACGAGAGGATGTTCTCATTCCCTCGGAAGTCGTCCTCGGGGATATCTTTACCAGCCTGGTTGATGTACCCAGGACCCGTCCTTCTGCGGCGACATGTAAGGGCCCGCAAGTCCGACCCCTTGGTTGAACCGGTCCAACTCCTCCACGCCAACCCTCAGTATGCCTATGTGGCATATCCTGACGGGCGAGAGGACACAGTCTCGATTCGAGACCTGGCGCCCGCAGGGGACGTAGCAACTCCTGTCGCTCCCATACCCCCTGTCACGAATCCCCTATCACTTATTTCTTCCCCGGACGTGGCGCGGTCAGCACCGGGACCAGTGCATAACAGTTATACTCCCATGTACAGCTTGCCTGAGACTCGGAGTTCGGCGCCACCACAGAAGGTACCGGGATCCCCTGCACCACCGCTTCACCAGGGTCAACCGGCCCGTGAGTCCTCGAGGGGACAGCCGGACGCTGTTTTGGAGAGAACGCCACCGCAAGCACCTGCTCCGGTGTCACAACCGGTGTTGAGGAGGTCACAGCGACGGTGCGGTCCTCCAGACCGTCTGGACTTGTAGATTTTTTTTGTATATATGTAGTCTGTTTTCGCACCCCGCCGGCCTTTGTTTTCAAAGGAGGGGTGAATGTGGTGAACCATCGTTGGTTACCACTGTGGGGTTATTCTAATGTTGCTGTTGGGTTAGGGTGTTGACACTGTGGGGTTGTTATAATGTTGTTGTTGAGCTTGGGTGTTTACACTGTGGGATTAATATACCTGTGGTGGATGCTGTTATGGTACATCCCAGTCGGGCCCCGCCTCCTGGGAGAGGTATAAGACCCTCTGCTCAGGCGGGACCCCTCCAGTCTGGAATGGTGTACTCGTGTTTAGATAGTTCCATTGTTTGTCAATAAAAGCCTTCAATTACTGAAGCCTTGTACCTCGTGCTTGATTGTCGCGCATCACTGATGATGCTCTATAGAGCATAAAATATTTCAGAAATATAAAAACAAATTATTGCAGATGCTGGAATCTGAAAGAAAAACAAAAAATGCTGGAAAATCTCAACAGGTCTGACGGCATTTCTGGAAAGAAAACAGAGCTAAAGTTGAGAGTCTGGATGACAAAACTAGTGTATCTCTCGTATAGCTGAATTTAAATATTCTTTATTATAGTGTTTTATGGCAAACTGAATCCAATGTATTTTGAATATTTTTCCAATTGTTTTTCTACTATCCTGCATTTTGTTTTGAAAAGAATAAGTTGCAGTTGACATCATGAATTACCTGTCTGTGGTTCTGTTTTAGTGATTGAAAGCATGGATAATCAACTGGTTAATCCCATAAGGCCTTTCCATCTGGCCCACATCTGTCAAAGCGGAGCCTCTTTTCATTCTCGCAGCTTACATTCTCTTCAGACTCACCTCCTGTTCCCTTTTCAACCACCTTGGTGTTTGTACAATAGACAACAACAGATTTCTCGATTACCAAATTCTATTGAGATTTCTGGAAACATTTGGAACCACTTTAACTGTCAAACTCGTGACTTAAAATCCTAATATTGTC
This sequence comes from Mustelus asterias, assembly GCF_964213995.1. Classification (NCBI taxonomy): domain Eukaryota; kingdom Metazoa; phylum Chordata; class Chondrichthyes; order Carcharhiniformes; family Triakidae; genus Mustelus; species Mustelus asterias. Next base: position 60,207,358 of record NC_135803.1, on the reverse strand, counting down.
TGGTTGCCCAATTTCTCTATGGCAGTTCTTAATTTGAATCTCATACAGAGATTCTTCAGCCACTCATTAGGGAAGGGTACCTGATGTGGTTTCTTGTTTTATTCCTCTTTCCTCGGTGGGCAATACAAAACTAAAGAACCTCATTTACTTTTTGTAATTGTATGGGGGAACCATTACCCATCGGAAACTCATCTATCTACCTTATACGTTTAGTGCCAGTATTTTGACTAGCTCGGACTATCTGGAGTGAGAACTGAAACCAACCGTTCTGCATCAGAGATGGGAATAGTACCAATAAATCAGTAGTCACTCCATCCAGACATCAGTGTCAAGCTGGGTATCAGTCTTTAGCAATATTTGAAGAAAATCCAGAAAATCCAGGAGTTCTCCCTGATGTCTGGGTCAGTATTTATGTCCCAACCAACATTACTTAAAAAATCTGGATATTATCTCATTATCCATTATTACTCGTTAGCTAGAGAAATCCCATTAATCTTGTCATCTAAGACATTTCATCTTCGTTTACCTGGCCTGAAGGTCTAACAGCTGCCAATTTGCTAATATATATCTTATATTTCTAACCAGATATTTTATCTTTTCCGAGGAGATCCTTAGAGTTTCCTTGACAGATATGTTATCACATACACATATGACTATATTTCCTCCTTTTCTATCATCCATGTCTTTTCTGAAAGATGTATACCCTGAACATTTGATTCATTACCATTCTTGAGTGAATGAGGTGTTGACAATCAAAATGATGCTTTTTGTTTGTTAAATAATTCCAGTACCATTGCATTGCTAATACCTTCGGCTACGGATTTGTTCTTGGTTTGGTCTTGGCATTTTAATCTTCAAATTCATTGTGCCTCTTTTGTATTTCCGATTTCACCTTCCACCTTCTGCTTTTTCTGTCTGATTTCCTCCCCTTTCCATGTCTGATGTCAAAAAGTCTGAATCCTCTCTTCAGTATTATTAGTTAATTTTATTGTTCCTGTCTTACTTGAGGTACTTGAAGGGTTAGGTTGATTGGCCATGCTAAAATTGCCCCTTGGTGTCCTGGGATGCGTAGGTTAGAGGGATTGGTGGGTGGGGTGTGGGGGTGGGGCATGGGTGGGATTGTGGTCGATGCAGACTCGATGGGCCGAATGGCCTCTTTCTGCACTGTAGGGATTCTCTGATTCTAAGTACATCTATCTCTCTGATGTAACACATTTCACGAAACAAAAATTAAACTAGCAAATGTATTCTTATCACAACTGTCATTTTAATTTTGCCATGAATACAAGATAGTTTTTTTTAGAAGAATGTGTTGTCACCATTTTCTGTCCACCATTTTATAAAAGTATACCATGAGAAAATTGTAAATTGTGAGAAGCATTGTTGCACCATTTGCAAATGACATGACCATTCAGAGAATGACATGACTGTTTTGCTTTGGAGTTTAATCTAGATAAATGTGAGGTAATGCATTTTGGAAGGTCCAATACAGATAGGAAATATACAGTAAATGGTAGAACCCTTAAGAGTATTGATAGGCAAAGGGATCTGGGTGTACAGGTACACAGGTCACTGAAAGTGGCAATGCAGGTGGAGAAGGTAGTCAAGAAGGCATACGGCACGCTTGTCTTCATCAGCCGGGGCATTGACTTTAAAAATTGGCAAGTCATGTTGCAGCTTTATAGAACTTTAGTTAGGTTGCACTTGGAATATAGTGTTCAATTTTGGTCGACACACTACCAGAAGGATGTGGAAGCTTTGGAGAGGGTACAAAAAAGATTTACCCTGGATGTTGCCTGGTATGGAGGGCATGAGCTATGAGGAGAGGTTGGAGAAACTTGATTTGTTCTCACTGGAACGACGGAGGTTGAGGGGTGACTTGATAGAAGTCTACAAGATTATGAGAGGCATTGACAGAGCGGATAGTCAGAAGCTTTTTCCCAGGTTGGAAGAGTCAATTACTAGGAGGCACAGGTTTAAGGTGCGAGAGGCAAGGTTTAAAGGAGATGTACGAGGCAGATTTTGTGCACAGAGAGTAGTGGGTGCCTGAAACTCGTTGCTGGGGGAGGTAGTGGAAGCGGATACGATAGTGACTTTTAAGGGGCGTCTTGACAAATACATGAATAGGATGGGAATGGAGGGATATGGTCCCTGGAAGGGTTGGGGATTTTAGTTAAGTTGGGCAGCATGGTCAAAGAACAAAGAACAAAGAACAGTACAGCACAGGAAACAGGCCCTTCGGCCCTCCAAGCCTGTGCCGCTCCTTGGTCCAACTAGACCAACCGTTTGTATCCCTCCATTCCCAGGCTGCTCATGTGACTATCCAGGTAAGTCTTAAACGATGTCAGCGTGCCTGCCTCCACCACCCTACTTGGCAGCGCATTCCAGGCCCCCACCACCCTCTGTGTAAAAAACGTCCCTCTGATATCTGAGTTATACTTCGCCCCTCTCACCTTGAGCCCGTGACCCCTCGTGATCGTCACCTCCGACCTGGGAAAAAGCTTCCCACTGTTCACCCTATCTATACCCTTCATAATCTTGTACACCTCTATTAGATCTCCCCTCATTCTCCGTCTTTCCAGGGAGAACAACCCCAGTTTACCCAAGCTCTCCTCATAGCTAAGACCCTCCATACCAGGCAACATCCTGGTAAACCTTCTCTGCACTCTCTCTAATGCCTCCACGTCCTTCTGGTAGTGCGGCGACCAGAACTGGATGCAGTACTCCAAATGTGGCCTAACCAGCGTTCTATACAGCTGCATCATCAGACTCCAGCTTTTATACTCTATACCCCGGCCTATAAAGGCAAGCATACCATATGCCTTCTTCACCACCTTCTCCACCTGTGTTGCCACTTTCAAGGATTTGTGGACTTGCACACCTAGGTCCCTCTGTGTTTCTATACTCCTGATGACTCTGCAATTTATTGTATAACTCCTCCCTACATTATTTCTTCCAAAATGCATCACTTCGCATTTATCCGGATTAAACTCCATCTGCCACCTCTCTGCCCAATTTTCCAGCCTATCTATATCCTGCTGTATTGCCCAACAATGCAGGTCGGTGCAGGCTTGGAGGGCGAAGGGCCTGTTTCTGTGCTGTAATTTTCTTTGTTCTTTGTTCAATTCCTGCCCAACAGTAAAGATGATGGGTGGGATTTATGCCCTCCTCCGGCATGTTTTATGGCAATGGAAGCGGTTTGCCATTGGCTGGTGGTGGGTCGTCAACGACATTTTGCATTATTTTCTGGTCCATTCTATCAGGGAACCCACCGCGACAGTTCGCCATCGGTGAGACCGGAAGATACCGATGGCCGGAAAAATCAGCTCAACGTCTGTAATTCCATTTGAAAAGTTTGTGTTAATATTCCAATACTTGATTATTCGATAACATGCAGTGAAGCAAGATTGAAAGGTTTTATTACAAATGGAAATCACAAGTCTATCCAAACATTTACCTCAAGAAGTAATTGGAGGATATTGGAATGCACTGCCAAGTGAGGTGGTAGAGGCAGATATGTTAAAGACATTTAAGACTTATCTGGATGGACACATGAACAGATGGGGAATAGAGGGATATAAGCGGTTGGTCTAGATAGGATCGGTGCAGGCTTGGAGGGCCGAAGGGCCTGTTCCTGTGCTATACTGTTCTTTGTTCTTTGCTAATGTGTTATGACAAGGGTCCACATGGTGTGTTGCCTCCAAACTCATAAACATGAAAATGGGATTTGCATCTGACTCACAGACCAATGTGTCTGCTTGTGCTCCCATCTCAGTTGACGAAATTTGCTAGGAAAAATCCTCCAGACTTCCCCACCTCATTATGTAACTGTAGTATCAACAAGGTTTCTGCTGAACTTCTGCCAAAGCTGGCACAGAGATTTGGGAGGTGCACTGAGAAAATTCACTGAACGTGCTTATGGGTGAATATTAATAAGGGAAAGCTTATGTGTGAAACCTTTTCAGAGTCACAAAAATAAACCAATGCTTATGCAACATTTTAAAACATACAAAAGTGAAACATAGAACATAGAACAGTACAGCACAGAACAGGCCCTTCGGCCCACGATGTTGTGCCGAGCTTTATCTGAAACCAAGATCAAGCTATCCCACTCCCTATCATCCTGGTGTGCTCCATGTGCCTATCCAATAACCGCTTAAATGTTCCTAAAGTGTCTGACTCCACTATCACTGCAGGCAGTCCATTCCACACCCCAACCACTCTCTGCGTAAAGAACCGACCTCTGATATCCTTCCTATATCTCCCACCACGAAACCTATAGTTATGCCCCCTTGTAATAGCTCCATCCACCAGAGGAAACAGTCTTTGAACGTTCACTCTATCTATCCCCTTCATCATTTTATAAACCTCTATTAAGTCTCCCCTCAGCCTCCTCCGCTCCAGAGAGAACAGCCCTAGCTCCCTCAACCTTTCCTCATAAGACCTACCCTCCAAACCAGGCAGCATCCTGGTAAATCTCCTCTGCACTCTTTCCAGCGCTTCCACATCCTTCTTACAGTGAGGTGACCAGAACTGCACACAATATTCCAAATGTGGTCTCACCAAGGTCCTGTACAGTTGCAGCATAACCCCACGGTTCTTAAACTCCAACCCCCTGTTAATAAAAGCTTACACACTATAGGCCTTCTTCACAGCTCTATCCACTTGAGTGGCAACCTTCAGAGATCTGTGGATATGGATCCCAAGATCTCTCTGTTCCTCCACAGTCTTCAGAACCCTACCTTTGACCCTGTAATCCACATTTAAATTTGTCCTACCAAAATGAATCACCTCACATTTATCAGGGTTAAACTCCATTTGCCATTTTTCAGCCCAGCTTTGCATCCTATCTATGTCTCTTTGCAGCCTACAACAGCCCTCCACCTCATCCACTACTCCACCAATCTTGGTGTCATCAGCAAATTTACTGATCCACCCTTCAGCCCCCTCCTCTAAGTCATTAATAAAAATCACAAAGAGCAGAGGACCAAGCACTGATCCCTGTGGCACTCCGCTAGCAACCTGCCTCCAGTCCGAAAATTTTCCATCCACCACCACCCTCTGTCTTCGATCAGATAGCCAATTACCTATCCAATCGGCCAACTTTCCCTTTATCCCACACCTCCTTACTTTCATCATAAGCCGACCATGGGGGACCTTATCAAACGCCTTACTAAAATCCATGTATATGACATCAACTGCCCTACCTTCATCAACACACTTAGTTACCTCCTCAAAAAATTCAATCAAATTTGTGAGGCACGACTTGCCCTTCACGAATCCATGCTGACTATCCCGGATTAATCCGCATCTTTCTAAATGGTCATAAATCCCATCCCTAAGGACCTTTTCCATCAATTTACCAACCACCGAAGTAAGACTAACCGGTCTATAATTACCAGGGTCATTTCTATTCCCTTTCTTAAACAGAGGAACAACATTCGCCACTCTCCAGTCCTCTGGCACCATCCCCATGGACAGTGAGGACCCAAAGATCAAAGCCAAAGGCTCTGCAATCTCATCCCTTGCCTCCCAAAGAATCCTAGGATATATTTCATCAGGCCCGGGGACTTATCAACCTTCAGTTTATTCAAAACTGCCAGTACATCCTCCCTCCGAACACCTATTTCCTCCAGCCTATTAGCCTGTAACACCTCTTCTTCAAAAACGTGGCCCCTCTCCTTGGTGAACACTGAAGAAAAGTATTCATTTATCACCTCGCCTATCTCTACTGACTCCTTACACAAGTTCCCACTACTGTCCTTGACCGGCCCTAACCTCACCCTGGTCATTCTTTTATTCCTCACATAAGAGTAAAAAACCTTGGGGCTTTCCTTGATCCGACCCACCAAACATATAAATGGTCAGGTGTAACAAAGATTCTGGGATCAGATAGCAAAGATAACATGGTTCACACAGAGAACTGGTGAAGAATGACCTGGAAATGAGTTATAGTAATCCAGCCCATTTATATTAGCCCTTCTATTTCCAGTCAAGGGTATTTTCCAATTTCAATGCTACAATGACAGAACACCCTGTCATTGGTATAGAATAAGTCTGACACGTACAAAACCCATGTGGCATTGAGTACAGTACCACTCACAGAGTGATGTAAGTCACATGACCTAGACCCAGGGGTCAGTGTGGTGTTGAGCAGAGACAGTGGCCGGACGTTTACCGGCACGCCCGCTCCAATTCCGGGGGCAGGCTCGGCTCGGAGAATAGCATTCTCCGTTGGCCTCGGGCGGAATCATATGAACCCCAGGCAGACATGCCGGTAAAATTCCGCCCAAGTGTGTAATAGCCTTAACATGGATATAGGTCCTAACCTGTAGTCTTTATTGATGTTAGGATTCCAGACCAATATACCAAGGTATATTATAAAACCAGACTAGACACCAACATTTTTTTTACTTGGCATAAATGTGAGAGGATGTTTTGGTCCAGTAGTAATTCCACTGATAAATTAGGGAACTTATATAGAAGAACAAGCATTATTTAATAACACAGTTTAAATATACCTCTAATAAATTAAGCAGCTTAACTACTAACAGTCGAATAATATTTATAAAATGAAAGGAAATAACTTTAATTTCTAACTTATCACTGTTTTAGTTCCTAATTAGCAACATTTTTCTTGCAAACTTACAATATCACTTTAAATACAGTTAGCACCCATAAATATACTTGCTATAATGAGTGTAATCAATTTTAAAGCATTCAGAGAAAACGAGTTTCATCAGCTTGCAGAAAAACTCTGTCCTTCAAGCAATTCCCAGTCAGAACTCCAAAAGCTGTTTCTCTGCTACAGACCTACCTCCTCCCCTTAACCACATTATCACATGATCCTGCCTACCAAAACCTACATTCCATTTATTTAATCAAAAACCCCTGGGGACCTTTGTGTAACCAAATGTCCATTAGCTTTATCTTAGTAAACACTAAATACTAAATGGCTAAAATGAGTAATTATCCTGCTCTCCCAGCTGTATGTTTTCCAGCAGATAACTCTGAGACAAAGACAAACTGACTTACCAGATTGGTTGCTGAGTCAAAAGAAAAGACTTCTAAGCTTGAAAAACAACAGGAAAAGGAGAAAATAATCAAACAGTTGGTTAAAATGTAAAACAGGTGCAAATGAATGTTCCAGCTTTGAAAAATCAATGTCTTATACATTAAGATGGCCCATACAACAAAGGAAGAGAAGGACAAACCAAGGTGATGAATACAACATCACCCCATCCATCCTGCAAGATAGGAGTTAGAGTAGCAGAAACCACTAATCAATGCACCAGCTGAATTGACCAAGTGCGGTTCAACATGAAGGAATGGAAGAAAAGAATGAAAGTGTACCAAAAAATGCCAGACCAACCTCCAAGTGAACACGATGAACCAGATACAACAGAGCCTATCACTCCTCCGAAAGAGCGGTGAATGAGATATGGATGAATTATAAGTCCTCCAGGCTGTCTGAACCTGTAAATTTAAAGATTTGAAAGGTGGGGGGAGTGGAGATGCAATGCTGGAGATGGGGTTTTGAGGATATTGCATTGATACTAATATAGTTATAGCTGTAATGTAGTAATAGCAATAATGTGCTAATGTCAGTGTAAATTCATGAGACAGATAACAATACAAGTCGTGAAGTAAGCTAATGTAACTCCATATACAATGGATAAAGACTGGAGGCAACTGGAGTGTAAGGGTCTGACACATATAGAGTTCATGTGGCATTGAGTATAGTTCTGCCCATATACTGATGATGAAGGCACATGACCCAGACCCAGGGGTCAGTGTGGTGTTATGCAGAGACATGTAGAGACCTAAACAAAAAGATAGCTCCTGGCCTGTACTCTTTACTACACATGTGTAAATGGTTCCAATTGTTAATACAGATTTACAATTAACCAATAGAAGATTACAAAGAGACACCATTCTGTAACCAACACCCTCCCAACAGATCCATACTTCCTCAGTGAAATTCTGCAAATTCCAAACTCAGCAGAACATATTTCACCTGCCAACAAAGACCTCAAAATTTCCCATGGGAAAGGTACTTAATCCAGTGAGCATTGATTACCTTTAAAATGCCTGCAAATTGCTTTCTTATGAGCAAAGAAAAAGCTTACTTTCAAGCATAGCTTTAACACAGGAGGAACCTTGATGTACCGTGACAGGGAAGCTAGTTGCATATCTTTTTTACACTGCCACCATGACCATTTCAAGGGCTTGGACCCTACAATATAAACTCTCATCTTCCCATCCAACACACAAGACTGTGGGTCATCACAAATTCTGGAGCCCTGATGTTTACAATTTTAATATGCGAGTTATTAAAGTAATTGTGTTGCAATTATCAATTTAGAACAGTAAAGGAATTTCATTTATGATTGTGCATTGGCAGAAACTGGATAGTTACTGCTACAACTGAAGGTAAACTGAAGTAAACCTCCATGATTGGTGGAGAATTGTTGTGCTCCACAACATTTTCTGTATAAATGCCAAATTTATATCAGGGATTATAGCCAAATTTACAAAGATTCTTCACATTGGCATTTAGTCTTAGTGGAGTACTGAGCAGGGTTAATTAGTGTCACATACTGAGTTACTGAATATGAATTAAGAACACTTCACTGCCAGGCTTGACACAGGAGACACCAGGGAGTTTATGCATTGAAAACTGCGTTGGATTCTACACATTTGGTTCAGCATCAATAACTTTTCTTCTTCCTTTTCATGCCTAGCAGCATTTCCCAGGGAAGAGGGAGAGGCATACTTTGAAAATATATCAATGAAATACAAGGATTGCCATTCTTACATTGGTGGTGAAGTCACTTAATTAACATATTTAAAACAGACTCCCATGGTACAACCGGGAACTCAATTTGAAATTCACTGCGAGCTGCACAGCTCTCCTGAGTGTCTTTGATTTGATTTATTATTGTCATATGTATTAGCATACATTGAAAAGTATTCTTTCTTGCGCACTATACAAAGCATACCGTTCATAGAGAAGGAAACGAGAGAGTGCAGAATGCAGTGTCACAGTCATAGCAAGGGTGTAGAGAAAGATCAACTTAATGCAAGGTAGTTCCATTTAAAAGTCTGATGGCAGCAGGGAAGAAACTGTTCTTGTGTCGGTTGTTACGGGACCTCAGACTTTTGTATATTTTTCCTGACGGAAGAAGGAGGAAGAGAGGATGTTCGGGGTGCGTGGCGTCCTTAATTATGCTGGCTGCTTTGCTGAGGCAGCAGGAAGTGTAGACAGAGTCACTGATTGGGAGGCTGGTTTGTGTGATGGATTGGGCTACGTTCACGAGTGTCAGGAAACCAATAAAGAAAGAGAGGTGGGAACTGTTGGCTCCACTAAGTAAAAGACTTTCTCAGCACTCTTTATAGGCTGGGAAGAGCAGAATTCCTCCCACAGCTCCTCATGAGAGATTTGGCCCCTCCCTGCCAATTGCAGCCTCTCTCCCACCTTCCTTCTACAATGCAGAAAGAGGCCATTTGGCCCAACAAGCCTGCGCTGACAACAATCCCACCCTATTCCTGTAACACCACATATTTACCCTGCTAAGCCTCCTGACCGAAATGGTCAATTTAGCCTGGCCAATCAACTTAACCCGCACATCTTTGGAGTGTGAGAGGAATCCAAAGCACTTGGTGGAAACCTATGAAGACACGGGGAGAATGTGCTAACTCCACACAGAGAGCCACCCAAGGTTGGAATTGAACCCTGGTCCCTGGTGCTGTGAGGCAACAATGCTAACCACTGCCATTATGTTGCCAAAATTGTTTCTTATTCCAGCTGACTTTTCATCCTCCATTTTGGCACTGACTCATCTCACTTTTTCTCCTGGCACTATTTTAGCCAGTTTCCCCTATTCTCAAAGCCAAGCCCCAAAATAACACAAGAAATAGGTGCTGGAGTGGACCATTTGACCCTTCGTGCCTATTCCACCATTCAATATGACCATGGCTGTTTTCCCATATCCCGTAATTGCCTGGGAGATGTCTGTCTATCCAAACTTAAATTTAATCAACAATGGAACATCCATCTGGTGTAAAGAATTCCAAAGATTCACAATCATTTGAGTGAAGTATTTTTTTCTCATCTGTGTCTTAAGTGATTGGCCCCTTATCCTGAGACCGTGCCCCCATATTTTAGATATCCAGATCAGCAGAAAAAAAAACTCTCAGCATCTACCCTTTCAAGCCACTTCAGAACTTTTTTAGATGTCAGTGAGATTGCCTCTTATTCCTTTAACCTCCAGAGAATATAAACCCAATTTACTCAGCCTCATATCTTAGGCCAACACCCTCCTCCCAGGAAACTACTCAATGAACCTTCACTGTACTGTCTCCAATGCAAATTCATCCTTCCTTAAATGCAAGTTCATCCTTCCAAAACTGCACACTGTACTCCAGATGTGGGGTGACTAAAACTCTCCACAACTGTAAAAAGGTGTCTTTATTCTTGTACTCCAATCCCCTTGCAATAAAGGCCAACATTCTATTCGCCTTCCTAATAGCTTACAGCACCTGCATTAACTTTCTGCATGTCTTGTACGAGCATATCCAAATCTCTTTGAACATCAACACTTCCAAGTTTCATACCTTTTTAAAAAATGTTCTGCTTTTCCATCTTTAGTACCAAAATAACTTCACACTTTCCTACTGTAAGTGAAACCCCTAATGGCGTGGTAAGATTTTTAAACCTTTAGACATTAAGGCGGTGAGATAACTAGCAGCATTCAGTTAAGTGACTTTTAAAATAAGTTTATGAGCTAACAGGAAGCAATTTACACATATAAGATGCAGTAATTGATTGAAATGAGTGATTATGATAGTAAAATACATATGCTGATATTTTAAATGTTTTATTATTGATTTTAAGGAATATTGTTTGCTTTAGCCAAAAGCAATTTATTGCTAGGCATCATGGCAAAAAGACATTAGGATGAAGCCATATTTTGAGAGAATAATTAAACCTTGGATATATGCAAGATTCATCAGTTATAGTTTTGGTTGGAAAGAATGTTTAGAATACTTAATCATATTTCATGACTAAGGTTTATTCATTGTCCAGACAAGATGGACTGGTACCCCCCAGAGGTGGTGTCACGAGTTATTTTGGTTAGACAGTGATCGTTAAGGGAACCCATGAGAATGTTTATTTGAACTCTGGGCTGAGCATCTTAAGCTACTAGGCAACTGGAGAGTGGGGTCAGCCAAAACAGGAGTTAGCTTCTGGATTTCACGGACTAATAAAGTACTGTTATCATGGTAATGGGATGCGATTGGCTAAAGTATTTGATAGGTATTATTGTTGATTTGTGCACCCTGCAGATGATTAATTTAAAGTTACTGAAAGATGGGAATGATTGATAAGAAAACCCATAATTGATCTACTTTGAATTATATATGTCAGATTTCATCGGAGAGGTCTGCCAGCTCTATTTCAGAGCTGTACTGACCCTTTGATGGTCTCCTGGCAGCTGTTGGTTTAAATAAAGTTATGTCCTTATACTGAGATACCTGCCTCTTGTATTGTCTGAACTTTAGGCAGTACCGGTCACATCAGTAACCCCACCAACACCTACGTTAAAATCCATCTCCCATCTTGTTGCCCACACATTTAACCATATTTCTATATTTCTTTACAGACCCTCTGTGTCCTCCCCACCTAGTTTGATACCATCAGCAAAGTTTGATACATTACCCAGTGTCTCTTCATTTAAGTCATTAAAATAGATTGTAAATACCCGAAGCCCAAGCACTGATCTTGAAGGCACTCAACTATTCATTGCCTGCCAACTTGTAAAAGACCAGTTCATGCCTACTCTCTGCTTTCTACCTATTAACCAATCCTCCATCCATGTTACCACCAGCATGAGCCCTATTAACATTTTGTGTGGCACCTTATGGAATGGTGTTTCTACTCTCCTTCCCCTTTGGCTCGCTCAGCCTATACAGCTCACTATATATATCCCAAGGGTCACCACTGAGCACGTCACCACAATATTAGCTTTGGAATCTGATGATAAACGGAGAGTTTCTGAGGAACCTGCTCATTACAGAAGTCTAATGGTATTTTATAAAGTTGAGTTTCCAGCTCCGAAGATTGTCACCCAAATATCTTTATTTCATTGCTTACTTAATAAAGGTAGGGAAAGAATTAGAAGAGATCAGACGTGAACTTAGAGTGATATTGTTACAGATCAATTGAGATGATACAATCCATTTGACTAAATGGCAGCTTTCATTCAAATCTAGAAGTGGATAGTAATGAGACTAGTATGGTAATATTCCAATCATTTCCAAATACTGTTTCCAAATGCTTAACTGCTCTGAAAAAACATAGACGAACCAGCTCAGCAACATTGCACTCTCACCAGGACTGGAAGCATTAAGCTTTGTAGGAAAGGCTGATACTTTGCAGCTACACAGTTGATGAGACAGGAGAAACTCAGATGACACTTTTCCCTGAATCTATCAACATAATTAAAATACTGCTTTACTCTCATGACAAATCCCACTGCCCTCACTCTTCCCTGCTGCCATGAACAACTGTAGCCTCGGGCGTGAAGGAGGGGAAAAAATAAAACAAGAGTGGCATAAACACACTGGAACAAACATAGATTCATTGATTCTTGCCAAGATTGAGTTTAATCCTTAATTCCTGAATGAACTGAAGAGGCACTGACTTGCATGTCAGATTGACTGCAAACAACACAATAAAATAGATCAATAACAAGCCTATCAATTTAAGAACCAAAGTAATTGGATTGAGAATGTGATACAAATACTGATGCATGATATGAATAATAGGCACAACAGCTTTGAATTTCTCTCCCAAAATCTTTAATTAAAAAGCAGTCTGACAAAACATTCCTATTGGAGTTTAAGATAAAGGCTGAGGTTTTTTTGTGCCTGAGACAGGTGCACTGAGCCAGGGAATTTCTAGGCTTGCCTCACTTACCTCAGGAAAAAGTTCCCCGAATGGTGGGATATTCATTCTGGGAGGATGGTGTGTGATAGAGTACAGCCTGCCATCCTCAGACTCAGATATAAAGCGATCACACCAGCTGTGAATGCTGAGGCAGGCTGTTTAGGTCCTCTAGTTCTCACCCCTCACACCACCTCACCCACTCTCCATGCCATGTCATACCAACCCATGCCTCCCACCTACCCCCATAGCCCCTTAAATTCCACATGCCAATTTACCATGGGAAAATCTTAGGTGTCATGCGAAGATGGCATAAAGTAAAGGCCTACATTTCTATTACAGACTTTACTTTATCAAAAACACACACTCATTCATGCAAGCCTATTCAGTATATTTAAATCCTCTCACGTACTCAACCCCTTATAAAAACAAACATTTGTATTCATGACCCCACATCAAAAACAGCTAATCATTTAATAATCTATTTGAGCTACCAATCAAACTGAACTGATGGATCGCATTGTGATAGTGATTGGTTGTAGAAAGCAATTGAGCATTAACAATGTTATAATGATAGATTGATGAGTATGTCAACAAACAGCTCTTGAAACTGTTAGACCAGCTTTATTTTACACTCACAGATTGAGGCAGTTAGCTTTCCTTTTCATTTTAAAGAGTTGGGGATTCAAATAACTTGACAGTTTTACAGTATCTTATCCACCCTTCAGAAACATCTATATCTATTCTAAAATAAATCATAACGTCCGCATTGCAGAACAAGAACCTTGCTGCAGCAAAAAAACAAAATAGGGTCTGCATGAATTTGGCACTAAATTTGAATGGTCCTGCTGAGTTCAGGTTTCCCACAGGTGGGAGTCACTTCCCATGCCAGATCCCACCTTGTGACAATGGTTTCTGCTAGATATGGTGGTGGGACTTCCAGATCTGGGGAATCTCCACGGCTCCAAGAAAATTGAAGCCCAAGAGTTGGCTATTAAGGAGGGCCTTAAAAAGAAGAAAAGGAGGTGGAGGGACAGATGGGTTTAATAAGTGATCTCCAGATCATTGGACCGAAACAGCTGAAGCCCAACTGCCAGTGATAGCTTGGATGCATAAGTCAGAGAAATGGAGTGACTGAGGAGTATAGATCTGAAGGAGGTTATGATAGCAAAGAGTGAAATCATGGAGGGATATAAAAATAAGAATGAGAATTTTTAAAGATGAACTGGAGCACTGAGAGCCATCATATATCAGTGAGGACAGGAATGATGGGCGAGTGGAACTTAAGTATTTATCTTATGAGACACTTATGATAAGCATTCAATGTTCAGATTGACTTAGACTTCATTTGTTCCCTTCATTACATCCTTCAACTTTTGGGGAAAATCCTGCAGGTTTTCACATTTTGTTACTTATTTCCTAACCAGTCGAAACAATTTTTCACCATTTATCCTGTCACAGTCTAATTACATCCCACTAAATCATCTTATTACATCCCAGTAAGTCTTTTATTGCATCCCACTAAATCACCTGTTCCTGTGAAAATAAAATAAATCAGCCCATTTCTTCACAATTATAACCTTTTATTTGTGAGTCAATTTTGATGAATCTTCATTTTATCCTTCTGAGGTGCTAATACTCTCCATAATGAGGTGTCTAGAACTGCATGTAAAGTCTTTAGAACATAGAACATAGAACATTACAGCGCAGAACAGGCCCTTCGGCCCACGATGTTGCACCGACCAGTTAAAAAAAAAACTGTGACCCTCCAACCTAAACCAATTTCTTTTCGTCCATGAACCTATCTACGGATCTCTTAAACGCCCCCAAACTAGGCGCATTTACTACTGATGCTGGCAGGGCATTCCAATCCCTCACCACCCTCTGGGTAAAGAACCTACCCCTGACATCGGTTCTATAACTACCCCCCCTCAATTTAAAGCCATGCCCCCTCGTGCTGGATTTCTCCATCAGAGGAAAAAGGCTATCACTATCCACCCTATCTAAACCTCTAATCATCTTATATGTTTCAATAAGATCCCCCCTTAGCCGCCGCCTTTCCAGCGAAAACAATCCCAAATCCCTCAGCCTCTCCTCATAGGATCTCCCCTCCATACCAGGCAACATCCTGGTAAACCTCCTCTGCACCCTCTCCAAAGCCTCCACATCCTTCCTGTAATGTGGGGACCAGAACTGCACACAGTACTCCAAGTGCGGCCGCACCAGAGTTGTGTACAGTTGCAACATAACGCTACGACTCCTAAATTCAATCCCCCTACCAATAAACGCCAAGACACCATATGCCTTCTTAACAACCTTATCTACTTGATTCCCAACTTTCAGGGATCTATGCACACATACACCTAGATCCCTCTGCTCCTCCACACTATTCAAAGTCCTCCCGTTAGCCCTATACTCAACACTTTGTTCAAGTCTAATCAACATTTTGTACTAAGTTAACATTAATTGTTTAATTTATATTCAGAACCCAATGTTTAAAGCTTAAGGACTAATTTTCACCTTCATTACTTGGTCAGATGAACCACAAGTCCATTGTTGAACCCATTTGCCTCTCATTCCATTGAACTGGAATTTGGGCAGATGTGAAGATGAAATTTTACCCCAGAAAGTCATTTGTCTTTTTAAAAAAACATCAATTTGCCATTCTATCTTTAAAGATGTATGAGTGGGTTTCGGTTGAGGTTCTTTGACATGCCCATTAACTTCTGTAGAGGAGCCCAAGAAACCCCAGAGGAATAGCCTCTCAATACCTCACTGTTCTTCCACTCATACTATTTAAATCTATACTTTCTTTTACTCACTTTTACTCACAAGATTGCTTTACATTTCTCTGTATGTCAACACATGTTCCACCCATCTGCCTACTCTGCTAGCCTGCCTACATTCTCCTGCATTCTTTCTTACTGTTTCCTACGCTCCCTATATTTGATAAACAAACCTCCACATCACCCTTTAATGTCTATGTCAAGTCTAATGGAAAATAAAATTACGTCACACAATACTCCTCCATCTCCCATCTCACATCTTACCAAACTAAGAAAAACACCTATTTCCTACACATCTGCTTTTTGTCCCCCAGCCATCCGTCTATCTATGCAGCTACATTCTCTTTTAATAAAATCTGCATGGGCCTTCATAACAAATCCTTTATGTGGCACCTTATCAAAAACCTCCTGAAAACCTTTGATCAGTTTATTTATTAGTCACAAGTAGTCTTACATTAACACTGCAATGAAGTTACTGTGAAAATCCCCCAGTTGCCACACTTTGGCGCCTGTTTTGGTACACTGAGAGAGAATTTGGCATGGCCAGTTCACCTAACCTGCACATCTTTGGACTGTGGGAGGAAAACCACCCAGACAAGGGGAGAATGTGCAAACTCTAAACAGACAGTGACCCAAGCTGGGAATCGAACCTGGGTCCCTGGCGCTGTGAGGCAGCAGTGCTAACCACTGTGCCAGCGTGCCATTATCCACATTGATATCCACATTCCTGTTTTTTATACACAGTGTGACTTCTCAAAACATTCAGCAACATTAGACAAGCATGACCTGGTCTTTATAAACCATACTGACTGTCTGATTAGCCTTTGCCTTTCTAAGTGTTCACTATTATCTTGAGCTATTTCACATATTCATTGTTATCCTGTATTATGGACTCTAGGAGAGAAGCTTTACAGCATGCCTCAGCAGGCAGCTTATTGGAAAATCACAGGTCCATCAGCTACAATTTCATTTCTGTTGGTAGTACAACCTTCAATTTTCTTGCCTGTTACCCACGAGGCCCTGACAGCTGCAAGAGATCAGGCAAAATTTAATCCTAGAAGATTACTCATAAAGAGGTAAGACTAAAACCTAAATTTCCCTTTTTCCTAACTGAGGTGTGACACTCGCCAGCCTCAAAGTCCTTCATCACAGATATCACATACAAAGAAGTTTGGAAAATTTGATCCACACATCTGAACCTGTTATGGCCTTCAATGTTCTACCATTAGAAACTTTTCAATTTTAGTCCCATCAACTTTAATAAGGTTTCTATTTGAATATTCATTTGAAGTATTAACTTTCCAACAGTTTTTTTAGTACTTCCACAGGCTTACTTTCACTTTCTGTCTAAAAGCTGAGCCTTCCCTTTATTTGTCTATTGTCCCATCTCATCTTTGACTATTTCTTTTACCTCTGTTCTTACGTGTCAAAAATAATACAAAGGGAGGTTATGCTTCAGTTGTACATGGTAGAAGTGAGATCACATTTGGAATACTGTGTACAGCATTAGTCACCTTATGTAAGGAAAGATGTAAATGCTTTGGAAGCAGTTCAGAGGAGGTTTATCATACTAATACCTGGATTGAGTGGGTTTTCTCATGAGGAAAGGTTAGATAACCTAGGTTTGTATCTGCTGGAGTTGAGAAGAGTAAGAGGTGATTGGATTGAAACATATAAGTTCCTGAGGGGTCTTGATAGGGTGGATGTAGAGAAGATGTTTCCTCTTGTGGGAGAATCTAGAACCAGTAGTTATTGTTTAAGGATAAGTAGTCACCTATTTAAAATGGAGATGAAGGGGATTTTTTTTCACTCAGAGTGCTATGAGTCTTTGGAACTCTCTTCCTCAAAAGGCACTGGAATCAGAGTGTTTGAATAGGTTTCATATTTGATTTTATTTGATTTGTTTTATTATTGTCACATGTATTGGGATACAGTGAAAAGTATTGTTTCTGGTGCGCTATACAGACAAAACATGCCATTCATAGAGTGCATAAGGGAGAAGGAAAGGAGAGGGTGCAGAATATAGTGTTACAGTCATAGCGAGAGTGCAGAGAAAGATCAGCTTAATATATGGTAGGTCCATTCAAAAGTCTGACAGCAGCAGGGAGGAAGCTGTTCTTGAGTCATTTGGTATGTGACCTCAAACTTTTATATCTTTTTCCCGACAGGAAAAGATGAGAAAGAGCATATTTGGGGTGTGCAGGGTCCTTGATTATGCTGACTGCTGTGCCGAGGCAGCGGGAAGTGTAGACGGAGTCAACGGGTGGGAAGTTAGTTGGTGTGATGGACTGGACTATGTTCACAACCCTTTGTAGTTTCTTCCGGTCTTGGTCAGAGCAGGACCCATACCAAGCTGTGATACGTCTGGAAAGGTTCAAAGATATCCAACTGTCAGACTTTTGTATCTTTTTCCTGACAGATGAAGGTGGGAGAGAGCATGTTCAGGGTGTGTATTGGCTCTGTCTACACTTCTTGCTGTCTTGGAAAAGCAGTCAGCATAATCAAGGACCCTACACACCCCGAACATGCTCTCTCCCACCTTTTCCTATTGGGAAAAAGATACAAAAGTCTGACAGTTGGATGTCTTTCAACTGGTCTGTCGATGGCAGCTGAACTAGAATCTGACTTTGCAGATTCTGGAAATCAAAAGCAAGTTTCATGTCATGTCTGTGACAGATCTTGTAAATCATTGTCATTCCCATGAAAGGCTGGTCAGTTGTCAGGGACCATTTGATTTGGGTTTGACTTATCTTTCATTATGAAGATGAAGATCAGTCCAGACGAAGAGGAGGTGAATTTCTCTGTAGCACTAAGATCTGCTTTGTAGTTTAATAGCATAGAAAGCACACACTGTGATAATAATTATTCTCTAATATATTCCAATGATAAAGAAAATGTTCAGAAAAGGAAATACCCAGCAAACTGAAACAGTGACAAGGGCCAATATTAATTTAGATGAGCCTGTTGTGTTGTGGCCAATATCATGTGGGAAGCTACAGCATGTTGGTCAGAGGTTTTCTAACTCAGCTGGCTCTGCGCATTTTCTAAATGGGGAAATGCTTAAGAAATCAGAAGCATAAAGGAACTTGGAAGTCCTTGTTCAAGGTTCTCTTAAGGTTAACGTGCAGGTTAAGTCGGCAGTTAGGAAGGCAAATGCAATGTTAGCATTCATGTCGAGAGGGCTAGAATACAAGAGCAGGGATGTATTTCTGAGGCTCTATAAGACCATGGTCAGACCCCATTTGGAGTATTGTGAGCAGTTTTGGGCCCCATATCTAAGGAGGGTTGTGCTGGCCTTTGAAAGGGTCCAGAGGAGGTTCACAAGAATGATCCCTGGAATGAAGAGCTTGTCGTATGAAGAACGGTTGAGGACTCTGGGTCTGGACTCGGAGTTTAGAAGGATGAGGGGAGATCTTATTGAAACTTACAGGATACTGCGAGGTCTGGATAGAGTGGACGTGGAGAGGATGTTTCCACTAGTAGAAAAAACTAGAACCAGAGGGCACAACCTCAGTCTAAAGGGACGATTCTTTAAAACAGAGATGAGGAGGAATTTTTTCAGCCAGAGATTGGTGAATCTGTGGAACTCTTTGATGCAAAAGGCTGTGGAGGCCAGGTCATTGAGTGTCTTTAAGACAGAGATAGATAGGTTCTTGATTAATAAGGGGAGCAGGAGTAATGGGGAAAACGCAGGAAAATAGGGATGAGAAAAATATCAGCCATGGTTCAATAGAGGAGCAGACCCGATGGGCCGAGTGGCCTAATTCTGCTCCTATATCTTATGTTCTTATGGTCCTATGGCTCAACAACACATTTTACTTCCAGTTCTGTCAACCAATGCTCAGCAGTGGATTTGATGAGGGCTCACATGATCCCAATTTCAATAGTTAAAGGGTTGATCCAAAGATGACATTTAAAGAAGTTTGGAGAAGAGGAATTGTGACAAGGTATTTCAGACGGTCAGAAGCTATGATGTGTTGCTGGGGTCAGCAGGGAGCTGGTGAGGGTTACCCTCTCAGAAACCAGTGGAAGGAAACTGGAGATGAATCAAGGAAGTGTTATTGGAGATGACCAAGGTGGTCAGCAGCAGGAGCTTGGTGTCACATACTGGTCTCACTGCAGAAAGCCCTTTCAAATGACCGTAGCAGCTCAGAAAAGTGAGTACAATACTGTGTACAGTTCTGATCATCCTATTATAGAAAGGATATTATTAAACTGGGATACTTCCAATACTTGATGGCTTGAGTTATGAGGAGAAACTGGATAGTCTGGGACATTTTTTCCTTGAGTCCAGGAGGCTTAGGGATGATCTTATAGAGGTCTATAAAATAACGAGGAGCATAGATAAGATAGATAGTCAACACCTTTTCCCAGCAGTAGGGGAGTCTAAAATTAGAGGGCATAGGTTTAAGGTAAGATACAAAAGAGTCCAGAGGGGCAATTGTTTCATTCAGAGGGTGCTGAGTGTCTGGAACAAGCTGTCAGATGTGGTAGTAGAGGCGGGTACAATTTTGTCTTTTAAAAAGCATTTAGACAGTTACATGGGTAAGATGGATATAGAGGGATATGGGCCAAATGCAGGCAATTAGGGCTAGCTTAGTGGTTAAAAACTGGGTGGCATAGACAAGTTGGGCCGAAGGGCCTGTTTCCATGCTGTAAACATCTATGACTTTATTGCTGGAATTTTATCGCCTCGCCCGCCCCAGAATCGGGGCAGGCAAGGCTCGCAGAACAGCATTCTCCATTGGCCACGAGCAGGATCTTATGAGCCTCGGGCAGGCGAGGCAGTAAAATTCCGGCATATGACCCTCATATAGAAGCAAGTCAATTGCTTGCCCGTGAGATGTAGATGGTGGAACATTGCAGTTGTTGAAGTTCGGTGGTTTCCAGTAGAATTCAGGTCTGCACTCTGTTGAAGACACACTTTCTGTTTTCTTCCCATGCAGGCTTCAGATTTCTGCTATGCTTCTCCTCTTCCTGCTTGTACCTTTTTTCTCAATTTATCAGAGCCAGTTTTAAACTCATTTCTGTATATTCATGGAAGGGAATTCAGTTAGCATGTCTTGCATCCATTGTTGTTGTAATTCCAGTTTCTTTGATCTCTGATACCTCTTGACATTTTGAGATATAAATCAACAGGAGATGGATTTATTTCATCCTCCACAGGGAGGTTTGAATGTCTGATCGAACTCCAGCATTTTGCATCTTTAATGCCTACCTTTCAAGAGTGTGTCTGTTTGAAGGGGGTCTTAACAGGTCCACTGTGCAATTTATGTAGACTTTACTGGGTACAGTATCAGACATCAGGTGGCTACTGGTATCCATTTTTGATCAGTGCCTTTAAAAATCTAGTTTCCTTTAAACACCTCAATATATCTGTAGTTAGCTGGCAAAGCTATAGGTAGCTCTTACTCTGTTACAGTTTTTCAGTGTTTCTGATCGCTTACGTGTCCTGCATGGTTATACAAAGACAAAACCAGCAATACGTCTTCCCCAATTTTGACCTCACATTTATGTCACCTTTCGTTCGATTTTAAAATTAGAGTCCATAATAATTGCAATTTTATTACAGTTCTAAATTGCCACCATATCTCACCCTCAATCTTATGGGCACCCTCAATTTCAAGGCAAAACATAAATTACACATACTAGCCTAAAAATAACAAATTATCTTATCATGAGGAAAACACTCGTATTTCTTTTGCCACTATGATAATAGCCCAACTATCAGGAAAATCCATAAGAACTCATCTATGGTGACCTGTTTGTCTTGCCCTCCCCACTAACAAAATACAGGGCCTTCCTTATAGAAGTAGGCTATTGGCATGTCACCAGCAGATGCTGGGAAATGTGCAATTTCCAATCTATTCATTTTGATGAATGGGCAATCATCAGGATTGCATCGGTGATTTCCCAATTTACACTGCCCGGAAGCTCTCCACCAGTAATGTAGTTATGCAAATCCAGGAAACCAGTTCTTGTAATCCTGGAGTCTTATTACAAGAACAAATAACACATTTTTAGCATGAGGAGGCCACTTGGCCTTTTGCAGAGTGTAGAATTTAGACCAGAGTATAAAACTTGGACCACTCTGGGGGTTAAATGAACACGTACATTTTTTGTTTCCTCTATCTTTGTTCACATTACTCTGTTTACAGATCGACTATTAAGCTTGTTTTACTGTAATTCTGCCAAATCACTGTTGCACAAACCCATCCATCTTTAGATCAATTAAAGGAACAAAATAAAACATTTGCTGAAACAAAATGAATCACTTTCTGACACATTGGGCGCTTTTTTACAACTTTTTATTTGAGTGTTGGATGGGCGTGGAACTGGGAGAGTTCCAGATCCATTGTATGGGTGCGTTCTCAGGTGACCCCACTTGCACTCTGGCTGCAAAAATTTGAGCTGAAGAGGCTGACCGCGCCGGAAATCCTGGGGTCATAAAATCGTGTCGGTCGCAAAAACCGGTGCCAAACGCGCTAATCGCTTCACACCCCATTTTACTACTGCGCCGCACGCAAAAATGGGCGTGACGCAGTCGTAAAATTCCACCCATTACCTCTGCAAGATGGCAACCACATAGTATATACTTTGCAATTTTGTTCACTCTGTAACTATCTCTAATATATCTTGTATCATGCCCATCAGACTGCTTGGTAGGTGTCAGACATGATCAAGTGCAACATGTTTGTTTTGGAGTCAGAAGATCATGAGTTTAAGTTCCACTCCAGAGATTTGAGCATATAACCTTCGCTGATGTAGCTTCTGAATGTTAAATTAAGCCCCATATGCTTTGTTGGATGAATATAAAAGATACCATTGCATGATGATTTGGTGAAGAGCCAGAGAATTTTCCTGCTGTTGCTGCACCAAAAACAGATGATCCAGTCATTAACTTATTGTTGTTTATGGGATCTTGCCATGTGCACATTAACTGCTATATTTCCTTACAATAACTCGGCTTCAAAGAGTACTTCATTGGCAGTGAAGTGCTTTGGCCACCCTGAGGTCCTATCTAAATGTAAATCCTCTCTGTCAGAGAAGGACTTGCATGCCAAGAATTCATGCACTGCCATCAAGATGCATCTCCGAATGTCCCTCTTCAACTCAGGAGATTGGCACTAAGCCAACAATCCTCTCTCTCAGTCCTGGGGAAATTGGCAAGCTATAATGGCTTGCATTTGCCACATGCATGTTTAAACATTACTTGATAGCTTCAGTGTTATTTTCAAGAAATTAGTTTCTCGTTCAATATAACATCTTGTCCCTTTTTGCAATGACAAGCTGAATTCTATGCATACGGTATTATCCTGCTGTAGAATTCCCAGTTGCTGTAATACCCTTCCATCAATAAATAAGGTAGTGAAAGAAAGCCTGTAGGGTTTTGTTCTGCAGTACTTAAAGATTAAATATGCAAAAGAAAAGAATAAAAACAAAATCACATTGGAAATCCAATCCCTCCTTCCACTACTTTCCTATAAATAATTTCCCGTTTCATTCTTTCAGTTTATTTCTCTGTAAAACCTCTCAGGTGTGTATATGCTTGCAACATGTGAAAAAAAGTTGACAAATACATCTTCCCTTCTACATATTCATCTTATCTTTCAGTTTGAATGGCACTCCTTTCTTCCCCCTCTCAACAATTAGCAGTAATTTACAAAGCACAAGTCAGGAGTGCGATGGAATGCTCCCCACTTGCCTGGATGGGTGCAGCTCCAACAACACTTAAGAAGCTTGACACCATCCAAGACAAAGCAGCCCGCTTGGTTGGCACCACATCCACAAACATCCACTCCCTCCACCACCGGCACTCAGTAGCAGCAGTGTGTACCATCTACAAGATACACTGCAGCAATTCACCAAAGATCCTTAGACAGCACCTTCCAAACCCACAACCACTTTCATGTAGAAGGATGAGGGCAGCAAATACGTGGGATCACAACCACCTGCAAGTTCCCTTCCAAGGGACTCACCATCCTGACTTCCATCATAGAAAGAATCATAGAAACCCTACAGTACAGAAAGAGGCCATTCGGCCCATCGAGTCTGCACCGACCACAATCCCACCCAGGCCCTAGCCCCCTAACCCTACATATTTACCCACTAATCCCTCTAACCTACGCATCTCAGGACACTAAGGGCAATTTTAGCATGGCCAATCAACCTAACCCGCACATCTTTGGACTTGGAAATATATTGCCATTCCTTCGCAGTCGCTGGGTCAAAATCCTCAAATTTCCTCCCTAATGGCATTGTGGGTCAACACACAGCATGTGGACTGCAGCGTTTCAAGAAGGCAGCTCATCACCACCTTCTCCCAAAGGGCAACTAGAGATTGGCAATAAATGTTAGCCAGCCAGCGACGCCCATGTCCCACAAATGAATTTTAAAAAGTACCAGAAACTTCCTCAGAATAACATGCCAAGAATTTTAACCTCCTCCATTTTCAGTAGTCTCATCCTCCTTCACTTTCCTTATCTTTATGCTGGACAGAAGTAAAGTATGTTACTCCGGTCTGCTCAAACGATTTCTTATTCTCTGCCCTCTCAGGACTGTAGCAGTACATTAGCCTCAAGTATTAGGTCCCTTCTTTTGTCAATAGAAATCAGTAACCAGGTGGTGGTGTAGTGGTATCGTCATGGACTGGTAATCCAGAGAACCAGGGTAATACTCTGGAGACCCAAGTTCAAATGCTGCCACAGCAGATGGTGAAATTTGAATTCAATGAAAGTCTGGAATTTAAAAATCAAAGGATGACCATGAAGCAATTGTCATAAAAGTCCATCTGGTTCACTAATGTCCTTTAGGAAAGGAAATCTGCCATCCTTACCTGATCTAGCTTATATGCGACTCCAGATCCACAACAATGATTGACTCTCAGATGCCTTCTAAAATGAAACGCAGTTAGCAATAAATGCTAGCCCAACCAGCAATGCCCACATCCCGTAAATGGATTTTAAAAAAGATGATCCTAAGTGGACTACAAGATTGCAACAAATTTCTGCACCATCATTTTGCAACCCCCATCATAATCTTGTACAGAACAACATTGAAGGAAAAAGCAAATACAATCAATATTATGACTCCCTTTCTCTGTGTTCCCCTGAGTGAATAGAATGATCTTGTACCAAAAGTAATAATATATGACTAAGTACAGCACTACCCACATGATAATATAAGAGGGCACATGACCTAGAGCTAGGAACAGCCTAGAGATGAGTAGCAATATGCAAGGAACTTGTATGGAGTCCTCTCCATACCTACTGTAAATAGAAATATCATTCAGTATTGTTAATAAAGACATCTTTGTAATTTATACACAACTGCTTCATGGTGTCCAAGCAGTATCCTTCAAGTGTAGCGACAAGAGCATATATCAAGGTACCAGCAATAGAATTCATCATGTTGGCAGCAACTGATAAAAATATCCACATCCTCACCACAGCTCTGACGAACCTCAGAAAAAGACACCTTCAACACTTTCTACACTGAAGCAACCTTACTCTAGAAGCTAGGCACTGATAAAAATTATCAGAGCAGCTCAAGAGACTTGAGAGCCTGGAAGCAGGAAAAAGGTAGAAGTTCAAACTCAGGCTGAAGACACCACTGAATTCCCTGAGTAAGTTCAGTTTCAAACAAGCAGAGCCAGCAGACTGTCAAAAGTTGCCAAAAAACATTTAGTAAGGTACTGCACTAAAGGCGAAAGAGAGTCATTTGTATTGGGGGTAGTACATTAATATGGATAGAGGATTAGCTGCTAATAGAAGACAGCAGGTTGGGTTAAGAGGAACATTTTCAAGGTGGCAACCTGCAACTAGTGTAATACCACAAGAATCCATGCTGGGGCCAAAATTATTCACAACATATATTAATTATTTGGTTGAATTACCTTGTCAGCTTTGAGGTGTGAAGCACCCTCACAGAAAAGACCAAGGTTCTGCTTTGTGGCTTCCACTGCCACAGACAGGAACATTTTGGTAAGCTATGCAAGTTGAGACCCCAGCATCACACAGACAATCCCAACACTATGCACAAGGTCTTAGCTAGTGACCCAAAAGACAAACAGCCTCTTTCCCTCAGTGATATCAGATGATGCAGCCCTTCATTCTGGAATGGAAACATCATGCCGAACGGCCATCTGACCAACTCTAATTTGCATTCAGGCGCTGGAGTAACAATCCTATCTGACCATGAACCATGGATCCAAGGCCTCTGGGTCCAAATGTCAAACACCCCTCTTTACGGCACAGGAGTCCAACTCCCAGTCATTGGCATGACACAGGAACTCTTGAGGTACGACAACAAACACATCATGGAGCTGATGAATGTATTGAAAAATTAACCATCTCTCTTCTCAGCAGGGATGCCAGTATAGCCCTCAATCTTCACCCAGCTGTAGAAGGAGTTGAAGACAACCATGGGCCCCACCCAGCCGGAACAACATTGTGGTTGCATGGCCCCTTTAAGGGGACGTTCCCTGAGGGGCATGTGATCAGGCCAGATCCTATGGAGTGTCGAGGCAGGCAGCTGAGCCAATCAGGTGCAAGGGTGCGTATCCCGGGTCAGGGAGAATCCTCAGTTGGAGCCAGGGAAGTGTGTTGTTTAGCAACATTGTTGATTCTGTGTAACCCTTTCCTATAAATAACTACTAACCGTTGGCATTAAATTCTTTCTTACTTTGAGCCACATCGAGTTGCCCTCAATTTATCACAGTTATCCTCTCAAAAGTTTAACCATAAAACAACATTTGTAACAACTCTTCTCTTTTTGCAGAACAAGTCTGCTTGTCTCCATTCCAGGGCCCATAAAACTTCCCAAGGGTCAGAACAACCTACTGCACCTGAGCCTACCACAGCACCCATTGTAGAAGTGACACAAGAGCAGGGAGTGACCTTCAGAGAAACTTCCACCAGTGACACAAACCCATGAATCTTCAGAGAAACCTCCACCACTGACAGAAGACACGCCAACAATGCACAAACCCATGAACCTTTAGCCAGCATGCATAAACCAGAGTTTCTGCTGCAAGCAAGTAGCAGACATCATACAACATATTCAATTAAACAAAGGTGAGCTATCTACCCTGTCTTCCTCTATCCACAGAAAGGCTCTCCCTCAACCGCAGAGAGCTTTCAGATGCCCGTAAAGGATTTTTTAAAATCCCCGACAACCTGACAAATACCAGTTTCATCCAAGCAAAAAGAAATGATCACGACTAACTACAACCAATAACTGCCAAACCATCCTGACTGACCAGGTATGAGGCATCTTCTATCAATCAAAGAAGCAAATGAAGCCATGCCTACATCCCAGTATGACTTCCAAATCACTGGTCAGAGCAAGAACCTCGAGAGTCTTCCATTCTCCCAAATCATAGAATCCCAATATAGAACGGACAGCAAACAAGATGTGGAAGGGGTACAAGTCCTCCTGGCCACCTGAATCTCTGATGTTGAGGACTTGAGAGGAGGAGATGGGATACCAAGACCATTGTTATTCTATTCCATTAATGTTGATGTTGTTAATGTTTGGAATTAAATAGCATAGGCTTAAGATAGTTTTTAGTCATAACATTAAAATTGGTATAGAACACTTATAGCAACATAAGACTGATAGCAAACTGGAAGTAATCTACTGTCAGTGTCTATCCAGTGGATAAAGACTTGGAGGGAGGTGTAGTCGAAGGATCCAGTACCTAGAGGAATAAAATAAAACTGAGTACAGCACTGCCCAGATTGTGATGGAAGAAGGTAAATGGCCTTGAGATAGGGCTAATGTAGAGATGTGTAGTAATATGCAAGGAGTTGGTATGGAGTCCTCTCTATACCTACTGCAAATATGTACAAAAATATTGTTAATAAAAACATCCTTGCAAGACTTCTTCTTGGTACCCAAGCTATATCCTTCAAGATCAACAACAACAGAATATATCATGGTACCAGCGATAGGATCTATCATTGTTCACACACAATACAAAAGCAAAATACTCCTCGAAATGTGAAATAAAAACAGAAAATGCTGGAAATGCTTGGGGGAAAAGGCAGCATCAGTGGAGAGAAACAGAGAGAGAGAGCAACATATTTGGCTGATCGGTCATTGAACTGAATCGGTTAACTCTTTTTCCCTCTCCACAGTTGCTGCCTGACCTGCTAAGCATTTCCTGCATTTTTTGTTTTTGGTTCACACACAATAATGGAGATGAAGGACAACTTTATTTCACCACTGAATTAATTTGTATATGACATTAGGAATACCACATGAACTAACGATTTTACACATCATTATTCACCAAGCCAAACAATTCTCAGATTCACTTTTTCAAACAATTTAAGCATAAATTTGAGATTTAGATGGTCGCATGCATTTGATCAATGCGGACTAATGAATAATATTGGAAAACCTTTCACCTTGATGAAAATAATGAACTTCCTCAATGTAAAATTGTCTTTGATTAGACTGGTTTGGAACTCAACATGCTAATTTGGATTTTAGCCAAGATCTTATCATTAAATATTAAGCTATGTATCGGGAACTATTTACTTTCTGTCAATAAATCAAAATAATGATATAAGTAATGACTAATTACTCTCTCTTTCAAAGCTTTTTCATGCAATTTTGAAATGTTCCCTTTAGTTCATTTGAATCATAATGATAAAAGTGCATCTGATGTCCATCAGTGGTTTGTGGTTTGGTTTCCACTTTAAATACTATTTGGATTTCTCTTCAGGAAACTTGTGGGCTTTTCTGGATTAGGAAGGTTCCCACTACTTATGAGTGACTTAGGTCTAACTCCAGTTGATTTCTTCAACAAATCCTTCATTTACAATATAATGCACTCTAAGCTACTGGGTAAGTCCATCTCTCGCTTGTACAGACTACTCCATCCTATCTTCTCAGTCTCTGGCACATTAGTGCTGCTGTCCCTGTTACATCATGATACATGTCACTTTCTCATTACCATAACTATTAATCCACTATTCTACATTAGCTCACAGGGTATTGTTTTTCAATTACGACATTTTTTTCAGCCATTTCTTCCTCTGTTAGAAGAGTGCTCC
The DNA here is from genome assembly GCF_964213995.1 of Mustelus asterias. Lineage (NCBI taxonomy): Eukaryota > Metazoa > Chordata > Chondrichthyes > Carcharhiniformes > Triakidae > Mustelus > Mustelus asterias. The sequence goes on along the minus strand of NC_135803.1, from coordinate 60,178,559 downwards.
CATCCTCAATCTTCTCTTCTGAAATTAAACTCTTCAATCCATCCAAACAACCTCTAAGTTTGAGTCCTACAATGTCACTGCACAAATCAGGAATTTTAAAAGAGGGGCAGCATGGTGGCACAGTGGTTAGCACTGCTGCCTCACAGTGCTAGGGACCTTGGTTCAATTCCAACCTTGATTCACTGTCTGTTTGGAGTTTGCACATTCACCCCGTATCTGCGTGGGTTTCCTCCGGGTGCTCCGGTTTCCTCGCACACTCCAGAGATGTGCAGGTTATGTTGATTGGCCATGCTAAATTAACCCAAGTGTCAGGGGGGTTAGCAAGATAAATATGATGGGTTACAGGAATAGGGCCTGGGTGAGATTGTGGTTGGTGCAGACTCGATGGGCCAAATGGCCTCCATCTGCACTGCAGGGATTCTATGATTCCATTCTAAAGAAGTGTACATATTCTTAATTTCTTCCTATACATTTAGTATCATTCATGCAACGATATAATTGCACTGCATTTTCACTCCCCTAAAAGAAATATAGGGGATGACTTTGCCTTCCCCGATACTTGTGTGATTGTGGAGGGTAGGGAAGTGAGACTCTGATACTCATGCAGTTGTGGGGGCAGGGGTGTGTGGGGAGAGAGCCCTGATACCCCTGTGTTTGTGGGGGAGAGGGGGGCGAGTGTCAGCCCAATGCTTGTGGGGAAGGGGCAGTTCCTCCCTGTCCACAGGAGCAGTTTAATTCTAGCACTGCTTGGGGCGCCCTTTAAAGATGGTACCCTGATCTCTGTGGAGCTGGACTTGCCAGCTCTCTCAGGCCCTGCCTCGCCAGAGTGGCGGCATGAATTATGCCACCAGATTTTCTATGTACTGAGGGCCATACAATCTGGCCTGAAAACTCAGCGATGCACTCGGCTGTGCATCTGGAGAGATAGATGCTGGTTTTTAGCCGGAGCCTGACTCTGACAAATTATGGTAAAGTTCCATCCGGTGTACTTTTCATTCCATTGCACCAGATGGATTCAACCATGAGAAAACAGGCAGATTTCTCCCATCCCGTATGCAACAGGTTTGGTGGCAGGCAGGTGCAGAGAATCTGGTAAGAGCCACAAAAGTTGGAAACCTGCCAGCATAAAGTTACGTTGCAATCCTCCCAATGGCGGGTTAATGGTGTGTCCTTCTGCTGGCAGCTGGCACGAATCCCATTTGCATTTCATGAACGCTCATTAAAACAACTGCCCATCGGTGTCCTGTCTGGCCTTCCGATCTTGCATCATGTCGGCCAAAAGCCACGTCGGCGTCAAATTCAATTGCTCCAAAGTGGTGTGCACAAGACGGTTCTCAGTCGACAAGAGACTTTGAGTGTGTACAACAAAGCTTTCTGCCACAGTTCTGTGCTGCTCCTGATGCTCCGTACATCACTGTACTAGATAGGCTGGTCCCTGCCCTCCATCTCGATGCCGAGTTGGTCTTCATGGACAGCACCATGCTGCTGGACCCATAGCCCTACCGTGTCCCCGTCTCGGGTCAGAACTGCTGCTGGGGTTGGGGAATACAGGAGTCTTCCTCCCCTCTGGTGCGACACTCCAGTGTCTAATTGGACAGCTCTGGACTGCGGGACTAATGCAACCACCTCAACACTTGCCTGAAATTCAAACAGGAGTGGAGTGACAATGACAACTGGAGCAATGTAGGAGAAGGGCTGTGAAAGCAGGAGGGGTGGGGGGGGGGGGGGGGGGGGGGGGCGGGGGGGGGGGGGGGGGGGGGTGGCGGGGGGGGGTGGCGGTGAGGGGGGGGAGGGCAAGGGGTCACAAGGGAAGACAGAAGAGCAAGGAGGTGGATGAAGAAGACAAACAGTGGCAGTCAGAGGAAAGACAGAGGTAAGGGACCAACAAGGCTGCGCAAAAAGCTCACTAGCAAGGGGGTCAAAGGGATACTAGGGTGGGATCTTCTGGCTGCGCTCGCCCCCAAAACTGGAAAATCCTGCCCGAGGTCAACGGACATTTGCATGGTCCGCCCCTCCGTTCTGTTATGATTCCTATGGCGGGAGAGATGGGAAAATTCTCCCTTACATTGTTTATTGTAAGGGGATTGAAGGTGGCTGAATCGAGGAACAGACTTCTTCTTAAGGCTGTTAGCCTTTCTGAGTTACTGACATCCTGCACGGTCTGATGAAGACAGGTGGGCTGGAGAGTGTGCTGGACCAGTACTTAAATATGGCGTCGGGACGTTTGAACCCATCAACTTTGGGTAGGCAGGCAAACAACCGCTGGCCCACTAGGGGACTTGGAGGGGAACTCACTTGTGCATAATTAATGAGGTTCCAAGCACAATATCTGGCTCAAGATCCTGATATTCTGATCAGCGGGACATGTGCCACTGGAGCTGCTGCCACCTTACTTAGACTCAGAAATGCAGAATTCTGCTCAACATCGTCTCTTCTGTTTTTCTTTATAAACCTTAATAACTGACTCAATGCCAGCTAATGTTCTTCTTTCACTTCACACACGTTTCTTTCATAACCCTTCTTCCTTACACTTCTCTTTCTCTGCCTTCTTAATTGTGTAATGATGAAAACATAGTTTTCTTTTGCCATCTCCCATCATCATCCTTTAAGCCATGATGTGGAGATGCCGGTGTTGGACTGAGGTAGGAACAGTAAGAAGTCTCACAACACCAGATTAAAGTCCAACAGGTTTATTTGACTCACCTGATGAAGGAGCAGTGCTCCGAAAGCTTGTGATACTAAATAAACCTGTCCCTTAAAAGAGGCCAAATAAACCTGTTGGATTTTAACCTGGTGTTGTGAGACTTCTTACTGCATCATCTTTTAAGCTTTTGAAAAAAGTTCAATTTGAAAGACAATGACACAAAGTTCCTTACTGCCCTGTCATTTAACAGCTATGGGTAATTCCAGATTTATTTCCTTATGTCTATTGTTTTTAGGGGAAAAAAAATCAACTCCCAACATTTAAAGAACACAGTTGTCTAAAATGAAATGCCGAACCTCCATCAACTTAGACACGAAAATAAAACCATCTGAGGTTATTTCTTCAATATCTTTGTCTCGGAATTCAATATTCACCTACATCTGCCATTCTGGTATTATCTACAAGATACTTGCATGACCAAACTATCAAATTCTTGCTTCGATACTAACAATTTATAACATAATTAAAGTCACCTTCTATTTTTGCACTTCTAATCTAAAGTAATGCACTGATAAGTGCATATCAAGGACTGGTAAACCCGGATCAAAGGTTCGTGACCATCAGTGGATTAAGATGACGATGATTAAAAATTTAAGTAAGGAAAGAACAAAAAAACTCGACAAAGCCTGTAGGGATAAAACCACTTTTATGTAAAAAAATGTTTTAACAAAAGCTGCTGGAGGGGCAAAGAGAGAACAAGAATTGAATTTAGCTGTCGAAGCCAAATACAACAGCAAGAACTAGTTCAGCTTTGGTACAAGAGGCTGAAAGAAGTCTGACCCCTTAAGGATAAAACAAGGTAGAAAATGAGAATGAGCTAAAAAAAAAATTGCATTTTTTTTCCTCAGAAGCATTTGTCGAACACATCACAAGCAGATTGCCACTTATCCTTAGCAGTCCAATCAACAATAGCAGCACCGATTAAAAGAATTATGAAAATAATATTAATGATCATACCAAGAGTTGGAAATTCAGTATGAACCTTTATGTATGTATAAAGCTTTTCTGATCCATCATAATGTATGTAACCATATAATATTATTGTTGAATGGAATTATATCATGCAAGTCTGCGGTATGTACTGTCCCCTCTGGAAATGGTGGACAGGCAACTCCTGTGGATTCATCTTCTGTTAACTTTTCATTGTAATTGCCACAGACTATCAACTTTTGCAGTGTTCCTAGCAGTGAAAGTGAGGATAGAGACAGATGAGGATACCACAAATTCTGGATTTTCTTTCCTGATGATCCCTGTTAATGTCTTCACAGAAATGGCACAGCAAGCATGGAGGTGTTGATGAATTGATTTACCTTGGCAAAAAAAAGCCATCTGTCACCTGTAGGATGCATTAATGAACTGCCAACTAGCTTATGCAAGCTATGTCTCTGGTGGCCCTCTGAATCCTTCAGTGGTGTAGAAATTGAATGTGGTTATTATCTTCACTGAGACAGACATTGTAGTGGAGCCTCAAGGCTGGGTTTTTAGGTCTTCTCAAAATAGATAACACAAGTCTTTGATGACTTCCTCACTAAACCTGAACCCCCAGAGGCATTGCTCTACAGATCCATCCTGAACATCCTTCAGAGTTCATTCAACTGGGCAGCTCTGGTGTTGCCTTACTGTTCCTATCCATTAAAGAGCTGTGAGCTTATACCCTTCCTCCTTCACTGATTATTTTGCGTATTTTATGATTTACTCTGAGTAAAGCAAAAATGACTCTAGTTCAAAGTCGACAACAGATTTATTCATAGTGCTTTAAAATATCTCAGTAATTACAAGATTCCTACACATATATTCACAACACAGGCTTCTCAAGTCATTTTGGAAGCTACTTTCGCTCTCAGAGTTCCACTCAGGCCTAATCAATCAAGCGGAGTGAACATAGGTCAGTAAATATACTTACATAATCAAACACAGATTAATTAAGCCTTTGAACATTACACTCACTACAAAATGCTAAACATTTCACGACAGAGTGAGGGCATGCTTGAAATTTTGCCAACAACAAAATATTTCATTTTTATTTTTGCAATGCATTTTCAATTGAATTATTCTTTGCTTGAAAAACACATGAAATATTTTTCACTGGAACTGAGCAGTGACAGCATTTAAGACAGTATTGGTGGAGCTTAGTTGCATAGCATCAATATCTTGCAGTCATCCATGATGCATGGTAACTCATGATTTTAGAAAGATTAAGTAAGAGATGAGTGTAGGCTATACTCAAAGTCTCTTATCCAATCTTTCTTTTTTAAAGCTTATTCATTAGTCACAAGTAAGGCTTACATTAACACTGCAATGAAGTTACTGTGAAATCCCCCGAGTCACCACAATCCAGCACCTGTTCGGGTCAATGCACCTAACCAGCACGTCTTTCAGAATGTGGGAGGAAACCAGAGCACCTGGAGGAAACCCACGCAGACAGGGGAGAACGTGACCCAAGCCGGGTCCCTGGCGCTATGAAGCAGCAGTGCTAACCACTGTGCTACCGTGCCGCCCCAATATTAATTCTAATATCATGACAGTGACCACTGTGGATACCTAAGACAGCTGCACCATGCAGGAGTCCATTGTCCCAGTTGGAACATCTCTGAAGCCTGGCAGCAAAGAGAGTCTGAGGTCTACCATTTCCACCACTTTGTACAGGGCTGGGAAACAAATTATCACTTGCATTCCGCCTGCGCATGCACACACACACACAGATCATAGAATCATAGAATCATAGAAACCCTACAGTGCAGAAGGAGGCCATTCGGCCCATCGAGTCTGCACCGACCACAATCCTACCCAGGCCCTACCCCCACATATTTACCCGCTAATCCCTCTAACCTACGCATCCCAGGACTCTAAGGGGCAATTTTTAACCTGGCCAATCAACCTAACCCGCACATCTTTGGACTGACATTGGAAGACATGAGTCACAGCTTTATGGAAGTGGCTGTGGTCCACTGAAAGTTGCACAGGCTTTGCTCTCTCATGAAGATGACACTGCCATTCCTTCAAACAACGCATGTTCTGGTGCCAGGGAATGAGCCAGTCTGTCCCTGCAACTACTGCAGTCTGCCACTGGGCCCACTCAATTATCCCAGTTTCTATCTTGCAGAAAGTAATTTACTTCTTCCACCTTTCTGCTAAGTTGTAAACCCACTCCTTCCTTCTATTAATCCTTGCCCAGTCAGCTCCCTCTCTTTAGTCAGCATACAGTCTCTGTGAAAAATATCTCATGTATTTTCCAAGTACAGGATAATTCAATTGAAAATATATCGCAAAAATAAAAATGAAAATATGTTATTGTTGGCAAAATTTCAAGCCTGCCCTCACTCTGTTGTGAAATGTTTAGCAGCCAATTGATTGCATTTACATTGCCTGCAGTTCATGTGTGAAACTTGCACCGTTGGGATTTCACTTCAGCAATTCACATATAAATCGATTGTTACTGCTGTCTCTGTTTACAACTAACTTGTACATTGCAAATGAAATGAGAAGCTCCTCATCATAATGTTAAAGTTGAAGTGTAAATGCGCTCAGAATTTTTGTGCCACTGCACAAGGTCGACCCAATTTGAGAAAACGCAATGCATTCTCAACAAAGTTTTCAGCTACACCAGAAGTGAGTCCACTGTGGGGCTGCCGAGGAAGTGGTTACAAATGATAAATAAAAGCAAATTACTGCAGATGCTGGAATCTGAAACCAAAAGAGAAAATGCTGGAAAATCTCAGCAGGTCTGGCAGCATCTGTAAGGAGAGAAAAGAGCTGATATTTTGAGTCCAGATGACCCAAAGCTAGCTTTGACAAAGGGTCATCTGGACTCGAAACATCAGTTATTTTCTCTCCTTACAGATGCTGCCAGACCTGCTGAGATTTTCCAGCATTTTCTCTTTTGGAGGAAGTGGTTACAGGAGACCTCGGGCACCTGCCGGTAAGAGCCGGCTGTTTTCAGAGCAGCTGAAGGGCAAAGCCACTTGACATAAAGATTTCTGAGTTTGTGGTTCTCCTTTATTAGATTGTTAAAATGTCAATCTTCTTCTCCATTGGAATTTCTAGCATCCAGTGTTGTGAAAATAATGATGGAAATGCGAGCTCTAAAGTTACATGGACATATTTAATGGCTGTCATTGTTTCTAGCAGACAATACAAGAGGTGATGGTGATAGGTGGTTGTCAGACCCAATTTACAATTTTCAGGTAGAAATGGGCACGCTCTGTACCCATTTATGGACCCCCATCAAATTGCAGGAGACTGCCTTGGATGAGCAAGGAGCAAATGAGGTGCCACCCAATTTTCCAAGTCAGAAAATGGGAAGTCTGTGCCATCCATACTCAACACATTTACACTAGGTGGGAAGTGATTTAACAGAGGTTTTTAAAGAAACTACTTCAGGTTAACCTAGAAAAGGGCTGGATCTCTTTGATCCAAATTCTTGTAGGGTCGGAAAGCCCAGGCACATTCGTCTTGGCTCTATAATATTACTGCAATCAATCAGTGAGCCTGCTTCTATCTTGTTCTACCTCCCTGCACTTTGTACTCCACACATCCATGGTGGATTGGCATCTGTTGTTGTAAAGCTTCACTGGTGTTCATTCATTGATGAATGACATGGTGGCACAGTGGTTAGCACTGCTAACTTACAGCGCCAGGGACCTGGGTTCGATTCCCGGCTTGGGTCACCTGTGTGGAGTTTGCATGTTCTCCCTGTGTCTGCATGGGTTTCCTCCCAGAGTCCAAAGACGTGCGGGTTAGGTGAATTGGCCATGCTAAACTCTCTCTCAGTGTACCCGAACTGGTGCTGGAGTGTGGCGACTAGGGGATTTTCACAGTAACTTCATTGCAGTGTTAATGTAAGCCTACTTGTGACTAATAAATAAACTTTGATAGCTATGCAACATTGTGCTGATAGTTTCTGAACCTAAGGATGGCTATGGGGCAGGTGGCATGATCATGCCACTAACCTGATGCCCAAGCTTAAAAAAAACATCCTGACAAAATTATTTTAAAGTTATTCCATTCTAGCCTATTTGCAGATTACACATTCCATAAAATTTCCATAACTTTTGGTGAGAAATATTTAATCTTGCATTGAAAGCAGATTTTACTTTTTCTCTCTAGAATATAATAAAACAAACTTATATCCCTACAGTAAGAAATATATTCATTCCCTTTAATTGGACTTTATGTGTAAAGTGGGCTGATATATTAAAATTAAAGTTGTTCTGCTTGCCTCCTGGGTTGTACTTTCATTAAAGTATATTAATGCATTTTTTATGGAGGTGACTATTAATAGGAGGGGTTAAAGTAATTCTAAACTGAGATTCTGAGTGCTGTAACTTTTGGAATTTATTTTCAGAAGATTACTTGAGTATAATATGATTATTTCTTCATGTTAATTCATTTAAAATAGATGAACCAAAGTCATTACTTCATTAAAGCCTAACTGCAGGGTTTGCAAGATAACAGTAAAACCCCGACTTCTGTCTGATGAATTTGATAGTGGCAACTTAAAATTAGGAGATACAAAATCTGTCACTGCAATAGCGGTTACAATTTTTGTCTCATAAAACACTCAAATTATTCCTGAACAAATGGCCTTAATCAGTGTCATTTTTTTCTGCCTCTGGAAATCGAGCCTTTTTGGGTACTGAACCAATGGTTCACTTTCAAATGGGAGGCCTAGAGTTGGTCTGAAATTAGTTCTGGGGCCTTGGTATTCCTTGTGCATTTTGCTGTCAGTTTTTCGCATCTCCACAGGCAATTTGCATGTGTTGTTTCAGCTGCATAATCACTGAAGAATGGAGTATTAAAGTTTATTTATTAGTGTCACACTTTGACAATTGCCTTTTTGACAATCTAGGTTCAAGCACGGTAGGATTTGTGAAAATCCTGTGAAAATCCTCTCGAAGCCATGCTCCGATGCCTGTTCAGGAACACTAAGGGAGAATTTAGCGTGACCAATACACCTAACCAGCACCTCTTTTAGAATGTGGGAGGAAACCAGAGCACCCCAGCCCCCATGGAAACCCATGCAGACATGGGGAGAACATGCAGACTCCACGTAGACAGTAACCCAAGCCGGGAGTCGAAACCCGCGTCCCTGGCGCTGTGAGGCAGCATTGCTAACCATTGTGCCACTGAGTGAAACCTTAGCTGCACTTCACAAGCAAGACTGATGTACTGCAAAAAACCCTACAGTGCTTGAACCTAGATTGTCAAAAAGGCAGTTGTCAAAGTTCTACAGAAAAGGCTATTAATTTAGCTGAAATTCGCTGTCATTCATTGCAAATCTAAGGAATGGAAAAGAAACAAGCAGAATGGAAGATCAAATGGATATCTTTTACGGACTTGAGTTAGGACCAATGCCGTTTCTAACTTACATAGATAATATGGATTCAGAAATTTTAGCAGAATGCTAAATTTGCATTTGCACCAAACTAGGAAGTTCAATGGAACTGCAGGAGCATCATTAAAAATGATTGAGATAAAAATGTGGATAAAGACATCACATTGCAAGTTGAACTTTAATGGACAGGCACATTGTACAGAGGAAGAAAAAAATGGATGGCACAGAATTTTCCCTTTCATTTTGTCCAAATCCTGGCTGAGAAAAGCGGTGTGCAGCACGCCAGCTGCACAGTTGGATTTTTTCACCACATTGTCCAGCACTTGGACAAAAAAAAATGATGGAGGTGAGCCCAATCTCCAGCACTAAAAATGAACACACACAGCCCCCACGGACACAGAGAAACACCGCCCCCTCCCCAACCCCCCCCCCCCCCCCCCCCTCTCCCCACCAGCCACTATAGACGAAGGCACAGGGAAACTACTGCCCCCAATGAAACACCCCAACAGTCAACCCCCCCCCCCTCAACCTGCCCTGCCCCTGGGCAGCAGTGCTGGGCCACTGGCCAGGGCACTGCCCAGGCACGTCCATCTCATCCCTAGCGGCTGTATTTAACCTATTTAACCTGTGAACCCCCAATGTGGTCTCTTCGCCTGGTTCATGTTGTTCCAGACCTATTGCAAATCCCATCAACCGGGGTGGAAACACAATGCAGGAGTGGGAGAGGGAGGGGGGGGGGGGGGGTGTGGGCGGGATACAGCAGGGAAGCCACTCATGGGATTTAAAAGAGGGTCCCTCCCTTCCTGGGATGATTACGCTGCGAGATCTCGCCAGCAAAACTTTTGCTTTTGGCCTCTCGTGGGGTTTTGCGCCCATATCGTCATTTGCGCTCATCGCAAATGCAGCACAAAATCCTGATCAGATACTTTTGAAAGATATTCAAATAGCCAAGATGAAATTGAAGGAGATCTGGGAGGTTTGAATGTTTGATGTTTGTCCAATTAATTTAAAGAAAGAATTGTAAGAAGCCATTGGAATATTGAACCTTATAGGCAAATAGGTGAATGCAAGACAGAGGAGCCATGTTCAAAATTCCCTTTGAATATATTGTGACTAATTCTAGTCAAAAGCATAGCTGAAATATGCAAGCGATGCTGAGAAGAGCCAGAACACTGATCACTAGTGTTGGAAGAATTTGTAATGAGGAACAATAGAGAGGCTTGTATTTTTCTGTATCGAAACAAGACACCCATGAGTGAAGTTTACTGATTTATGTAGGATAAATAATGCGAAGGAAAAAAGTAATTGCAGAAATCTACTTTAAAGTGAATGGAGAGTGGGGCTATAGGACATAGGTTCAAACTATTAAAAGCCAAATTTAGGACTCAAGTTTGGAAAATTTATCAGGGGCAATGATAGTGATTTATCATTTATATTGAATTCAACAGCAAAATGAACTGGCAATTTGTTTTCAACTGTTATTTGAATGGACCTACCTCACACTAAGTTGATCTTTCTCTACACGCTAGCTATGAATGTAACACTACAGTCTGCACTCTCTCTCCTTTCCTTCTCTATGAATGGTATGCTTTGTCTGTATAGTGTGCAAGAAACAGTACTTTTCACTGTATACTAATACACGTGACAATAATAAATCAAATCAAAATCAAAAGTTATTTGTCCCCAGAACAGTGACCACTACTTCAAAAAGGACTTTCAGAAAAAATAAAAAGCTATTTAAGTTCAAACTTAATGGGGAAAGGAGGGTGGGCATTCAGGTTATTGTAGATAGATGAAATCATGTGGATTGAATGGCCACCTACTCGATGTTTATCTTATGGTTTTGTGAAAAAACCCTGACATTAGAATTCATAGATAACTGTCAACTTGGCTCACTTAATCATGGGTGGGATTTTCCAGCCCTGCCCACTGGCAGGATCTTCCAGTCTCACTGGGAGAAGGGCTAGTCATTCAAAATGCCGTATACATCGGCAGAACCAGAAGTTGAGCATTGGCGGCCAATGGGGTCATTTCCACTGCTGGAAAAGACACCACGGGGGAGGCAAAAAATAACATCCATGATCTAATTTCTGGATTTCTTCTTCAATTCTGTCTCCTATGGGCAGAATTTTCCATTCCCGCCCCATGGCGGGAACCAAAATGTTTGTTTACCACCAGCATAAAATGACAGCTGAAATGTGTGTTCCTCCTGTCATGGTGAGTCGTCACTCCTAGTGTGAAACCATTTTGTATCTTGTTAATAGGATGCTGATCAAGGCCTGACAGGAATCATACCTAACCCCCATCTAATCATTCATACCGCTAGTGGATTTTCACACCAATGCACATCATGCCTGGACTAACATGTAAGATTTATCTGCAAGAAGGCCTAAGCCAGTTCAGAGAGATTAGAAGGGAGGATGGAGGAGTCCAGTGACTGGATCCTAAAACACCACATGCACCACAGCGGGGAACATTTATGACATGGATCTTCCAACATTTAGACCGTCAAGAAGGTGGATCTTATAGAATTCCTACTGTGCAGAGGGAGGCCCATTGAGTCTGCCCTGACCACAATCCCACCCAGGTCCTATCCCCATAACCCCTCATATTTACCCTGCTAATCCCCCTGACACTAGGGTCAATTTAGCATGGCCAATCAACCTAACCCACACATCTTTGGACTGTGGGAGGAAACCGGATCACCCAGAGGAAACCCACGCAGACATAGGGAGATTGTGCAAACTCCACACAGACAGTGACCCGAGGCTGGAATTGAACCCGGGTCCCTGGAGTTGTGAGGCAGCAACGCTAACCACTGTGCCACCGTGCCATCCATTGGTGGGTAAGTTGATGCCCGGGTGTCTTTTAAATTGATACACTATCAATTACGACGCGAAGACTTCTGAGAGTGAGGGAAACTAATAGGCTTTTATTCACTGAGAACAGGAGCACACCCTTGTAGCTGACCTGGTCTGAACTGAGGCAAGGAGGAGGGACCATCACCTTTATACCCCACTCTGGGTGGAAAGGGAGGGGTCTCAGGTGGAAAGGGAGGAGTCTCGGGCCAGGTGCAGCATGGGTGTGTCCAGGCACATACATGTAGTAACAGTGGTTCACCACATTCACCCCTCCTTTAAAAAAGAGTCCGGCGGGGTGGGTGAAACCATATGTACAGGAGTATTTATACATAGAAAAGTCACAAGCTGAGGTGAGGCATCGTCCCTTCACAGGTTCAGCCTGTCGGGCGGCTTGACTAGTCATTGAGACCGCCGCAGTACCGGTTGGGGGGTTGCTGCTGGTGGCAGGATGGAGCCGCTTGAATCCGCCGTCGTCCCTTCTGGTCTGGTCCTGCATGGTGACTCCGGGGGCTCAGGCGAGCTGCGTACAATCGGCAAAGATGTAAGCGGACCTGGTGCTACCTGAACAGAGGGGTTTAGGGGTGTGGGGTCATCGTGGGCTCCGGGGCACCCGGAGGCGCCAGGTCCCAGATAGAGACCGTGTCCTCCTGCCCATCGTGGTATGCCACATAGACATATTGGGGGTTGGCGTGGGGGAGCTGGACTTTTTCAACTAGGGGATCCGACTTATGGGGTCGTACATGCCTCCGGAGCAGAACTGGGCCTGGGTACGCCAGCCATGACGGTAGTGCGATTCCCGAGGAGGACTTCCTCGGGAAAGCAAACATCTGCTCGCGGGGGGTGGCGTTGGTGGCTGTACACAGGAGGGATTGGATTAAGTGTAGTGCATCGGGGAGTACTTCTTGCCAGCGGGAGACTGGAAGGCCTTTAGACCGTAGCGCTAGTAGAACGGCCTTCCAGACTGTCGCGTTCTCCCTTTCCACTTGTCCGTTACCCCTGGGGTTGTAGCTGGTAGTCCTACTCGAGGCTATGCCCTTGGAGAGCAGCTACTGACGCAGCTCATCGCTCATGAATGAGGATACCCGGTCGCTGTGAATATAGTTGGGGTACCCGAACAGGGTGAAGAGGCCGTGCAGGGCCTTGACGACCATGGTCGAGGTCATGTCCGAGCAGAGGATGGCAAAGGGGAATCGGGAGTACTCATCTATCACGTTGAGGAAATAGATGTTGCGGTCAGAAGAAGGAAGGGGCCCTTTGAAATCGACGCTGAGGCGTTCAAAAGGGTGGGTGGCTTTTATGAGGTGTGCCCGGTCCGGCCGATAGAAGTGCGGCTTACATTCTGCGCAGACCGGACAGTGTCTGGTTATAGACTGGACGTCCTCAACAGAATAGGGCAGATTACGGGCTTTAATAAAATGGTAGAGCCTGGTGACCCCCGGGTGACAGAGGTTATTGTGGTGAGTCTGTAGTTGGTTCACCTGCGCGCTGGTACATGTTCCGCGAGACAGGGCGTCTGGAGGCTCATTGAGCTTCCCGGGTCAGTATAAGATATCATAATTGTAGGTGGAGAGCTCAATCCTCCACCTCAGTATCTTATCATTCTTAATCTTGCCCCTCTGCGCGTTGTTGAACATGAAAGCCACTGAACATTGGTCCGTGAGCAAGGTGAACTGTCGGCCAGCTAGGTAGTGGCGCCAGTGTCGCACTGCTTCGACGATGGCCTGAGCCTCCTTCTCAATTGAGGAATGTCGGATTTCCGAGCTCTGAAGGGTTCGTGAGAAGAAGGCTACGGGTCTGCCTGCCTGGTTGACGGTGGCGGCCAGGGCGAAGTCAGACGCATCACTCTCCACCTGAAAGGGGATTGACTCGTCCACAGCATGCATCGTGGCCTTTGCGATATCTGCCTTGATGCGGTTGAAGGCCGAGTGGGCCTCTCCCGACAGGGGAAAAAGGGTGGATTTGATAAGCGGACAGGCCTTATCCGCGTAATCAGGGACCCACTGGACGTAGTATGAGAAGAAGCCCAGGCATCTCCTCAGTGCTTTAAGCGTGGTCGGGAGGGGGAGTTCCATAAGGGGGCGCATGCGGTCGGGATCGGGGCCGATGACCGCGTTTTCCACCACATATCCCAGGATGTCGAGGCGGTGAGTGCGGAAGACACACTTCTCCTTATTATCGGTCAGATTTAGGAGAGCGGCCGTACGGAGGAACTTGTTAAGGTTGGCGTCGTGGTCCTGCTGATCATGGCCGCAGATGGTGACGTTATCCAGGTACAGAAAGGTAGCCCGCAGCCTGTTCTGGTCCACCATTCGGTCCATTTCGCGCTGGAAGACCGAGAGCCCGTTGGTGACACCGAAAGGAACCCTAAGAAAATGGTAGAGGCGGCCATCCACCTCGAAAGCTGTATATTTGCGGTCCTCCGGGAGGATGGGGAGCTGGTGGTAGGCCGATTTGAGGTCGAATGTGGAGAACACCCGGTATTGCGCAATCCGATTGACCAAGTCGGATATGCGCGGAAGGGGATACGCATCCAGCTGCGTGTACCGGTTGATGGCCTGACTATAATCGATGACCATCCGGTGTTTCTCCCCAGTTTTGACCACTACGACCTGCGCTCTCCAAGGGCTGGTGCTCGCCTCGATGATCCCTTCCTTCAGGAGCCGCTGGACCTCGGACCTAATGAAGGTCATGTCACCCGCACTGTACCGTCTGCTCTTAGTGGCAATGGGCTTACACTCGGGGGTGAGGTGTTCGAACAGCGGTGGGAGGTGACTTGGAGGGTCGAAAGGCTGCAGGTGGTGCGCGGTGGGTAGTCCAGGAACTGAGGGTTGCAGACCGAGATCGGGGAAAGGGGCCCATTGTACTGTAGCGTGACGCTCTTAAGATGTGTCATGAAATCGAGGCCTAAGAGTACGGGAGCGCAGAGGTGTGGGAACACCAGGAGCTTAAAATTTGCGTAATCGGTCCCCCGAACCGTAAGAGCCACCACACAGTACCCGATGACATCCACGGAGCGGGACTTTGAGGCCAAGGAAATGGTTTGTTTGACTGGCCGTACCGAAAGGGCATAGCGACGCACAGTATCGGGGTGGATAAAGCTCTCCGTACTCCCGCTGTCAAACAAACAATTTCCTGCACGGCCGTTTACCTGTATGTCCATCATAGACCTGGCGAGCTGATGTGGACGAGACTGGTCCAGCTGGATCACTGCCACGTAGATCCCGAAGAGTCATCAGCCGGCGTCCAAGATGGCGGCCCCCTTGACTCCCACGCGGCCGAGGGTGTCCAAAATGGCGGCTCCCCGGGCTCACACGTGGTCGCTGGTGTCCAAGATGGCGGCTCCCTTGACTCCCACGTGGCTGATGGCGATCGTGTTTTCTGTTCCCTTGGGTCGCATGCTGCGCTATTCGGTTTCGACTTTGCCTTGCAGACTTTCGTGTAATGGCCTTTCTTTCCACACCCTGAGCAGAACACCTCCCTTGCCGGGCAGCGTTGTCGGGGGTGTTTCGCTAGGCCGCAAAAGTAACACTTTGGGGCTGCCGCGGCCGTTGAGTCATTGGTGGGGCGCTGTGTGGCATAGTAGCACAGTGGCGGCACGGTAGCACAGTGGTTAGCACTGCTGCTTCACAGCTCCAGGGTCCCGGGTTCGATTCCCGGCTTGGGTCACTGTCTGTGTGGAGTTTGCACATTCTCCTCGTGTCTGCGTGGGTTTCCTCCGGGTGCTCCGGTTTCCTCCCACAGTCCAAAGATGTGCGGGTTAGGTTGATTGGCCAGGTTAAAAATTGTCCCTTAGAGTCCTGGGATGCGTAGGTTAGAGGGATTAGTGGGTAAAATATGTGGGGGTAGGGCCTGGGTGGGATTGTGGTCGGTGCAGACTCGATGGGCCGAATGGCCTCCTTCTGCACTGTAGGGTTTCTATGTCTTCTATGTCATAAGTCGGAGGCCCTCCTAGGTACTGGGATGATGTTGGCCGAGAGGCCCACGATGTCGCGTGGTCGGGCGTGTACGCCTCGAGGTTACGTGATGCTACTTCGAGGGATTCTGCGAGTGTTACAGTTTTTGGAAGATCTAGCCCACCTTGTTCTAGCAGGTGCTGTCTGATGTAGTTGGATGCGATGCCCGTAACGTAGGCATCGTGGATCAAGTCCTCTGTATACTGTGCAGCGGATATGGCCTTGCAGTTACAAGCCCTGCCGAGCGCACGGAGTTCGCGGAGGAACTGTGCATTTGATTCCCCCGGCCGCTGTTTACGGGTAGCTAGCAGATGCCTGGCATAGACTTCGTTCGTCTGTTGGCTGTATTGGTTCTTTAAGAGCGCTAGCGCATCAGCGTATATTTCTGCGTCACAGATGGTGGCGAAAACTGCGTCGCTTACCCGGGCGTTGAGCACGTGTAGCTTGTCTGCATCGGACCGGACGGCTCCGAGGAAGGCTTCGAAGCACTTCAGCCAGTGATTAAAGCTGTTGGCTGCCCCGGGCGCTTGTGGATCCAAATTTAGAGTGTCAGGCTTTAAAAGCTGCTCCATTCTGTTTTTTTTTCTCAGTGAATAAAATTGATGCACTATCAATTACGATGTGAAGACTTCTGAGAGTGAGGGAAAACTAATAGGCTTTTATTCACTGAGAACAGGAGCACACCCTTGTAGCTGACCTGGTCTGAACTGAGGCAAAGAGGAGGGACCATCGCCTTTATACCCCACTCTGGGTGGAAAGGGAGGAGTCTCGGGCCAGGTGCAGCATGGTGTGTCCAGGCACATACATGTAGTAACAGTGGTTCACCACATATATATTGCACCTGGATATGATGGTGAGACACAAGCCATTCAGCCCGCCTGCAATGTAAAATATCGGGAAATAATTAATTAGGCCAGCATCATGAGATATGGCACAATTTTATACTGGCCTCCGTGATGGGTAATTCTCCCCATTCCTTCACCACAGAACTTAGCCCAGGAATAGAAAATTCTACCCCTTGTTTTTCTCCTGTCCTTCATCTCTCTTTTTCATTTCTTTTCATTTATCATCTTATTTCCTCAATCAGCTATATTGCTTTCCAATTTGTCTCCACAACCTTTGGCACTGCAAGTTAGTAGCACTGGCATACCATTAGAAATAGCTACAGCAGCTGTATCCACACAAAGAGTTGCTGGGTATTGACGAATGGGGGTGGGGAGCTAGGTGTTTCCTGGTTGGTGTCGGCAGTGTGAAGGACGTAGGGTTGCTGTATACTAGCGTATAAAGGAATACAGAAAAAAGTACTGATAGCTGTTTCCATCAATTGTAATGGCCTACCAGACAATCCCACTTTGGCAGCCACATTCTGCCCCTTCTAATTAAGACTTGAAACAAGGAAATATTGAAGCAAGGCTGGACTTCAACAGTGGGTCAGAAATGTACCAAGTCTGATGAGTGAACTTGTCGAATTCTGTTCCAGCAGACAATGGTGATACAGTCTGATTTTTTTAATTCTTTAACCATTCGGCTGCGTTTTTGGAGTTGAGACCATTTCATTAATAATAGTCAACTTGTTCATCTATGGCTCTGCGTTGACTGAATTTCACTACACTGGAAGAAAGATTTGATTCAAATTGCAGTCCAAGAAAATTAAGTTTTATGAAGTATGGGTTTTTTTTCAAATGATAACTGCAACAATATAATTTTTTAAAGCTTTTTTAAGAACTTAAAATATTATTTTTGAAAAACAATTGAAGGCAATTTTTTTACAAAGAACCAAAAACTATGTTTCACTAACATATTAAATCTGTTCAAGATTATATAGCTCAAACTAATTAAACAAACTTCATCCTGTGAATGAATTAAGTTCATTTTAATACAAATCAAAATAATTGTAATTTACAGTTGCAAGATAGACATTCCATCTGAAATGAGCCAAAAATAATGTAGAAAATACGGAGAAATCAAAATACTGAACTATTAATCGACAATAGGTCTACTTATGTTTGTGGTGCTTCAACACTTTTGCAAATTAATTAAAAACAAACAACTCCTTTCCCAAGTAATATGTAAAAAACTATGTACTTTGCAGATAAAACCACAAAACAAAATTATATGTTATTTAAGAATCAGTTGATGGAATCTCATTTCTCACTCCTGGGCTTTTGAATACATTAAAAAATATTATGTTTATATTTTCAAAATGTCATTTTATTTCTTTAGTTTCAGAACATTCCACAATCTCAAGACTCTTCAAATTAAGGTGTTTGCTACTCATTTGATCTCCTTCTAAAAAATAGCTTTCATATTACTGTTTATGCATTTCACAAAACCAAAACTCACAGGAGATTTGGCCACTTACCTTTACAGTGCTTAAAATTTGTATTATTCCAATGGGCAATTCCCCAAACACTGATGAAAAGTCTCAGCTCTGCAGCATTCCTCATTACCATCGAATTTGAATATGTTATTCAATCACGCAATGCCAAAAGACTAAGTTGCACCAAAATGCTATTTGTATTGTGTCTGCATCCATAAAAAATCTGGACTGTGCCATAAGTACAATGGGCCAGGGTTAATGCCCAACAAATTCATAGGATGCTGACCAGGTCCAAAGCTCAATCCAAAGTTTTATTACCACTGGCACAAACAATTACAAAAAGAAATGAATCATTTTATAATGGAGATGCCCTTTAAGAATTGGTTTATATGGGATTTTTCAAATTCATTTGTGGGACATGGGCATCGCTGGCTGACCAGCATTTATTGTCCATCACTACTTGTCCGAGGGCAGTTGAGAGTCAACCACATTGCTGTGGCTCTGGAGTCACTTGTAGCCAGACCAGATAAGGACAGCAGATTTCCTTTCCTGAAGGACATGAGTGAACCAGATTTGTTTTTCTGACAATCGACAATGGTTTCATGGTCATCAGTAGATTCTTAATTCCAGATTATGGGCAACACTGTGGCACAGTGGTTAGCACAGCTGCCTCACAGTGCCAGGGACCCGGGTCTGATTCCCAGCTTGGGTCACTGTCTGTGCGGTGTGAGTTCTCCCAGTGTCTGCATGGGTTTGCTCCAGGTGCTTCAGTTTCCTCCCACAGTCCAAAAGACGTGCTGGTTAGGGGCATTGGCCATTCTAAATTCTCCCTCAATGTAACTGAACAGGCGTCGGAGTGTGGCGACCAAGGGATTTTCACAGTAACTTCATTGCAGTGTTAATGTAAGCTACTTGTGACACTAATAAAATAAACTTCAAACATATTTTTTAAAATTTGAATTTAAGTTCCACCATTTGCCATGGCAGGATTCAAACCCACATCCGCAGAACATGAGCTGAGTTTCTGGATTAATAGTTTAGCGATAATACCACTAGGCTATTCCCTCCCTGTGGGGGAAGAAGAGGGTGAAAAGTGGAGATAGAGTGGAGAAAGAGAGGAAGGCATGGGGAGGAAGAGGAAAGAAGGACAACAAAGAAGTGGAAAGTGAGTCGGGAGAAAGGAGAGAGGGATGGAATGGGAGAGAAAGAATGGAGGGGTTCACGGCACTGGAAGGAGCAAGGGGTGTTGTGGGGAAAAGAAAGGAGGAGGGAAGAAAGGGTGAGAAGGATGTAATTACAATTCTAAAAAACACAAGCACTTTTGATATATAAAAAAAGATATGTAAACAAAACCCAATTTGGGTTACAGCTGCAGGAATGGCAGGCAACCTGAGAGCTAGTCAGCAACAACTACCATTGACATATACTGGAATTGCCTGAAGGCTCAAACACTCAAAATTGTAAAAAGCACACCCAAAGACTTGAGTGCATATTTAAAGGCCAGAGATCTGGAAAATGACGTTTTATTGCACAATCAGCAGATCCCTGAAGCCAATGAATGGTTTCATAATGGCACAAAGCCTGCAAAGTGGGTCAGCAGTGGGCACAATAGAGGCACACAGAAGGAGGCTGCAAATTTTCAAAAATAAAAATAGTACAAAACAAACTGAAAGAGTCAGCTCTGGGAATAGAGCGCGATGCAACTCGAAAAATGAAAAATGATGTTTAGAAAATTATATTTTAGCGTAAAGTACAAAAGAGGGGGCCATGAGGGATTGAAGCAGGGCAACGTGAAGCTGAACAAAGCAGCTCACTTAAAAGAAAATTCCCTTTAGATTGATAAATAACTTTGCAAGGTATAATTGGGCACGGTGGCACAGTGGTCAGCATTGCTGCCTCACAGCGCCAGGGACCCGGGTTCGATTCCTGGCTTTGGTCACTGTCTGTGTGGAGTTTGCACGTTCTCCCCGTGTCTGTGTGGGTTTCCTCCAAGTGCTCCTGTTTCCGCCCACATTCTGAAAGACGTGCTGGTTAAGTACATTGATCCGAACAGGCGCCAGGGTATGGCGACTAGGGAAATTTCACAGTAACTTCATTGCAGTGTTACTGTAAACCTTACTTGTGACTAATAAACTTTAAACTGGACAGGCCGTCTATTTTAGCTGCAGTTGACAAAACAAGGGCAAATTCCACCAGTTTTGTGAACAGAAGTCTTGTATAAGTTCAGCATAACCGCTTTGCTCTTTTCCTCCACGCCCCTGACCCCTATTAATAAAGCCCAGAATACTATAGCACTTTATTAACTGCTCTCTCTACCTGTTCAGCTACTTTCAATGATCTATGAACATAGCCACCTTGGTCCCCCTACTCCTGTACCTCTTTAAGAATTATATCCTTCATTTTATATTGTGTCTCCATGTTCTTCCTACCATAATGTATCACCTCACACTTCGCTGCATTTGAATTCCATCTGCCATCTATCTGCCCACTTCACCAGCTTGTCTATGACCTTTTAGATTTCTACACAGTTCTCCTCCCAAATAGAATGCTTCCGGGTTTTGTGTCACTCACAAACTTCAAAATCGTCCCCTGTACGCTAAGGTCTAGATCATTAGTATACATCAGGAAAAGCAAGGACCCCAGTACTCACCCCTGGGGAACTCCACTACAAGATCTTTTTGGGACCTTTCTCCTTTTCCTTTAGGACCCCCTTGTGGTGAACCATCGTTGGTTCCCACCAGGTAGTGCTGAGCCAGGGTCTGGCCAGTCCTATGAGTCTGTATATATGTTACTGTTGGGGTTAGGGTTGGGCTGTTCTACATGTTACTGTTGGGGTTAGGGTTGGGCTGTTCTACCTGTAATATAGTTCTTATGGTACATCCCAGTCGGGCTCCGCCTCCTGGGAGAGGTATAAAGGTCACTGCTCTGTCTGGGACCCCTCAGTCTGGGATCGTGTATTATATATGGTAGCTCTATTGTAGTAGTCAATAAAAGCCTTTATTTCCTCGAGCATCTCTAGCCTTGTGAGTTATATCGCGCATCACCCCTCCCTGAAATTCCCTCTCCCAGTGGACTGCTGACAACTTGGCATCTCCCTTGAGACCCAGAACTCATTCACTGCTATTTTAAACTTTAGAGCAACTCATCTAAGATTCTTAAGACACCTTTTCCTCAGCAATCTGCTCAGATGTCCAGTTAGAGAGAGTTAAACCGTTCCCTTCCCCTTAGAGCATGAAGACCAACTGAACCTCAACCTGCCTTCTGTTTCCCTGTGACCTCTCTGTTACCAGGCGGCAGATCAGCTTTTATACCTCGTGTTTGCTTTAACTTTTCTTGTAAAATCAATAAAGAATGCAGGATACAAACAGCTCCAGATCTGCCATCTCCACTCTAAAATAAAACCAGATCCAGATTTCATCATTTTAAACCCACAAATAAAAAATATAAAGTAGACTTAAAACTAAAACTTATTCTTAATACCCACAAATAAAAATATAACTTACTGCTTCTGGGGTCCATAACAGCTGCCACTCACACAGCATATTTAAATCACCTTCCTTGCATCGACCCATGTCTCACACTGGGGCAACAGCAGCAGGGTGAAGCAATGACCCACTGAATGCTCTGCTCAGACATCAGGTGGATTTTGCGGCCTCGCTCAGCCAAGACCGGAAATTCCCACCCGAGCTCAACGCAGATTTCCATTGTCGGACCCTCGCCCGCGCCGATTCCTTGGCAGGCGAGGTGGTACAGTCCTGGCCATCATTCTCCGAACTCTGCACCTGGTGAGCTGCAGGTAAAGGCTTGTATGACGTGTGCACAAGCTGAACACTCACAAATAATGGTCAGTGCTTTATCATGCACATTTGGGATTAATGAGTGATCACTATGTTGATAATGTGAGAGAAACTAATCTATTGGAGTTCATTATCAGACTCTGATGGGGGTTCAAATTCCAAAAACCCCTCAGTGCCTGCAACATTTGAAAGATCTAGCTGCAAGATGGATGCTTCTAAACTCTGTCAGTGAACATATATTTACAAGTGCTCAGGCCTTTGTGACTGATGGACAGCCCAGCTCCTGCAGTGCATCACCACCCCGGGAATGACAGCTTAATTTGAATTAGTGTGGTGAACCATCGTTGGTTCACCACTGGGGGTTGTTATTATGTTACTGTTGGGCTAGGGTGTTGTTACTGTGGGGGTTGTACAATGTTGTTGGGTTAGGGTGTTTACCTGTTTTAAGTGTTATCATGGCACATTCCAGTGGGGTCCCGCCTCCGGTGGCGAGGTATAAGACCCTCTGCTCCGGCAGGACCCCTTCAGTCTGAACTGGTGTATTCGTGTTAGTAGTTCCATTGTTACACAATAAAAGCCTTCAATATCGAAGCCTTGGTTCCACGTGCTTAATTGTCGCGCATCAATTTTATTGTGTAACAGAAAACTCACAGCTGTACAAAAAAGAGTATGGAACAGATCTTAAAACCAGATCGTCTGGCACTGGACCCACGTGTGGTCGGTGCCGCTAACACATTCGACCACTGGTGGAAGTGTTTCGAGGACTACCTGGCAGCCTCTGTAGCTATCACTACAGACAGTGATAAACTCCAGGTCCTCCACGCAAGGGTAAGCGACACGATTTATCTCGCCATTCGTGCGGCTCCCACTTACCCGAGGGCCGTCGAGCTCCTGAAAAAACGATACACGAAGCCACCCAACGAGATACACGCTCGTTACCTCCTCGCTACACGACGTCGGCAGTCGGGCGAAACCATGGAGGACTACGCCAATGAGCTCCTGCAGCTTGCCAGGGGTTGCGATTGTAAAGACGTATCAGCCGAACAATATACGTACGACCTCGCCCGAGACGCGTTCGTAGCAGGGGTAGGGTCCTCGTACATCAGGCTTAAATTGCTGGAAAAGGGGAACCTCGACTTGACCCAAGCAATGGAGATGGCTGGGATGCTGGAAGCGGCGTCGAAGAGCTTGGCGCTGTACCCCGAAGACCACGTGCAGTCAACGTGGCAGGAGCAAGTTCAGCTCCCTCCTCGCCCCGCTAACCCGCGCTCCCAGATCGATCCGACGACGGCGGCAGCTCCAGGTGGCCAGCGATGCTATTTTTGTGGTGGGGCCAAGCATCCACGGCAACAGTGTCCGGCAAGAACGGCAATCTGCAGCCAGTGCGGTAAAAAAGGCCACTACGGCAAAGTCTGCAGGTCAAAGTCTAAAAACGGCAGTGCAGCTTGTAACCCTCCAGAACGGAGACAATCTCCTTCGGCGTTGCAGTACCCACGAGGTCCGACCACGTGCGAACCCAGGACGGCGCCATCGTGGCTGACGGAGGAGGAGGAAGACCACCAGGAGTCGCTGCGTTTGGCGCCCTCGCCCACGTGCGATTCATGGGGGCGGCCATCATGGTCCACGACGACTAGGAGCGACCAGCAGGGGTCCTCAGCATCAACATCGGCGGCATGCAGTGATGCCCAGGGGCCAACGGTGGCGTCGATCTCCCTGGACCAGACTAAGCACCACAGGCTTGAGAATTCCATGATGGATATAAAGGTAAGTGGTCGAACTGTGAATTGTCTGTTTGACAGTGGGAGCACCGAAAGTTTCATACACCCTGAAACTGCTAAAAGGTGTGGACTCCGGGTTCTCCCTGCCAAGCAGACAATTTCCATGGCATCACGGTCCCGGTCTGTACCGATCCAAGGACGATGTATGGTAACTCTTGAGGTACAGGGCACAATTTACGAGCAATACAGGCTCCTTGTGTTACCTCACCTTTGTGCGCCAATTCTCCTCGGACTAAATTTTATGGTCCACATGAAGAGTGTGATCCTACAGTACAGTGGGCCACTCCCTTCACTGGCAGTAGGGAATCAGCCGCAGCCTCCAAATTGCCCAAAGCGCCCCGCATGCAATCTATCCACCCTGAAAATCACTACACCGTCCCTCTTTAAGAATCTGGTACCTGGCTGCAAGCCCATCGCTACTAAAAGTAGGCGTTACAGCGCTGAGGACCGGATCTTTATTAGATCTGAGGTTCAGCGGCTCCTCAAGGAAGGGATCATACAGGCCAGTGCTAGTCCGTGGAGAGCGCAGGTCGTGGTAGTCAAAAGCGGGAACAAAACTCGGATGGTCATCGACTATAGTCAGACCATTAATCGTTATACGCAGCTGGATGCGTATCCTCTCCCGCGCATTTCTGATATGGTCAATCAGATTGCGCAGTACCGAGTGTTCTCTACCATAGACCTTAAGTCCGCCTAGCATCAACTCCCCATCCGCCCAGAGGACCGACAATATACGGCTTTTGAGGCGGATGGTCGTCTATACCAATTCCTCAGGGTTCCATTTGGTGTCACCAATGTGGTCTCGGTCTTCCAGCGTGCTATGGACCGAATGGTGGACCAGAACGGGTTGCGGGCTACCTTCCCGTACCTGGATAACGTCACCATCTGCGGCCATGACCAGCAGGACCACGACACGAATCTCCAACACTTTCTGCGCACTGCATCTCGCCTGAATCTGACCTATAACAGGGAGAAGTGCGTATTCCGTACGCGCAGGTTAGCCATCCTCGGATACGTGGTGGAAAACGGGGTCATTGGCCCTGATCCAGACCGTATGCGCCCACTTACTGAACTTCCCTTGCCCGCTAGCACGAAAGCACTGAGGAGATGCCTCGGGTTCTTTTCGTACTATGCACAGTGGGTCCCCAA
This sequence comes from Mustelus asterias, assembly GCF_964213995.1. Classification (NCBI taxonomy): domain Eukaryota; kingdom Metazoa; phylum Chordata; class Chondrichthyes; order Carcharhiniformes; family Triakidae; genus Mustelus; species Mustelus asterias. The sequence goes on along the minus strand of NC_135803.1, from coordinate 60,153,663 downwards.
CTACGCGGACAAAGCTCGTCCGGTCATTAAGTCCACGACCTTCCCACATACGCCGGAGGCCCAATTGGCCTTCAAGGCTTTGAAAAGCGACATCTCGAAAGCCACGATGCACGCGGTGGATGAATCCATCCCTTTCCAGGTGGAGAGTGATGCATCTGATTTCGCCCTAGCCGCCACACTAAACCAGGCAGGCAGGCCCGTCGCGTTCTTTTCCCGCAACCTTCAAGGCCCCGAAATTCGGCACTCAGCGGTGGAGAAGGAGGCTCAGGCCATTGTGGAGGCAGTCAGACACTGGCACCATTACCTGGCAGGGAAGCGGTTCACCCTGATCACGGATCAACGATCCGTGGCGTTTATGTTCAGCAACACGCAGAGGGGCAAGATCAAGAACGATAAGATCTTGCGGTGGAGAATTGAGCTCTCCACTTATAATTACGATATTATGTATCGTCCAGGGAAGCTTAATGAGCCCTCGGATGCCCTCTCGCGCGGAACATGCGCCATCATGCAGGAGGACCGCTTGAAGGCTCTCCACAATGATCTGTGTCATCCTGGAGTCACCAGACTCTACCATTTCGTCAAAGCCCGCAACCTGCCCTACTCGGTGGAGGATGTCAGGTCAGTGACGAGAAGCTGTCGGATTTGCGCAGAATGCAAACCACACTTTTATCGACCAGACCGGGCACAATTGGTCAAGGCCACTCGCCCTTTTGAGAGGCTGAGTGTGGATTTTAAGGGCCCCCTTCCCTCAACGGACCGGAATGTCTATTTCCTCAACATAATAGACGAGTACTCCCGGTTCCCGTTTGTTGTCCCCTGTGCGGACACGTCGACTGCCACCGTCATCAAGGCATTCAGTGAGCTTTTTACCCTGTTCGGGTACCCCTGCTACATTCATAGCGACAGGGGCTCGTCGTTCATGAGCAACGACTTGAGGCAATTCCTGCTCTCATTCGGGATTGCCTCTAGTAGAACCACGAGCTACAACCCTAGGGGTAACGGACAGGTGGAAAGGGAGAATGCTACAGTCTGGAAGGCTGTCCTACTGGCACTGAAATCCAGGGGCCTTCCAGTCTCCCGTTGGCAGGAGGTCCTTCCAAATGCGCTCCATTCTATCCGCTCCCTTCTGTGTACGGCAACCAATGCTACTCCCCACGAGAGGATGTTCTCATTCCCTCGGAAGTCGTCCTCGGGGATCTCATTGCCAGCCTGGTTGACGTACCCAGGACCCGTCCTTCTGCGGCGACATGTGAGGGCTCGCAGGTCCGACCCCTTGGTCGAACCGGTCCAACTCCTCCACGCCAACCCTCAGTATGCCTATGTGGCATATCCTGACGGGCGAGAGGACACTGTCTCCATTAGAGACCTGGCGCCCGCAGGGGACGTAGCAACTCCTGTCGCTCCTATTCCCCCAGTCACGAATCCACTACTCCTCATTGCTTCCCCAGACGTGGCGTGGTCAGCACCGGGACCAGCGCATAACACTTTTACTCCCATGTACAGCTTGCCTGAGACTCGGAGATCGGCGCCACCACCACCACCACCACCACCACCAAAGGTTCCAGGATCCCCTGCACCATCGCTTCACCAGGGCCAACCGGTCCGGGAGTCCTTGAGGGGACAGCCGGGCGTTGTTTTGGAGAGAACGCCACCGCAAGCACCTGCTCCGGTTTCGCAACCGGTGTTGAGGAGATCACAGCGTCGGTGCGGTCCTCCAGACCGTCTGGACTTGTGAATTCTGTTTATATGACCTGTTTTTTTCTTGCACCCCGCCACCTTTTGTTTTTAAAGGAGGGGTGAATGTGGTGAACCATCGTTGGTTCACCACTGGGGGTTGTTATTATGTTACTGTTGGGCTAGGGTGTTGTTACTGTGGGGGTTGTACAATGTTGTTGGGTTAGGGTGTTTACCTGTTTTAAGTGTTATCATGGCACATTCCAGTGGGGTCCCGCCTCCGGTGGCGAGGTATAAGACCCTCTGCTCCGGCAGGACCCCTTCAGTCTGAACTGGTGTATTCGTGTTAGTAGTTCCATTGTTACACAATAAAAGCCTTCAATATCGAAGCCTTGGTTCCACATGCTTAATTGTCGCGCATCAATTAGTCAAGTTTATTTTTGAAGTTCTATTTTTACAGTGGCCCACACACACACACACACCCACATTTGTTTAAATTACTGATTATTGGTTTTATTAAAAGAGTATATTTACAATTGCTAATGGTCGTACACTCATGCCATCTGTGAGCATTTCAAACTTCTTTATCTTTCTTTTCCTAATACTAAATATAGGTGCAGCCCTGACATCCACAACTGAGGTGGAGGCAGCCTGCTGTCTGCCATGCCTGGAGGACCCCGATTGCTAAGTGTTTCTGATCAGGTGTTGTGGGTTCATCATCCTCACCCAGCCCTGCTGGAAGTGATGGGGTCACAGGTAGAGGGGAGGTCAAGCAGCTGGGCACCCAGAGAATGTCCTAAGTATAACGCCCCGGGGTGCCGAGCTGGCACTCCTCCTCCCTGTCTGTGTCCGATGACATCTTCCTGACATCTTGAGGAGAAGCAGCACCCGGAGGGAGATCACGGAGTCCCATCCCCCTATTCCCCAGCCACTGCTGCACTGCACCCATGGCCAGAGCGATGGATTGGAGTCTGAGTGTATATCCAGCAACTACTGCTTTCAGCTGGACTTGGTTCTCCAAGGAGGCTGTCACCCTTCCCATGAAGGCAGCCAAGTGCTAGTATACTGGTGGCACAATAGCACACAGAATATGGATGGACTCCTCTGACATTCGGTCCAATCTGCACATGCTCTCTGTCATCTCTGCCTGATGGTTCCCTGCCTCGCCATCAAGTCTTTTATGGTGAAATCCAGTGACTCATCATCTACAGGGCCTGGTCTGCTGCAGTCGAATGTCAGAGACCTCATCTGTCTCTCTCTTCCGCCAGCTATGGATCCGTGTCAGTGATGTACTCAGCCGATTCTGACCTCGAATCTTCTCAAGAACATGCAGCCTCCTGAGGGGAATGTCTCTCTGTTGGTGGAGGGTGCAGCGAGTGCCATGATAGTGCATTTCTGAGGTTTTATCCTCAGAGGTGGGTTTGGTGCTATTTCCGCGGCTGGTCTCCTTTTCCTACTGGCATTTGGAATAGAGAAAAGAAAAGTTTGTGGGATGCCTAAGCTGGCTTCCTTTTAAAGCAATATCTGACAATTGCAGACTGGGGGCCTCCTCACTGGCTTGCCGGGGAAGTCCTGCCTCATCTTTGATGCAGTCATGGTGCTGCTCCTCTCTGGCTAGTGCTGCAGTCTCTTCAAATGGGGTGAGGAGGTGGACGTCAAGCAGGCTGCCTCCGCTCTTGGCTCGCTCACTCCTGTTGTATGTGTTCCCCTGCAGAAGGATTGACTGCCATCCCAGTCGGTGCATAGTCAGTTTAGGAGCGTGCATGCCTATTCTGGCTCCTGAGTCCTCCCTAGTAAGTGATTAACAAACAGGGTGTTCTGCAATTGATAGATCATTGAGAGCAGGAAGTGGTTGTCACACATTCAGTGCACATTTCCCATTTGCTGCTGAGTCCAGCAAACTAAATTGCTGCCTGACATTCCCATGCACTTGCACACTATGTGGTGCTCTTCTGAGTGTCACTTTGCAGTGAGAAGATGGTACCACGTTCCCTGGCAGAGCATGGAAAATCATTCATTCTTTTCTGGGCAATGCTGGGCAGTTCTCCTGTGGGTCCCATGGGCACTAACCTCTGCCGTGACCTCCACTTGGTCAGGTGGGAGGACTTCCTGCTGCCATCTCCGGGAAACAAAATCTCCCCCGGACGGCCAGGAAGAGAACCTGCAGGAAGCCTTCTCTAATCTGTGGGGCCATCTTGATCTGCATCATGCTGCATCATGATGTTGAGAATTCAGAGCTCCTGGCTTGCAGTGAGTGAATGGCTGTCTGGGTGTCCCTTAAATATGGAGTGAGGGCCTTCGACTCTGTGAGATAACGGAGCGGATGTGACTTCTTGCCCACCTCTGCCGTTGAGATTCGCTGAGTTCCTCATGGATGTATATATAATGAGCTGAACAGCTCACTGCCAACAGACCCACCCCTCCCCCAGTGGAAAACACCTTCATCTCCGCTCCCACTACAAAACCTAGACTCCAGAATGGAAAATTCCAGCCTAAATTCCCACCAGATCTAAATTTCACCACTGCACACCCCTTTCTTTTTAATATCTGGTCCTGCTTGACTTGTTCACACAAGTCCCAGATGCCCCATAGAAAATGCTGGAAGATTTCAATGTCCTATTGGCAGTATCTTGTCATGAAGAAACTCAAAGAACTTAAAATGGTAAAGGGGAAGTCTACCTAACAGCATACAACATTTGTTCACTGCTTACAGACAATTCCGGGGCAGCCCAGTGGCACAGTGGTTAGCACTGGTTCCTCACAGCGCCAGGGTCCCAGATTCAATTCGGTCACTGTTCATGTGAAGTTTGCACATTCTCCTTGGATCTGCACGGGTTTCCTCCAGGTGCTCCCGTTTCCCCCCCAACAGTCTGAAAGATGTGCTGGTTAGGTGCATTGACCCGAACAGGTGCCGGAGTGTGGCGACTAGGGGAATTTCACAGTAACTTCATTGCTGTGTCAGTGTAAGCCTACTTGTGACACTAACAAATAAACTTTACTTCTGCACTGCAGGGATTCTATGATGTGATTCAATGAATTCTAGCCCATGATGTTGTCATGTAAAAAATTTGACTACTTTGTGCTTTGTCTGTGAAGGTCCTTCACTCTGTATTTCCAGAATATTTCAGCCTATGCAATCATGTTGGATTTTCAGCAGTAAACTTTTTTTTAAAAACTGTTTTCATAATTGCTTGATTTTCATTTTATTATTTATGTTCCTGTTGGAGACTCTGTCTTCTCTACCTTGAAATACAAATTTAATAATTGGTTTTGCTACAATTTGCTCTTTTGCTTGAAATCACCTAGTGCTCACAGCTGTATGAGTCATAGCTCGAGATGCAGGTTTTTATCCAACTGTGAACTTATAAGGGTTTTTTAAATGCAGAAAAATAATTGAAATCATTAAAATTACCAGCATTCTGCTGCCCTATAGTGTATGTCAAGCATCTTCTCATCCCAGAATGTAGTTCAACTGGATCCATCAATACTGTTCCTACACCCTGTGAACAACTCCTGAATAGATCCACATTAAAATGACTCCATAGCATCATAGTTGTCATTTTTTATTCCATTCAGATTGCTTTGTCCATATCACAACCTCAAACCGTTCGAAAGCAATCCAATGCTCAAATCATGCTGATTTTTTACCAACTCCCTCTGCCAATCAAGATTTTCAGCATAACTTCACAAATCCCCAACTGAGTGAGTTTTCACTGTGCAGCATCTCAATCCTTCCAATGAGTAATCACAACCACATTGCTTCCCCACCCCGACCCTATTGCTTTGCATTGAAACACCCACACGGCACTGAGAATGTTTTGAGGAACACAAACAACCTGTTCCCTAATTAGGCATATTCCTTCCTCCTGCTGAAGGATGTCAGCACCATGCTGTTCAATACCTGAGGAAACAGCTGTCATAAAAGCTCTCAAAAACTATTCAGGGTACAAGGCAGAGTATGAGTCTGTGTGGAGTTTGCATGTTCTCCCTGTGTGTGCGTGGGTTTCCTCTGGATGCTCTGGTTCCCTCCTACAGTCCAAAGATGTGTGGGTTAGGTGGATTGGCCATGCTAACTTGACCCTTAGGCCGGAATTTTACCGTACCGCTCACCATGGGAATCGGAGCGGCAAGGGGCAGACAATGGAAAGGTCCGTTGACCTTAGCCGGGATTTTAAGGCTTTGGGATGAGCGAGGCCGTAAAATCCCATCCTTAGTGTCAGGGGGACTAGCAAGGTAAATACATGTGGTTACGGGGATAGGGCCTGGGTGGGATTGTGGTTGGTGCAGACTCGATGGGCTGAGTGGCCTCTTTCTACACTGTCGGCATTCTAAGATTACAGCTCATGCGAAATTAAAGCTTTGTCAGATGCATTTTAAAAAGATGGAATGGGTTTTCGACTAACAGTTGTTGCAAGTTCATGGGGGAAAAGAGCTTTACACGAAATAAGAGCTGAACTGCAACGTTCCTTTGAGGACAGTAAAACTTTTAAAAGCTGAAATTGAACAGCTTGTTGTTCACAACTTCTTTTGAGAAAACAGTAAATAAATAAACCTTAGAACTGCAATTCTCAGAAAGCTGTCAGCTTACCTTGAGAAATATCTGTGTGCACACTCAACTGTGGGAGCGGGCAATCTCTGGCTGATTGGTTCTGACTGCCTTAAGTCCTAACCTCTAACCAATCAGATTGGTTGCAACAGCCTTCAGTTCTCCCTACTTCCCTATCTAATTAACTCCGAAAAGCCGCTAGCCCGACTTTTCTACCGATCTGATTGATTGGTACTAACAATCTGCAATTCTAGTGAGGAGGTAATTTGTTGAAAAGAGGCTTGAGGCAGGCAACATTCTTCACTGCTCGTGCCTCCTCAGAAAGTTACCTTTTTTCTGCTTAAAACATTATCAATTGCAATGTATGCTCCAGCATCTTGCCCCAACAGAGCTTTTTTTGGCACTTCATTTGGTGTGATTTCCAGTACTTCAAAACCTGCTGCAACTCTGCATCGGCAGCCAAAAGGAATTCATGAATTATTAAAGTATTTTTTTAATTATCACACCACAATTCGTTATCGGTATTTCAAGGCAGGTTTATCGGGCTCAGTTCTTGACATCAGAATAATGTGTGAACTGAAACCTTTTACAAACTGTTTCTACAGCATCTTACATTCCTAAAACAAAGCTGGTTCCCTGCTATCACATCTATCTTTGTACCAGATCTATTGAAGTACAAAGGCATGCGTACGGTTGCCTGGGTTGAGGAGATTTCTATTAGATAAATCATATCCATTTTATATATAGCTTCAGAAGAGGGAAATGGACAGACCAAACAGGACCAGAAACAGAAACCACTGGAAATATTTTGAGAGTCTGGGGGAGCATATGTGGAAAGAAGCAACAAGCCAAACATTTCACCAGAACCCTGTTCCATGTATGACACAGTGACTACCACTTTCCTCCACAGATATAGTCCCTGACAAGCTACTTTTTTTGCTGCTTAGTTTCAGCTTTCCAGCATCCGTAGTTTTTCTGTACTTTGTTTCAATTAAGGCTAAAATTTGTACGGTGGCTCAGTGGTTAGCACTGCTGCCTCAGAGTGCCAGGGACCCGGGTTCAATTCCTGGATTGCATCACTGTCTGTGTGGAGTCTGCATGTGCTCCCTGCGTCTGCATGCATTTCCTCCGGGTATTCCGGTTTCCTCCCATAATCTGAAAGACGTGCTGGTTAGGTGCATTGGTCATGCCAAATTCTCCATCAGTGTACCCGAACAGGCTCCAAAATGTGGTGACGAGGGGATTTTCACAGTCACTTCATTGCAGTGTTAGTGTAAGCCTACTTGCAACTAATAAACTTTACCTTATTTAAGATTCATAACCAAATTCATACATTAATATTTGTCTGATAAATGTACATCAGCACCTACTAACAAACCTTAAAGCACAAAAGGATAATGATTACTGGTGCAAAAGAAGTTTAATGCATTTGTGTGACGTTTCTTTGCCACTTATTTTAACAGAGCTGTAATAACTCGAGGCAATTCAATGTGGCAAACAATTAACCAAAGGGTTTATTGATAAGAATTATATGCTCAAAGGGTTCAATAGCACAACTAATACAGGTCTACTCCGAATAACATCCTGACCCCAGTTGAAGCCCTCCAACTCTGCACTGCTCCCCCTCACTATCTGATTTTTTTTTTATTCATTCGTGGGACATGTGTGTCTCTGGCCGGCCAGCATTTATTGCCCATCCCTAATTGCCCTTGAGAAAGTGGTGGTGATCTGCCTTCTTGATTCGCTGCTGTCCATATTCTGTGGGTTGATCCACAATGCCATTAGGGAGGGAATTCCAAGATTTTGACCCAGCGACTGTGAAGGAACGGTGACATATTTCCACGTCAGGATGGTGAGTGACTTGGAGGGGAACTTGCAGGTGGTGGTGTTCCCACGTATCTGCTGCCCTGTCCTTCGAGATGGAAGTGATTGTGGGTTTGGAAGGTGCTGCCTAAGGATCTTTGGTGAATTGCTACAGTGCATCTTATAGATAGTGCACACTGCTGCTACTGAGCGTCAGTGGTGGAGGGAGTGGATGCTTGTGGATATGGTGCCAATCAAGCGGGCTGCTTTGTCCTGGATAGTGTCCTTTCCTAAAGAACATTCACTAATGTCCTTTAGGGAAAGAAATCTGCCATCCTTACATTGTCTAGCCTATATGTGATTCCAGAGCCACAGCAATGTGGTTGACTCTCAACTACCCTCGGTCAACTCGGAATGGGCAATGAATGTTGGCCAGCAGTTGAAGCCCATGTCCCACAAATTAAAAAAACTCCCGATTGGCCCAGGTTTGTGTGCTTATTCTCCATTGGTTCCAGTCTTGTCACATGGCCCACAAAGGATTGTCTCTGGAAAGGGCCACGCTATCACAAGAGCAATTAACTAATTTACAGAAAACAGAATAATGTTGCTGTTAAAATAGTGGACAACGGAACAAAGCTCATACAATTATATTAAAATCAAATAATCACTAGTCTGGTAATTGGGAGGCTTTCAAAAATGTATTAACCAGGGGAACTTGCAGGTGGTGGTGTTCCCACGTATCTGCTGCCCTGTCCTTCGAGATGGAAGTGGTTGTGGGTTTGGGAGGTGCTGTCTAAGGATCTTTGGTGAATTACTACAATGCATCTTATAGATAGTGCACACTATCTATTCCTCTTCGAGTGAAGGGCAAGGCTGGTAGAAGTAGGGAACCCTGGATGACTCGGGATATTGAGGCCCTGGTTAAGAAGAAGAAGGAGGCACATGACATGGATGGGCAACTGGGATGAAGTAGATTCCTTGAAGACTATAGAGGGTGTAGGAGTAGAGTTAAGAGAGAAATCAGGAGGGCAAAAAGGGGACATGAGATTGCTTTGGCAGATAAGGCAAAGGAGAATCCAAAGAGATTTTACAAATACATAAAGGGCAAAAGAGTAACCAGGGAGAGAGTAGGGCCTCTTAAGGATCAACAAGGTCCACCTTGGATCCACAAGAGATGGGTGAGATCCTAAATGAATATTACTCATCAGTATTCACTGTTGAGAAAGGCATGAATGTTAGGGAACTTAGGGAAATAAATAGTGATGTCTTGAGGAGTGTACATATTACAGAGAAGGAGGTGCTGGAAGTCTTAAAGTGCATCAAGGTAGATAAATCCCCGAGACCTGATGAAATGTATCCCAGGCTAGCGAGGAAATTGTGGGTCCCCTGGCAGAGATATTTGAATCAGGTGAGGTGCCTGAAGATTGGAAGGTGGCAAATGTTGTGCCTTTGTTTAAAAAAGACTGCAGGGAAAAGCCTGGGAACTACAGGCTGTTGAGCCTCACATCTGTAGTGGGCAAGTTGTCAGAAGGTATTCTGAGGGACAGGATCTACAGACATTTAGAGAGGCAAGGACTGATTAGAGACAGTCAACATGGCTTTGTGGGTGGAAAATCATGTCTCACAAATTTGATTGAGTTTTTTGAAGGGGTAACCAAGAAGGTCAATGAAGGCAGTACAGTTGATGTTGTCTACATGGACTTTAGCAAGGCCTTTGACAAGATACCGCATGGTAGGTTGTTGCATAAATCTCATGGGATCCAGGGTGAGGTAGCCAAATGGATACAGAATTGGCTGGATGACAGAAGGCAGAGGGTGGTTGTAGAGAGTTGTTTTTCAAACTGGAGGCCTGTGACCAGTGGTGTGCTTCAGGGATCGGTGCTGGGTCCATTTTTATTTGTCATTTATATTAATGATTTGGATGAGAATATAGGAGGCATGGTTAGTAAGTTTGCAGATGACACCAAGATTGGTGGCATAATGGACAGTGAAGAAGGTTATCTTGGATTGCAACGGGATCTTGATCAATTGGGCCAGTGGACTGACAAATGGCAGGTGGAGTTTAATTTAGATAAATGCGAGGTGATGCATTTTGGTAAATTGCACCAGGGCAGGACTTACTCAGTTAATGGTAAGGCATTGGGGAGAGTTACAGAACAAAGAGATCTAGGGGTAGAGGTTCATGTCTCCTTGAAAGTGGAGTCACAGGTGGACAGAGTGGTGAAAAAGGCATTCAGCATGCTTGGTTTCATTGGTCAGAACATTGAATACAGGAGTTGGGACATCTTGTTGAAGTTGTACAAGACATTGGTAAGGCCACACTTGGAATACTGTGTACAGTTCTGGTCGCCCTATTATGGAAAGGATATTATTAAACTAGAAAGAGTGCAGAAGAGATTTACTAGGATGCTACCAGGACTTGATGGTTTGAGTTATAAGGAGAGGCTGGATAGACTGGGACTTCTTTCTCTGGAGCTTAGGAGGCTGAGGGGTGATCTTGTAGAGGTCTATAAAATAATGAGGAGCATGGATCAGCTAGATAGTCAATATCTTTTCCCAAAGGTAGGGGAGTCTAAAACTAGAGGGCATAGGTTTAAGGGGAGAGATACAAAAGTGTCCAGAGGGGCAATTTTTTTCACACAGAGGGTGGTGAGTGTCTGGAACAAGCTGCCAGAAGTAGTAGAAGCGAGTGCAATTTTGTCTCTTAAAAAGCGTTTAGACAGTTACATGGGTAAGATGGCTATAGAAGGATATGGGCTGAACATGGAAAATTGGGACTAGCTTTGTGGTTAAAAAAAGGGGCAGCATGGACAAGTTGGGACAAAGGGCCTGTTTCCATGCTGTAAACCTCAATGACTTGATGACTCTATGTTGGTTGAGAGAAAAATGTTGGTCAGGAAACTGGGAGACCTTCCTTGTTCAAAACTGGAAGCAGCATTAGTTGCTTCAAGGCAGGATTTCCAACCTTTTCATAGGAGGAAGTCCTGCCTCAGAGGACTGCCAGTCAATTGCACAGCCAACAGCTCTGTAGTCGCAGCAGCACCAGCTGGAAGCAGTGGCCACTGCTGGAACTACAAGCAGTCTCACGACACACTGAGATTATCAGGTAATTGTGGGATCAAAGCTCGAGGCAAAGGCAGTGAGAGGTTTTACAGGGTGGCGGGGGGGGGGGGGGGGATGCGCGGGAGAAAGGTCAGGTTTAAGAGGATGGGGAGTAGCGCTATTTTGGGAGTTACCACCTCTGGGCCCAGCAGGAATGCAAAGGAGAACCTCCCTCCTTGTCTGACACCAGTTTGTCCACTAAAGCTTCACAGCTTCCTGCATGGCATGCATCTTCCACATCCACGGGTAAAATACCAACAGTGGGGGAATGAGGCCCTTAAGGGGCCATTAAGGATCTCAATAGGCCTAAAGGTGGGCGGGCAATCCAAGCCTCCCCCGTGCCCTGTAAAATTTCAGACAGGTTGGAGATGGACAGATAGAGTTTATTTATTCGTCACAAGTAAGGCTTACATTAACACTGCAATTAAATTACTGTGAAATTCCCCTAGTCGCCACACTCTGACATCTGTTCAAATCAATACACCTAACCAGCACTTCTTTCAGATTGTGGGGGGAAACTGGACCACCCGGGGGAAACCCACGCAGACACGGGGAGAACAAGTAAACTCCACACAGACAGTGATCTAAGCCAGGAATCGAACCTGGGTCCCTGGGCTGTGAAGCAGCGGTGCTAACTGCTGTGCTACTGGGGTGGGAAGTCATCCACTGGATTTTATGTGCCCCCACATTTCCAGAGGGGGAGAATCAGCCCATTGCATGAAGAGGGGAGCTGGAACCATGGTCAGCTTGACCAATCAAAATAACTGTTCCAAACAGCAGAAGAAAATAAGCCAACCAAGAATGAACAGCTCCAACAAGGCATATCATGGTGATGGACAAACAGCATCCAGCTTGTGTAATGAGGCCCATGAATTTGGCCTCTTGGAATATGAGCTCCCTGATTGAGGGCATAATTAACTGCCCAATCAGGAAGCTTCACCTGGGGCGGCACGGTGGCACAATGGTTAGCACTGCTGCCTCACAGCTCCATGGACCCAGGTTCAATTCTGGCCTCAGGTCACAGTCTGTGTGGAGTTTGCATGTTCTCCCTGTGTCTGCATGGGTTTTCTTCGGGTTCTCCGGTTTCCTCCCACAGTCCAAAGATATGCGGGTTAGGTTGATTGGCCATGCTAAATGGCCAGAGGGGTTAGCAAGGTAAATATGTGGGGTACAGGGATAGGCCCTGGGTGGGATTGTTGTCAGTGCAGGCTCGATGGGCTGAATGGCCTCCTTCTACACTATCGGGATTCTATGATTCTATATAAATATGGAAGTGCCAAGTCCACCGGCACTCCCGATTCTGACTTTGTACATGAGTACTCTTGGCGATAAGTTTCTAAATAAAGGGAATCAGATGCAGGGACATCAGTCTCTGGGGAGTTATTTCAGCTGGAAAGTTGGGAAGGATTTGGCATTCTGTTGCATGAGTCAACATTCTCTAATGAAGTCTAAGTAATGCTTCCAACTGTCAGACAAGAAAATAGAAGTCACGCTAAGGTTGAGATTGTTAAGTTCCTGCTTCAATTTCAAACATTGGTGAAAGAGAAAGACTGTAGATGTTTGTTTAGCAAATTGAAATAATTTACCAGTGTCACAAGAGTCAATGCTTATGGCGAGTCAGTCATTTCTACTGGACAACACTTTCATCAAAGGCATCTGTGAGACATGAACATAGACTATCGGCTGAAACAAACCAAAAGTCCACGTTGCACTTCATCGTAGTACATATTGGAACAAAATACTAACCAGAGGGCTCTCTCTATCATTTTCTGAATTAAGTGGAGCTCATTCTTCCAACTCAATTTCTGTCTGATATTCAAGCCTCAGAAATTCTGCAAGTGCAGGGAATGCTGAAATAAAGTCAGTTAATATATTCCATCAAGCAACAACCTCCATATGTCAAAAACCTGCAATAATTCTTGAAGAAAATACAATTTCACTGAAGAAAATTTGTGACAGAAAGCTGCCTTGTGAAATATATTACGGGCCCCATCTTCATGGCATGTTTTCCGACGGTGGAGGCAGCTCACTATTGGCCGCTGGTGGGCTCTTCCATCCCACCGATGTCAATGTCGTTTTTCATGCCACGCCCATATCCGATGCCAGGGTACCCACTGAGGGTGGTGGTGGTGGTGGGGGGGCATCAGCTGGACCAGAAAATACCACAGGCGGGAAGGGCCGGAAAATCCCGCCCCAAGTTTGAAAAGCTGCATTTTAGTTTTGTAGACCCATTTTAATCTGACAGTTTTACTGAGAATCCTGGACTTCCAAAGAGGTAAGATATAAAATTGAAGAAACATTTAAAGAACAGAGAACAATAATAATTTAAGTGAGTTACAACATTTTGAGAAGAAAATGCATAATGGAGGTCATTTATCTTCCCAAAAAGGAAAATCCCAGAATGCACTGCAACATGCACAATATATGCTTGTGGACATTTATCTCATTGAAATCTAAAAAGTTCTGAAAGGGCTTAATCGGGTCGATACTGAGAGATTGTTTCTGCTGTTCAGGGAATCTAAAACATGGGGATACAGTTTCAGGGTTAGGAAGCAGCATTTAGGATTGAGATGAGGAGAAATTACTTCACTGGTGTGCCTTGGAATTCTCTGCCCCAGAGGGTTGAGGATGCTCCATCGTTGACTATTTTTAAGGTTGGGATAGACAGAATTTTGGTCTCTCAGTGAATCAAGAGATGTGGGGCGTGGGTGGAAAGTGGAGTTGGAGCCCAAGATCAGCCATGATCATGCTGAAAGGTGCAAGAGGCTCAACAGGCCCTATGGTCTACTCTTAAACCTATTTCTTAAGTGTTCTTGTGTTCCTAGCCTTAAGACCCTGCTACATTACAAGACAATGTTTAATGATTCCGCAAGGTAATATATGAGCGAGCTGCCATGCATTTATATTTTTATAATTTCACACTCCAAATCAATATCAATCCTGAAAGTGCGATAACAAACATACGTGTTTAACTTTGTAAATTACAAGGACTGCACAGACTCGCTCACAATAGAACAGTGATGCCACTGGAGAATCCTGCAATGCTTGCATCTTCCCTGTAGGAATATTTTTCAATGGGAACTTCGGAATAGAACTGAGACAATTTGTCCAATTTATGTCAAATAAATTGGTCTGTGCCTGAAAAAAAAACATTCTGTTCTCATGCAAGAATAAAATGCATATAAGTTCTGACTGAAAAACGTATATGATTGCAGGACTGCAATTTATAACTCCAGGAACTGCTGGTAATCAATTTGTATTTATCCTGCAGAAAATGTAAGATAATAAAGCACAGTGGTTAGCACTGCTGCTTCACAGCTCCAGGGACCTGGGTTCGATTCCCGGCTTGGGTCATTGTCTGTGTGGAGTTTGCACATTCTCCTCGTGACTGCGTGGGTTTCCTCCGGGTGCTCCGGTTTCCTCCCACAGTCCAAAGATGTGCGGGTTAGGTTGATTGGCCATGCTAAAAATTGCCCCTTAGTGTCCTGAGATGCATAGGTTAGAGGGATTAGCGGGTAAATGTGTAGGGATATGGGGGTAGGGCCTGGGTGGGATTGTGGTCGGTGCAGACTCGATGGGCCGAATGGCCTTTTTCTGCACTGTCGAGTTTCTATGATTTCTATGATAAAAACAGAAAATGCTGCAAATACTCAGCAGATCAAGCAGCATCTTTAGAGAGAGAAATAGAGTTAATGCATCAGAACAGAGAGATGTAATAGTGTGGTCAGGTGACCCATGACCTCCAGGATTGTTACAGAAATATTGATATTTTTTCATGAACACGGATAAAAACTTGAAATGTGGAAGCCAAGTTTAAACCTCGCCGGACTCTGCAATTTGCAAACTTCAGAGCCGGAACAGACAGTATTCATGCAGCAGGCCTTGGACAATCAGCTTCCTGTCAAAACCAGGCAGACCTGGAACTGCCAGACCAGGTGCATCCTATCTCTGTCTCCAGTGAACCTGCTTTGTTGGAAGAATGCTACGCAGACTTGGTAGCACCCAGCTCAGCAGGAGACCAGAGGCATAGTGTGACAAGGACAACAACCTGACAGTTGCAGGTTCAAAACATTGTTCTGCGACCTCCAAATATGGAAAGTAATCACCTCACTGGATCTTAGTGCCCCCCCTGATGCTAGTATTGGACATAGACCACAAAATCTTTAAGAATGAATCGTAGAATCATACAGTGCAGAAGGAGGCCATTCGGCCCGTCGAGTCTGCACCAACCACAATCGATCCCCATAATCCCGTACATTTATCCCAGCTAGTCCCCCTGAAACTAAGGGGCAATTTAGCATGGCCAATCCACCTAACCCGCACATCTTTGGACTGTGCGAGGAAACCAGAGCATCTGGAGGAAACCCACGCAGACACGGAGAGAATGTGCAAACTCCACACAGACAGTGACCTAAGCTGGGAATCGAACCCGGGTTCCTGGCGCTGTGAGGCAGCAGTGTGCTAACCATTGTGCCACCATGTCATCCCTTGGCATGAAGAAGGGGATAAAAGGAGCCTCAGCTCTCTTTGCGTTTGCACCTCCTTCAACGGCATCTCCAGAGAGCACCTTCAACTGGCAGCCAAGCAGCACAGCATCTCCAGCTCCTTGTACCTCATGGCGAGCATCATCAGACTGACGAGACCCAGAAAACTACCCAGTGAGATGACCCGAAGACCAAAACCAACCCTAGAGGAGAGGGGAAGTCCAAATCGATGACTGCAGATTCTGAAACATCAGCCAACCCTCAAAGACCAAGGAACAGCCTTATTGAATGGGTATTACCTGTCTGTTCTGACAAACAGTTCATATACAGTGAAAGGGACCTGTGGATAGGGTGTAGTGAATCTCCGGAAACACGTATCAGAAATAGAGTTAGTGTAGACTGAAACTGTTTACTTCGAGATTGAAGACTGTTTACTGAAGAGTCAAGTGAAGAGATTCATAGAGTTTAATTAAAGTACAATAGTCGAGTCTGATAAATATTGTTTTTTCTTGATAAAGTGTTCAGATGCACCTTGGAACGCATTCTTTCTGACTGTATCACAGCTTGGTATGGTTCCTGCTCTGCCCAAGACCGCAAGAAACTACAAAAGGTAATGAATGTAGCCCAATCCATCACGCAAACCAGCCTCCCATCCATTGACTTTGTCTACACTTCCACTGCCTCGGCAAAGCAGCCAGCATAAGGACCCCACGCACCCCTGACATTCTCTCTTCCACCTTATTCCGTCAGGAAAAAGATACAAAAGTCTGAGGCCACGTACCAACCGACTCAAGAACAGTTTCTTCCCTGCTGCCGTCAGACTTTTGAACAGACCTACCTTGCATTAAGTTGATCTTTCTCTATCCCCTAGCTATAACTGTGACACTACATTCTGCACTCTCTCATTTCCTTCTTTATGAACGGTATGCTTTGTCTGTATAGCGCGCAAGAAACAATACTTTTCACTGTATGCTAATACATAGAACATAGAACATAGAACAGTACAGCACAGAACAGGCCCTTTGGCCCACGATGTTGTGCCGACCTTCATCTGAAACCAAGATCATGCTATCCCACTCCCTACCGTCCTGGTGTGCTCCATGTGCCTATCCAATAACCGCTTAAATGTTCCTAAAGTGTCTAACTCCACTATCACTGCAGGCAGTCCATTCCACACCCCAACCACTCTCTGCGTGAAGAACCTACCTCTGATATCCTTCCTATATCTCCCACCATGAACCCTATAGTTATGCCCCCTTGTAATAGCTCCATCCACCCGAGGAAATAGTCTTTGAACGTTCACTCGATCTATCCCCTTCATCATTTTATAAACCTCTATTAAGTCTCCCCTCAATCTCCTCCGCTCCAGAGAGAACAGCCCCAGCTCCCTCAACCTTTCCTCATAAGACCGACACTCCAAACCAGGCAGCATCCTGGTAAATCTCCTCTGCACTCTCTCCAGCGCTTCCACATCCTTCTTATAGTGAGGTGACCAGAACTGCACGCAATATTCCAAATGCGGTCTCACCAAGGTCCTGTACAGTTGCAGCATAACCCCACGGCTCTTAAACTCCAACCCCCTGTTAATAAAAGCTAACACACTATATGCCTTCTTCACAGCTCTATCCACTTGAGTGGCAACCTTTAGAGATCTGTGGATATGGACCCCAAGGTCTCTCTGTTCCTCCACAGTCTTCAGAACCCTACCTTTGACCCTGTAATCCACATTTAAATTAGTCCGACCAAAATGAATCACCTCACATTTATCAGGGTTAAACTCCATTTGCCATTTTTCAGCCCAGCTTTGCATCCTATCTATGTCTCTTTGCAGCCTACAACACCCCTCCACCTCATCCACTACTCCACCAATCTTGGTGTCATCAGCAAATTTACTGATCCACCCTTCAGCCCCCTCCTCTAAGTCATTAATAAAAATCACAAAGAGCAGAGGACCAAGCACCGATCCCTGCGGCACTCCGCTAGCAACCTGCCTCCAGTCCGAAAATTTTCCATCCACCACCACCCTCTGTCTTCGATCAGATAGCCAGTTACCTATCCAATCGGCCAACTTTCCCTCTATCCCACACCTCCTTACTTTCATCATAAGCCGACCATGGGGGACCTTATCAAACGCCTTACTAAAATCCATGTATATGACATCAACCGCCCTACCTTCATCAACACACCTAGTTACCTCCTCAAAAAATTCTATCAAATTTGTGAGGCACGATTTGCCCTTCACAAATCCGTGCTGACTATCCCGGATTAATCCGCATCTTTCTAAATGGTCGTAAATCCCATCCCTAAGGACCTTTTCCATCAATTTACCAACCACCGAAGTCAGACTAACCGGTCTATAATTACCAGGGTCATTTCTATTCCCTTTCTTAAACAGAGGAACAACATTTGCCACTCTCCAGTCCTCTGGCACCATCCCCTTGGACAGCGAGGACCCATACGTGTGACAATAATAAATCAAATCAATAAAACTGTGTTGGCCCTTCACCTGACTCTTGTCTCCTTTGTCTACCTCACCGTGTAATGTGTCTGAGTTAAAATGGGTAACTACAAACTAACCAAAGTTAGTCAGGGTACATTTACCAACCTTTCACTTTACAAGGTAACTTCAGTAGTTATAATTGCACATAAGGTGTTCTGGATTGATCCATCCTGGTGGTTACGATCTTCTGCAATTTTTCTCAATGAGACTTCCAGCTTTTCTGCTGAATGTTCTGTGAATGCTTTATAGGTTACCTCTATAAGGATGCAAATGTATATTTATATCAAATTCATGAAAGAAGAATAGAAACATGTCCAGGGACTCATACTGACCTTGACATTTCTACTAGTTTATGCTCTTCGTCCCAGATTTGGTGGTGGCGGGAGAATTTTCTTCATCAGCTCTGCATTTTATATCCCTGCAACTTGTATCTGGGATTTGATGAGTGGGTGTCCTTCAGCACCACACAGAACCAATAATCTTTGCTCTACTTCATACATCAACACCTCCATAGAATTATTGCAGAGTGAAAGTTTTGGCATTGATGTGATCACACTGTTCCTCCGCTGTAGTACATGAGTTGCAACCACCTCCTCTTTATAAAAGCTTTCCTACCTGGGACCTTGTTTTCCACTGATGGGCATTGCCAAGTTGCACCCGTTATTGCCGATACCAAACTATTGTCCAGTTTTACAGACAACTTCCATGGAAATGTTGACTTAATTTGCATTTGGAGGTGTCTGTCAGTACATAGCAGTCAGGATGTTCAGAATGGTCATGATGTCCTGAGATCTACATACCATTTTGCAGCAGCAAGTTTTGGATCAGCAGGAGAAACAAGGCATAGCGCACAGAGCATCTTCAGCTGATTTCCAGGAGAGAAGGAGGGGAAGAAGTCATGAGGTGAATGAGTTTCCCACATCGATTTCAGGGATGTCCTTATTAATGTTTGTTCCAGTTGTACCAGTGGACCAGCTCTACCTAGCACAATGCTACTGACAAAAAGCAATCCTGCAAACAACCAGCAACATTCCCATTCTGCTGCGAGTAACTCATCTCCCAATTCCCTGAGCCTTTCCATCTTCCAATAAACACAAGTTAGGAGTGTGATGGAAGATTTTCCATTTGCCAGGATGATCACAGTTCCAATGACATTGAGAATATTGACATCATCCAGGACAAAGCAGCACACTTGATTGGGACCCCATCACCGCCAGTGAACAGCAAATGCAATGTGCACCAAAAGGGTGCACCAAGAGGATGCACTGCAGGTTCACCAAACTTTTTTCAATTGTACTTTCCAAACCTGTGACCTCCAAAGCCTTGAAGGAGAGGGCCACGAGTACATGAGAACACCTTCAACTGCAAGTTCCCCTTCAAGTCACAGACCACCCTGACGTGGAAATATATTGATGTGGAGATGCCGGTCACTCACCTGATGAAGAGGCAGTGCTCCGAAAGCTTGTGGCTTGTGCTACCAAATAAACCTGTTGGACTTTAACTTGGTGTTGTGAGACTTCTTACTGTGGAAATATATTGCCATCCCTTCATTGCTGGTGGGTAAAAATCATGAACTTCTGCTCAAACGCCCCACAAAAGATTACTACACCTGTGCAGAGGCAGACTTGACCGTCAGGATATGACTCAGCATGTAGATAACTGACTAAGATGGAGGCCTCAATTTTCTGGCCACGTCACGTTGGGGCAGAGGGAGTTCAGAGAATCATGGGTGAGGGGTCTAGCGCATTTAGCGTTGGCATGAATCCTCCCAGCCTCTGCACCCGGACGTATTCTTTTTCCTGCCCAGTGAGAGTGGGAACCAGATTTACATATTTAAATAAGCATTTAAATATGCCAAGTCTGTTTCAAGTTGGATTCTCCCTGCTCCCAGGTTTCTCCCTGCTCCCGGGTTTCTCTAATCCTCCAGTGAGGAGGGAACCCAGTGAGAATTGCTACCGGTCTCCAGAAATGGAAACCTGGAGCGATGGCCAGGCTGAGGGGCTCAGAGGCCTTGAAGCTCCCAGATCATCAAGGATATGGCTGGGCAGTGCCAACCTGGTGCCAGATGGCACTACCAGATGAGCACAGCCAGGGTGACATGGACAGTGCCAAGGGGGTGGGGCCTGAGGGAGTTGGGCATCAAGGAAGTCATGAAGGAGGGCATGAATGGAGTCATATGGGGGGCATGAAGGGGGGGCCGTTTAGGAGGGCCCCAATGCCAGCAATTTATGTTGGAGAGGGGGGAATGGGGAAACATGCCTTCAGTTGGGGGGGGGGGGGGGTTCCTGATGTCCATTGGGGGAGAGAGGAGGGTCTTCAATATCACTTTGAGATTGGGGTGCCCTTTAAAAACAGCGAATTATCTCTGTGAAGCCAGGCTTGCCGGCATATTTAGGTCACGCTCTTCTCTGAACTGATGAAACACCTCCCCCTTCCCAGAAATGTATGGGAAAATTGTAATTTGATTCGATCATGCCAGTGCGAATCACACCCGTTTTCTCACCCAGAAGTTTTGGGAAAATTCCACTCAGAGTAAAATAGGTTAGAAGTGGAGTTGCCCTGAGTGAAGTCCTCACTGCCACAGCTTTTGCCATCAGGAATCATATCGACACTGCACTTCAATGACAGCACTCTGCTGCATAGTAAGATGTTGCAGATCAGTGCAACACTCTAAAGCCAAGACTCGGATATCTTTCATCCTATTTAAGATGGTGAATATGTTGCCATCCAGAGTCTGTATGGCTGTTGCCAAGGCAAGCACAAACTTATGATTATTTGTGTTTGATGTTCTACAGAGTTGGCCACCATATCCACACAAGAAGACATCACAATATTCTGTGACATCAACAAACTTATTTTTGAGGTGGACACTTCCATTGTCTCTGCAACTTTGGTCAGTGTGTTTACAAGGCCGATCAGCAGCTTCTACATTCTCTGCTGCTGCTCAATGACCCTCCCTTTCATCGACAGCCTGGTGTACAGTATCAATGTCCAACTGAGCAGAACTTGGAGGGGACATCACCCTCCGACTCGCACTCTCCATTGCTATTTCCATTATCACTATCTGCTTTTACTCAGCTGTGAACTATGAGTCACCAGATGAATCCCCAATTATCTGCCTTAGTAACCCTCTCAAAAGTATGAGTAGCAGTGCTCGCGCATGGTAAGCATGTTACGGCCTTAGAAGCAATCAACATCTCTGAGGATTCATTGTTAGAAAGGTCCACTGATTGCTGATGCACACATGAAGGCACTGTTGGCGATAAAAGACATGAATTAGTGGTGACAAGGTAGAAATATTGCATGTTAAGATGAAGGTGATCATTTTCATTCTCTGTTCAAATCAGATAACAAGTGATTGACATGCTGAATAACGTGTGAATTGCTGATGTTTACTTGTGTCACCAGGGAGCTGGAAGTTCCTTATCTCTCAATCTCTGATGGTAAGATGTGCTGAAATGCCACTGAGCTCCAGTGTTTTCTCCTCTGCAGCTGTGACCTGTCAGTGAGGGACGACCTCCAGTCCTCTCCCTCTCCCACGTGTTCTCGGTTTTCTTCTCCTACAACTGAGGAAACGACTGATCTATGGGTGAATATATTAATGTGTTTCATCCAATATATGCAGGTGAAGTTGACCATCAGAAACAGGTATGAAATTACATTAGGTTGAGCATGGTGTCTGTGGTGGATGGATAGATAGGGATGTGAAGAAGGACATTGAAAAAAAAGGATAGATGCACTTTCAAGAAAACTAGGTGTACGGAGTGATGTGATGGAGCAGACTTGACGTAGTGGAGTGAAAGAGTAGGGTGATGCAGGATATAGGTGAATATGCAGCTGTACTCAATTTTCCTGACACGTGTAAAAACCATTGATGTACTTTCTGCTCTCTGCCCATGGGTATAGCACAATGATCCTGCTGCTGATCTACCTCCAGTCTTCCTTGTGTCAGCAACAGGTTTCTTCCTTCAATGAGGAAAAAGAAATTTCACTGACTTCTCACAGATCTTAAACACACAAGGTGAGGCATAATTAAAGAAGGCCATAGACTTAGATCATCCCGAATGCACACAGAAATGTCTTCCCTTGTTTCTTCCAAGTTCCACCTTTGGATTGGTCCACTAAACACGGGAGGTGAGTCGAGATAATTCAGGTCCACACCATGCCACTGCTATGCAATCGATGCCGAAGTGGTTGCAGGGGAGGTGAAGGCCTAGTGGTATTTCTGCTAGACTATTAATCCAGAAACTCAGCTCATGTTCTGGGGACTTGGGTTTGAATCCCACCATGGTAGATGATAGAATTTGAATTCAATAAAAAAAATTTGGAATAAAGAATCTGCTGATGACCATTGTCAATTGTTGGAAAAACCCATCTGGCTCACTAATGGAAAGGAAATCTGCCAATCTTACCTGGTCTGGCCTACATGTGACTCCAGAGCCACATCAATGTGGTTGACTCTCAGCTACACTCTGAAATTGTCTAGCAAGCCACTCAGTTCAAGGGCAACTACGAGTGGGCCAGCCAGTGAAGCCCATGCCCCATGAATTAATAAATTAGTAAAGGTGAATTAATAAAGGTGAACAGTTTCTTCCGGCTTGACGTTAGCGGACTCCTGGTTCAAAGCACTGTCATTCCCAACATGTCTCTGAAGAAACATTACTTCCTTTTTATTTTAAATTATAATTTAAATACACCACAAGGCATAGCAGTGAATTTGAATCAACTGATCGAAACAAAAAAAAAATACAGAGCATATCAATATGATAAGCCTTTGTGACAGACAAATTCTTCAAAATTGGCTTTGATATGTAAACCATTGATCTACAAGAGGTTACATGAAGGCTTTGTTTGACTTCAGCTGCCAGGGAAAAAGAAATGGGGCTTTGTATGTTTTTGCAGTGAGGCAGATGATAACAAGCACACACACTGTTTTTTAAGTAAATCCATTTTAAAGTCGAAATTCTCTTTTGATCTGATCCATGACAGAAAGCAAGGTTTGTCCTTTCCAAACCTACAGAGGTCAGCGGCTAATTTAACATGCTCGGTATCACACTTAAACATTTGAAAACCACAACCATTTTAATTGACCTCTGTGGCAATTTAATATGGTGAAAAGCAAAGCAAGGCCCCAAAACTTTTCAAGTCTTTAATCGGTCCGTGAAATTCTATTAATAGAAATTTTAAGATGAAATAAGGACAAATTGTTTTTAATGTTAGCCAATAAACATTGATGCCTTTCGATTGAGAAAGTTAATTACCACTTCAAATATTTCCCTGGTATAATTATATCCTGGAGAACTGGAATGTGTTCATTGTGGAGTCTATAAAACTAAATGGTGGATATTTTTCTCTGATTCAGCATCTCAGACTGTTCAGGTGGATCGACCCTTACTCCCTATGGACTAATCTACACTTCGACTTGCCGAGTATCTGTATAACTTATAGTGACCTTTGGATTTGAGTAGAAAACACTGATTGCAGTAATTTTGTGAATTGATTCAGCTGTATTTGAATTACTTCTTATAACACATAGGGTTGCCTACTCCAGGATTGGATTGAAGTTTCTCAGAATTGAACATCAATCTCCAGGATACTGTTGTGCACAATCCAAGGGAAAAACATAGGGATATTGAAAAAAGAAAGTTTTTCCTTTAATTTTCTCTGAATGTTTTTTTTACCAGATGTAGAAATATTGAAAATTGAGCAAAAAACAAAAAGGCTGACAGAAAAGGATTATCCAATTGGGTAATAAGTCTTTTTGCTTTCTAATTAATATGAGAGGGCAGTGCGTCACAAGGCTGGGTGTGTTGGCCTGCTAATCGCTGGAATGTGGAGGCAGGTCATGTGATAAAATCTCCACGAATACATTTAATCACAGTTGGCAACCTTACATGCCCTGACCTGATCTTCTCACCTTCAGACACAGGAAGGGTAGGCTGGAGTTACCTCAGCAGATCAGCAGCAGGGCCATTGTGCCATGCTATTGGGTTCAGGGCGGGAAGGACATTAATGACTTAAGGAGGCCAAGGAAAGTACAGCTCATTAGACCAAACGAATCTAGCAAACAGTAATGCAGAAGCATCACACTGTACATTTATACTTGTTAAAGTGTTAATTGTCCCTTCTCAGAAGAAACTAAGTATCTGTTTTTCAAACCAACAATCCAAATTGTACAACACGGTGTGGAGAGCAGGATGGATTTTAACAGCCAAGAATAGGTGCATTGGGAGTGGTTGGGGCATTTAAATTCCACATGGAACTAAATCATGACTACAACTCAGTTCCAATGTATCTACCAGCTTCTTTGGCTGTAAATGAGCAATATGTTTGCCAGAGTCGACACTATCATTAGTGCAGGTGGGTGGGCAATGAAGACATCATTTAAGGTGATAATTGAATGCAAATGAAAACCTTTTCACAGTAATTTAACTTTCTTTTGGATCTAATGCCTCCAGCACAGGTTTCCTGAAAGGAGCCGAGTTTCAGCTGCATTTCCCGGGATCACACTCAGATTGCCTGAATTCAGCAAACACTCAGTTCTTTTAGTTGCTTTGTCGGTTCTCTCTGGCAAACATTTAGACAAGGATGTTTGTCATCATACATGTGTAAGGGAATTTCAGAGACTTTCAGAGAGCAGCAAGATGGAAGGCATCTTGGATGTATTTAATAATGGAAATTACAGCAGCGAAGACATGTTGAGCTGGAAATAACAGGGGTACTGGACAGAGAAAGGTGGACATGAGAGAGGGTCTGAGGAGAGAGGAGTACAGAAGAGAGACAGAGGTCACAGGAGGCTCAGCTTCCTTGACTTTTCTGAGAAGCAGTGCCTCTGCAGACTGACTTTGCCATGTCATACCATTGCAAACTCCTGGAAGAAAATCTATTCCCTTCTGATCCAGGCAGTCGCACATTATGCCACGTGAAAGTCACATTATCCCTCATTCTTTTTTCACTCCAATTCCTTATGGGGTGCTACTGGAAACATATCAAGGATACCCACTACACATAACAGTGAAGTGATGGAAGATGTCGTCGGCAGCACGATCAAGCAATACTTACTCAGAAATAACCTGCTCACTGATGCTCAGTTTGGGTTCTGCCAGTGTCACTCACCTCCTGAGCTCATTACAGCCTTGGTTCAAGCATGAACAAAACAGCTGAACTCCAGAGGTGAAGCGAGAGTGACTGCTTTGATATCAAGACAGCATTTGACAGCTATTCTCCATCACCTCTGGCAGCAGCGGCAGTGTGTGAACTATCGGAGAATTCCGGTCATGATCTCATCAGAACAGAAGGAACCATCAGTGAACAGCCATTCCAGGCTGAGATGGGGAGAAATTTCTTCATTCAGGTAACAGAATCTTTGGAACTCTTTATCCCAAAGAGCTATAATTGCTTAGCTAATGGGTGTCCTTAAGGATAGGGATCAGGTGGGGAAGTGGAGTTGAAGGTGAGGATAAGTTATGACCGTATTGAATGGCAGAGCAGGCTCAAGAGGCCATTTGGTCTACTCCTGCTTCTATTTCTTATCTTCTTACGAATAATCATTTTGTTAAGCATTTTGTTGCAGACTGTGTACAGAGCAGGGTCAATTTCAGTTTTTATTGCCAGGCAAAAATGGGTGATAGCCATGGACTGTTTTGTAACTCATCTGATTTCTTTTTCCATTGAGTTCAATGACTTGCTGTCCAATCCTTTGCAACTGCTGATAAATGTTGAAATTGCCACATTTTGTCTATCCTGTCTCACTGATGGTTTCAGAGGCATGACCCAATATGAACGGTTCTTTCCAAAAAGTAACAGTGATAAAATTCATTCCAGTTTTTAAGGGCACCGTGGGATGGCACGGTGGTGCAGCGGTTAGCACTGTTGCCTCACAGCGCCAGAGACCTGGGTTCAATTCCTGGCTTGGGTCCCTGTCTGTGTGGAGTTTGCACGTTCTCCCCAGTTTCCTCCGGGAGCTCCGGCTTACTCCCACATTCTGAAAGACGTGCTGGTTAGGTGCATTGACCCGAACAGGAGCCGGAGTGTGGCGACTAGGGGAATTTCACAGTAACTTCATTGCAATTACGTGACTAATAAGTAATAAAAAAAAACAAATAAAGCTGGCTATTAAACATGCCCGCACAGTACTGAATGCTTTTGCCCCTCTCCTGTGTATTGATGAGGCATGAAAGGGCTGATTTTCTGTGGCTGTGCATGTGGAACATCATTTTTCTATTCATTTATAGGATGTGGGTGATGCTGGCAGGGCCAGCATTTATTGCCCATCCCTAATTGCCCTTGCAAAGGTGGCAGTGAGCTGCCTTCTTAAACCACTGCAGTCCACATGATTTAGGTACAGCCACAGTGCTATTAGAGAGGGAGTTCCAGGATTTTGAGCCCGTGACAATGAAGATAGATTACTTAAATTCAAAAATTGGACTTCTGACCAATTTTCTCTCTGTTTATTTTGCTATGCACAAATTCCATTTTAAATTGGTCCCTGGGATGTGAATGATACTGGTAAAGTCACAATTATTCTGATAAGATGATGGTGAATTTGCACCTTGACTCACTGCAATCATTGTGCTGAACGTGCTTCCACTGTAGTGTGGGGTTGTGAATTCTAGCATATTTGACCAGTGACAATGAAGGAATGGTGACATAAGTCCACATCAGTGTCTTAGACATGACAGTTCTTCCATGATCTTGTTGCTCTTGCCTTCGTTGGTTGTGGGATGGGGAGTTGCCATCGAAATAAGTTTGCTGAGTAGTTGTAAACTTCCTGTAGATTGCATATAAGGCACCGTCTACCAGTGATGAAGGGATTCAGTATGGTGTTGACTGTCAGGGTGATGATCTAATGAACTAATATATCCTAGATACTGTTTCTCGATTGCTGTTTCAAACGAATACTGATTCAATCACATTTTTGAGTGAGCATTTTGCATGTAGCGTGGAGGCATTAAGGAGTCAGGAGGTGCCCATTCTTCACAGAAAAGGATGCTTGTAGCACATTGTTAATACAGCTGGTTCACTGGCCAGTGTTCAATGGTGACTGCAGAATGGGGAAGACCTGGCAATGGTTGGCTTACTCCATTAAACTGTTGACTGTTGTTACTTGGTGAAAGCACATCACAGAGTCAGAGGGATGAGCCATTCATCACAGCTTCTTTCTTATGTGTATGATACATCATTAATATGGCTTTTCCAGATAGGTTTGTGGCCAATGGTGACTACAACTTGTTAATAGTTAAGCACTTGACAATTGCAGTCCTATTGAATGTTGTGGTTGGGACTTTAAGTAATTGATATTATAGAATCGTAAAATCTACATTTGGCCTATCGAGCCTGCACTGACAACAATCCCACCCATGTCCTATTCCCTGTAACCTCACATATTTACCCTCCTAGTCCCCCTGACACTAAGGGGCAATTTAGCATGGCCAATCAACCTAACCCACACAGCTTTGGCGTGTGGGAGAAAGCTGGAGCACCCGGAGGAAACCCATGCAAACTCCACACAGACAGTGACCCAAGGCCAGAATCGAACCCAAGTCTCTGGCGCTGTGAGGCAGCAGTGCTAACCACTGTGGCACTGTGCTGCCCATGGAACTTAAGTGAAATTTGTATGGCACAACCATTACCTACTGCTTCTGAGACCAAGACTGGACACTATCCAGTTTCTTGGTTGGTATGGGCTGTGTAATCATTGGAGGGAATAGAGATGAAGGAGAATCAGAAGTAAATAGCCCCACTCCTTTGATAATACAGGGAAGATCATGGATGAATCATGGATCATAATCCAAGTAACCAAATTAAATTAACTAAACAACAATTGACTCGGATTTTAAGTTTCCCCTCTGCTGTTACGATTGGCATGGTAGCCTTTATGTTTAAGCTGCAACCTCAATCCAAAGTGGGATGCAAGGGCAGGACTCAAATAAAGTTAACAAGTGTGTCTGGGGACTGGGCTCTGTGTATGACTGTGCTGCCCAAAGAATTGTGGCATATTATTTGCACTGATATTTATCTTTTACAGCTCAGGAGCTCTCCAAGACAGTTCCACAGTGGCTGTCCCCCTGAAGGAATACATTGGAAAATCGCCAGCCCGTACCCTTCTTTTTCTGAGCACCCAACCTCTTCCCACCCACCCCAGCAGTGCTCAGCCTCTCACAGAGCATGTTTCACACTGGGTGCCCATTAATTGGCCAACCAATATATTATCGCATGAACAATACGACCTTGGGTGGGAGTAGGTTTCACATCTGCTCCAACCCGTGCTGACTTCGGACGTGCCCCAATCTTAAATTTCAGGCCATGCACTCCAATTTCTTTAAAAATAGACTGAATTAACTCCAGGCACAGCAATGAGGCAAAACATACTGGACCTTAAGTAGGCTGAGAGATACTTGGCACAATTAACATTACTATGGTTCATTTAGTATTACACAAATGAAGACTAAGTATAGATAGAAACATAGAAACCCTACAGTGCAGAAGGAGGCCATTCGGCCCATCGAGTCTGCACCGACCACAATCCCACCCAGGCCCTACCCCCACATATTTACCCGCTAATCCCTCTAACTACACATCTCAGGGACAATTTTTAACCTGGCCAATCAACCTAACCCACACATCTTTGGACTGTGGGTGCACCGGTGAATCTGGCAAACTTCTAAAGATCCAGTAATTCTGCCTGACAAGGGCAACCATATTTAGGGGCAAATAACACATTTGATGGTCAAACTGCATACAAAACTTCAAGTGCAAAGACCTGTGAAATGTGAAATACGCTCTTGAAATCATATTCCCAAGTATAAATGAACGAAATGTTAGGCACTGAACTGTTTGTATTAAGTTAAACAAAAGGTACACATAAGTCTCCCAGTTCATGCAGTGACAGGAAATCATATGAAGTTATCAACGATCTCTGTGACAGATATCCATAGGTAAATGTTCTGGCTTAAAGCAGTGGCAATGGAGTAGTGGTATTGTCTCTGGATTGGTCATCCAATGACCCACGGTAATGTTCTCGGAACAAATCCAGAAAATACTGGAGAAAATTCAGCAGGTCTGACAGTATCTGTGGAGAGAGGATAGAGCCAACGTTTCAAGTCTGGGTGACCCTTCGTCAGAGCTATAGTTTTGGGAATCGGGTTCAAATCGTACATGGTGGATGGTGAAATTTGAATCCAATAAGAAAAATCTGGAATTAAAAGTCTAATGATGACCATAAAACTAATGTTATGTAGGGAAGGAAATCTGCCATCCTTATCTGGTCTCGCCTACATGAGACTCTGAAATGTCCTCTGAAATGGCCCAGAAAACCATTCAATTCTACAGTAATTCTGGAAGGGCAATAAATACTCCACTCCATCAATAGATTTTTAAAAAAATCCACTTGATGTTGAGCTGGTCCAAGATTTGCAGACACTTCAAGCTTCTTGGGAAACCACCTGCCCACGTGAAATTTAGCTTTTAAATCTCGTTGTCTAGATATTATTGGCAATATTCTATGGACAAAAAAACCACTCTCAAATAGAAAACTTGGACAATTGTGTTGTACACTGCGGTGATGCTGTGTTTTATTTCAGAGAATGGTGCAAATAGAAATCTTGTGCGCACAGACACTTTTAGAACACAGCACAAGGACAGGAAGAGCTGTAACAACTACGTAAGCACAAAATTTAGGCCAGGTGTCTGTTGTATTCTGCAGCTTGTAGATCAATACGTTTTCTGTTTCCCTACTGCAGTAAAGAAAAAAAATACATTCCAAGACCTCAGGGTCTGATGCATTGAAAAAGCAAGCGGTACAGTCTGCATCCCTATTCAATTTTTACATTTTACTGGGTAACTTATATCAACAGTGTATAGCTCCCTGAAAAGTAATTTTACACAATAAAGTCCTTCCTGGGCTCATTCACTGAAACAGGTCTCATCGATGAAGCTAATAGCTACAGCTCCAATGTAATAAAATCTAATTCTGAACATAATGTAATTTGAATGATAAAAATCAATCAATTGTATGAGCCATAAATGAACAGGATATCAGCCATATTCATATTTTTGATATGTTAGCAATTATTAACTTTTTCTCAAATAAATTTTATGTTAAAGCAGGGAATAGATAACAATAGAT
Organism: Mustelus asterias; assembly: GCF_964213995.1. Lineage (NCBI taxonomy): Eukaryota > Metazoa > Chordata > Chondrichthyes > Carcharhiniformes > Triakidae > Mustelus > Mustelus asterias. The sequence goes on along the minus strand of NC_135803.1, from coordinate 60,123,427 downwards.
AATAATCAGGCTAAACACTGAAGTGCATAGGCAGATTAAGAACATGACAGATAAGTAACACATTTTGACTCAGATTTTCCTCAGATATTCTGGCACTGTGCTGCTGTAACTTAGTGTGTCAAAAAGGCCACTTATTCACAAGGCTTTTTGTGGCTCCAGATTGGCTGGGTGGTTGGTTGCTGGGTGACAAAGGCAATCCATTGAAAAGGTGGTGCACGAAGCCATTCCAGCATCCTAAGTGCAAAACAGATACAATTAGTGTCATGCCTCCACAAGGGCAATGGCTGAGAGGATGATTGAGCTGCTGAAGATGAGGTTCTGCTGCCCAGACTGTTCCAGGACTGCCCTGAAATACCCTCCAGAGCAAATGTTGCTTATCACCATGGTCTACTGCACTTTACAAAGTCTGGCACTGCCAAACGGGAGACCCGCATGAGGGTGAGGGAAACTGAGGCAGCTCCACACAGAATCATAGAACCCGTACAGTACAGAAGGAGGCCATTCAGCCCATTGAGTCTGTACTGACCACAATCCCACCCTATTCCCGTAACCCCACACATTTACCCTGCCAATCTCCCTGACACTAGGGAGCATGGCCAATCAACCTAACATGCACATTTTTGGACTGTGGAAGGAAGGAGGCCCTGATTCAACGTCTCTTCAGCTGAGCTGCCAAGGCTCGTCTTCCATCGTTGTGCAAGGGCACTGCCTCCTTCACACACATTGCTGACAATACAATGCCATGACCCCAATGTCACCTCACAACAAGGTTGCAGTATTTCCAATTATCTTCAGCCAAAAGTGAAAAGTGACAATCCCGCATGACTTCCGAAGGTTTCCAATATCATTGATGCTAGCCAGCCAATTTGATTCACTGCACATCGTGTCAAGAGTGAGATCTTAATTTACTTAAAACTCATTCACTTGCACAGAGCTAAAATCAGGCCCTAGATTGCTGAGCACATTGAAAATACCAGAAATCCAGGGCTTCACACAGACAAATCTTTGAATGTAGTTGTGCAGATCGCTAAGGCTTTTGAAAAGGCACATCCTGAGCTTTACAAACTGAGGCAAAGAATACAAAAGCAAGAAAGTTAAATGTTTATAAATTACTGGTAAGTTCTCAAATGAAATATTAGTTATAATTCTTGATGTCACATTTTAAGAAAAATGTCAAAGACATGAGAAATCTACTGGAATGATATCAATGATGAGTTACACGCAGAGGCTGGAAAAACTAGTGTCGTTCTACTTAGAGCAGAAAATGTTAAAGAAGATTTGCGAGAGGTGTTCAAAATTGTGAAGAATTTTGACGGAGTTAATAAGATGAAAATATATCCATAGTAAGAGGGTTGAATATAGATTTAAAGTAATTGGCAAATGAACCAGATAGTGATGTGAAAAAAGATAAGTTGTGCAGTATGTTCTTATGATCTGAAATGCACTGCCTAAGAGGATAGTAGAATTTGATTCATTAGTAACTTTAAAAAAGGAATTGGATGTATACTTGGGGAGGTTGCAGGGCAATGGGGAAAGAGTTGCAGAGTGGAACTAAATAAAAAGTTCTTTGAAAGAGATACATTCACCTAAATGGCCTCCTTCTTTACTTTGGTCATTTTCACCTTCTGCCGGCCCTCAACATCGGTGCTGAAAATGTTGCCTGGACACGTCGCGTTTATTAGTGGCTTTTCCCAGTGGCTCTGTAAACATCTCCACTGCACCATCCAAAAACCGATGGCCCTGACATCTTGTCAACAGAATATGAAAAATGAATTCTGGTAACTACCATATGAATAGTGCTTTTAAGAGGTGAGAGATGCCACTAAGTGTTGTGGAAACCGCACTGGATTTTCCATCTCCCAAAACCAAGGAGAAGCCTAGAGGAACATGATTACCTTGAATTGCCTGTCTGAATAACAAAAAGAAATCAAACCTCTCATTGATACATCAAGCACTTAAAGAGCACTGTCCCTCTTATATAAAAATCAACCGCAATGTTTCATCCATGGATGTTGTAAGCAGTTTTAAGTAGGCCTTCCTACCCCATTGTTTCTGCTTAATAGTTTTAAGCAGGAACAAAGGGGAAAGAAAGCTTAACCAAGAGCTCATGTGTAAAGTAAGGATACAAATGAAAGATGTACAATGTGTAAGAATTCCATTCTGTATGAAGTCACTGGGCGGGACTTTCTTCCCCCTCCGTGGCATATTTCAAGGTGGCAGGAGGCGGATCTTATGGTCCCACCATCATAAATGAAATTTCCCATCAAATGCTCGGGGAAACCTGCGGTGGGGATGCATCGTCGGCAGGGTCGTAAGGTCTCGCCAGCATGAATGGCGGCATGATTTCGGCAAGCTTTTTTAAACTTGCAATGTAGCATATTCTCAAAAGTTTCAGTTTTGTCAAAGATACATCGTGTGATTGAGATTCTTTTTTAAAATGGGGATCTTCTTTTGTGGGCTACTGTAATCAGGTTTGATTTCATCTGATTTATGGAGTTCCCATAGACTTAAACTGATTTGGAATGATCCTTGAAAAGGCTTTCTCCCAGGACAGGTACAGGTACAGCGAACAGCAGTGACATCACATTCAGGGCAGACTAAGCCGATAAACAAATGCAAATTGCAATGGAGTCTGTATTAGAGCTGTAGCTTCGGTATCCTGACAACACTAAAGTGGCTTCTATTTAGGGGAGTCATGTGTTTCAATCCTGATAAATGTGAGCACTTTGAAGCAGCAGCGTTTTTCTGCAGGGTTACTTAGTAAGTGTCGACTCCAATTGATAGTGTCTACTTTCCATGGTCAGGGTATTTTTGCTTTAAATTTAGATAAATTGGGGGTCATTTTAGTTAGGGGATTTCCCAGATAGCATAGACGAATGATATAGTTATCACTTTGCGGCTACCTGGTAGGAACACTGTTGAAGCATTTACCCATCATAGGAAGATTGTCTTGGATTTTATAAACCATCTTACATAAGAACATAAGAAATAGGAGCAGGAGTAGGCCATCTAGCCCCTCGAGCCTGTCCCGCCATTCAATAAGATTATGGCTGATCTGATAGTGGTTTAGTTCCACTTACCCGTCCGCTCCCCATAACTCTTAATTCCCTTATTGATCAGAAATCTATCAACCTGTGACTTAAACATATTTAACGAGGTAGCCTCCACTGCTTCAATGGGCAGAGAATTCCAGAGATTCACTACCCTCTGAGAGAAGTTCCTCCTCAACTCTGTTCTAAACTGACTCCCCCTTATTTTGAGGCTGTGTCCTCTAGTTCTTGTTTCCTTTCTAAGGGGAAAGAATCTCTCAGCCTCTACCCTGTCTAGCCCCTTCAATATCTTATATGTCTCTATAAGATCTCCCCTCAGCCTTCTAAACTCCAATGAGTACAGGCCCAATCTACTTGATCTCTCCTCATAAGCTAACCCCCTCATCTCCAGTATCAACCTGGTGAACCTTCTCTGTACTCCCTCCAAGGCCAATATATCCTTCCGCAAATAAGGGGACCAAAGTTGCACACAGTACTCTAGTTGTGGCCTCACCAGTACCTTGTACAATTGCAGCAAGACCTCTCTGCTTTTATACTCCATCCCCTTCACGATAAAGGCCAACATTCCATTTGCCTTCTTGATCACCTGCTGCACCTCCATGCACAAGGACCTCCAGGTCCCTCTGCACAGTAGCATGTTGTAATTTTTCACCATTTAAATAATAATCCATTTTACTATTATTCCTTCCAAAGTGGATAACCTCACACTTGTCAATGTTATACTCCATCTGCCAGATCCTCGCCCACTCACTTAGCCTATCCAAATCTCTCTGCAGACTTTCAGCATCCTCCACGCAATTCGCTTTCCCACTCATCTTTGTGTCATCTGCAAACTTTGTTACCCTACACTCGGTCCCCTCCTCCAGATCGTCTCTGTATATGGTAAACAGTTGAGGCCCCAGCACCGATCCCTGCAGCACGCCACTAGTCACCAACTGCCAACCAGAAAAGCACCCATTTATTCCAACTCTCTGCTTCCTGTTAGATAGCCAATCCTCAATCCACGCTAACACTTTACCCCCAACTCCATGTACCTTAATCTTCTGCAGCAACCTTTTGTGAGGCACCTTATCGAACGCCTTCTGGAAATTTAAAAACACCACATCCACCGGTTCCCCTCTGTCAACTGCACTCGTTACATCTTCATAAAAATCCAGTAAATTCGTCAAACACAACTTTTCCTTCATGAACCCATGCTGCGTCTGCTTGATCGAACCATTTTTTTCCAGGTGTTCTGCTATTTCTTCTTTAATGATGGATTCCAGCAATTTCCCAACTAGGGACATTAAGCTAACCGGCCTGTAGTTACCCGCCTTTTGTCTACCTCCTTTTTTAAACAGTGGCGTCACATTAGCTGTTTTCCAATCAGGCGGCACTTCCCCAGAGTCCAGCGAATTTTGATAAATTACAACCAACGCATCTGCTATTACTTCTGCCATTTCTTTCAGTACCCTGGGATGCATTCTCTCTGGGCCCGGGGACTTGTCTACCTTTAGTCCCATTAGCCTACCAAGCACTTCCTCTTTAGTAATAGTAATCGTTTTAAGGACCTCACCCCCTACAGTCCCATGACCGTCAATTTTCGGTAAGCTATTTGTGTCCTCTACCGTGAAACAAAACACAAAAAACTTGTTTAAGGCTTCGGCCATTTCCTCGTTTCCCATTATTAAATCCCCTTCCTCGTCTTCTAAGGGTCCAACATTTACTTTAGCTAGTCTTTTCCTTTTTATATATTTGTAAAAACTTTTACTATCAGGTTTTATATTTTGTGCTAATTTAGTTTCATAATCTATCTTTCCTTTCTTTATCGCTTTCTTAGTAGTTCTTTGTTGTTTTTTAAAGCTTTCCCAATCTTCTAATTCCCCACTACTTTTGGCCACTCTGTACGCATCGGTTTTTAATTTAATGCTCTCCTTTATTTCCTTAGTTATCCACGGCTGGTTATCCCTTTTCTTAAATTCCTTCTTCATCACAGGAATATATTACATAGAACATAGAACAGTACAGCACAGAACAGGCCCTTTGGCCCACGTTGTTGTGCCGAGCTTTATCTGAAACCAAGATCAAGCTATCCCACTCCCTATCATCCTGGTGTGCTCCATGTGCCTATCCAATAACCACTTAAATGTTCCTAAAGTGTCTGACTCCACTATCACTGCAGGCAGTCCATTCCACACCCCAACCACTCTCTGCGTAAAGAACCTACCTCTGATATCCTTCCTATATCTCCCACCACGAACCATATAGTTATGCCCCCTTGTAATAGCTCCATCCACCCGAGGAAATAGTCTTTGAACGTTCACTCTATCTATCCCCTTCATCATTTTATAAACCTCTATTATGTCTCCCCTCAGCCTCCTCCACTCCAGAGAGAACAGCCCTAGCTCCCTCAACCTTTCCTCATAAGACCTACCCTCCAAACCAGGCAGCATCCTGGTAAATCTCCTCTGCACTCTTTCCAGTGCCTCCACATCCTTCTTATAGTGAGGTGACCAGAACTGCACACAATATTCCAAATGTGGTCTCACCAAGGTCCTGTACAGTTGCAGCATAACCCCATGGCTCTTAAACTCCAATCCTCTGTTAATAAAAGCTAACACACTATAGGCCTTCTTCACAGCTCTATCCACTTGAGTGGCAACCTTCAGAGATCTGTGGATATGGACCCCAAGATCTCTCTGTTCCTCCACAGTCTTCAGAACCCTACATTTGACCCTGTAATCCACATTTAAATTAGTCCTACCAAAATGAATCACCTCACATTTATCAGGGTTAAACTCCATTTGCCATTTTTCAGCCCAGCTTTGCATCCTATCTATGTCTCTTTGCAGCCTACAACAGCCCTCCACCTCATCCACTACTCCACCAATCTTGGTGTCATCAGCAAATTTACTGATCCACTCTTCAGCCCCCTCCTCTAAGTCATTAATAAAAACCACAAAGAGCAGAGGACCAAGCACTGATCCAAAGAACAAAGAACAAAGAACAATACAGCACAGGAACAGGCCCTTCGGCCCTCCAAGCCCGCGCCGCTCCCCGGTCCAGGAATGAATCCTGAATCCAGGATCCCCGCCCAATTTTCCAGCCTATCTACATACCAATATCCTATCCACCGAGCTGTCCCTCACAGCTACGATGCTTTGTTCATTACAACCTATTAACTCACCCCCACCCCCCCATTCCAGACCATGTGATCTCCAGGGAGAGGTGAAAACCCAGAGTGAAAAACCCCAGGGCCAATATGGGGAAAAAAAAATCTGGGAAATTCCTCTCCGACCCCCTGAGGCGATCGAAACGAGTCCAGGAGATCACAATGGCCCTGATCGGAAAATGCTTCCCAACCCTAGTAATTTCCACTTCCACGAACATCATAGAATTAAGCCTTAAAACGAGAAACAAGGAACAATTAGCCCGCGCCGCTCCCCGGTCCAACTTGACCACTCTTTTGTATCCCTCCATTCCCACTCCGTTCATATAGCTGTCTAGATAAGTCTTAAACGTTCCCAGTGTGTCCGCCTCCACCACCTTGCCCGGCAACACATTCCAGGCCCCCACGACCCTCTGTGTAAAATATGTCCTTCTGATATCTGTGTTAAACCTCCCCCCCTTCACCTTGAACCTATGACCCCTCGTGAATGTCACCACCGACCCGGGGAAAAGCTTCCCACCGTTCACCCTATCTATGCCTTTCATAATTTTATACACCTCTATTAAGTCTCCCCTCATCCTCCGTCTTTCCAAGGAGAACAAACCCAGTTTCCCCAATCTCTCCTCATAACCAAGCCCCTCCATACCAGGCAACATCCTGGTAAACCTCCTCTGTACTCTCTCCAAAGCCTCCACGTCCTTCTGGTAGTGTGGCGACCAGAACTGGACGCAGTATTCCAAATGCGGCCGAACCAACGTTCTATACATCTGCAACATCAGACCCCAACTTTTATACTCTATGCCCCGTCCTATAAAGGCAAGCATGCCATATGCCTTCTTCACCACCTTCTCCACCTGTGACGTCACCTTCAAAGATCTGTGGACTTGCACACCCAGGTCCCTCTGCGTCTCTGCACCCTTTATGGTTCTTCCATTTATCGTGTAGCTCCTCCCTACATTATTCCCACCAAAATGCATCACTTCGCATTTATCAGGATTGAACTCCATCTGCCATTTCCTTGCCCAAATTTCCAGCCTATCTATATCCTTCTGTAGCCTCTGACTATGTTCCTCACTGTCTGCAAGTCCTGCCAGTTTTGTGTCGTCCGCAAACTTACTGATCACCCCAGTTACTCCTTCTTCCAGATCATTTATGTAAATCCCTCTGGCAATCCGCTAGCAACCTGCCTCCAATCCGAAAATTTTCCATCCACCACCACCCTCTGTCTTCGATCAGACAGCCAGTTACCTATCCAATCGGCCAACTTTCCCTCCATCCCACACCTCCTCACTTTCATCATAAGCCGACCATGGGGGACCTTATCAAACGCCTTACTAAAATCCATGTATATGACATCAACTGCCCTACCTTCATCAACGCACTTAGTTACCTCCTCAAAAAATTCTATCAAATTTGTGAGGCACGACTTGCCCTTCACGAATCTGTGCTGACTATCCAGGATTAATCCGCATCTTTCTAAATGGTCGTAAATCCCATCCCTAAGGACCTTTTCCATCAATTTACCAACCAACGATGAAAGACTAACCGGTCTATAATTACCAGGGTCATTTCTATTCCCTTTCTTAAACAGAGGAACAACATTCGCCATTCTCCAGTCCTCTGGCACCATCCCCATGGACAGCGAGGACCTAAAGATCAAAGCCAAAGGCTCTGCAATCTCATCCCTTGCCTCCCACAGAATCCTAGGATACATTTCATCAGGCCCAGGGGACTTATCGACCTTCAGTTTATTCAAAACTGCCAAGACATCCTCCCTCCGAACATCTATTTCCTCCAGCCTATTAGCCTGTAACACCTTCTCTTCCTCAAAAACATGGCCCCTCTCCTTGGTGAACACTGAAGAAAAGTATTCATTCATCACCTCTCCTATCTCTACTGACTCCATACAGAAGTTCCCACTACTGTCCTTGACCGGCCCTATCCTCACCCTGGTCATTCTTTTATTCCTCACATAAGAGTAAAAAGCCTTGGGGTTTTCCTTGATCCGACCTACCAAGGACTTTTCATGTCCCCTCCTAGCTCTCCTAAGCCCCTTTTTCAGCTCATTCTTTGCTAACTTGTAACCCTCAATCGAGCCTTCTGAACCTTGTTTCCTCATCCCTACATAAGCTTCCCTCTTCCTTTTCACAAGACATTCCACCTCTTTCGTGAGCCATGGTTTCCTCACTCAGCCATTTCCTCCCTGCCTGACAGGGACATACCTATCAAGGACACCCAGTATTTGTTCCTTGAAAAAGTTCCACTCTTCATGAGTGCCTTTCCCTGACAGTTTCTGTTCCCAACTTATGCCCCCTAATTCTTGCCTATATTTTTGCTGAGTACTGAGAAAAATCTCCTTAAAAATCCTCCACTGTTGCTCAGCTGTCCTACCAACTAGTCTGCGCTCCCAGTCTACATTAGCCAATTCTGCCCTCATCCTATTGTACTCCCTCTGTTCAAGCAGAGGACACTGGTTTGGGACCCTACTTTCTCACCCTCCATTTGTATTAGAAATTCAACCATATTGTGATCACTCATTCCAAGAGGATCCCTCACGAGGAGATCATTAATTTTACCTGTCTCATTACACAGGACCAGATCCAAGATAACTCGCTCCCTCGTAGGTTCTGTAACATACTGTTCGAGAAAACTATCCCGACAGCATTCTAAGAACTCTTCCTCAAGTCCACCGCGTCCGAGTCAACCAATCAATATGCAGGTTAAATAATCCCCCATGATTATTGCTGTTCTGTTTTTGCACGCATCCATTATTTGCTTGTTTATAGCCCGACCCACCTCAAAGTTATTATTTGGGGGCCTATAGACCATGCCCACCAGTGACTTTCTCCCCTTACTATTCCTTATCTCCACCCACAACGATTCCACATTCTGCTCCTTCGAGCCTATATCGTCTCTCACTATCGCCCTGATGTTATCTTTAATTAACAGAGCTACCCCACCTCCTTCTCCTTCCTGTCTAGCCTTCCAAAATATCTGATACCCCTGGATATTCAGTTCCCAGTCCTGGTCACCCTGCAACCATGTTTCCGTAATGGCCACTAGATCATGCCCATTTGTACTGATTTGTGCCATCAACTCATTCACTTTGTTTCGAATGCTACGTGCATTCAGGTAAAGTGTCTTTATGCTAGCCTTTATATGGACCCGATTTGTTAGTGCATTCTTTTGATTGTACGCTCTGTCCCTACCTGTCGCAAACTGGTTATCCTTCCCCAGACCACCTCCTTGCACTGCGTTGACCACCTCCCTTCTCACCTTTTTTACTCTGCCTGAGCCCTTGACTCCTTTAACTAGATGAATGTCCTCATCATTAACCTGCACTCGTACCCTCTCCTTTACCTTTGATTTTGTAATTCCCCATACCCCTGAACCCTCCCCCCCACTATTTAGTTTAAAGCCCTATTTACAACCCTGGTTATACGATTCGCCAGGACTCTGGCGTTGGCACCTACGTGGACCACAACAACTTGATTCTTACCCTCCCACTCCAAGTTCCTCTGCAGCCCAGATAAGATATCCTGGACCCGAGCACTAAGCAAGCAACACAACCTTCGGGATTCTCGATCCTGGTCACAAAGAACAGTGTCAATGTCCCTAACTACACTATCCCCAATTACCACTACATTTCTTTTTTCTTCCTCCACCTGAACGGCTCCCTGTACCACGGTGCCGTGGGCAGTTTGCTCATCCTCCTTGCAGTCCCTGTTCCCGTCCACACTGGGAGCAAGAATCTCAAACCTGTTGTACAGATTCAGGGACTGAGGCTCTTGCAACTCTACCTTCTGGATCCCACTTCCTGCCTCACCCGCAGTCACACCCTCTTGTCCCTGACCCCCGGCTGATTTAGTTAGTCTAAGGGGTGTGACTGCCTCCTGAAACACAGTATCCAGGTAACCCTCCCCCTCCCTGATATGTCGCAGTGTCCGAAGCTCAGACTCCAGCTCATCAACCCTGAGCCGGAGTTCCTCAAGCAAGCAACACTTACTGCAGACATGCTCACTGGGAACCACAATGGGGTCCACCAGCTCCCACATCATGCAGGAACAACACATCACATGACCCTCCATCCCAATTACCTAGTTTAAGTTATTACAAACTAAGAATTAATCCTACCTGCCTCGCCCGTTTCCGCCTAAACCCGATGAGCCAAAGCCCTTTAGCTCTCACCCTGCTACCTGCTCACTCCGCTGCCCACTAACAAAGCTGCCCGCTGGATAGTGCGGCCTGCCTTTTAAACTTTACATGCTAAAAAAAAACCCTTTCCAGCTCACCCCGCGGCCCACTTCCGCTTTCCTTTTAAAGTAACTTTTTTTGAAAAAAGTAAAACTAAACATTAGCCAGTCGCTCACCTTCACTCTCCCGCCACAAATCGATCCTCCTCTCAGCTTGCTCTGACGAACAATGATCTTGTGCCAGCAACCAACAGAATATTGAAATATATTGGCCTTGAGATTTCACACTCTTTCTGGGAGTTTAAACTCAGCCAATTTACCCGACTGAACCAAAGCTGATTTTCAGCCGACAAACAAAGCACCCAGATTTCCAAATGTGAATTAGCCCTTGCAACCTTCTCTGTGCTGCTAATTTAAATATATGATAATTAGGGCCTGTGGTCCTGCAGCCAGACCTGTTCTGGTTTTCTACTTGCAATGCACTGGGAGCAAGTTAGAATGAGAAAGATAAGGTGTAGCTGTTCCCAGGGGCAGCTGAGACTGGCAGAAGTAAGGATACTCTGAGCCTGAAAATTGCCAATATTTTAAGTTGCAGTTACTGAAACAGGGAATGAATTTCAGAGCCACATTGCAGAATTCAGAGTACACAACACTGAACTTGCTTTTGACCGCCTGTGAGGCCACTGGGAGGTCTTGCACCACCCCTACCCACTCTCAGAAAAAGCTATGGCATTCCCCCCGGACATAAATTTGTATGTCAGGATCATGTACGAGAAGAAGGATGAAGTTAAGGGGAATGAGGCATCATTTAAGGAGGATGAATTCTTCCAAACATTCAGCTACGAAGATTAGATCGGCAGCTCACATCTTACTGGGCTTTAGTGAAGCGGTATATATTAGAAAAGTGCACATCACCATTAGAAAATCTCTGTCACCTTTATATGAACAGCTGTACTCATACAGGGGCAGCACGGTAGCACAGTGGTTAGCACTGCTGCTTCACAGCTCCAGGGAACTGGGTTCGAATCCCGGCTCGGGTCGCTGTCTGTGTGGAGTTTGCACATTCTCCCTGTGTCTGCGTGGGTTTTCTCCGGGTGCTCCGGTTTCCTCCCACAGTCCAAAGATGTGCGGGCTAGGTTGATTGGCCATTCTAAATTGCTTCTTAGTGTCCCGGGATGCATAGGTTAGAGGGGTTAGTGGGTAAACATGTAGGGATATGTGAATAGGGCCTGGGTGGGATTTGTGGTTGGTGCAGGCTCGATGGGCAGAATGGCCTCTTTCTGCACTGTAGGATTCTATGATTCTATCTATGATTCTCATGCCCCTTCACTCTTCCTGCTCTGCCGATAAAGTTGATCATTACGCTCACGTTTTATGGCACCAGGTTATCTCAGCCATCACAGAGTTCCCTGCAATATCAGCCAGCTCGCATTAGGGGCTTACGTTTGTCAGCTGGATGACAGATTGCACAGGAGACTGGAGAATTTGTTGACTTTTCCGAGATCAGGCCATCCAGTTTTATGTTGTTGATGACTTTCTCAAGGCCTTTTTCAAGACACAATCGGCAGCACTCACATTGCTCGCCAACCCTCACACAGTCCACACTCTCAACTTTTTCAATAGAAAGGCCAACTCTCAAAATCAATGGGGGGAAATATCAGCAGAGATGTAAAATAGGCTGTCGAATGACTATCAGTCTTTTTTACATTATCGCACCAAATCAGGATCGACCGCAGAGAGTGCGTGTTACACGAAGAAATAAAGATAAAAATACACTTTGAATTAGTTGGTATTTACTACTCTTTTTGACTTGTCATCAATAAATCATAATAGGTTTGGGAATGTGCTTTCAATGTGAAATAATATATGCTGTCTTATAAATTGTTGATATTGTTTCACGTTACACAGACTGTTTCAGGAGAGTAACCCCACCAATCACCACCCATCTGCAGTGCTGTCCCCTGCCAATCAGCCCTTACATACCCCCAACCTCCTGCTGATCATTCCCCGCCACCTCCACCCCTCAGCGGTCATACGACCTCGTCCCACCCGACTTTCAAAGAGGTGAGGTGGTAAGATCGGGCGGGAGGTGAAAAATCAGGTTTACAGCCTCGAAACAGGTCCTTCGGCTCAACCGGTCCGCGCCTGATTTTTCACCTCTCCCGATGTACCGGCACTAAGCCGACTTAAATACTAACCGACTTAAATACTTAAATACTAATGGCATGCTTTGTATGCTTTGTATGTCATTAACTAGTCCTGGATGCTATCATCCAGGCTCACTTACCTGTACCACCTTCTTGACAAGAATCACGTAGGGTCCCCACCAATGGGACGGTCTTGCCGGGGTTACCAGAAGGCATTGAAATGCCTGCAAGTCGAGGGCAGGTCAGGCAGTGCCATGCGGAAGTGCCAGCCTGGCAGTGTCCACCTGGCACTCTGGCACTGCCCACCTGGAACCCTAGCACTGTCCACCTGGCACTCTAAGAAGTTGAAAGAGAGTATGTCCGGGGTGCATGGGGTCCTTGATTATGCTAGCTGCTTTTCTGAGGCAGTGAGAAGTGTGGAGTCAATAGATGGGAGGCTGGTTTGCGTGATGGACTGGGCTTCATTCACGACCCTTTGTAGTTTCTTGCAGTGTTGGACAGCGCAGGAGCCATACCAAGTTCTGATATGACCAGAAAGAATGCTTTCTATGGTGCATCTGTAAAGGTCGGTGAGAGTCGTAGCAAACATATCAAATGTCCTTAGCCTCCTGAGAAAGTATAGATGTTGGTGGGCTTTCTTAACTATGGAGTCAGTGTGGAGGGACCAGGACAGGTTGTTGGTGAGGGAAGAGGAAGTCTGCCAGTGGGGGTGATCGGCGGAGGGAAACTCTGCTGAAGGGTGGCAATGGGTGGGAGGTGGGGGAAAGGGGGAACTCTGCTGTGGAAGTGATCGGCAAGGGAAAGAACGCTGAATGGGGGTGGGGGAGGTGATCTGTGATTTGGAAGGGAGGGAACTCTGCATGGGTGGGTAATCCGGGATCAGTGAGGGAGGGAGCTCTGCAGGTGGGGTGGGGGTCCCAATGTCTGCGGATGGATGGGGGCGTTGGGGCAGCAGGAGATCTCCTAGTACACTGGGGATCAGGGCACCTGTGCAATGGCACCCCGAGAGATCAGCAGCCGGCTTCAAGGGTGTGCTTAAGTTACACGCACGACTTCCACGCAGCTCCCACCTCTTGATGTTGTCTTTGACAAAGAGTCTGTACCCCTCCTCTGGGTCTTCGAGATTGTTAGATGTCCTAACCAATAGGAATTGCATGGAAGGGCTTTTATCCTAGCAGACAAGTTCACTCTGGTTGGCTGTCCTGGGTTAGGAAATGAAGAAAGTCCTTGCAGAAATCTCTTTGAAATTGGTCTGTGCAGCCCACAGTGGGAAGGGGGTGTTCAGTGTCTCTTCAGAGATAACGAGGTGAGCTGTTGCCTGACGCTGTAAAATAGCACCTTTTGTTTGAGGATCACAGATAGACATAATCATAGCCATGAGGATACATGCATTATACAAAGTATAGAGTCCTCTCATAAAGGTTTCCTGTCTTTACAATATTATGAAACTGCACAAACAAGGCCAAGTCACCGTTATAAGCAAATGATTCGTCTATTTCAATAGCTACTTAAATGTGCCTCAGACAGAGACAATGAAGTTATCAGCTTATGAGGATGAGGCTAAAATGTTTGCAGGTGGTCAGCAGTCAGGGGAATTGCTGGACAGTAATAACAAATGCTTTTCCTTGTGCGGGTGTTTTGCGATTGCAGTACAGCAAGTCCACCCTGGCACCTTGCCACAAATATGAAGATATTGTTGTTACAGCACAAACATGAGGCTGACGGTGGAATGTGACATTCCAGTTTTCATATTATACTTCAGATAAAAGATCCAACCCCGATAACTTCATAATATATTGCAAATGACATTTCAGAATTAGCAGAACTGCTGAGATATTGCCACCTTGTATTGCAAGATTTATAACCTGGAAGGTCAATTTAGACACATTCCCCAAACTTTCACCTTGAAATATGACAGATAGGCCAACTGTGTAAAGCTGTGTTTTTACAGGCTAATGCGCTTCTTTCTTTGAGCATGCTGCACTGCTCCTGAGGACGTATTTAATGCCTATTGAGAGTTCTGTTGGGTTTAATTGTGAAAAGCTTTGGAATAAAAGCAGTAGTAACAAAAGATAAAGGAGGCAAACTTTGCTAGCCCGAGGAAACAGGTGCAGGGATTGCGATGCAGGATTAAACCACATTCATTGCTTCCATTTCAGGCAACATTCCAACTTCATGCAGTCTGCTAATCATCGCTGCAGCATGCAGCCAACCCTAACCGCACCATTGAATGGCTGCACTTGTCAGCAGAGGGCCCAAAAGCATAGACATCCTACAGTGCAGAAGGAGGCAGTTCGGCCCATCGAGCCTGCACCAGCAACAATACCACCCAGGCCCTAACCCCATAACCCCATGTGTTTACCTTGGCATTTAGGGGCAATTTAGCATGGCTAATCCTCCTAACGTGCACATCCTGAATGCCTTGCTCCAATTAAAGCCAAGCTGTACTAAATGAAGCCACTTCTTAAAGGTGAGGGGCATTGTGACTGGATCATGTGCTGGAAGTCGTTCTATAATTGGTTTTGACCTGGAACACAATATTGGCACCATATTGAAGAGCGCTGGTTCCAAGATTTTCCGATGTTGCACCAGAGGCTTGGGTGCAAAGAAGGCTCTATCTACATGGAGCCAGGAGGCCTCAAGCAAAGCCCTGAGGAACTGGATGCAGTGGTATCAAAAGTTCAATGACCTTACATGAGTGGTCAAGGTTCAGGAATGTTATCTTTCTCTAATTGCACTAGTAAACTCAAAGGCAACCCTCACTCATCCACCAATAATCGCTATCAATCAGGGTTTATGTGTAACATTAATTGTTGCACTCACCCTCTTTAACTTAACACCATTGCAAGCCTCACATTCACACCTCACAGCTTACATACACTGGCCATTCAAGTATGACAGCCACATTACCCAAGCACATTGCTCACACTAACTGACAAACTTCTATCCCATAGTCTCTTTGGATATCTAATTTTTTGATTGCTTATCTTTATTTGACTCACATTTCTATCCTATAGTCTCTTTTTGATATCTAATTCTTTGTTTGTGTATCTTTATTTGAATAACTGTTTATTTTAGATTGGATTTTCATGCTTCCAACCTTGTAGGAACATGGGTGGGTTGAAGCATGAAATGACAGATCTATTGCAGATATGGGTGTCCAACACTGAACCTGCGCCCCATCTGGCTGGCTTCATTGCAGGAGCAGGCATTGCATGTTAATTTGGAGAAACCGATATTTGCCATCTGAGTCAGAGAAACATAGGGCCTGCTTTTACCATCAAGTTGTGCCTGTTTTCGGGCATGAAAACTTGATAAAGTTAGGCGTGAGGTGAGTAGCACGATCCACACCCACCTCTGTGTTGGTTCCCCCTTTGCCGGGGCAGAAAATGGCTGCGATCGGGACCGTGCTCGAAGCAGGTGAAACGATCATTTAAATGCATTTTCATGCATTTAAATTGACTTAACGGGCTTCGAAACTGACATGCTCCATATAAATCTGATTCGAATGCTCCATCAGTGAGGGTTAGTGAGAAGGTAAGTGCCGAGTGTCCAACAGCTCTCTGCTTGAGATCGTGGGGGGTGGGGGGTGGGGGGTGGGGGGTGGGGGGTGGGGGGTGGGGGGTGGGGGTGGGGGGTGGGGGGTGGGGGGTGGGGGGTGGGGGGTGGGGGTGGGGGGTGGGGGGTGGGGGGTGGGGGTTGGGGCGGGGGGTGGGGGGTGGGGCAGGGGGTGGGGGGGAGGGGGGCGGTGGGGGGGAGGGGGGGTGGTGGGGGGGAGGGGGGGCGGTGGGGGGAGGGGGGGCGGTGGGGGGGAGGGGGGGCGGTGGGGGGGAGGGGGGGCGGTGGGGGGGAGGGGGGGCGGTGGGGGGGAGGGGGGGCGGTGGGGGGGAGGGGGGGGCGGTGGGGGGGAGGGGGGGGCGGTGGGGGGGAGGGGGGCGGTGGGGGGGCGGTGGGGGGGAGGGGGGCGGTGGGGGGGCGGTGGGGGGGAGGGGGGCGGTGGGGGGGCGGTGGGGGGGAGGGGGGGCGGTGGGGGGGGCGGTGGGTGGGGGGGGGGGAGTGGGTCTGCTGCCACTCTGCCTGAGATCAGTGGGAGGGAAGGGGGTGTCCGTTACCACTCTACTGGGGATCAGAATGGGGTGGGGGGGTGGGGGAGGGGTGTCCGCTGCCACTCTGTCTGAGATCAGTGGAGGGGAAGCGGGGGGGGAGGGGCCAGCGATTGGTCTGAGTGGCGGGGGTGTTGGGGATAATGGGGTCAGTAATGTTGTGGGGGTGGGGCAATGTCTGTGGGGACTAGAGGGAGGCATTATCCAGCCTGGGAGCGTTGTGACAGGGGAGCGGCAGTCTATCATTTCTTTCTGCGCATATGCAGTTGGAGGCCCCAATCGGATTTGCAGGATTTCAGGCGCGTTAAGCCCCGCCCACAGGCTTGTGCGGCATGATTCAGAATCGCTGATATTTTTTCAGGCAGAGTGCATATGAGGGCGCCTGAGAACGGGTCTAAAAGTCAGATCTGAAACACTCCCAGTTTCAAGTCCGCCCAGAACTTAGAATCAAAATGGTAAAATAGGGCCCATAGAAACTGGAATCAGGAGTAGGCCATTCGGCCCTTTGAGCTTGCTCCGCCATTTATTTGGATCATGGCTGATCATCAAATTCAATATCCTGATACCCTGCTTCCCCCCCTCCCCCATATCCCTTGATCTCTTCAGCCCCAAGAGCTATATCTAACTTCTTCTTGAAATCAGACAACATTTTGGCCTCAACTACTTTCTGTGGTAGTGAATTCGACACATTCACCACCCTCTGGGTGAAGAAATTTCTCACATCAGTGGGAAACATGTGGATTAGGTTCATTGGCCATGCTAAAAGGTTTATCCCCCTTATCGTCAAACTAGGATCCCGAGTTCTGGACTTCCCCACCATTGGGAACATTCTTTCTGAATCTACCCTGTCTAAACCTGGTAGAATTTTATACGTTTCTATGAGATCCCCTCTCACTCTTCTAAACTCCAGTGAATATAATCCTAACCAATTTAATCTCTCCTCATATGACAGATCTGCCATCCCAAGGAATCAACCTGGTAAACCTTTGTTGTACTCCCTCTATAGCAAGGACATCCTTCCTCAGATAAGGACACCAAAATTGTACACAATACTCCAGGTGTGGCTTCACTAATGTCCTACACAGTTGCAGCAAAACATCCCTATCACTATACTCAAATCCTCTCGCTATGAAGGCCAACATACCTTTTGTCTTCTTTATTGCCTGCTGTACCTGTGTGCTTACTTTCAATGACTGATGCACAAGGACATCAAGGTCTCACTGAGTATCCACCTCTCTCAATTTACACCCATTCAAGTAATCTGTCTTCTTATTATCGCTACCAAAGTTGATAATGTCACATTCATCTATATTATACTGCATCTGCCATGCATATGCCCATATGCCTACCCTGTCCAAATCACGCTGAAGCATCTCTGCATCCTCCTCACAGCTCACCCTCCCACCCAACTTTGTATCATCTGCAAATTTGGAGATAATGCATTTAGTTCCCTCTTCCAAATCAATAATATATAATGTGAACAGTTGGGATCCTGACACAGATCCCTGAGGAACCCCACTAGTCACTGACTGCCAATCAGAAAACAACCCATTTATACCAACTCTTTGCTTCTTATCTGCTAACCAGCTTTATATCAATCTCAACACATTACCTGAAATTCCATGTCTGTTGATACAGTTCCCAGATGACCTCAGTTTGAATATTTGTCTGAGCTCCAAGATTCAAAAAGTTACTCAGTAGAGATTTTATTTTGACAGGTAGAAGAGGGATATTTGTTTGGCTGACATTGTTATATGATTACAATAAATTATTTTTCTTTATTCTGTTTTGGCAATGTCTGTATGTTTATTTAGATAAGATTAAGAGTTGTAATAATAGCAGCTCTTTTCAAAGCAGATTTCTAAATGGACGCTTTTTTTTGCTCAGTAGGCAAGGACTTGTCATTGCTATTATCTGGCTCAATGGTGTACATAGTGCACAGTGGTTAGCACTGCTGTCTCACAACGCCAGGGACCCGGGTTCAATTCCGACCTCGGGTCACTGTGTGTACGGAGTCCGCACGTTTTCCCTGTGTCTCCGTCGGTTTCCTCCGGGTACTCCGGTTTCCTCCCACAGTCCAAAGACGTGTGGATTAGGTTGATTGGCCATGCTAAATTGTCCCTTAGACCCAAGATGTGTAGGTTAGAGGTATTGGTGGGTTAAATCTGTGGAGTTATGGAGATAGGGGCTGGGTGAGATTGTTGTCGGTGCAGATTCGATGGGCTGAATGACCTCCTCCTGCACTGTAGAAATTCAAGTGCATACTGGGTGAGTGTTCATGGAGTTATCATGGAGGGAATAGGGAGAACATGGAGAGTGGGTGGTAGCTGAGAGATGTGAAAGCTAAGGGGAAGGGACCCTACCAGGTTTTAAAACAACTGATACACACAACACCCAGATGCTTGAGACAAGCCTATTAACTAACTTGCGTTGGCACTCACTCATTCCTGTTGTCACCTCTAATTTGCTTCTGGGATCCACATTTATCTGCCTTTGCTCCATATCCCTTCAACTTATTCCGAACAAAAATCTATCTGTTTCAGTCTGAATGTTTCAAATGTCAGAGGAGCAAATTCCAAATTTCCACTTCCCTTTGCGTGAAAAGATCCTTTCTCATTTTACTTCTAACTAATTCTGTTCTAATTTAAAGCTTATGCTGCATTCTACTAAACTCCTACACCAAAATAATTAGTTTCTCTTTATCTATCCTCTAGAGTATCTATTATTTTAAATACTTTGTTCAGATCATCACTCAACCTGTGGCTAAACCTGTGCTTGAAGACACTTATGGTTCAGACAGCGAGAGCTCTGGTTTGCATGTGGTTCTCACCAGGAGTTTCCAGCTGTGCCCATCGCCGGGATCGTCCGGTCCTATTGAATGTCAATTAGCTTTTGGTTGGGCAGCCTCATCCCTCGTCGTGTGTCCCCAAATGGCGGGGCTGAAAATCCCGGCCTCAGAGTCCATGCTGGGGGTCTTGACAAGAGTCATGAGCCAGATCCCCCCTATCTCCAGGTAACCTAACACCTGCTGGTAGGGGTGGATGAGCGGATTGTCAACTAGTACAGTATGAATGTATTATAACTACAGCAAAGAAACTTGGCACAGACCTGCATTATTCGTTGACTGTGGTCAGGAAGGCAAACAGTCAGGGAGTGGAACCACTTCCTGTTTCATAACATGGCTGTTCTTGAAAAGGAGAATTCAAATCAATGTGTGTACCATCAATGATGTCTTTTACCTCAGGAAACCCACTAATGTAGCCTGCATTGGGAAGATGGTGAATTACTGTCCCCTTGCCAAGAGGGTTCATGTCAACTGTGTGATGGTAACTTGGTCAACATACTGAAAGTTACCCAATAGACTAAAGTTGTGGTATTAAAGCCGAGGGCCACCAGAACCTTCAGAGCAAAATGTGGCCTTGTTTCTTGCATCAATTCCTGCAGCAACAGAAAACTGTCTATCTGGTTAAAGACAGGTTCGTCACACACTTCTGCTGTGCTATTCTGAAGAAAGACACCCTGTTGCTGAAATGTTTGTATCCTCTAAGCTCTCATTTGCCCTCACCTCCTGTGATTTCATCTTTGAACTGCCAATTGCTGCTGCTGAGCCTCAGTGGTAATCCCAGCAACATTCCCATCTTTTCCAGTACTCCTGCAGAGATGCAGCAGAATACAGCTGCAGTCAAAAGTCACTTCTCCAACAACTGTTAAGTATGAAAGAAATTCTAAACTTAAAACAAATCAAAAACAATTCCACAATTCAGTCATTGATAGACTGAAACTTTCCTTAATGGAGGATGGCATCCCTTTAATTATCACAGCCTCCTTCCTGAATGTGTCATGTTCTGGACACGCTTAAAAACTAATGATTTGGTGAACCAAACCCTTTCTGGCACTAGTTTAAAGGAGTCCATCAGGGATGCCTTAAGAGCACCTTCACCAATATAGAGCACCTTCACCAATATGGAGGTGATAACATTTTGTGCATATTTCTGTGGCAAAATGTCACCTCATAAAATTAGTAAGTGAAACATTTATATCATGCCTAAAAACTTGGGAAAATACAAACCACTAAAAAGAAAATGTAGAACATTAATCACATGAAAGTAAATATATAGTGGCCCATTCTGAAATGTCAAGCAGGATTAGGAATGATCTATTGAGACAGTCGGGTGATTTTTGAGTCAGTGGAAGAAGGTTTGTAGCACTTTATTTGACATTGGTGTTGGCCACAGATGGAAAATTACATGTTTCTTTAAAATTGTCCTTCTTCATTTTGGTAAGTAAAATAGCAAATAAAACATAGAAAGCTAATCACAAAACACTCTAGTATGTGCTCAGAAGAGTTTGGATTCAATCAATATGCATGAACAATCAATGTAACCTTGAAGCTGTAATTCTTTGTAAAGGACTCTCTGATACCAAGTGGTATTTATGAAGTGTAATTCTGAATGCCTTGTGGACTCCTACTATCTTGAGTGGAATTCTGTTTTGCATTTCTGCAACATTATGATTAAAGGTCAAATCATGCAGCGTACAAAAAATATAATTAAAATGATTTTTGTTGCCAAACCACTTAAAAGTCAACAGGACTTCAGATTGATTTTCATACTAGTGTTATATGAAAATGAGGTTAAATGTTAACCCTTTGATAGATGTAATTATATCTTGTATCAAAAGAATGTTATATGTCTTCGTCATATGTCCAGAAATATAACAGATTCTATCTTTCCATAATATATTCCAGGCATTGAGCATGGTATGAAGTTCTAGCGTGCGTAATCCTTAATTCTTGTCTTTATCTGGAATGTGCTTGGCAAATGTGATTCCAAGGGAGCAAAAGTTTGTAAAGATAGTGTGTTGTGGATATATTGGCTCCTTAAAAAAATTATAGCCATATACATTCTTCATAGAATCATAGAATCCTTTCAGTATAGAAGAGGCCATTTGGCCCATCAAGTCTGCAGTGACTCTCTGACAGAGCATTTTACACAGGCCCTTACCCTCTCTCTATCCCTGTAACCGCACACATTCACAATGGCCAATCCACCGGACCTGTACATCTTCGGAGCACCCGGAGGAAACCCACGCAGACACCCAAGGCTGGAATGGAACCCGGGTCCCTGGCTCTGCATTGTACCAGTGCTAACCACTGCGCCGCCGGCATTACTTTATTAAAAGTGCGAAGGAAGCTTCTGCTGTACTTCTGAGGAAATAACAGGGATACCCTGGCAGCAATCTTGAGGCTTTTATTTTTTAACAATGCTTGGTGCACAAGTGTCTGAAAGAGCAGTCTGAATGGATCTGTGGTTGTTCAGCGATTAACTTTATTCCTTGCTGCATCCAGGGCAAAATCCAACATGAATGCCAAAAGATCTTTTCATGAGGCTTATGCCACCACTTGAATCCTCGTGGGATATACCAACTGATTACTGAAGTAACTGTTCCATGGTTGGATTTTTCTTACCGTTGGGTTTACAATGATAGTGCATTAGAATTGCTCTGCCAAGTTCCAGATTCTATTAGTGTCTTGCACAGACAGCCTGTCACTGTGGACAAAGGATTAACTCAAGCTGTTGCAGGAGCTGAAAGGGTCCAGACAGCTATTTCATGTCTATAATTATCATGTCTGAAGATTGTGTGTCTATCGGATACTGAACCCACAACTCTTTATTGGATAGAAAAGACAGGGGTGGGGAGGGGATCAAAGTTCGGCACAGAAACACCTGTTTCTTGAGTGCCAAATTTCCTGATTTCAAATGTCATCCATGGCATGTGCACACACTTCCGATATAAAACAGGCTGGATTGATAAAGGGTTCCAGCATTTCGCATCTACCAGAAATAGTCAAAGTAGGCAGATCATGGTGTCAATCAGCATATAACCCCAATTTGAAACCGGCACTGCTATGTCACAGATGGCCATGTGCTAAGTAGTAGGAAGCCCACCTGCACACCCCCCTCCCGCCACCCACCCCAGCGCTATTAAACAGGATCATCAACTGCTTCCACGTTAGTTGCTTGTTTAGGTCTCCTGGCTGTTGCTACAAATCTACACATTTTTGCCGCTTTCCATAGTTGATTCAAATTTTGAAAGTCTATAGAGTGTGATGTGGAAGGTGCAAAGACATTTTTCTTGCTGACAAGGCTTCCCTATGACCAGTTGCTGGCACTATAGATGTAGCTATACATATGTACACAACATCCATACACTGAAGAGGAAATTAAACTCCAGCCTACAGTTGGACATGAAGGACTAATTCGAGTGGAGTACCAATAGCTCAACAAAAATTCTCCATTAACCAACATTCTTTATCTTCCCTCTATCACCTCCTCCTCTTGGCTTGCAACTGTTGTGTGTAAGGTTGAGGTGGATCATATGAATATTAGGTATGAGTGATGATTGCAGAGATTGTTGGGAGGTGAGTGATGAGGTTGTGGTGAATTCAGCTTTGTCTGAGGCTGGTGGGGAGGCAGTCTTGTGGTGCAAAGGGTGGCGTCCTTGCTTCTGAACCACAAGCTACTGATTCAAATCCCACTCCAAGACTTGATAGCCAAGGAATGCACATCTATAATACAACCAAACAAAGTTGATTATCAACCAGAAAATCCTTCCAATACACATAAGTGTGACAAGTCACCTAGTCACCCATGCTCGTGTGGTGTGGTATCCCTCAAGCTACAGCCTCTGGCAAAAGAATGATGACTTGTTCTCGGAAAATCTATCTACAGAAACATTCTTAAGTATATGCTTTGTATGCCTCATGCGTCCTTGGGTCCAGAAAGCAAATTTTAAAAAAAGGATTGTGCTGCAGTTTGTTGGATATGGTATTTAAAGATGCAATCACTGGCCTTGACTATTTTTGTGAGATCATTAAGGTTCTTGCAGCAATGCAGCTAGGTCTATATGGCCAAGTTTCTGGTATTGACCTCCTCATCGCAGAGCTGGATGGTGTCAAGGCCTCTTGCAGGTACAGCATATCTCTGCTCCACCAGCATCTCACTTGAGAGCTGTTTTACAATTGTCGCGAGGGCAGTATTTGAAAACCTTGGTGCATGCTCCTTGCCATTGTTGATTGTTACACACCACTGTTCCCAATGACCTCAGCACCTCCAGTAGCAATAATGCAACTTCCATTTCAGAGGTACAGGCTAGCTTCAAGTAGTGTGAAAAATTATAATAATATTGGGTCCTTGCTGATGAGGACATCCAATGAACAGTGAGGTTAGTTTTGGCACCTAGCAATCATTATAATGAAAAGACAGTAAAAAATTGTTCTGCTGTCTGCATTATGTTGAACGGATACAGGATAATCATGCAGTGCAAGCCCTTCACCCATTTCCAGAAACTATACAATTTAATGCCCAGGCTGCTATACTCACCAGTCGACTGCTTTCATTATTTCCCTGAACTATCACCTCCTCTATTCAACATTTCAACTCAGCCAACAACCTTTACTTGTACACCAGCTTTAATGTGGAAAATTAACATAACACACAATTTAAATAAATATTGTTTCAGCTCATTAATTCATGATAATTGTGACTTAATAAGGAGAAATGTATTAATAATAACATTGTGCAGAAATAATTTGTTCAGGCACTATGGTAATAATATCACATGTTTACTCTGAAGGATGGGAAGGTCTTCTGGCAGAGTTGTAGTGCCCTTGTTTCAGAACCAGAAGCACTGGGTTCAAGTCCCACTCTGGAGACTTGATAGCCAAGGAAGTTGAGTCCCTAATGTAAATCCTTCCAATGTATGCCTGTGACAGAAAGTAAGACTGGGAGAGATTCATTGTCAGCCACCTGCTGAAGGCAACAGCAATCATTGCAATACCTGGCCAAGCATAAGCATGGACTAACACATGGGCATAGATTCATAGAATCCCTACAGTGCAGAAGGAGGCTATTTGGCCCAAAAAGTCTGCACCGACCGCAACCTACCCAGGCCCTATCCATATAACCCCATGCATTTATTCTAGCTAGTTCCCCTGACACCAAGGGGGAATTTAGCATGGCCAATCCACCTAACCAGCACATCTTTGGACTGTGGGAGAAAACCGGAGCACCCGGAGGAAACACACGCAGATAGGAGGAGAACATGCAAACTCCACATAGACAGTGACCCAAGTCGGGAATCAAACCCAGGTTCCTGGCACTGTGAGGTAGCAGTGCTAACCACTATGCCACCTTGCCACTCTTACATACATGGTTGCCAATGCCCCCCTTCCTAGGACTGGTGTCTGAAGAGAGATGGTCTCCAAAGGTCAATTTTAGTTGCATAATTAAATATTTGCAATCATTCCCTTGACATTAATTCACAAAATTATTGAAACCTACCTTAACCCTATCGCTTCTGGGTGATATGACTCCTGAGGTTCTACTTGTACTTGCTCAATTAAGTCACATGTACTTCTTTAAATAAACCAATGATATCATGGATATCTGTCTACAATTTCAATTCTGACTTGTGAAGGGAGGGCGTTGTGATTTTCCTGCCAGATAAAGTCAAGTAAGGAGAGATTAGAAACAGGGACGAGGCCATTCAAAGTAATTTTCAAATTATTTTCGCAAATCAAGGAAGGGCAGAAATATTTCAAGGAGCAGCCAGGTCTCTCCTGCTCTATACCACCTCCTCATTCCGTAGCACAAGACCCGCATTCCAGAATTTCAAAACAACCTGCTGCTCGTTAGCAACTGTGGGATAGCAACCACACTATAAACTCCATCTATAATGGGTGGGAGATCAGCTGGCAGTTCTTTAACAAGACATGGTCACTGAAAGTGGTATGGTCTTATTCTGACACCGGTCAATGATATGTAACTGAAACCAGCAGGTTTACACCCAAATAAAACTATATTGGCTAATTATGCCTCAATGTACCTTTAATTTCTTTTTCTCCAATTTTACATTCCACCAATGTTTTTTTTTTAAGTACTCAATCAACATATTAGTCAGGGATTAACATTCTTCTTGCTTCCATTTCCAACGTATATCTTTGAATGAAACTGACTGCAAAACCAAATTGGCTTTCCATTGTTAGTCCATTATAGTCAGTGGCAATTGGAGGAATAATTGGAACACTCTTACAGAAATAGTTCCCCAGCCCTTAATCTATTAGATTTCAGTTGTTTTAAACTACTAGGCAATACAGAGTTACATAACTTAATTGTGCACTGGGATTCTCAAACCAATTCTGTTTAAATTGGTTTCCGCCCCACATACCTGAAGCTAAAACAATTCCAGTCAGCCATTATTAAACCTTTGAGGACTGAAAGACACTTACAGCTTGAACAATTATACATGTGTCACCCTATTTCAACGACAGAGCTCAATGCGCTTCTCAAATTATCAGTCACAATATAAGCAAATCAAAAGTGTATTAACCAGATTTGATTGTCACTCCACCCATCAAATTTTATGATAGCATGACCCAATACAATATTTCCAGATTATGAGCAAATTAAAATGCACTAATTGCATTAGTTACCAAATTGGTAGGTATGCAGGGATATTGATGTAGTTTATAAATCAGATTCTGCAATAGCCAATTTTACAGTAGGTGATAAACAAAGCACGTTTTTCAAAGAAGCCTCTGACTTTGCTAACCTTTGCTTATTTATCAAACTTTCATATTGCATATTAATCCTTAGCATTGAGAAAAGAGTTAACTTATAAATATATAGCACCTTTCATAGTCCATATGTCTCAGAACTTCACAACCAGTGGATCCTTGAAGTGTAGTCGCCATAGATAGAAGGGAATGTGCAGTCAAGTTGTGCACTGCAAAGATGCACAAAACTAAATGAGATAATAACCAGATAATTCATTTTTGGTGATATTGGTTCTGGGATAAATATTCAACAATTCATAAAATGAAATTGCTAACTCAATAACAACAATATGTATTTATATAACACTTTTAAGTGCTATAATAAAGCATTCCAAGGTGCTTTGGGAGCATTACAAAATAAAATCTGACACCGAGCCACAAAGAAATATTAGGTCAGATGCCCAAACACTTGATCAAAGGAGTATTTTTTAAGGAATGACCTAAAGGAGGAAGATGAGGTAGAGGGGCTGCGGGGTGTAGGGAGGGTATTCCTGAGCTTCAGGCCTAGGAAACTGAAGGCACAGCTACCAAAGGTGGAACAATTAAAATCAGGGTGCACGAGGGACCAAAGTACTTATTCACATAGTAAGACTGCCAACTTTATACAGAATCCTTTTAAATGGGTATCATCTTATATATGGTCGGATTGCAAACAGGATGATTCAAAGTTGTAGCCCTATTAAAATGATTTTGAAGTCAGTGTTGTCATGATTATAATCCCACCACTGTCCTTGGATATAGCAAATAAAGAAGGCTCCCTTGCACTGATTAAGTAATCGGGGTGGCACGGTGGCACAATGGTTAACACTGCTGCCTCACAGCGCAGAGACATGGGTTCAATTCCTGGCTTGGGTCACTGACTGTGTGGAGTTTGCACGTTCTCCCCGTATCTGCATGGGTTTACTCTGAGTGCTCCGGTTTCCTCCCACAATCTGAAAGACGTGCTGGTTTAGCTGCATTGACCCGAACAGGTGCTGCAGTGTGGCAACTAGGGGAATTTCACAGTAACTTCATTGCAATGTTAATGCAAGCCTTACTTGTGACTGATAAATAAACTTTACTTTAAATAAAGTGAAGCAGAAGCATACCTGCGAATAATGACACACCACGGTGTAGGTAAATACAGTGAACCCTAAATGGGATGAAATGGTAAGCTGAGATCTTAATTATAAGAAAATGCTTATTTAAAGAATGAAAAAGATTCTAATTGATCGCTAATGACAGATTCAATGACTTTTAGCTTCCTCCACACATCCGAGAAATCTGACCCAATTGGCTCTTGAAGAAGATGGTGTTTTTTTCAATCTAGACAAATCCCTGCAGTCAAAGTAAATCACAGGTCATTTGGTTGATGAGCACAGTAGTCACAGAAATTACACCAGCATTTCTAGGATAAATGTTCTCTATGCAAAGAACAGAATGAAAACTGTATTTTTCTTTGTTGTTCTTCATTTTTAAAGCAAATAGACTTGATGTCAAATTGTGTTAATAATTTTACAATGCAACTGTATTCCAGACAAAGAAAGAACAAAATGTTGAGTTATTTGTACTTTCCAAAATAGCTACAGAAGGTGTGAAATGAAAATAGAAGAAAAAGAAAATAAATAAATACTGCAATTATAGAAATGATTAAATATATGTATTTATATATTTGAAATTAGACAAGATCCTTAAAATGATTTGAACCACATCTGTCTGTGACCTCTGGACAAAATAAGCCACATTACAGTTTCAGGAAAATTCAGATCTCATTATCTCTGAGGAGCTACTAACAACCACCTGTATTATTATCTCTCTAGACTAAAACAACTTTTATTTAATTATTCATTCGTGGGACATGGGCATTGTTGGCTGGACTGCATTTATTGCCCATCCCTAGTTGCCTTTGAACTGAACGGTTTGCTAGGCCATTTCAGAAGGCAGTTGAGAGTCAACCACATTGCTGTGGGTCTGGAGTCACAAGTCGGCCAGACAAGGTAAGGACGGCAGATTTCCTTCCCTGTAGGATGTTAGTGATGATGTGGAGATGCCGGCGTTGGACTGGGGTAAACACAGTAAGAAGTTTAACAACACCAGGTTAAAGTCCAACAGGTTTATTTGGTAGCAAAAGCCACACAAGCTTTCGGAGCTCTAAGCCCCTTCTTCAGGTGAGTGGGAATTCTGTTCACAAACAGGATGTTAATGAAGCAGATGTGTTTTTCCAACCATGGTTTCATGGTCATCAGTAGATTATTAATTCCAGATATCTTTTATTGAATTCAAATTCCACCGTCTGCCGTGGTGGAATTTGAAACAGAGTCTCCAGAACATTAGCTGAGTTTTTACATTAATAGTCTAGTGATAATACCACCAGGCCATCGCCTTTCCTATAAGGCTGAAGGAAGGCATAGAGATTGCATATAGGTCTTTAATGGTGGCTTTTTATTACTGCTGCTACATATGCACACCACTGTACAATTTACATGACATCGTATCACTTCATAACTTTTTTACACAATCATGTATTTAATATTAATATACTTATTAATAAGCACAGCATCACAACATCCCACTTTCCTTTACTGAAGAAAAGCAATATAGTACAACATAAAAATGTAAGTAACCCAAACGGAACATAATATTGGCAATTATTTTAACATGAAACATTCAACCCAAAACAAAAACATTTTGAATACTATCTTTTCAGGTGTTGCCCATGTTTCAAAATCTCGTAAGCATATTGGCCATTGCTAACTCATCCAGACTCTGTAACCACTGCATGTGGGTATGATTTTGAACCATCTGTTCCTTCACTCTGAGAATATCCTTTGGGCTGACCTTGTGCAGTTGTTGTGATGTTCAGTGTGTTACTTGTTGTCTCTTTGTCTGCAATACATATGTGTCTGCATGCAGGTGATGTTGATTAGTCATCTCATGCATGGCTAGCAATGAGTTCCCTGAGGTGAGATCAATTCCTTCACAGTACTGTACCATTTGATATTGTATTGGTTCTTATTATATCTTGGACATCTTGGGGTCCAAGTTTATTCTTGCAGATGTAGGACCCGTCACCTTCTGGCCAATGTATAATGGTGCATCTTTGGGCACCTGTATGCACATCATGTGCATTTTGCACATTATCCTGCCTTGGATGTAGATGGTAGAAGCCATAAAAAAGTTACGGCCCATCATATCTGTGCCAGCCAAAGCAAAAGCGGTAAAAATAAACTGGTTGCTCATTTTATTCCCACTTCCCAGCACGTGCTCCATAGTTTTGCAGGTTACTGCACTTCAGGTGCATATCCAGCTATCTTTCAAACGAGTTGAGTAATTCAGCCTCAAGCACCAATTTCGACAGTGAATCCCAGATGTGCATCACCACCCTTTGGGTGAACAGGATTTTCTGCATGTCCCTGCTAATCTTTCTACCAATCACTTTAGAATCCCTTGGTAATGACCTCTCAGCCAAGGGAAACTGGTCTCTCCTGTCTATCCTATCTAGGCCCCTCATAATTTTGTACACTTCAATTCGGCCACCCGTCACCCATTTGCACCATCTTTAGTCTTTTTGTACCCCAGGAGAAGTGAACAACAGTTCACAATAAAATGGAAAACCGTTCCAACGCATGTGTGAGCAATGGTCCATTAACCACCATATATCATCGCCCGGAGAGCCTTGTCCAAACAGGATGGTCGAACATACAAATCCTTGATCAAAAAGCATTTGTAAACCAGACAAGATATCCAAATTGTGTTATTGCATCTTGCGCAACATCATTGACCTGAGAATACCATGTAATGATGAATCAGTACTCTTCCATGTTGAACACAACTTGGAGGAAACACTGAGGATGACAGGGACATAGAAAGAACTTTAGGTGGGGACTTCAATGTCCATCGCCAAGAGTGGCTCGATAGCATCACTATTGACCGAGCTGCTCGACTGAGTTTTCGACAGGTAGTGAGGGAACAAACAAAAGTGAAAAACCTGCTTGACCTCATCCTCACCAATCTGCCTTTCACAAATTCATTGATAGTATTGGTAGGAGTGATCTCTGCACAGTTCTTATGGAGACAAAGTCCTATCTTCATCATGAGAATACTCCCAATTGTGTTGTGTGGCATTATTACCATACTAAATAGATTTCAAAGAGATCTAGCAGCTCAAATTTGGACATCCATGAGACACAGTGGGCCATCAGCAGCAGGAGAATTGTACACAACCACAATCTGTAACTTCATGACAAATGCCCCACTCTGCCAGTACCATCAAGTTGGGAGATCAAACCTAGTTCAATGAAGGGTGCAGGCGGACTTACCAGGGCCAGCACAAGGGAGACCCAATAATGAGGTGTTAGCCTGGAGAGGACTACTTGAATGCCAGACAGCGGAAGCAGAAGACAGAGCTAAGTGATCCCATAACAAACAGATCAGACCTAAGCTGTGAATAGTGATGGAAATTAAACAATTAATTGGAGGAGCACGCTCCACAAATATCATCTTCCTCAATGATGGGGGAGCCCAGCACATCACTGCATAAGACAAGGCTGAAGCATTTTCAGCCATCTTCAAAGAACAAAAGAACAAAGAACAGTACAGCACAGGAATAGGCCCTTTGGCCCACCAAGCCTGCGCCAATCATGTTGTCCTATCTAGACCAACCGCCTGTATCCTTCTATTCCTCACCTGCTTATGTGTCTATCCAAATAAGTCAGAAATGTCGCTAACTTGTCTGCCTCAACCACCTCACTTGGCAATGCATTCCAGGCGCCCACCACCCTCAGTGTAAAAAACTCCCCCCGCACATCTCTACTGAACCTTCCCCCCCTTAACTTGAACTTGTGCCCCCTTGTAATTGTCATTTCTATCCTGGGAAAAAGCTTCCAACTGTTCGCCCTATCTATACCCCTCAATTTTATAAACTTCCACCAGGTCGCCCTTCAGCCTTTATCTTTCCAGGGAGAACAATTCCGCTTTATTCAATCTCTCCTCATAGCTAATACCCTCCATACGAGGCAACATCCTGGTAAACGTTTTCTGTACTCCCTACAAAGCCTCCACATTCTTCTGGTAGTGCGGCGACCACAATTGGACACAGTATTCCAAATGTGGCCTAACCAACAGTTTATATAACTGTAACATAATTTGCTAACTTTTATACTCAGTGCCCCGGCCGATGAAGGCAAGCATGTCATATGCTTTCTTCACCACCTTTCCCATCTGCGCTGCCAGTATTAAGGATCTGTGGACCTGTACTCCCAGATCTCTCTGTGTGTCTATGCTCCTGATCATTCTGCCATTTATTTTATAGCTCCCACTGGAATTGGATCTACCAAAATGCATCACCGTGCATTTGTCCGGATTAAATTCTATCTGCCATTTCTCCGCCCAATTTTCCAGCCTATCTATACCCTGCTGTATTCTCTGACAATCTTCATCACTATCCGCAATTCCAGCAATCTTAGTATCATCCACAAATTTGCTAATCAGACCGGCTACGTTTTCTTTCAGGTCATTTATATATATTACAAACAACAGAGGTCCCAGAAGCACTGAGCGGATGATCCATCTCAGCCTCCTCCGAAGGTGCCCAACCTCACAGATACCAGTCTCAGCTAATTCAAATATCAAGAAGTGGCAGAAGGCACCAGTTACTGCAAAGGCTATGGGTCCTGACATCATTCTGACTATAATACTGAAGGCTTGTGCTCCAGAATTAGTCACACCCTAGCCAAGCTGTACCAGTGCAGCTGAGATACTGGCATCTAACCAGCAATATGAAAATTGCCCAGCTATTTTTCATCCATAAAAAGCAGGATTAATCCAACCTGGCCAATTATCGCCCCATCAATCTACTCTCAATTATCAGCAAAGTGATGGAAAGTGTTGTCAGCATTGCTATCAAGCGCCACTTACACTTAGCAATAACCTGCTCACTGATGCTCAGTTTGCTCAGCTCCAAAACTCATTATAGCCTTGGTCCAAACATGGACAAAAGAACTGAACTTAAGAGGTGGTGAGAGTCACTGCATCAAGAATGCATTTGACTGAGTGTGGTACCAAGTAGTCCTTGCAAAGCTAGAGTCAATGGGAATCAGGGGGAAAACTCTCCATTGGTTTCAATCATACCTAGTGCAAAGGAAGATAGTGCGCTTATTGGAATTCAATCATCTCAGCGCCTGGATATCACTGCAGGAACTCCTCAGGATATTATCCTAGGCCCAACCATTTTCAGCTGTTTCATCAATGACATTCCCTCCATGAAGTCAGAAATGGGGATGTTTGCTGATGATTGTGTAATGCTCACAACATTCACGACTCCTCAGATACAGAAGTAGCTCCTGTCCATATACAACAAGACCTGGACAATATTCAGGCTTGGGCTGATAAGTGGCAATTAACACACAAGTGCCAGGCAATGATTATTTCTGACAGGAGAGAATCTAATCATTTCCCCTTGACATTCACAGAAACGTAGAAAATAGGAGTCGGAGTAGGCTTTTTGGCCCTTCAAGCCTGCTCTGCCATTCATCATGACCATGGCTGATCAAGTCAATAGCCTGACCCTAAGTTTCCGCCATATTCTTTGATCCCCTTTGCGCCAAAAGCTTTATCTAACTCCTTCTTCAAAACATACAATGTATTCGCCTCAACTGCTTTCTGTGGTAGTGAATTCCACAGGCTTACCACTCTCATGGTAAAGAAAGTTCTCTTCGTCTCAGTCCTAAAAGTCTTATCCTGTATCCTTATACTATGACCCCTGGTTCAATAGAATTACCATA
Organism: Mustelus asterias; assembly: GCF_964213995.1. Taxonomy (NCBI): domain Eukaryota; kingdom Metazoa; phylum Chordata; class Chondrichthyes; order Carcharhiniformes; family Triakidae; genus Mustelus; species Mustelus asterias. Next base: position 60,090,409 of record NC_135803.1, on the reverse strand, counting down.
GCTGAATTCCCCACTATCAACCTTCTGGAGATCACCATTGACAGAGACTGAACTGGACAAGCCCTATAAATGCTGTGGTTTTAAAAGCAGGCCAGAGACTGGAAATTCTGCAGTGAGTAACTCACCCTCCTGACTCCCCAAAGCCTGTCCACCATCTATCTACAGGACACAAATCTGCATGATGGAATACTCTCCACTTGCCTGTTTGAGTGCAGCTCCAACAACACTCATGAAGCTCAATGCTATCCAGGACCAAGCAGCCTGCTTGATTAGCACCTCGTCCACCACAGTACACAATCTCTCCACCACTGATGCACAATGGCAGCAGTGTGGACCATCAATAAGATGCGCTGCAATAATTCACTAGGATTCCTTCCACAGCACATTCCAAACCCACAACTTCTACCACCTAGAAGGACACGTCAACAAATGCATAGGAACACCACCATCTGCAAGTTCCCTTCCAAGTCACACATCATGCTGACTTGGAACTATATCACTGTTCCTTCACTGTCACTCAGTCAAAAACCTGAAACTCCCTCCGTAAAAGCACTGCGGGTGTTCCTATAGCACATTTTAAAAAATTAATTCAAGGGATGTGGTCTTCACTGGCCAGGCCAGCAATTATTGTCCATCCCTAATTTCCCTTGAGAAGGTGATGGTGAGCTGCATTCTTGAACCACTGCAGTCCATATGGTGCAGGTACACTCACAGTGATGCCTGTTCAAGAAGGCAACACATTACCATCTTTTCAAGGGCAATCACAGATGACAACTAATAATGACCCAGCCATTCCCACATCATGTGAACAAATAAAAAAAACTTACCAATTAGCCATGTTTCTGAAATTCTCATTCTATTGTAGTTCTCTATACCACAACAGGCACCAATTCAAGCAACATATCATTTATGATCCTACCCCAACCTCCACCTACTTAGTTTAAATTATTATCAGTGATTGCCTCAATGCTCACAGATACCCTACTTGGTTCATGTCTAACCTGTTCTCTTGAATATTTATTTCTTTCCCTCAAACTTTTCCTATTCATGAACTTTGCCTTACTTTTCTGCTCTACTTACTTTACACAACTTACAAATTTTTTACAAGTTCTTTCAAGTTTCGTCAACTTTTAAACCTGATGCTTTTTCTGGATTCTTTATCAGTTGATTTATTTAAAGACATGCATGTGCCTGCACTTCCACTAACTATAAAACATGCTTCCTCTCGCACTTCTCTTGTCACTTTTTTTCTATACGTTATAGCCGTTAGATCATGCCCTTGCTGTGTTATGTATGTGTTTCCCTGTTGATTTCAAGGAGAGAGATTAATAGTGCTCATTTATTGTTCCCAGCTAGGTGGTGCTATGACACCAATCTTTCCTGCAATCTAAATCTGAGTGGCTGGAGAAGATCACATGACACATTATCCTACATCCATACCTGAGTTAGTTAATACATTTGCTCCACTGCTTAAACATTGAGTAGATTGGGAGTGGTCCAATTTGATTTGATTTGATTTATTATTGTCACAGGTATTAGTATACAGTGAAAGGTACTGTTTCTTGAATGCTATACAGACAAAGGATACTGTTCATAGAGTACATAGGGGAGAAGGAAAGGAGAGAGTGCAGAATATAGTGTTACAGTCATAGCTAGAGTGTAGAGAAAGATCAACTTAATATAATATAAGTCCATTCAAAAGTCTGATGGCAGCAGGGAAGGAACTGTTCTTGAGTCGGTTGGTACATGTTCTCAGACTTTTGTATTTTTTTCCCGATGGAAGAAGGTAGAAGAGAGAATGTCCGGGATGCATGGGGTCCTTGATTAAGCTGGCTGCTTTTCCAAGGCAGCGGGAAGTGTAGATGGAGTCAATGGATGGAAGGCTGGTTAGCGTGATGGACTGGGCTACATTCACAACCCTTTGTAGTTTCTTGTGGTCTTGGTCAGAGCAGGAGCCATTCCTAGCTGTGATATATCTGGAAAGGAGGCTTTCTATGGTGCATCTGTAAAGGTTGGTGAGAGTCGTAGTGGACATGCCGAATTTTCTTCGCCTCCTGAGAAAGTAGAGTCGTTAGTGGGTTTTCCTAAATATAGCGTTAGTGTGGAGGGACCAGGACAGATAGTAGATGATATAGGTACCTAGAAACCTGAAGCTCTCGACCATTTCCACTTCATCCCCTTTGATGTAGGCAGAGGCATATCCTCCACTATGCTTCCTGTAGTCGAGACTATCACCTGCATTTTACATTGAGGGAGAGATTATTGTCGTTGCACCATTTCACCAGATTGTTTTGCCAGAATTCTACCACCTTGGCCACCATGGAATCAGAGAGAGCGAGGGGCAGACAATGGAAACGCCTGTTGACCTTGTGTGAGAATTTCCTATTTAACTCGAGCAAGACCATAAAATCCAACCCTATATCTCTTTCCTGTACTCTGTCTCATCATTGTTTGAGATCTGATCCACTATGGTGGTGTCATCAGCAAACTTAAAAGTTTGAGTTGGAGCAGAATTTGGCCACAATCATAACTGTATAAGGAGTATAATAAGGGGCTGAGGATACAGCCTTGCAGGGCACCAGCATTGAGAATGATTGTGGAGGAGATGTCGTTGCCTATTCTTACTAATTCTGGCCTGTAGTTTAGGAAGTCTAGGATCCAGTCGAGAGTGAGAAACCAAGCTCGGGGCCATGGAGTTTGGAGTTGAGTTTTGAAGAAATAATGATGTTGAAGGCTGGTCTGTGGAATGTCAGAAAGCATTTGAAGGAATGAAGAAAGTACTGACAATTGTAATGCCGTTTTGATCTCGTACAATCCCAAGAAACAATTGGTTTCAGCATGCAATGCCACACCAAAGACTTTTGATGTTGTTTTATTCCACATCATGTAAAACAGTGTGGAAATTCTGCAGAAAATGCTTCATGTGCTTTAATGAAGTAGAACAAAATTACTCACAAGTTGAGCCAGAGGCATTAGTGATCATAATTGATATTACAAAGTTCCACAACTAATTATAAGGTAGGAAGTTCACTTTGTTAACTGACAATTAAACTCTTCTGATCATACTTGGTTCAAAGGAAGGAGTAGCATCCATAGTGGCAGCAAAGCTTCAGAGACAGGCATTGGTTATAATGGCCCACTTGTACAATATTGAAAATTATAAGCCAGCAGATCACACAACTGGGAACATTCTTTCAAGATTTCCCAGTAAGATTCATTTATTTCTAACCACTGAGTTACCTGTGAATTATTTTACATGCACAGATGACACACTAATGTCTGTCAGAGAAATTAGTGAAGATACGCACGAGGATGTGGTGCTCAGTAAAGTGCACAATTATATCCTGAAAGACTGGCCAAAGTGTGTGATGATGAGCAATTGTAGGTGTATTTCACATCTAGAAATGAACTATGTGAAGATTGATGCTGTCTCCTATGGGGTTAAAGAGTCATTACTCCACCAAGGTTCAGGGAGAGATTGTGAGACAAATTTCATCAAGAGCACACAGGGATAATCTATATCAAAACAGCAGCAAGTAGCTATCCATGGAATCAAAAGGTGGAGAGAGATAGTGAAGAGTCGGTGAAAAAGTGTAAAGTCTGATTCAGAATAAGCAAGCTTCCTTTCATTCTGTAGTCAAACACATGAAATTATGGGAATGAGTACATGTCAATTTCTTTGAAGTGGAAGGGAAAGCATATCTTGTTTTGGTTGATAGCTAATACAAGTTGCTGAATGTTGAGTCTATGCCCAGTACCATCGTGCCAAAACTAATGAGGTTTTAAGATCTTGCAATGAATGGGTTGGCCATCAGTGTTGGTGTTAGATAATGGTCCACAGTTTACCCCAGAAGAGTTTGAAATATTTACCAGTAAGAATGGAGTCAAACAAATGCTAAAAGCACCATATCACCCAACACCAAATCATACTGCAGAAAGAGGAGAAGAGTAAGATTGTGAAAAAGTCTTTGCAGAGGTATTTGGTAGGTGAAATCTGGGCAGTGACTTCTTCAACACAGACCAGACAATTTTCTATTCTCTTACAGAATAACCCCACCATGTTATTCACCTTACAAGGTAGAGTTTAAATATGTTCCTAGGACAAGAATTAGTTTGTTTAAACCTAACAACAAATGTAAAGTACAAGAAAAGCAAGACAAAGCGAAGTTAGGTCATCTTATGTGAGGCATGAATTTAGAAAGTTCAGTGCTTGTCAGAAGGCAATGGGGGAAAGCCATGGTGATAACAAGAATTTGTGATTGGAGTTGTTGTAAAGAGATTAGGTGCATTCACATATCTAGTGAAGATTGGAGAATGATGACCAGTGCCGTGTAGACCATTTGCTTGAAAGAGAAAACTTGACGAAAGAATGATAATCATCCGATAGGCCAAATTCCTCCTTAGATGAAAGTTAGAAAGAAAGTGCAGGTCATAAATAAACTTGAAGTCATGAAGAAATTGAAAGTTTGCCAGTATCACAGATTCCCCAAGGAGAGAAAAATGAGCGAGGATCCTTGATAAAGACAAACCAATCAAGGTCACAGTCCCAACTATTATGTTGAGCTTTTAGTCAAAGTTCAGGTTTGATAGTCAGAGATGTTAAGAGAGCAGAGTCAAGCTAATGGAAATGGAAGGAGGTATCCAGGCAGAAAGAGAAATAAGCCAAAAAGGTTAATTGAAAGTATGTAGGGAGGAAGAAGAAATACATTGGGTGGGATTTTACAGCTTTACTCGACCTGAGACTGTAAAATCCCGCCCGAGGTCAACGGACCTTCCCATTGTCCGTCCCTCGCCCACTCCGATTCCTGTGCTGGGCGGGGCAGTTGAATTTCAGCCATTGTTCATTTTATTACTTCTTGTCAAATGGTGAAGTTTTTGTTAAAGTGATATGGGTGATAAGGAAAACGTTGTTTTTACATGTTGATCACTCTTGTAGAAGTGTTCAAAGATATGTTTTAGTTGTGATTACTATAAAAAGGGACAAGCAACCTTGTTATATTTCATGTATTATTGATATTGTATTCTGGCAAATTATGTACATATCCATTAAAATGTAAAATGGTACAAGTTTTTTTTAAGCAGGGAAGGAGTGTAGAATATTATGAAGATGCCTTCTCTATTGTGGAGGTGTAAATAAAGTTGTTCACGAATGGCTTCCCACAGTTGAACATCTGTTAGTCTTACTCAGTGCAATACACAAAGCAAAGAACAACTTTATTTATACTTCCTTAACAGAGAGGTCAGCTGTGTAGTATTCTACAGTCCTCCTAATTGTGTTCTCAGTGTGTCAGGCCTGCTACATTTCCTCTTCCTCCTGCCACCATCCATTAAAATTTAGAGTCTAGCGTCACAGATTGCCATGCATCAGCCCACACTATCCATATTTAAAACCACAGTTCATAGTCTGCCAGTACATCTTATTCTTGAAAATTCATTTAACACCCTATCACACACCCCATGATGATTTTTCAGCTTTCTTCCTGAGTTCACTTTCCCCCCCTTTATCTGGGCCATCCAAGCACTCCTTCCCCACTGCTGATGATTTGTCTCCATCCTGTTCACCCCGGATTTAAGCCGCAGATCTCATTCGCCTTCTGCTCAGCATTGCAAAAAATCCAAACATTGGCCCAGATTTTCCATCATAGTGGGATTCAACAAGGGAAAATTAGCGGCCCAGCCAATAGTCCTTTAACTGTCGGCAGGACCGAGCAATGCCAGTGGTGGTGTGGTGGCCAAAAGATCCCACCCATGGTCTTTTCCCACCAGCTAGCCAGACGAACCCAAGGATGGCTTTTAACCCCAGAGAGTTCCTCCAACCCTGCCCAAAAATAATGCCAAGGGCTGCTAGGTGACCTTCCTCACACCAAACTGACATAGCAAAACTTAATTCCTGGCACGACAGAGAAACAGCCGTTTGAAGTCTGTAACTCAATTACCTCAATGGTTTCTCCATGACTTTGGGCAGATTTTACTATTACATGTCAAATGCATTAACAGGGTTTTCCTTAGTCCTGAAGAAAGGAAATTATTGGAAAGGCTTGAATTTTTCACCCATTGGGCACATGCACTCGGCAGGTCGGGAAGTGTGTGCAAAACTTGTTTCCAATTGCGATTGACCCAGAGCACAACTTCTAACCAATTAACATCCAGGCATCATGAAACATACACTCTGAAAGGCTGGCACTGCCAGGGTGGGCGTGAAAAGGACAAGGGCCGCACAACGTGACAATGCAGGCAGACATTTCCAGTGAATTCCCTGAAGGCCGACCACTGCCTCAGGCAGCTGGAGTATTGTTCCAATCATGTTTGCACCAAAAATAAATGCTGCATACTCGCTCTATCAAGCAACTGGCAGGATATTACCTCAACCTTCAAACAATTTGTTTTATTTCATCCCGGACATTTTATCCCATTCTGGATCAGGAACGGTGAAAGAATGTGAACGCCTCCTGTGTGCCAAGTGTTGAAGAGATGGGCCACGTAAAATTAGGGCCAATTGCATGCTTAATGTGCTTAATGAATTACCCTTTCAATTGTCAGTGGGCATGCTTCCAACTCGCATTCAAGCATACTAATCGAAATTTCACTCATGGGTACCATGCATCAGGATGCGTGTCTGATGTCTTCCTGCGCAATTTCATGCAAGTTTGGGTTGAGCATGTGCCTGTTCATGCTGGGTAAGGTTCTGGCCAATGTTACCATTCTATGTTATACTTTATCCATCTTCACCTGCTCTCTGTTTTCTTGCTCAGTATATACTCCTCCTATTCATTTAGGCCTTAAGTGCCATCCCTCCTACACATCACCTCCACAGCCACCCATTTTATTTTCCTTTACCTAAATATGAGGGCAGCACAGTGGCACAGTGGTTAGCACTGCTGCTTCACAGCACAAGGGACATGTGTTCGATCCCGGCACACATTGTCTGTAGGGAGCTTATACATTCTCCCCATGTCTGTGTGAGTTTCCTCCAGGTGCTCCGGTTTCCTCCCACAGTCAGAAAGACATGCTGGTTAGGTGACATGCTAAACTCTCCATCAGTGTACATGAATAGGCACTGGAGTGTGGCGACTAGGGGATTTTCACCATAACTTCATTACAGTGTGAAGCCTACTTGTGACTAATAAATCAACTTTACTTTAATTAAATTCTTTGCTCTTACCTGTATTAGAAATTCCAGATGCTGAGAAAGATGGTGCAAAAATCTTGATCATTATAAGTAGGTTTGTGCGAGGAAAGGGAAATTCAGAGAATTGTGGGCCCAAGTCAGACACTGAGGTATAAATGGAAAATATACAATTGTAATTTCATCCAAGTCACTAATTTATAGTTCTTACAAAAATATACTCAGTTGCTGAATTCGACCTGCAAAATATTGCTGTAAATTGCATGATTCCAGGCAACAAAAGTGGATCAATTATATTTGCTAATCTTATTTAAATGATTTTGATATTAATATGCTCATCTCATAACACATCATATCTGTATGTGTGGGTTTCCTCCAGGTGCTCCGGTTTCCTCCCACACTCCAAAGATGTGTGGGTTAAGTTGATTGGCCATGCTAAATTGCCGCTGAGGGGATCAGCAAGATAAATAAGGGTCTGGGTAGGATTGTTCTCAGTGCAATCTTGATGGGCCAAATGGCCTCCTTCTGCACTGTCAGGATTCTATGACTCTATGGCTGGAATTTTACCGGCACGTCTACCCCAATTCCGGGGGCTGGAGAGGTTCAGAGAATAACATTCTCTGTTGGCCTCGGCAGGATCGTTCGAAACTCGTGCAGACATGCCGGTAAAATTCCGCCCTATGATTCTAATTCAGCAATGGTAATGCCATTGAATGTCAATGGGAAGTTATTGTATATTCTTTTGTTGGTGTTGGTCGTTGTCTGGCACTTGTGTGGCATAAATATTACTTCCCACCTGTCACCCGAAACCTGAATGTTGTCCAGGCCTTGCTACATATAGACATGGACTGCTTTAGTATCTGAGAAGTCACAAATGGTACCAAACAGTGAGCAATCATCAGAAAACATCCCCACTTCTGGCCACATGATGGACTGATGAAACAGTGGAAGATGGTTGGGTCTAGGACACTACCCTGAGTAACTCATGCAGTGATGTCCTGGAACTGAAATGATTGACCTCCAAACACTGCAACTATCTTCCTTTGTGCAGGTGTGACTCCAACCAGTGGAGAGATCCCCCCATCCCTCCATTCCCATTGACTCTAGTTTTGCTAGGGCTCCTTGATGCTACACTCTGTCAAATACTGTCTTGATGTCAAGGAGAGTCACTCTCACCTCACTTCTTGAATTCAGCTCTTTTGCCCATGCTTGGACCAAGGCTATAACGAGATCAGGACCTGGGTGGTCATGGAAAAACTTGATGTCACACTTCTCCTGACATGATTTGCCATTATTCTGTTGGTGTTATGCCTGAATTCACAAATTGATTTTCCTTAACCGAGCTTGAGTCCTTCAGTTTCTTCCTCTGAGGTGATCTGGTGAAACACATCCAAATCTCCAAGATAGGTGGCACTTTGGTATTATGTGCCATATTGCCCTTTGTCAATTTCATTTTAGCCATTTAATCTTTTCTGTATGGAATTGAAGTAAAGTTTCTTGTGTTCATTCAGCACTCTAAAACAAATAACAATTGCAAGTCAACCTTGGCAAGATTTACATATTCCCCTACCTGGATGGGAAAATAAAAGGAAAAAACACATGCTCGTTCTCAAACATTCCTACTTCAGTGAAACTACACACTTCCAACAGCTGGTGCCATCCTCAAAAGTTTGTCCTGTACATAATTGAGCTCATTCTGGAATCATGTGTATTCAATGAGAGACGCTGCTGACTGGATATGTCAGATGCAAATAAGTAGTTCTCTGTTTACTGTTTGTAACAGCACGGTGGTACAGTGGTTAGCACTGCTGCCTCACAGTGCCAGAGACTTGGGTTTGATTCCGGCCTTGGGTGACTGTATGGAGTTTGCACGTTTGCCTCATGTCTGTGCGGCTTTCCTTTGGGTGCTCTAGTTTCCTCCCACAGTCCAAAAATGTGCAGGTTACGGGAATTGGTCATGCTAAATTGCCCCTTAGTGCCCAAAGATGTGTAAATTGGGTGGATTAGTCATGATAAATGCACAGATTTATGGGGATAGGGTGGGTGAGTGGGCCTGCTTAAGATGCCTTTTCGGAGAGTTGGTGTAGACTCGATGGGCTACATGCACTGGAGGGATTCTATGGAACTCAGTTTGCTCTCCCTGAAGATACTGCCACACCTGCTGTTTTTCCAGCATTCTCTGTTTTAATCTAACTGAAGGTGGCTGTGTTCATTTAACAACCAAGCTTACAAGCTGTTGTGTCTGTCATAAAACACATTGTAAATTCATCACTGGAAAGAGTCAGAATCTTGCAAGGCTAGTAAATGTATTAATGATCCTCTATATTACTGCTTCCTGCTTCATAAATGAATGCAATATCATAAGGTGGAGCCATAATCAACCTACATCAGATGATCTTATTGCAAGTCGCTTTTCAGAAGTAAAAATATTTGAAACATTCAACAAAACTTAGATTCAGACTGGAATTATTTTCAGTATGCGAACATTGGAACACACGTTTTTGACAAAGGCTCTCTGAAAATCATCAGACCATTCTCCTGTTGGAGTTTGCTTTGCCCTTCTGGTGGGTAGAATATCTCACCTCACTGTGTGTACTAGCTTCCCGTATTGCTCTAAGTAGTTAGTCCCCTTACCTTAGCCCACTGCATAAGTGGCCTTTAAGGGGTGGATAGATTTCCTATAGTAATGAATGAGAATCCATCCTGAGTATTTATCTATATAACAACAGTAACAACACTTTGGAAAGTAAGCAATTAGCTGTGAAGTGCTTTGGGGAGTCAATGCTATTACCCAATGTTTTTCTGCCAGCTGCCAGACTTACGGCAGTTGGCAGATTATCTGAAGAATGTGGATTCAGGTACATTAAAACTATTTAGAAGGTATTCCACATTTTAGGGTTTTTTAAATTACTGGATCAATCCCACACATGCACTCACAATTGGTCTGTGGCAAAATGGCAAAAATATGACTTCATTATTGATTAATCACTATGGCGAGTTAATCTTGAAGTTTAATTTTATTTTTTTAATTGCGCTTTGGGATTAAATTCCAGAGAGGTACACATTTTTCAACACACATACAAGCCATTACACCAGGGACCCTAAGTACATCAGTCATGCATGAAAATCTGTCTATGCTTTCTTTTCCTGATCAAGCCTGCCAACCTCAACAAAGCAGCTGTCATCACATTTATACAATTAGATATGCTAGACTGCTCCAGGCTAATGGATGGGAATTTTAACAGGATGGAGCATGTGGGATAGGGTGTGAGTTTGCAGGAAAGAGGGGTTTCAATCAAAGGAAAATTACAAGGCGTTAGGAAGTCACCCCCAAAACATAGGGCTGGATTTTTCGACATTGCTGAGTGCCAAATTCTCCATCCTCGCTGGCATCAACTGCCAAAGAGTTCCGGTCAGGGTCTAATGCACTTCACTCAAACATGTCAGGCGATGAACGTGCAACTCCCTTGCTGGGTTATCAGTTTATGTCTGATAGTTTCTTAATTAGAATATGAGAAATAGGAGAGGGAGCATACCCTTTTCCTCTTCAAGCCTGATCTATCATTCAACAAAATCATGTTGGATCCTCACCCTAAACTTCATCTTCCCATGCTATCCCCAATACACTTAATTCACTTAGTACCCAAAAATCTATCAACCTGTTTTGGATATACTTAATGGCTGAGAATCAGTAACTCTCTAGGGCAGAGAATTTCAAAGAATCACAATCTCTGAGTGAGAAGTTCGAAACTCAGCCCCTTAGCCCAATAATGTGAACCCTAGTTCCTGACTCTCCAACCAGTAGAAACATTTTTGCAGTGTTTACCCAGTTAAGCTCCTTCAGAATTTTATGTTTCAATTCGATCACCATTCATTTTTCAGGAGCGTAGGCTCGGCCTGCACAATCCCACTTCACAGGACAAACACTTCATCCAGGAACAAGTCTAGTGAAACTTCATCGCACTCCTTTGAGAGCAAGTATCTCTTCCTTAGGTAAGGAAACTAAAACAGAGCACTTTATACCAGTTGTGGACTCATAAAATGAAATGTATAGTTGCAGTAATACTTCTTTATTCTCATAATCCAATCCCTTTGTAACAAACATGAAGACACCATTTATTTTCCTTATTTCTTGCTGTACCTGAACATTATATTTCTGTGCTTTATGCATTTCCTTGACTGCACATAATCTCTCATCTCTCACAATTCAAAAAATAATTTTTTTTTTGTTTTTCTTGCCATAGTGGATAGCTATGAACAGACCACTTTGTCTTCCATCTGGCATGTTCTTGCCCACTCACCCATACTGTTCTACCACTTATTAAGAGTGTCCCCCTTACTACTTACTTCCCACCTAACTTTGCATCATCAGCAACTTCAATACGTTACACTCAGTCCCCTTATTTACGTCATTAAATGCATCGTAAAAATATATAAATGGCAAGTGCCATTAATGCCATAAATTGCCAGGCAATGACCATCTCCAACATAAGAGAATCTAACCATCACCCCTTCACATTCAGTGGCATTACCATTACTAAATCCTCCACTTTCAACATACTAGGGATTACCTTTGACCAGAAACTGAACTAGACTAACCATATAAATACTGCAGCTACAAGAGCAGGTCAAAGGCTAGGAATCCAGCAATGAATCTACTTTTCCTGACTTCCCAAAGATTGTTCACCATTTATAAGGCATAACTCAGAAGTATGATGGAATACTCTCCATTTGCCTGGAGGAGTGTAGTTCCAACAACACTCAAGAAGTTTGACACCGTACAGGACAAGGCAGCCCACTTGATTTCCACCCTATCTACAAACAATGACTGCCAATGCACAGTAGCAGCAGTGTGTACCACCTGCACGATGCACTGCAGGAACTTACCAAGACTTCGTACCAATCCACAACCACTATTATCTAGAAGGACAAGGGCAGCAGATGCATGAGAACATGTCATCTGGCAGTTCTTGTCCATCCTGACCTGGAATCCCCATTCCTTCTCTGTTGCTGGGTCAAATCCTGGAATTCCCTTCCTAACTAAACTGTACCTACACCATATGGACTGCAGTGTTTCAAGAAGGCAGCTCACCACCATTTTTGCAAGGGCAATTAGAGATTGGCAAAAAATGCTGCCCTAGTCAGCATCACCCACGTTTTGTAAATGAATAAAAAAGAGAATACCCCACAAGCATCAGAGAAAATCAACCCTCTCAAGCCTTATCAGTACTCAGAGACTGGGCAAAAGCATTCAATTTCAGAAACATGTCTAATTGGTAAGATTTTTTTTATTTGCTCATGTGATGTGGGAATGGCTGGGCCAGCATTAATTGCCGTCTGTAATTGCCCTTGAAAAATAGTAATGTGCTGTCTTTTTTAAACGGCATCCCTGTGGGTGTATTTGCGCCACATAAACTGCAGTGGTTCAAGAATGCAGCTCGCTATCACCTTCACAAGGGAAATTAGGGATGGGCAATAAATACTGGCCTAGACAGTGACACCCACATCCCATGAAAAAATAAAAGAAAGCTGATGTCCAAATTCTGACTCTTGCAGCACACAGCCTACCAACCTGAAAAATTATATTCTCTGCATTCTGTCCATTAACCAATCCTCTATCCATGCTACTACTCTCAATTCTATGTGTATTAATTTTATATAACAGTCTCTTACCCCATTGAATACGTCTTGAAAAATTCAAATCCATTGCATCCACTAGTCTTCCCTTATCCATCCTACTGGCTACATCATCAAAAATAATGAACAAATTTATCAAATACAATTTTCGTTTCAAATGTCCCTATTGACTCTGTTTAATGTTATTATGATTTTCTACCTGTGCTGCTACCACATCCCTAATAATAGATACTCGCATTCTTCCTATTACTAATGTTAAGCTAACTGGCCGATAGTTTGCCCCTTTCTTTCTTCATCTTTTCTTAAATTGTGTGATTATATTTGCTGCCTTCCAAATTTTGAGAACTGTTCTTGAATCTGGGTAGTTCTAGTAGATCAAATCTGTACCCAATATTTCTGCAGCCAACTCTTTTAAAATTCTGGGATGCAGGGTCATCAGATCCAGGTGAGTTGTTCCCATCAAATATAGCATAATGTTTCTGCCATGTTCCCCATTATAATTTCACTACCCCTGGAGGGTTTATTTATATTAAATCAGGATGAGTAGCACCTTGGTGGTTGTCTTAGTTTTGGTCTCAGATGAGGTGTAATATAACCAAATCCCAGTACTGGCACTTGCAGCCAGTTGGTTGCAGGACTGTAGCAATGCCCTATTTAATGCGCCAGACAGGTCGGCATTCAGAGTCTAATGATCGCAGTTAAGATGGGCATTTACTAATGTGATTGATGGGTTTAATGGCTGAAGGCAGTAGCCACTCTCTCCATGTAAGAAGACCTCATCCCAATGCCCTGCAACATCCATCCACTCATGTTTGATGGAGGTGCTCCATTCTCTCTGCAAGCATGGTCAGTACATCTGGAAAGCCATGTGCATCACACATTGTCTGTTGCTGCTGAAAATTTCTCCTTTTCATTGATAATTCCCCAAGACTCCATTCTGCTGAGCAGAGCTTTGGAGAGGCTGCAACTTCTTACATAGGCTCTAAACTACTGTACCTACCACAACCTCCTCTTGAGAACTATGAAACACTGAGGTGAAAAGGTAAAGTTGTCATAGTCCCAGATGACCATAGGCTGTGGCTGGTGGTGATTTAACCCGAGGATCACTAAACCTCAAACGAGGGACAAGGTTGAGAATAACTTCATGAATAACTTCAGCTGGTACAGGAATTGAACCCCTGCTGTTGGTGTCACTCTGCATCAGAAACTAAATGCCCAGCCAACTGAGCTAAATGGCCTCCAACCATCTAGGTACAAATCCGAGGATCACTAAACCTCAAACGAGGGACAAGGTTGAGAATAACTTCATGAATAACTTCAGCTGGTACAGGAATTGAACCCCTGCTGTTGGTGTCACTCTGCATCACAAACTAAATGCCCAGCCAACTGAGCTAAATGGCCTCCAACCATCTAGGTACAAATCTATCTATGCACATGGTCCCTCAGCAGTGTGGCTATCTCAGCTGGTACCTGGTATACATGATGGTACTCCCTGAAAAGGATTCAGCTCCTCTGCAGAACCTTCAATAGTGAACTCATCAACTTCTGCTTGCATGCATGAAGGTCCCAAGTTAAAAAGACATGAATTAATCCTGGCAAGGTAAGCTTATGTTGTAATTTATCATGAGAAAGATAATCATTATTCATTCACAGTCAAAATGACTGAGTGCATTGTGAGTAATTAATATTTAATTGTGTCAGCAGGTGGCCAGGAGCTCCCCAACTCACCATCTTCAAAAGTATAGGGATACAGACAAGCTGTATGGGGACAGTTAAAGCAGATAGCCTTGACAGTCAACGCCAAGACTTTAGCCACAAGGACATGGATGCTGTGAGATGAACCAAGAGCAAGGTTGTCTATCATGTGGAAAACCCTGAAGCATGTTCAGTGAATCTGTCAGTGACTCTTTAACTCAGCCACCTTGATAAACTTCTTACAGTCAATTGATGAAAAAAAGAGGCCAAAATACTGTCTTTACTCAGTGTTAGATTTATTCACAAAGGGAAACATTACAAATGTAAAACTCCATATGTACAGCCCACCACCAGTGTCAATAACTGCCTCTTTATACCTCTTTTGATATAAATAAACCTGCACTTATAACTCACTGTAATGGAAACAAAAACCTTGAAGAAAAGTTATCAAATTAAAATGTCATTCCCAGCATTGACGATGCATTCCAGCCATGCCCACACCCACTGGTCACCGAGGGTCACAGCTGTACCAATGGACAACATGTGCTCCTCTCCAGGGACACCTGGACATGGATGTAAGCATGAAGAGAGGAAGAAAGATAACCCAGATGACCCTCTCAATTGCCTGCTGCCTGGAGATGTTAATGACCACCTTGGCCAGGTCCAGAGAGTAGTCTTCCGCATGATGTGGCCAAAGATGAGAAATATGGGATTGAATTACAACCAGAAATTCAGGATCATGCCCCTCAACTAATGGAATTAGAGCTACAGCCTCATACACGCTACATAAGCATTGAACACAGAATCCAAGGCACATAAAATACAGGTTGTCCATGAATCCATGGTTTGACTTAATCATCTACTGCAAAGGAAACCACGTGCAATACTATCCAGCCAAATTTATCAAATGAGATTGTCATTCCCAGTGTCAAGAATGTCCTCCAGGTCTTCTCCTCTATACCATCCTCCTCACACCCTCCAGCATCCATACAATTTGGTTTTTGTGTAACTTTAGCTCTCCATCTCCTTCTAGATATATGGCAGAATTTTACACTCCAAAATCTGCAGGTTTGCCAGAAAGCGGGCTCGTAAAATTCCCAGGGTGATCTTCCTGCCTGCCCCAAATCTGTCTGTAATTTACAGGGAATGGTGAGGCCTCGGGTGGCCTTTCTGTCCCTTCTCCAACTGAGACACTGATTGGCAACTTAAGGGTCACTTCTTACCCAACAACAGCATCTTGGCTTGTGCGAGGAGTTCAGGGAAAAGGTTTTTGGGGAGAATCTGGGCAGATCACCCTGCCCAGGCCTTGGGTGGGAAGTGCGAGTGTGCCTTCATCACAGGTCCCCTTTCCAGAATGGATGTCCCCTCCAATCCACAAACAAGGATTGCCTCCTGTCCATGTGCTGCCCCTTGCCTAGCCTTTCATTAATCACCCCAATTCCCCGCTCCCGACCAGCCCCAAAGGGCTCCCCACCTTCCCTGCCATGAGGACAACCCCCACCTCCCGGCCATACTTTCCTGCATCCTAGCTCTGAGACCACTTTAATTCCAACGGTGGCTAACACTCTCGGTGATGCTGTTGGAGTGGGGTTGCAGAGCCAATCAGATCTCTGAGGCGGGGCTTCCTCTCAAGTGGAGATTGGAATTTTACTTCCAGCCAATTGATAATGGCCACAGAGCAGCTGTAATTGGCAGGAATATGTTCCTGCTGACTCTACAGGTGAAGAGCAGGAAACCCTGCCACGATTAAATTCTGCCCTCCGTTTCAAAGAGCGGGCTGAATCGGCCACAATATTCAACTTATTTGAGCTGAATCTGTTCTGACTGGCCATACTTTACAAACTTATCCATTTCCTATCTCCCTGAATAAAACAAGAAAAAGGAAGTGCCTGGTGCTGCAATCTGCTATTCCGACATACTGTATAATACCTTCCAACTGAACGTGGGAAACAAATCTCTATCAGTCATTCCAAAAACAATTCCTGGGCCTGACAAGACAACAATCCAGAAACAAGACGAACTTGACCTTCGACTAAGCAGACTGTGTGAGACTGAAATAGGCTTCAGATAACATCAGTTCCATTCATCATGTTACATTTTTGGAGACATACGATCCATCACATAATTACTGATAAATATTTTAAAACAAATGAATATATTGAGCGGCGTGCTCTTCAAAGCATAATTAAAAAGTTGTTGCCCTTAAATAATTTTGAAAAATAATCTCCACCATTGGGAAAGCCTCTTTAAATTCTGCTTTTTCAGTTGTCCTCTCTGCTGCTGGTTGAAGCCTGACCTTCAGCTCCATCCGCAAATTCTACACGATTTGATTTTAATTAATTTATTATTGCCAAATGTATTGGGATACAGTAAAAAGTATTGCTTCTTGCGTACTGTACAAACAAAGCATAACATTCATAGAGTGCGCAGGGGAGAAGGAAAGGAGAGGTTTCAGAATATAGTGTTGCAGTTACAGATATTTTGAGAAGAAAGATCAGCTTAATATATGGTAGGTCTAATCAAAAGTCTGAGGGTAGCAGGGAAGAAGCTGTTCTTGAGTCGGTTGATAAAAGTTTTCAGACTTCTGTATCTTTTTCCCAATCGAAGAAGGTGGAAGAGAGTATGACTGGTGTACGTGGAGTCCTTGATTATGCTGGCTGCTTTCCCAAGGCAGCAGGAAGTGTAGATGGCCAACAAGGAGCTATTGTGTAACATGGGAGCATCAGGTCTGAAGCTGTTTGTGAGATTGAGTGGCCTGACACAGAGAGCAGAGCAGTATAGATCTGTTCCACTTAGCACACCCCCTCCTCTCCCAGTCCAGCTGGTGGTTGGAACCCACCATACAACAAATATATAATTGTTACCAAATGTTAACCATATTAAATAAGCGTGTTTTCTATTTACAGCAATCAACTTGGCAATTGAAAAAATGCACATCTGATGTTCAGTCACCATGTTGCACAATATTTCAGTTAAGGACAAAAGGCTCCCTGACTTCAGCTACAAGTGACCCACAGCAACTGGCAGCACCTAACCCCCTTGTACCCACCACCCACCTGCTCAACATTGAACATATTTATTCGCACTCAAAACAAAAGTTCAAAATTTCAGTCCTACTTATAATACCCCCTAAGATCCTGTTTAGTTCAGATCAAAATGGTTTCAATTGAATGCAATTCCTCCAGCGTTTATAGATAGAACTGCTATCTGTAATGGATGACAGGTATTAAATTGCCTGTCCACTGTATGCATTGGGTTTTTCTTCCCCACAAAATCTGAATGAGTTTCACATTGGGCTATGAATACCTGCCTGATGTAAATCTTGCACATCTCATCCTTGGAGACTATTGAAAGAAAGTGATGGGAGATTGCACTCTGCATAACATATGCCTGAACATTTGCAGCAAAGTAAATCTGCAGCTGTGGCATCGACAGTGTATTATGCAAATGTTATTTCTGAAAAGTTTGCAAATTAAGGTCAATGGGTACTTCTGCTCGTGTCAAGTATTTTGGAAAATTATTTAACACTTTCACTTTGCAGCTTTATGCAGCAAGGCTGTAAAACCTCTGACACAATTTTACTCACTACAATTAAACTCATGCCTCAGTCAAGTCAAAAACAAAGCCACAACAATTCTTGGGCCATGGAGTGAACAAGTGTGACTCCCTAATGAATTTGAAATAGTAAATTATCGCTTTAAAGCTGCTCAGTCCTGTGTGAAATCAAAAAACAATTATCTGCTCTTTTGGCTCCACCAGGGAATCACAAGATAGAAATTCCACTCACTAAAGTTCACATTAAGAATGCTTAACAAACTGAGTACTACATTCCTGTGTGTGCTATTTTAACTGAAGTGTTAACTCATTTATTTTAAAGAGCTTAAAGCCCGTGATTTAAAAAAAAACATGCTTAGAAAAGTAATGAAATTATGTCAGCACTTATATATAAAATTCATTGTTTGGAAGCTCTTGCTGAAAACCTCTGACCCTGTCCCCGTCAGGGATTCACTGGTGCTGCTGCTGTGAATGGAGTTTTGGCAGAGCACCAAGTTCTCCATTCTCACTGGCAATAGGGTGGGTACAGACAAGATCGGAGAATCCCATCCACTATCCTTATAGCCCAAACTTTTCAACTGTCTGACAGGTGTAGTCAGCAGGTCTGGATGCCGGGGTAAAATGTTTTTTGCGTCAATGTGTTGGGGGCAATTTTACACCTGCTTGGCAATTAATGGGCAGCCGGAGTGAAAGGCATTCTGTGAAAGGTTGTGTTCTGCTGGGGAGGGTGCTGAGAAAAGGAAGGGTGTGGGCTGGAGCTTCTAATGTGCTCTCTCAGGCTGAAAGCCGCTGTGGAGTTATCTCAGGGAGCTATAAACCTTTTTAAAAATAAATTGCGATGGGAAAACTAGGCAAAGAGTGTATAGGAAACACATTCAGACAAAAACCCTCCGTCCCCAGACACCTAATTTAACTTTATTTCAGCTCAGGCAGTTCATCCCGCCCTGCATCGAGGTTGAAGCTAAAATGTAAAGGCCGCCTGGCTAATCAGCCCGCCAACTGTAAAATAACATGGGTCTTGCAAAATTGCGTTCAATTGGCTCCTTAATGGGCCAAGTTGTCTGCTTGATTGTCGGCAGGCACGCTTCCGAATCTCATGTGCGCCCGCCGACAGAAATATTGCACAAGTGTGTGATAATGCCTTTTCGCATGATTTTGTGCACTTCCAGTTTGGGTGTGTGCCCACCCGAGCATCATAAAATTCTGACTGTGCTTTCAATTTAATAAGGACTATATTCATTTCAATGATCCTTGGGGCTGGTAGGGTGGAGACATTTGGAGAGAAGGGGAAAAACATCAGTCAGAAGGTCAAGTTTTTGCAATTGCTGCTGTGTATCAGGTTAGGAAACAAAAACAATTAACTTGCATTTATAGCGTGACATTTATTCCTTCAGGATATCTGAAAGTCTTTCACAACCAATTATTACATTTCAAATGCAGTCACTGTTGTTATGGCAGCAAATGTGAGAGCCATTTTGTGCACAGCAAGATCCCACAGACAACAGTGAGATAAATAACCAATTAATCTATTTTCACGTTCTGCAGTGTTGATTGAAGAATAAATGTTGATCAGGGAACAACCCCATCACACAGCTTTGAGCCAGGATTCAGTCAGACAGAATGCTGTAGTATCAGCTGGGGTTCAGTTGGTAGCATGCTTGCTTCTCACTTAGAAGGTGATAGGTTCAAGTCCCACCCCAGAATCTTGAGTTAAAACAAATCTAGGCTGACATACCAATGTGGTGCTGGAGGTGTTGCCTTCTGAATAAGATGTTGAACCGAGGCCATATCTGTTTTCTTCGGTGGACTTAAACGTTCCCATAGCACTATTTTGTCGAAAGCCAGCAGAGCTGTTCTCATTTCAATATCTTTAGGAATATGTAATATATTTTATATATATATATATATTTATATATATTTATCCCTCAACAAGAAAGAGAACATTATAACATTGCAGGTTGTGGGAGCTTGCTGTGTGCAAATTAGTTGTTTTTTTTCTACATTTCAACAGTGATTAGACTTAAATGTATTTCATTGGCTGTGAAGCATGTTGGGACATCCTGAAGTGGTGAAAGTTTAAACTTTACACTTAACACTGCAATGAAGTTACTATGAAAATCACCACACTCCGGCACCTATCCGGATGAACTGAGTGAGAATTTAGCATGGCCAATGCATCTAAGCAGCACGTCTTTCAGACTGAGGGAGGAAACCGGAGCACCTGGAGGAAACCCACGTAGACACAGGGAGAACATGCAAACTCCACACGGACAGTGACCCAAATTTGGAATTGAACCCAGGTTCCTGGCACTGTGAGGCAGCAGTGCTAACCACTGTGCTACTGTGCCATCCTAAATAAACTTAACTCTTTCTTTCCTTAATGAAAAGTTCCACAAAACTACAGATAGTAAACCACAAAACCCCTGTCTGCGATTGGGCCGCAAGGAAGAGATGAGATACAAATTAAAGTAGCTACGTAATTATTTGTAGGTGCAACTTAAGAATCATTTATTGCTGAGATTGTCCAAATGCATCTCCCTGCTTCCCCTCCCATTTCCTATGTTGCTCTCCACACTCCTGTGAGGAAAAAATGATTTGTTTGAACTGGGTGGCATGGTGGCACAGTGGCTGACACTGTTGCCTCACAACGCCAGGGACCCGGATTCAATGCTGGCCTTGGGTGACTGTCTGTGCAGCGTCTGCATGTTCTCCCTGTGTCTGCATGGGTTTCCTCCAGGTGTTCAGGTTTCCTCCCATACTCCAAAGATGTGCACGTTAGATGGATTGGCCGTGTCCCAAGTTGTGTAGGTTAGGTGGATGAGGGGGTTACATGGTTTGGATGGATAAGATGCCAAGTTGGTGCAGACCTAATGGGCTGAATGGCCTCCTCCTGCACTGTAGGGATTCTATGGTTCTATACCAATTCTCCACTCTTATTTCCTATTGAACCATGATACATAGGTACACTAATATCAGAATGATAGTTAGTTGAGAGTGGAACACATTTTTTCCTCTACAACCATTCTGAGCAGAACACTCCTAGTGCAAATCCAAAGCACTCTTTCGTCTACATGAATGAGAAAAGCTACAATTTATTTCTCCGAGAGAATTCCATGATCATCATTGTGTAGCCACTTGGGTATCATAAAAATGTTACAATTCTGCAAACCAGTTAATAGCTCTGTATCAGGAAAGATTATGGGTGGGAGTTTACAGCCTCGCTCACCCAGAAACCGTAAAATCCCGCCTGAGATCAACAGACCTTCCCATGCTCCGCCCCTCGCCTGCTCCGATTCCTGTGGCGGGTGGGCCGGTAAAATTTCAGCTTATTACTCAGGCTGAGATTTTGTGTACCAAATTTCATAACCATCACAGCAGGCCACAGCAGGGTTAATTGTTGCTATGAAGTATATAACTTTTTGAGAGTAGATGGGATTTGTTTATCCAAGGATGTAAGTCATATCTGTTGCACTTTTAATTTTAAATTCTGTCTTCTCCAGATAGGCAGGAGCACTTGCCATCAAGCTAAAGTCAGCAGAGGAAATGATTTTATCATTCAAACTTGCTCAATGTACTCTCAGGATGGACCATTTATAAGCGCACAAAGAGACAACACTGGCACTTTGAAATATCATCTATCACTTTATCTTCCTCAAACTGAGGGAGTGAACTAACAATCAACGATACTAGAAACATCGTCAGAAACACTGGAGAAAAACATAATGATGGGATTTCAGTTTGGTTGGGAGATTAAGGTCTCAAGAATCAGAATTTTACGTGGCCCAGTGAGGCCACGGGAACCAAACCAGAACTGAAGTGAATGGCCTCCTTGCTTGTGGGATGGAGCAGTGACCGGCCAATTAATGGTGGCTATGTAGGAATGCTGGCAGATGGGTGGGAAGTCCAATAGTACAGGAACCAGGTATTGACCAGGAAGGAGTTGCCACTGATCAATTTAAAGGGACGGCAGCACTGTAGGCCCTCTGCTTCTGAAAGGGCTGGAGAAGGTAAACAAAAAAGCTAAAAACAGAGAATGAAGCAGGGAGAGGGACAAATCAGTAAATCTGGTACAAGCTCATGCCAGTATATTATGGGATTTGCCACCATTTTCAAGCTGGTACCAGATCCATAAAAACCAGTGAAACTGCTAATTTTACTCCCAAAAGAATTTATTGGACAACCATAAAAGAGGAAGAAAGCCATTTGAACAGATGTAACGTTTTTTCTTTTTTGCTTGGTTTTTGTTGTTCCAGCTTAGTTTTAAGTTAACCTGAATCCAGGCACAGATTGAGGTTTTAGAAGGATCAATAAAGATATTTTTTAAAAGAGTTGGGAAATCATATATACAAATAAATAAGCTGTAAGTGTGAAGTGAATAATGTTGCCAATTGCCCACACACTCTTTCCCTTTGCTGAGAGGCCTCCGTCTCTCCGCAATACCCCCTCTCCTTCCACATTGTGTTTCTCACTCTCCCCCTTGCCCCCTCTCACACACCCATAAACACACTCACATTCCCCCTCTCTTACAGATACAGTCAGAGCTGTCTTACCCACACTGAATCTACCACCATCCAAGCCTTCCCCCTCTTGTCTCTCCCATGTTGCTGCTCCAGTTTTTCCAGTCACTGTTTCTCTCTCTCCTTTTCTATGCCTCCCGTCATAGATTTTATCTCTGGAAGAGCAGGAAGATCAGGAGCAGCCAGCTTGATGGCAAGTGCTCCTGCCTATCTGGAGAAGACAGAATTTAAAATTAAAAGTGCAACAGATAAGACTTACATCCTTGGATAAACAAATCCCATCTACTCTCAAAAAGTTATATACTTCATAGCAACAATTAACCCTGCTGTGAATTTTCCCATTTCACCTGCCATGGGAACTGTAGCGGGCAGAACACGAACCATGCAAAGGTGCATTGACCTCAGGCGGAATTTTCCGGTTTTGGGCAAGCACGACCGTAAAATCCCACCCAAAATCAATGGACCTTTCCATGGTCCGTGTTCTGCCCACTACAATTTCCGTGGCGTCCCTTACATTCCTGAGGGCTATCTGTTCATGAATGCCTTGGATTCAGCAATTTGATGGTGTGGGTTGGAAGATCTCCAGTGGTGGCAGAAATGGAAGGGGGTCCAAACCAGCAGTAACAAACTCAGAGCATGTCATACATATGCAACTGTAGCCTCATGCATTGAAGACAAGGATCATCCCACACCACCACCACCCCATCCCACCTCCTTCTCACCACGACCACCAGGCCCCGTCACTCAAGGTCTCACCAATCACTCCCCGTCTGGTCCCACAATCCCCACCCACAGCCCCCAGCTCTTACCAGCAATCCCCAACTCCAAAATGTTTTGTCAGCCCTGCTCCCTCTTGCCCCCACTGCTTTCCATTCCCAAATGTCTGGCAAAACTTTTTCCCCACCACTCCCACCGTCTCATCATCAGCAACCCCTACCCATTCCCAAATGTCGCACCAACACCAATCCCTGCCCCACATACCCACCCCGATGTCCCCACTGAAAAGAATGTTCTTAGTCTCAGGCCAATAGGAAACAATATCTGCCTCCCTTAGAACAGTCACAAAACGTACCATCACATTTTACCAAAGTTCTTGTCCTTTGAACAATAGTTTACATTTACCAAAGGTAACTGTACTCGGTGACACAGCTTAAGAATAAGAGGTCTACTGTTTAAGATGGAGATGAAGAGAATTTATTTCTCCTGAACGTCATTCGCATGTGGAATTCTCTTCCCCAGAAAGTGGTGGAGGCTGGGTCATTGAATTTATTCAAGGCAGACTTGGACAAATGTTTTATGGACAAAGTGGGCAGGGATGGGGTCAAGGGTATAGGGGTACAGAGAGCAAAGTGGATTTGAGGCAACAACCAGGTCAACAATGATCTGATTGAATAGTAGAGCAGGTTCGAAGGGGCAAATTACCTACTCCTGCTCCTAGGTCCTATGTTCCTAATGTTTTAATGCTGCAAAAATATCCCAAGGAAGTTCAAGGAGGTGGATTAATCAACTAGTAAAAAAAATACATTAATGTCGTGTTTTTCAAACCCTCAGGATATCTCAAAGTGCTTCACTGCCAATTGATTTCTTCAGAAATATAGTGTTATTATGTAAATAAAGATAGCAGACAATTTGCACCACAGCCATGTCTCACAACCAGCCAATGAATGGATAAGAACATAAGAAATAGGAGCAGGAGTAGGCCATCTAGCCCCTCAAGCCTGCTCCGCCATTCAATAAGATCATGGCTGATCTGATAGTGGGTTCAGTTCCACTTACCCGCCCGCTCCCCATAACCCTTAATTCCCTTAATGGTTAAAAATCTATCTATCTGTGACTTAAACACATTGAACGAGGTAGCCTCTACTGCTTCATTGGGCAGAGAATTCCAAAGATTCACTACTCTCTTGGAGAAGAAGTTCAACTCTGTTCTAAATTGACTCCCCCGTATTTTGAGGCTATGCCCCCTAGTTCTTGGTTCCATTGTAAGTGGAAATAACCTCACTGCTTCTACCCTGTCTAGCCCCTTCATTATCTTATATGTCTCTATAAGATCTCCCCTCAACCTTCTAAACTCCAATGAGTACAGGCCCAGTCTACTCAATCTCTCCTCATAAGCTAACCCCCTCACCTCTGGAATCAACCTGGTGAACCTTCTCTGTACCCCCTCCAAAGTTAACATATCCTTTCTTAAATAAGGGGACCAAAATTGTACACAGTACTCTAGGTGCGGCCTCACCAGTACCTTGTGCAGTTGCAGCATGACCTCCCTGCTTTTATACTCCATCCCTCTCGCGATAAAGACCAACATTCCATTTGCCTTCTTGATTACCTGCTGCACCTGCAAACTGAGTTTTTGTGATTCATGCACAAGGACCCCCATGTCCCTCTGCACAGTAGCATGTTGTAATTTTTCACTGTTTAAATAATAGTCCATTTTACTATTATTCCTTCCAAAGTGGATAACCTCCCACTTACCAACGTTATACCCCGTCTACCAGATCCTTGTCCACTCACTTAGCCTATCCAAATCTCTCTGCAGACTCTCTGTGTCCTCCACGCAATTTGCTTTCCCAGTCATCTTTGTGTCATCCGCAAACTTTGTTACCCTACACTCGGTCCCCTCCTCCAGATCGTCTATGTATATGGTAAATAGTTGAGGCCTCAGCACCGATCCCTGCGGCACGCCACTCGTCACTGATTGCCAATGGGAAAAGCACCCATTTATTCCGACTCTCTGCTTTCTGTTAGATAGCCAATCCTCAATCCACGCTAACACTTTACCCCCAACTCCGTGTACCTTTATCTTATGCAGCAACCTTTTGTGAGGCACCTTATGGAATTCCTTCTGGAAATCTAAATACACCACATCCACCGGTTCCCCTCTGTCAACCGCACTCGTTATATCCTCAAAAGATTCCAGTAAATTAGTCATACATGACTTTCCCTTCATGAATCCATGCTGCGTCTGCTTGATTGAACCATTCTTTTCCAGGTGTCCAGCTATTTCTTCCTTAATGATAGATTCCAGCATTTTCCCAACTATGGATGTTAAGCTCACCGGCCTGTAGTTACCTGCCTTTTGTCTACCTCCTTTCTTAAACAGTGGCGTTACATTAGCTGTTTTCCAATCAGCTGGCACCTCCCCAGAGTCCAGTGAATTTTGATAAATTACAACTAATGCATTTGCTATTTCTTCTGCTGTTTCTTTTAGTACCCTGGGATGCATTCCATCCGGACCAGGGGACTTGTCTACCATTAGCCCCATCAGCCTACCGAGCACTACCTCTTTAGTAATAGTGATAGTTTTAAGGTCCTCACCCCCTACACTCCCATGACCGTCAATTATTGGTAAGCTATTTGTGTCCTCCACTGTGAAGACTGACACAAAAAACTTGTTTAAGACCTCAGCCATTTCCTCGTTTCCTATTATTAAATCCCCCTTCTCATCTTCTAAGGGACCAACATTTACTTTAGCCACTCTTTTCCGTTTTATATATTTGTAAAAACTTTTACTATCGGTTTTTATATTTTGTGCTAGTTTACTTTCATAATCTATCTTTCCTTTCTTTATTGCTTCCTTAGTAGTTCTTTGTTGTTTTTTAAAGCCTTCCCAATCTTCTAGTTCCCCACTAGTTTTGGCCACTCTGTATGCATTAGTTTTTAATTTGATACTCTCCTTTATTTCCTTAGTTATCCATGGCTGGTTATCACTTTTCTTACATTCCTTCTTTTTCACTGGAATATATTTTTGCTGAGTACTGAGAAAAATGTCCTTAAAAATCCTCCACTGTTCCTCAACTGTCCCACCAATTAGTCTGTGTTCCCAGTCTACATTAGCCAACTCCGCCCTCATCCTATTGTAATCCCCCTTGTTCAAGCAGAGGACACTGGTTTGGGACTCTACTTTCTCACCCTCCATCTGTATTAGAAATTCAATCATATTGTGATCACTCATTCCAAGAGGATCCCTCACAAGGAGATCATTAATTTTACCTGTCTCATTACACAGGACCAGATCAAAGATCACTAGATAATTGGTGATGGTTGAGGAAAGAATGTTAATGAGGATATTGGGAGAGTTTACTTCTCACTGAATAATACCATGCAAAATTTTAAGTTTACCTCAGCTACAATACAGGGCTTCATTTTTCTGTCTCATCCAAAAAAATGTACCTCCAGCAGTTTAACAGTTCCCTATATCAGGTTAGAATTTTTGCTCTAGTCCATAGTGAGCTTTGACATCTATAACCTTTTGACTCAGATATGTGATACCAACTGAGCTGCTACTAGTAATGGCAGAATTAAAAACCTGGAGGTAATGAGCATACAAATGCACAGTGGTCTCATGCTAAAGATAATGTCACTGAGGAAGAGAGAGTCAATTGCAGTTCTCTTGTGGTGATAATACATGGTGGTAAAAACAGACAGGGCATAGGTGACAGCAGTCCCACTGATGTGAGTCCTAGAGCAGAGGCAGCACTGAATATTGGACTAGTCAACAACATTGAATGCCGGAGAGAGATCAAAAGAACAAGGAAGTATAATACTCCCTGGCCACCGTCATAGAGGTTGTTTCTGGTGACTTTAACTTGGGTGGCTTAGGTGTTGTGGACAGGACAGAAATGGTTTGGTAGGGTTAGAATGAGGGGTTGTATAAGAGATAGTTGCTTACAATGCCATTAAGCATTGGAGCAAAGCTAATGGATTAGAAACTGGATAGGGAAGAAGGCAAAGGAACAGGAGATGAGTCTTGCTTCTTGCCCATGGGACTAATTTGTTCCTTTCTCACCTCTATTTGCATTTCCCTTTGTCCAGCCTCCTCTCATTTACATCAGTAACTCTTCTAACATCACCCTATATTTGAGCAATTTCTTGTTTCCTGGGCCCAACCTTCTCATTTCCAAAGTGGAAGTCTGATCTCTCTACACTTCCATTCTCACCAAGGGTTTGCCACTTTGTCCTTGAATGGAGGCTCAACTAATCCGCATCCATATTCCCTCCTTCTGACTAAACACATTTTCATACTGAATAATGTCTCCATTTATGTCATTCACCTTCTCCAAATGTGTTGCTATGGGGATTTATATGGATCTTGGCCATGTCTACATTTTCAAGGATGTCTGAAACATACTTTTATTCCAGTCTGACTCAGATCCCTTTCCTCACCCCTCTTGTCGCTGCATTGATGATTGTTTTGTGAAACACTACCACTCAGTCCGCAAATGTGACCCTGAACTTCCAGTTCGCTTCAATTTTGTCTCCCTATATGACCTTTCTATCATTA
Organism: Mustelus asterias; assembly: GCF_964213995.1. Lineage (NCBI taxonomy): Eukaryota > Metazoa > Chordata > Chondrichthyes > Carcharhiniformes > Triakidae > Mustelus > Mustelus asterias. Next base: position 60,062,595 of record NC_135803.1, on the reverse strand, counting down.
GACTTCTACTGTGGCCCAGTGAGGTTTAATGTAAACTTGACGAATGACACCTCAGTTTTTGATCAGGCAGCCTTCTGGACTCAAAACTGAATTAAAGGGTTTCAGATCATAACTTCTGTCCCTCATTCAACTATGGACGGCAGCAATTGGTGGTGATTCTGCTTTCTAAGTGCACTTTTTGTGGAAACATCACTTGTTTCTTTACTTGCCCATTTATTTTTGCTTTGCACTATCATCCTTTTCAATCATTTAATCTCTCTTGCCTTCCACCCTATCACAGACCTTCATGTTTGTTCTTTCCTTCCTCCTTATGCTGCCACTTGTTTAAGAACAGTGACAGTTAGAGTTTAAGAACCACTCTGAGCTCTGACGAAGGGTCACCGATCTCAATCATCAATTCAGTTTCTCTCACCACAGATACTGCCAACGCTATTGAGTATTTCCAGCGTTTTGTTTGATCTCAGAGTTCCTGCATCCACGCCACTCTGCTCTAGTCGGAAATGGGACTCATTGAAGTAGTAATTCTACTGATGTTAGCAGCAGGCAAAGGGAACAAAACTGGCTTGTGGTTAGTTCATGATACCAACTGGACTCCACAAGAGATCATGCCTCAAACCTGATCTGAATACTTGGGGAGAGCGTTCAGTCCTGTTCATGGTGGATTTCACAACGACCGGACGTCTGAAAGTGCTTTACAACCGATATATTACTTTTTGAAGTGGCTTCGCTGTTGTGTAATGTTAGAAAGATGGCAGCCAATTTGTGAATTCAGCAAACTCTCACAAATAGCAATGTGATAATAACCATTTGTGTGTACTTTTGTGATAATGATTAAAATCAAGAAAAGCTAATTGCAAAAATCAGTTGACTAGTCAAAGCAAAACAGAATTTACTTAGTTGCTTTATATGTATTTAACAGTGTGTCCACCCTTAGTTGAGCTGCTTATTTTAATATGAATTTTCTTTTGCGCAATTATGATGTTAAATGAGTTTGCGGCGAAATCATAGAAACCCTACAGTGCGGAAGGAGGCCATTCGGCCCATCGAGTCTGCACCGACCACAATCCCACCCAAGCCCTACCCCCACATATTTACTTGCTAATCCCTCTAACCTACGCATCTCAGGACTCTAAGGGGCAATTTTTAACCTGGCCAATCAACCTAACCCGCACATCTTTGGACTGTGGGAGGAAACCAGAGCACCCGGAGGAAACCCACGCAGACACGAGGAGAATGTGCAAACTCCACACAGACAGTGACCCGAGCCGGGAATCGAACCCGGGACCCTGGAGCTGTGAAGCAGCAGTGCTAACCACTGTGCTACCGTGCCGCGACTATACTTACCTGGAACAAAATATTATGGTTTAACATATCTTCAGTTTTTAAATTGAAAATCACATCGATTTGGTAACTTGTCTCCTGAAATATCTAAAGGGTGTCACTACTGCATGTATTGGATTGAACATTGCAAATCATTAACAATGTTGAGAAAACCAGCCAACCAGAGCATTAACATGTGGTAAGAGCAGAATGACATGAATAATTTACATTCTAGTCTGATAGTGGGTTTCAATGCACATGGTATTACCACCATAACTGGTCACTAAGGTCGATGCCATTTGAACTGTATAAAGAAAATATAATTAAAAAGTAGTCAATAACTGCTCCAGGGACCTGGGTTCGATTCCCGGCTTGGGTCACTGTCTGTGTGGAGTTTGCCCATTCTCCTCGTGTCTGCGTGGGTTTCCTCCGGGTGCTCCGGTTTCCTCCCACACTCCAAAGATGTGCGGGTTAGGTTGATTGGCCGTGATAAAAAATTGCCCCTTAGTTTCCTGAGATGCGTAGGTTAGAGGGATTAGTGGATAAAATATGTAGGGATATGGGAGTAGGGCCTGGGTGGGATTGTGGTTGGTGCAGACTCGATGGGCCGAATGGCCTCTTTCTGCACTGTAGGGTTTCTATGATTCTATGATTCTAACTGAGTCAAACAAAGGAGAAAAAGAGAAACATGCAGGGCAAAGAAACATTGAATGAAGTTCTTGAAACTGCAGCCAGTAGAAATATTTTGTACAACAGTGTTGCGCAGATGATAAGAGGTGTGCATGGGTACATTTATGTCACTGACTTTTACTAATGGCTTTCATCAGAGTTATATTCTCTTCATAAAGCATTTGGAGAAACAATGGGCGATATTTTGCCATTTTTTTGTCTGAGTGCTGGGCGGACTTGAAACTTGGAGAGTTTCAGATCCATCTTTTTGCCGTGTTTTCAGCACCCCCCCCTCCCCTCCCCCCACACACACACCGCCACCCGCCCCCCCCACCCGCCACCCCCCCCCCCCCCCCCCCCACCCCCCCACCCCCCACCCCCCAGGCCTCTGATGCTGCACATGCACATTAGCAGTTGCAGGGGTCTGACAAAGAGTGAGCTGTCAGGCCCCTGCTAATGCAGGCAGCCTGAATTGCGCCCTCTCCCCCCGCCCCCCGCAATTGCAGGGGGTTACAGCCCGAGATACAGCCCCCGCCGACACCCCCCCTCGCCACCCAGACCGATCGTGGACACCCCCTCCCCTATCAATCATGGCCCACTGCACTACCCCCACCGATCACTGCAGAGTGGCAGTGGGCTCCCTCTCCCTCCCTCCCTCCCTAGCCGATTGCTGTTGAGTGGCAGCAGGCCCCCTCTCCCTCCCACCCCCCCTCCCAATCACTGCAGAGTGGCAGCGGGCCCTCTCTCCCTCCCTCCCTCTCCCACTGATCACTGCAGAGTGACAGCAGGCTCCCTCCCCCATTAACCCCCACCACTGGTCCCTCGCCCCACTGGCCCCATCCCTCCACTGGCTCCTTCCCATTAGCTCACCACTGGCCCCTCCCCTGACTGGCCCCACCCCCATTGGCCCCTCCCCATTAGCCCTGCCACCCTGGCAGTACCCAGTCGGCATTAGCCCGGTGCCCGATGGGCATTGTCCAGGCGCCAGGATGGCAGCACTGGCCTCAGCCTCACCAGGGGAACTCAATGGCCTCCAATTCCCCCAGCGAGGCCAAATCGGCTGTTCCCTGTTCTATTCCTTGCCGGCGAGAATCTTTCCCGGTGAGGTCATAAAGGCAGGAAAGCCCGGACGATTGAGCACCGGACTCGCTAATGACATGTAAATGTTTCTTTAAATAAATTTCAATAAATTAACCTGCCTCTCGTCCATTTCTGGCGAGAGGCTGACCGGAAATCTGGTGCTCGTAAAATGGCACCGGTCGCAAAAACTGTGTCAATCGCACTAATCGCTTCACGCCCCACTTTACGACCACGTCGTGCCCGAAAATGGGCGCAACATGATGGTATAATCCCAGCCAATATCTGAGCATTTAAGTTTATTTAAGTTTAAGTGTTCTTCTATAAGGAAAGATGGAAGGTACTTTTTGGTACTTAGATTTTGGTATAAAAGAAGTAACAAATGAACACTTACTAAGACATTTAGAAGAATCTTTTACTGTGAGGACAATCCAATTTCCTAATTTGTTTTGTTTTCAATCTCTGTTCCAGCTGTAGCTGCTTTAAATCATAAATTTATTGCAATAATTACAAGGATCGGTTATATTTTAGAACTCAATCCTGGTTTTGTATAGTTCTTGAGAAATTATAATTTACTGGCAAAGTATTATTTTTAAAAATCTGCATTCCAATGTTTACTTAAGTTAATAAATAATGCTATCCTTCCCTTCCCAGCAATGCTCCCAAACGTAAATGATAAGGAGATAGTGAGTTTCTTCTTGATGTCTTCCAGTAAGAGCCCAGTGGTCTCAGTGGTTCATGAGGAAATCAAATCTTTCCCCAGTGCATAACACATTTTTCCCTCCTTTTTCATCAAAACAATGACAAGGAATTTTTCCATGGACTGACAGTTTTTTTCGATTTAGTCATGGCATGGGGGTGTTGGTGGCTGGACCAGCATTTTCATTGCCCATCCTTAATTGCCCTTGAGAAGGTGGTGGTGAGTTACCATCTTGAACAGCTGCAGTCCATGTGATGTTGGTACACCCACAGTGCTGTTAGGGAGGGAGTTCCAGGATTTTAACCCAGTGACAGTAAAGGAACAGCAATATACTTCGAAGTCAGGAGGGTGTGTGACTTGGACAGGAATTTGCAGGTCATGGTGTTCCCATTGTCCTGCTAGGTGGTAGAGGTTGCAAGTTTGGAAGGTAATGTTGAAAGAGAAACCAAAAGGGAAAGTTCTGGAAAATCTCAGCAGGTCTGGCAGCATCTGTAAGGAGAGAAAAAAGCTGACGTTTTGAGTCCAGATGACCCTCTGTCAAAGCTAAAAGGCATAGCAAGTGGGAGATATTTATACTGCAGGGGGAGTGAATGAAAGATGAGTCATAGCCATAGAAACCAGGGGAAACGACAGCTAATAGAATTAGAAGTTGTGAGAGATAGAACGAGTTCAGCCAGGTGGAAGAGAGTGGGAGTGGATGGGAATTGTTCAGGCCTCTTTTCAAGAAATACATCCATGGTGATTAGAAGGCGGTTAGGGCCTGCGTCACTCATGGTACCTTCCCATGCAACGCCACCTCGGCCCCCTTTGTTTTCATTCTATTTTATTTAATTTTTTACTGTCCTCTACCTTGTATTTCTTTATGGTCTTTCTTCATTTTTCTTCACCGCGACCCCCCCCCCCCCCCCCCACTCTTTCCTTCCCCCTACTTCATCTCCCTTCCCTTACCCTTTCTCCCTCCCGCTTCCCCTTTTCTACATTCTACCTCTGTCCCATTCCCTCCACCACCCCCCCCCCCCCCCCCCACCCACCCCCCTCAACATCTCCATCTGTCACATCTTACAGCTTCTCTCCCATTTGGCTATTCACACCCTTTATTCTCTCTGTGGACAGCTATTAGTAGTCTTTTGCCCTGGTTTCTATGGCTCTGACTCATCTTTCATTTCCTCTCCCTGCAGTATAAATATCTCCCACTTCCTATGCCTTTTAGCTTTGACAAAGGGTCATCTGGACTCGAAACAACAGCTCTTTCTTCTCCTCACAGATGCTGCCAGACCTGCTGAGATTTTCCAGCATTTTCTCTTTTGGTTTCCGATTCCAGCATTCGCAGTAATTTGCTTTTATCCAATGTTGAAAGAGCCTTGATGAGTTGCTGTAGTGCATCTTGTAGATTGTATACCCAGGTCCCACTGTGCGTCAGTGGTGAAGAGAATGTATGTTGAAAGTGGCGGATAGGGTGCCAGTCAAGTGGGCTGCTTGGTCCAAGATGGTGCTGAGATTCTTGAGTGTTGTTGGAGCTGCATTCATCCAGGCAACTGGGGAGTACTTCATCACTTGTGCCTTGTAGATGGTGGACAGGCTTTGGGGAATCTCTGAAGGACGCAGACAAGAAGGAAACTGAAATAGCGAGAGAAAAAAATAACTAAATAATGCTAGAAGGAGTCTCCTTTTATAAGTACAGGAAAAGGAGATGATTGGTAAGATAGGAGGAGAGTTGTTAAATAGCCTGAAAATAAAATATTGCCACGAGGCAAGATTATGGGGCGACAAAATGAACAAAATACACAGAATTCATGAAAAAGTTACAAAATTAACCAAAACTTCAACGTTGACTCCATTAAATATCCTTGCCCAGATAAAATATTAATTAAACATCCCAATTATTAACATAATGATACAAGCGAAATGTTGCACCATAATTTCGACGAATCCAGCACAGATAGAGATGCCAAAGAAAATTCTAACTTGGATGTAGAGAAGGGAACATTGTTGAAACCTATGACCCTTGTGCCATGAAAGACACACCTCACAGTATTAAAACAGCTCTTAGAGGTTTCACTGATTAAGTATTTAGAGCAAAAAAATGAATTTTATGAACGTCAGCTTAGGATTCTAGCAATTTAGGTAACTATTCTAATATAGTGGAACTAAGCTGACCTAGTTAATGAACAGAGTTTGTGACCTAGCCACTTTCCTTTATTAAATAATGGATGAAGTAATTTTCGCCTGTCAAATTTAAATTGAATGATTCATAGATTATGACGAATGAGTTCTCTGGCACCATTTGTAATAATTTGAATGTTTTAAAAAGCAATATTGTTAATGTTCTACCAAATTGAACAAACGGGAAGCAGCAAGACTGACATACAGAGGTGGAAATGATACCTGCATCTCTAATGAGAGCCGCTGAATGAATTTAAAGAATGGAAAATAACTGCAGAAAGTACAGGTAGATGTCAGCCCATGACAGCTCTCAGCACGAGAAATTAGAGTTTGCATGCAGATAATTTAAAGTGATTTCATGCAGACCAGACTTTGACAGTTTTATTACTCTTGTCACAAAACCAGTCTTTTCATTTAATAGAGCACTGCACTAATTAGCTCTGTTTGTATCTTTTCTTCTTGTTGTTGACAGAGAAAAAAACAACTTTATGAATAATGACAATGTATCAGTGTCTTGTGTGCAATTTCTTGGCAATGCCCACAGTAGAACATAACATTTTCAATAGGAGGCTATTCGGCCCCCCAAGCACGCTCTATCATTTAGTCAAATTCTGACTGATTTTTTAAAAATTCATTTGTGGGACATGGGCATCGCTGGCCGGCCAGCATTTATTGCCCATCCCTATTTGCTCTTCAAAAGGTGGTGGTGAGCTGCCTTCTTGAAACATGCTGTCCACGTACTGTGGGTTGAGAAACTGATAGAACTGAGTGGCTTGCTAGGCCATTTCAGAAGGTAGTTGAGAGTCAACAACATTGTTGTGGCTCTGGAGCCATATGTAGGCCAGACCAGGTAAGGATGGCAGATTTCCTTCCCTGAAGGATCTTTGTGAACCAGATGGTTTATTCCAACAATCAACAATGGGTTCATGGTCATCAGTTGATTCTTAATTCCAGATTTTTTTCCACCCCCTGCCGTCCCCAGAACATTAGCTGAGTTTCTGGATCAAGAGTCTAGTGATTAAACCACGAGATCACTGATACTCAACCTTATCTTCATTTTCCTGTCTGATCCCCATATCCATCAATCCTTTTCAAGTTCAAAAATCTATTATAGAATCATAGAAACTCTACAGTGCAGAAGGAGGCCATTCGGCCCATTGAGTCTGCACCAACGACAATCCCACCTCGGCCCTATCCCCATAACCGCACATATTTACCCCACTAATCCCTCTAACCTATCCCGGGACACTAAGGGGCAATTTAGCATGGCCAATGCACCTAACTCGCGCATCTTGGACTGTGGGAGGAAACCGGAGCACCCGGAGGAAACCCCCACAGACACAGGGAGAACATGCAAACTCCACACAGACAGTGACCCAAGTCGGGAATCGAACCCAGGTCCCTGGAGCTGTGAGGCAGCAGTGCTAACCATTGTGCCGCTATGCCGCCCTCAGGCCTTGAATATACTGAACACTATGGAATGTCCACAGCTCTCTGAGGTAGAGGATTCCAAATATTCACAACTATCTGAGTTGAGGTAAAGTAATCAATTTCTCAACATCTATCCTTCAAAGCCCTCAGAATTGCATATGTTTCAATGAGATCATTCTTATTTGGCTGAACTTCAGGAAGTAGGGGTTCATTTGAATCAGTCTCTCCTCAATGGACAACTCATTCATTCCAGGAATTAATTTAGTGAATGCTTTTTTTTCACTTTCTCCAAGTAAATACATCTTTGCTTATATATGGAGACCAAAATTGCAAAAAATGGTTCAAAACTAATTAATGCTGGATTTCAAAGAGATTTGCATGTTCTTGTACACAAAATACATGAAGTGAAAATGCAGACTCAGCAAGTGATCAGAAGAGTTGGCAAATTCTTGCACTCATGGTACAAGACTTTGGTGAGACCATACCTGGCGTGGTCCCTAACTTCCTGGCCCCTAAATGCCATCCACTTGGCTTAGACACTTAACTTCTCACTGGCCTGTTATTTTAATGGGACCTTTAAACTCACCTGCTTTATGGCATCATGTGCCATTAAGATGTCCTCCTTCATTCCAATTTTTTTGGACTTTGACGCTGGACCTGAGGACCTGCTGCTGCGCTACCTGGATCTCATCCAGCTTGAGCCAGGAAGGCTGAGTGGGACAGCCACGACAAACAATTTAGCACAGCTAAGTGGGTACGGAATGGCAATCTGACACTGATTGCCATTCCGAGGAAGTCATGGCCCATTCTCTTTTTCAATTTTCCTCCCAAAGTTCACAAGCATAGCCATTTCCCCACATTATACTAATCAGTCTTTTTCTTGCTCAATCATTTCACCAGTCTATGTCCCTTTGCATACTTTTTGTCCTCTTCACAGCTTACTTAGGTCACAAAATTGTGTCATCACAAAATTGCTCACTTCATCGAAGCCATTCATATAGATTGTAAACAACTGAGGCTCCAGCAATGACCCTTGTGGCATTCCACTAGTCAATCCTTGCGGCACTCCACTAGTCAATCCTTGCGGCACTCCACTAGTCAATCCTTGCGGCACTCCACTAGTCACAGCCTCTAGCTCCCTGGGAGATTGGTACGTTTTAGAACAAAGCATTGACTTAAGATAAAAGCAAAGTCTTGTCTCCGACATACAATTATAGCAGACAACTGGGAGGTTGCCCTCCACTGTGGCAAGAATGTTAATATGGCATTAATTCCAGTCTTAGCAATTCACTGGTGGGAGAAACAGACAAAATAATTGATCACCAACAGTACTGGTTCATGGATAAGTGAGGTTAGGGCAAAAAGTCTGCAAAGTCTCAGTAATCTATTAGGTGTCCTGTCAGCAGCAGCAGAAAGATTTATGTTTTCTATCCATAGCCTCCATCACACGCTCTGAGTGCTATCACCTCAGGTCACAGTGAATCAGATTATGGAAAGATTAATGGTGGAAAATAATTTACTTTCATTGATGAGATACAACTGTCTGTGTTAATGGAGGATCTTTCAAATAAGCTATGTAATGTGTTGAAGTTTTTAGAAAGGCTTTTGTTGTTGAATTTACAGAAAAAAAGCTCTCTTTATATTGATAAAATGACCCAATGAACTATAGCAGAAAGAGGAAAATATAACATAAGAAATTGTGGGAGAAGCTTATTCATGATAGCTTTGTTTAGTTTTAATTGCACAGGGGCAGCGAAGGAAAAACAATCTCAGGCAGAAAAAAACATAATTTAAGGATGTTGTCAGATGTGACTACTTCTGCATCATCAACCTTCACTTCTTTTAACCTTTTGTATTCTTATGTCTTTGTTTTATTTCTCCCTCACAAATTTTCATCTTGCACGGTAACAAAACAATATTTCACTTAGGTCTGGGGACAGACACAATAACGGACCAAATTTTCTCTGCAGTAATAGTTACTGTCATTGTAATTATCATCATGCCTTCATCTTTAACAGCAACAAAAACAATTTATTTTGTGCTTTCAATGCAGCTAATGTTCCAAGAGTGACTGAGCTACAGCAGAAAAGTAAGGAGATATGATCAAACATATGGTTCAAAAGACACATTTGAGGAGTTTGCTGGAACCAGGATGGATGGGATAACGTAGGGCAGAGAGGTTTGAGTTGGAACAACATGATTGAAAACTCTTCCACAGGAGCAGAAGGAGAAGCGTTGCACAGGAGACCAGGAGGATGTGAACATGATCTTTATGTTGATGCAATGGGGAACAGAGAGCGAACAATGTGTGGTGACTGAATCGGGCTTGCTGGAGTACTGGATAAGGGCAGTACGATTTTGGGTAAGTCAATTTGAGTACAGCATATAGCTTGGGAAACTGTTGAGGAGGATAATCTACAATTAAAGTTAGTTGATGGAATTCAGAGCTGCTTTCAGACCCAATGGGTGGAATCTTACAAGTCCCATGGCAACAGGTTTGGAGGCGGAGGCTCCAGCAAAATGTTAGGACAATGCACCAGAGTGGAACTTTGATGTCTTTCCTCACCAGGCAAATTTTCTAAACGTGGTCGTGAAATGGGATTGTGATGGCGCAGAACAGTGGCAACTGATTCTGAGTTAATTTTAAAATTTTATTGGGGGTACATGGGTTCCAGGGACCATCAGTAGCTCAGCAGCTAAAAGGAAGCAAGAAATCAGCAGCAGATGGGGCATGACTGAAGTTGGAAGCCATTGAATTCAGCTGGGTTTTTGCTTAGCTGAGAATCATTCAAGAAAAAATCAAGGAATTGTCACAGCACAAAGGAGGCCAAAGGTCTTATCGTGTCTGTGCCAACTCTCTGCAGCAGCAACTCAACTTGTCCCATTATCTTGACTTTTCCCAATAACCCTGCAAAGTTTTCCTCTTCAAGTAATGATCCAATTCTCACTTGAAATCCATGACTGACCCTGCCTCCACGACTCTCTCAGTCAGAGCATTCCAAATCCTAACCATTCACTACACATAAAAGGTTTTTCCTCATGCCACCATTGCTTCTTTTTCCAATCACCTTAATTCAGTGTCCTCTGGTTCTGGATGATTCCACCAATGGGAATATTTTCTCCCTTTCTACTCTGTCCCAAATCCCTCAATGCTATTGAACACCTCTAAGTCTCCACCTAATCTTCTCTCTTCCAAAGAGAGCAGCCACGGTTTTTCTATCTATCTATGTGACTGAAGTTGCTTATCCCTGGAACCATTCTCATGAACCTTTTCTCTCTAAATCATTCACATCCTTCCTAAAGCATGGTGCCCAGAATGGATTGTGATATTCCAGTTGAGGTTGGACCACTATTTTATTTGGTGTATTCTAATTTCCTTACTTTTGTACTCTAAACTCATATTTATAAAGCCTAGGATCCTGTCTGCTTTATTAACCATCTGAACCTGTCCTGCCATCTTCAATGATCTGTCCTCATGTAACTCAGGTCCCTCTGTTCCTGCAAGCCCAAAAGAGCAAAATGTTGGAGGGTTTGCACAGTAGGAACCAATATCGAAGGGTACTTATTGGAAGGGTCTTTCACACGTCCACCTCACCTAATGTAGCAGCATAAAGGGATTAAAGAGGTTTAAATCTTGAAGGCTCCAATTCTATTGGTTGGTACGCACTCTGAGTTTGACTCCTCTCGTGAGTAGAGAGAGTGTGAGAGGCAAGTTCAAGCACATGAACCAAGGCTGGAACAACCAGAGGAGAAGCAGCCTCATGAGAGTACGAGGAGAGTGGACAGGGAGAGTCTATAGACCAAGAATGCAGGCTAATGTTCACAGAAGGAGCTACCCAGCTGGAAAGAGTTATAGGCAGAGGCTCTGCTTCAGGCCTTGCTTCATGCAGACGACAGATATCATGAACCAAAGGGCAGGGTTATACAACAATTATCATACTGATCCGACCAGTCAGGGCAAGGGGCTGATGGAATTTGGGGCCATTGCTGGATTCCTTCAGGATGTGGAGATGCCGGCGTTGGACTGGGGTAAGCACAGTAAGAAGTCTCACAACACCAGGTTAAAAAACCTGTTGGACTTTAACCTGGTGTTGTGAGATTCCTTCAGGTGCAGGAACTACTTACACGACCGTCAAGTCTCCTGCAGTTAGGAACCTTCATGAACGGGAGCAAGTTTCATTGCTGAATGGTCATTTCATCTGCGACCATCACAAAAGGATGCTGCAGATGTCTGTAAACGTATTCGGGAAGCTGTCACAAATCAGTCAGCCTGAGACAATCACAGGTGCCTCGGTTTTTCAGACCACCTGAATGCCTTTATGGATGGATACTTCCTGATAAGGGATTTATTCTCAAGAGAGAGCCCTTTACACTTGTGTGGAGCCCCAACAAGAGCCAGAGGACAACTACATGACTGCTAGGTGACGAGAGCAACAATTGAACAAGCCAAAGGTTTTCTGAAAATAGGCCTGGATAGACCGAGAGGTTCTCTGCAAGAGGTCATATGTAGCATGGTGTCTGCTGCGCTCTGAGCAACCTGAATGCTCCAGAGGGGAGTATTATTGGAGAATGATGATCATATTGAATGTGGTATGTCCTCCTGAGAGGAGGAGGAAGACGTGGAAGAGGGTCGAGATCAAGTGATCAGTGGAAATAAACATGTGATGACAATATCAATGACCAGGTATATTCGGGAAATATGCAACTCATGCATAAGCACATGCTTCTCCTAAAAGATTATGAAAGCCCCCTGGAGATGGTTTTGTTTTGTACCTAAGGTAGCCTTGGTGCCTTTTATTAAACACTTGTACCATCTCACTGGCAACATCATTCATTTAATCCAAGGAATACATTCATCATTACCCTCATTCTGTGCACACCTTTTAATGCTCTCCATCTCAAGTGCCTGTAATCTGACTTTTGGCCCATTGATGCAGAAATGAACAGATGAACCATTATATAATTCATTACAGACATTTAAAGTGGCACATCCATCTAATGCTTTGACATTCGGCAGAAAGCTATCACCTAGTGAAGCCCCACGTGGATTTACTCCAGTGCTTCTGGCTGCTCCTATGCTGTTCTCTTCCAGTGTCTGCAGTCAAATTAGTGGCAGGCTGCAGACTGTTCCATTTAGGTACTTGAGATGGCCTTGGCAGATGGCTTTTGTGTGCTTGAGGGGTCCTGTACATGTTGGAGCCACTGCATCTGTGTAGGGTCTGTCTCTCTCATTAGGGCTTCATGCTGCACTTGTATCATTATCAAAGGGGCTGAGGATCCACCATTAATGCAAACAGCATCTTGAGAACAGTCCCCAGAGCCTCACCCATCTCAAGGCCCCTCTGCCCCTTGCTGCCTACTTGGAATGGTTGAAAACCTGGCTCTGGACCCACACATCACAAGGCCATCTCACCTATCTGAGCATACTGCGGAGGTCAGTGCACACCTCCTACATTCAATGGGTGGTTTGCTGCATCTAGCTCTCCGTGAATGTCACCACTCTCTCAAAGGAGGAAACCATTCACTTACACACCAGAGAAATGTTGCCTCTTATGCATTGATGGATTTCTCCTTTGTCCACACGTGGGAGTGAAAAGCACCTGGAGATTTTGGGAAATTTTCACAGATTTCACATATTGCTCCAACATCAGTCACTTTGCTGATGACGTTTAAGGCTCACTATCTCCGTGACACTGAGTGCCATTGGACTTTGCCTCAATTCTTCCTTAGCTGCAGAATGGCTGGAGCAGTCAATGCCACTATTACCCGTTTGTGTCTGTCTGGGCTCACATGCTTGTGCCATCTTTTCTAACTGCATGACAGCATCCACCTGCACTGGTGAAGGTGAGCATTTAGCCTTGGGAATGCAGTGCTCACCTCTGACTGGTCATGGGCCTTCTGTCTGACATGACACTGTGTGTCATTGTGGATGCTGATCCTCGGTCATGCCTGATTCATTGGAAGGCCACATACCATCAGAAACTCTGCTGCCACCCCCTAATGCTCAACAAGTCCCGATCATCTTGTGCTCGCCAATCCACATTGACTTCAGCCCAGTGCTTCCTTGATTTTAAAATTCTCATCATTGTTTGCAAATTTCTCTATTGTCTCTTTCTTCACTTTCACCATGATAAACCTGACAACCCTCAAATATCTCTGTGTTCCTCCACTTCTGGATCTTGAGCATCCCTTATTAAAGTCCTTCCAACAATGGTAACCCTGCCTTGAGTTGGTTAGGCCCTATGTTCTTCAATTCCCGCTCTAATTTTTTTGATTCACTATCTCTCCCCTTCTTTATGATTCTCCTTAAAACTTACCCTCTTTTTGACCATATCTTTGGTAATATGTTTGACACAGTGGCAAAGTGATTAGCACTGCTGCCTCACAGCACCAGGGACCTGGGTTCGATTTCCGGCTTGGGTCACTGTGCGGAGTCTGCATGTGTCTACGTGGGTTTCCTCCGGTTGCTCTGGTTTCCTCCCACAGTCTAAAAGCTGTGCTGGTCAGGTGAATTGCTAAATTCTCCCTCAGTGTACCCGAACAGGCACTGGAGTGTGGCGACTAGGGGATTATTACAGTAACTTCATTGCAATGTTAATGTAAACCTACTTGTGACAATAAGAAAGGAACTTGGTCTCAGTGTTAAATTTTGGTTGATAACACTCCGGTGAGGTGCCATCTGATGTTTTGCTATGTTAAAGGTGCAATACAAATGCAGGTTGTTGTTGCTGAATGTCTCCTGGAGATTCAGTTTGTGTATAATTGACTAAATCCTTTTTAAGTTTGAGCACATAAATATAACATGTGACCTGCCTTGTGAACATGTCATTGTGAAGCAATGGCAGAAGGAGCAAAAAAAATAGAAGGCTAGGGATACAAAAGATGTGGCGATAAAATGGATAAAAAGAGAAAGCATTACTGGAAATGTATTGGCTCCCCTGGGGTAAGTAAAGTGGAATCAGTTAAGGGTGTTGGACTGCAAAAGTGAGATTGTGATCAAAGATAAATTGTTCAACGTTTGTGTGGAGGTTAAAGTAAAATAAATAAGGTAAGGGAAAATTGTGTAAGGCTGTAAAGAAAGCTGTTAGACCCACTGATATTAATACAGATAAATATATCAAACGTCATTAAATTTTTAAAACAAAATGTTTTCAAAATTTGACTGCTGCAAAAACACACTTTATCAAGAATGACAATAAGACAAAAAATACACTGGATGTTGAATATTTCATTATTTGGTGTATTTTTCAAAAACAAAGAAAACACAACCCATTAACTTTGATGCGAGCATGATGATAAGTTCCAACAAGTTCAGGAGTCTGGGTGGTTGCTGATAAAGGTATATTTGAGCAATTCCCAAGGTTACAAAAAAGAACATAAAGGAAAGGTTGAAACTCCCAAATTGTCCCAGATTATCCTACTGAATGGGAATAATTCAGTTGCCCATCTTCATTTCTTGCTTATTTGAGCTCATTTTCCCTGTGGCAGATATCTTAGTCTGTGGACAATACTATAATTGAATGCTATTGCCATTATGTAGTTGAGACTTCCAAATGATTTATCATCAGTAGCTTTACTTCGTGACAAAGTTCTTACGTAGAACAAGCAACTGGTTGAAAGTAAAAAAAAACAAGCCTTATGTAACCATCTAATGAAAATATCTTGGAGTTGTTTCTGGATTTAAAAGTAGATAAACTGAGTGTGGTGAACCATTGTTGGTTCCCACTAGGTAGTGCTGAGCCATGGTCTGGCCAGTACTATGAGTCTGTATATATGTTACTGTTGGGGTTAGGGTTGGGCTGTTCTACCTGTTAATATAGTTGATATGGTACACCCCAGTCGGCTCCGCCTCCTGGGAGAGGTATAAAGGTCACTGCTCTGCCAGGTGACCCTTTAGTCTGGGATCGTGTACTGTATATAGTAGCTCTGTTATTGTTGGCAATAAAAGCCTTTATTTCCCGAGTACATCACGCCTCTCGTGTGTTATATCGCGCATCACTGAGGTAAAAGAGAATTATTCATTTTCAGCACTCTTTTGAATAAAATTACAATGAATAAAAGTGTTACAAATAAAGTCGAGAAGCAACTAAAACTCTTGTATCTTTTCACTGACTACACAATTTGTGTGGTATTGGAAAGGAGCGTGCGTATGTTTATTCGTTACCCTGAGCATGTGCAACCAATGTAAATAACAGCAGCATGCATTTGTGGGTTTAAATAAAGAGGATTATTTATTCACAAAATCCACCTGCAAGTCCAAGCATTATGATGCTCATAAACACATTCAAACTCAAGAAAGATGTAGCTAAAGAGAACTGTACCCTTTTACGAATGGTTAAAAAATGGAATAGTTCATAGTTCGCTGTTGCAATTTTATCGGCTCATTCCGCCCATTGATGGGCAGAGCGAGCCAGCAAAATTGCCTGACAGCCGAGAAATCAGGTTCATGCCAGATTTCGCGACCCTTGTGATTGTGATACTGGCATCGGATTTCCGGCGTGGTCAGCCTTTTGCCCATTTTCTGCGAGAAGCTGAATAATTTATTTAAATGTTACTTTCCATGGCATTAGCGAGTCCACGACACAATCATCTGGGTTCACTTGCCTTTTTGGCATTGCCAGGAGAGATTCTCTCTGTTGAGGGAAAACACCTGCTCCCCATGAACGGGGAACAGTTGTGTTGCCCTTGTCAGTAGAACCAAGGGCCATTGAGGCCCCCTGGGGAGGCCGAGGGCAAGGGGGGTGAACCTGGGACAGTTCCAGCTTGGTACCACTGGGCAGTACCAGAGCACTGGACCTGCTGCACAGTCTGCCTGTGATCAGTGGGGGTCGGGAGGGGGGCCCACTGCTGCTCTGCAGGTGATTGGTGGGGGGTGCAATTGGTCTGGGCAGTGGGGGGGGTGTCGGTGGGGGTGATATTTTCAGGTAGCATGGGACTCATGATTGGCCGCAGGCTCCCGCGATAGCCGAGGGGGGGGGGGGTGGGGGGGGCGGGGGGTGGTTTATTTGAAGCTGTCTGCATCAGTAGAGGCCCAACAGAACTCTTGCTCTGTCAGGGCCCCTTGTGTTGCACAGAGGTCTACAAATGCACAATAGCTCCTTCTGCTGCTTGAGCAAGCTGGCTGGTGGGTTAAGCCCCGCCAACTACCTGTAGTGGTTGGAAGCAGTCAAGCCAATTTTTTCATGCACTCAGTGCATAAGATTGAGAGTAAGGACTCGCCCAAAAAACAGATCTACAACTCTCCCATTTTCATGCTAACTGGAGACTTAGACATTTTCTCGTAAAACTGCCCGCCATGTGGTTGGTCATCATAGGAGAGTAGTAGACGCAGGGCCAATGCAGGAATCATTTTCACTCTATAATGGTAATTCCAGTTATTACCCATCGTTGGATTGTACATTAGGATTATTGCAGGATTCTCTCAAAGAGTTAGATGCTTAGCATTTCGCAAAGTTAGTCGCTTGTAGTTTTTCCTTCTGGGGGGGTCAGGTTTCTTTACTTGGAATATGAGTCCAGCTGGGAGACTTTTAAAGGTGTGACAGCCTCCAAGTTTGAAAAGGCACTGGTTTGAAGCTGATATTTTGCAGTTGTGTTCTTTAAAAACTGCCTGTTTCTCTCCAGCTCTTGAAAGAAGAACATATAGTATCAGAAGCCAGTTTTTGTCACATGATCAACTGCTATTGCTCAGCCAAAATATTGTAACACTAACACCCATTACTACATAATGGAGATAGATCGTGGCCATTCACATGTACTTGTGGTTAAATGGTTTTTAAACTTGAAGCCAGAAGTCAACTGATTTGGAGTTTGGGCAATGGCAAGTGTGAATTCCATGGAGGGATTCCATTTGGGTATGTCTATTCAAGAGGGAGGCGCCCACCCAGAGTGATTCAATTCGGACCTTGTTGGAAATTTGAGGTAATGTGTGTTGAATTTCCAAATATCGCCTGACTCTTGGAAGCCATCGTAGCCACCTAGTCAGTGCCAATTTTTAAAAATAAAAAAAACCTCTAGAATATTCCATACAAACATCGTCCACGTTTGAAGTTAGAAATAGGGCACTCCTTCACTGGGCACCAGAAAAATTGAATCTGGATTGAGAGAAATATGAGTATACATTTTGCACACATTAATTTTATCATCCACACATTAATTGAAAAAGTTTTATTTTTGGGCTAGGATTTCTCATTATTGTTTTTTCAGATGGGGCACATGTGTAGCTGAATTTCTTTGGGTGTTCAGCCTTTAAAGAAGGCTTGTGTTACAAATATCACAGTATTGGTAACACAGTTTACTGGAAAACGTTGAAAGATTCCCTTAATTCAAATATAGCCGCAGTGTAAGTTTGCCTCTGGAGTAGTGATGACTGGGATAATATCAAGCTTAACAATGCAGAGGATCAACATATCAACATACTCCTGTGTAGTGCCTCGGCTAAAAGCACAGTATTGTATCCATAGGGTCCAGAGTAGTCTATAAGGAAGTTGAGGAAAACAGGCAATATAATGCACAGCAGACGAGGGCGGAGGAAACCGCTAAGATCCTAGATAGATTCATATAACCAGCAAAGATTTATGAAGCTAAAGGAAAGCCAGGTATATTTGAACTAAAGGAATCTTCAAACATTTTCCAGTTGTGTTTTTTTTCAGCTTTCAGGAGGCATCTCTGCAACTTCTGGCACAAATAGGGTTTGAAGACAGCCAGTATCCCAGAGGATAGTTATCTCTTTTTCCGAGGTCTGGGAGAGGGAAGGAGTCATTTTCCCTTTAAATACAAAATTCTGACACATTTTGATTTGATTTATTATTGTCACATGTATTAACATACAGTGAAAAGTATCATTTCTTGCGCGCTATGCAGACAAAACATACCATTCATTGAGAAGGAAAGGAGAGAGAGTGTAGAATGTAGTGTTACAATCATAGCAAGGGAATAGAGAAAGATCAACTTAATGTAAGGTAAGTCCATTCAAATGTTTGACAGCAGCAGGGAAGAAGCTTTTCTTGAGTAGTTGGTAGGTGACCTCACGTACCTCACTTTTGTATTCTTTTCCTGAAAGAAGAAGGTGGAAGAGAGAATGTCCGGGGTGCGTGGGGTCCTTAATGATGCTGGCTGCTTTGCTGAGGCAGCAGGATGTGTAGATAGAGTCAGTGGATGGGAGGCTGGTTTACGTGATGGATTGGGCTACATTCACAACCTTTTGTAGTTCCTTGCGGTCTTGGGCAGAGCAGGAGCCATACCAAGCTCTGATACAACCAGAAATAATGCTTTCTATGGTGCAGCTGTAAAAGTTGGTGAGAGTCATAGCTGACATGCCAAATTTCCTTCGTCTTCTGAGAAAGTTGAGGCGTTGCTGGACTTTCTTAGCTATAGTCTGGACACATGTCTGGACTGGTGATTGCAATATTTGAACACAAATTAGCCACTTTTAGGGCCGCAACTAACGATTTCACTGCGGATACCCCTGTTGGATGACCATGGTACAGTCAATAATTCTCTTTAATATATGCATGTCTTCCCATCTGAAAACACGCTGATCATGCCTGTGCTGTTTACCACCCCAGTTCTTTCTTTTAAAAGTTGGAGACAGATCTGTTTTTCGTTCCTCATTCTCCTTTTCTCTGGAGCATGTTTCCGATTAATCTACCCATAAATCAGTTCCTCCTCATTTGTAGGAGTCACAAAACCCAAGGCTATTTTGAATTAGATGTCCATGGGTCAATACATAGTTGTGTATTATAATGACAGCTTCTCTGGCTTTTGAAACTGTATGGTCCTCCACATGGACTTTAAGGTTGTACAGGATACAATTTTTCAACTCCACTAGTCCCTCATAAGTGCAGTCAATTTTGAATGCTTGCAGCCACCAGTCAATTGCAAGCTGATAAATTTCTCAAATTTGAATGTGCCTTTTGTGGGAATTCCTAAATCTGTGCTGCTTTCTTAGATTAATTGAAAAGCACGCAGGATAGCATTTTTTTCCTGTGCATACCTGGCAGAGCTCTTCGTGGGCAATACAATTGCAGGCTTTCTCTGATTGTCAACCTTGCATTCGGGGTCCAAATCTCCACTGGCCTCTTCAATTGATCTGCCAGTTTCTCAAAGGACGGGAAGAAAGTTCCATTGGCCTTGTCTTTACATTGAGTACTAATCAGGAACACTTAAAAAAATAAAGCTGATCTTGAAACCAGGGTTATGAGAATTACCAACTGCTGCCCCGCTAGGTAAGGACAATTCCTCCCTATTTATTTACATGTATCTTATTTCACTAAACTTTTGTGCTTGAAAATTCTTTGCAAGCATCTCCAGCTGAAAGGTTTTCTCTCCCTCCTGGAATTCCATTTCTCTCTGTCCTTCTCATGGAATTCTAATGCAAGCCTCCAATCTTCTAGGTGAATGTCGGCTAATGCTGGTTTGTTTCAGGTTCTTTATCTTCTGCTTGTTCCAGTTCTGGGTTGAGGCCAAAATGTTCAGCCAGCATTCTCAGCGCCTTAGGTCTTCATGCTCTTTTCTTCATGGTAAGTTCCACCCAGTCAACTATTGTTTTAAGCTATTCCACAGTTAAGACGGCAAATATATTGCCAAGTTAACTCCTCTTATTCTAGGAATGGTTTCATATCAAAGTTAGCCATTCAACTTCCTTTTATTAATGTACAAATCCTGATGTTTTGTTTCTTTTGTTTTAAAAGAACAATTTCAGCTATTGAACTTTCCCTTCTTGTTTTCAGTTTGTTCTTATAATGTTAGATTCATCTCATTTGAATTATGACGCAGCAGCCAATTCTGTTATGCAGGTTTGGGAGGGAACCAAAACCCTTGTAATCTGCCTGACTATCCATAATGTGGAGATGCCGGCATTGGACTGGGGTAAGCACAGTAAGAAGTCTCACAACACCAGCTTAAAGTCCAACAGGTTTATTTGGTAGCACAAGCCACAAGCCTTTGGAGCGCTGTCCCTTCATCAGGTGAGTGGGAGCTGTGTTCACAAACAGGGCATATATAGATACAAACTCAATTTACAAGATAATGGTTGGAATGTGAGTCTTTACAGGTAATCAAGTCTTAAAGGTGTAGACAATGTGAGTGGAGAGAGGGTTAAGCACAGGTTAAAGAGATGTGTATTGCCTCCAGCCAGAACAGTTAGTGAGATTTTGCAAGCCCAGGCAAGTCGTGGACAAAGAGCTATCCATAATCAGTGTTGTACTGAAAAAAAGGCATGTATGTTTTTTAGTACCTCCCCTGCTCTCCAATCCTGCCTGCCACAGAGTATGTGTGGCCAATTTAAATAACAGTGGCAAGTTTCCTTGGGTTCAAATAGAGGGTTTTTTATTTGCTCCTTCATCCCGAAAGTCTAAACGTTACATCTCTCTTACATTGACATATACTCGTGAAAGATGCATTTGTACAGTGTAATGCACTTTTACAGGTGCTAAGTAAAGAAACAATACATAGTTCACAAGTGTAGTTCATCATTGGAAAACAGGTATTGTGGGCCTGGCGCAGGTGTTATCTTCGCTCCCAAAATGGAACATTGAGGTTGTTTCAGTAGTTGGAAAATCACGATTATTGCAGGATTCCCTTGAAGAGATGGATGTTTCGCAGGTTGCAAAGTTAGTTATTTGTAGGTTTTTTTTCTAACCAGGAGGTCAGGATTCTTTACGGGTAGACTTGGAATAGGAATAAAGCCGGGAGACAGATGCGACAGCCTCCAAGTTTAAGAAAAAAGGATTGATATTCCTGCTTTGGCCTGCAGCTGATATTCAGTATTGGTATGCCTGTTTCTCCCTGCCTATTGAAATAATAAAGTATATTGGTATCAGAAGGCAGTTTCAGTCATATGATAAACAGCTATTTCCCACTCACAATCCAGCATCTTATATCTTCTAAAAAATAAATGGGTCCTCAGTGAAAATTGACCTTTGTTGTTTCTGACCACCATATTACCACCATGCAATATTAATATGTAACTCTCAAGTATCCCTAAACTTCTTGAAGGAGAGATAAATTCAAGGAGCTATTTTATGGTGACCACCAATGTCACTTATCATTCACAGGGAAGGTGAAGATCCAAAACAAACCACCTGAGAAGATATTTTCAATTTAATAAGGACAATAGACCATACATATTTGATGTGGAATACACTTTAAATCACATAATAACAAAACATGAGTGGACAAAAGAAATATTAATCTTATAATTCACCTGGCTACTAAATCACATTCGCTGCCTCAAATAAGTACCTATGAGAATAAAAGATTTTAGGTTTCCAAGTTTTGTACAAGGCATTGTACAAGAGTTTTATTCAAAACTCATCTCACTTTTGTGTGAAAGGGGATGCCTATAAACTCATCCTTATGCATTGCCCTTAACTCATTCCATTCACACTGTTCCATATAACACTACCCAGGAAATATGTTGGTTAGATGCTGATTCCATCTTTTCTACTTATTTGGGCTGAACTAATCGTGAGCAAGCTTAGTATCTTGCTCAGTCATGAGCTGGAATGTAAATCCACAATCAGTCCAGTGACTAGAAGACTGACTTCACAATATCATTCATCAACTTTCCCATGTCATTCCCCATTCCTCCCAAAATTCTCATTCATGCCTTTGCCATTTCCAAGGCTTACGAAGGTACCTTGAACTTCACCTGCCTGCTCTGAAATCAGTTTCCAGGCACATGTTGGAATTCAGTTTTAGCTGAATTTGTTAAAAGATGACGACTGTTGATTTAATGTGTCCTTGGACTTAATCTTTTTGAAAAACACTGCAGCTATGATGTGAAAATACATAGTTAAAATGGTTACATTTTAGCCATCATTTTCTTTGCTTTTATTGAACAGAAAAGATGAAGATACGCTTTCAAATGAAGTATGCAAACAAACAGTTTTCACAAAGAGTTTTATAAAATGCTAGTGGGATTGCCAGAATTGTGGATTGGATTTTGAAGCACAGATGAGCTCAGAACATGAGGTGAGGAGTGGGCAAAAACAAAATCTGCAAGTGAGTACACAGCACCTGTCAGTAGCTTTTTAATGGAGCCACTTCAGTATCATTTTACTGGTGGATTTTGCATTAACTTAACATTAGTGGGTGTGTTAACAATGTATAGGACATGATTTCAACTCCAGTATTTAAAGGGACACTGCAAACATTCAAGTCGAAGGTGCTTGCCTTCAGAATGGACAGAGACATGTTAGTAAGGCAGACAAAGGCTGCACAGTGCTTCAGTGACAGCTCTGTGGATGTGCTGTTGGGGATTATAAAATAATGATGGGAGAAATTAGTCTGTAGTTGGTATAAAGATTAAATGATTGGAGAGTACCTTGGAGGCCGGCAGCAGGAGTGCTGAGCTACACCCTTGGGTTCACTAATGACCTGATATGAGTGCAGTGCCTCATTCATCTGGATTCTTAGAGTTTACATCACTCTAACCCCCTCACATTGTCTTCACAAGCTACTCCAGCATATCACTCTTCACAACTACTTGAAATGACTATCCCTCTTTGATGATGCATTGATCACGTTACCTTCTACCTCTTTCTCCTCCTTGTTGCAAAACTCCCTCCTCCCATCCTTTATTTCTGACTCATCCTGGGAATCAGTCAAAGAGGCTCTGTGTTGCGTGCCTGGTTCTTCCTCCAACTGAAAACCTGTAGTGCAATGATATGCACAGCATAGCACACAGTGAGGTATTAAAGAGTTAATGTTCACTGTAGAGGGCAAGGTGAACTATTGGGCTTGCAAGAACGGCAGAGAAACAGCTCATGGGAGCAAACTGACAAAACAAGATAACCACAGGCTCCAGCTTGCTGAGCACGGCTGGGGTGTGAGTTTAGCTAAGTATGTGATAATTTTCTCTTTTGCGCTAACAGATAGTGCATCTTAAAGACATTATCCTTATGTTCTGATGGGGTGCGGGGGGGTGGGGGGGGGATTGTTACTAGTAAATGCGTATTTTAATAGAATGTTCTTTCTTATGCAGAAATTCTGTAACTACTCATTTTTGATTGAATCAGGTGATGTGTGCTGAAGTCTCATTTGAAATCACATCTACCTGATGCGATTGTAAACTTGTTACTCCGGCCGCAAATAAAGAACTTTGATTCTGACAACGGTTGGTGTTTGCCTTTGTATCAAGGACGGAAGAGTCTCGCGAAAAATGAACATAACAACAGCACATTATTCTGGTACCACTGGCTGAAGCATAATGTAATGCATAATGTCTTCAGATCTGTCTAGCTACCTGAAGCACATCATCATCATGCTGATAGCTTATTTAATGACAGTATGACTTTCATTGGCAGACATTTTCCAGCCCTTCCCACTAGTAGGATCTTCTGGTCCTATTGATGGTGACCTCTCTGTGGTATGTTCCCCAGCAGCAGCGAGTGCAAGGCATGCAAAACCCCTCACACATCCAGAACACAAGAATACCCTGCAGCTGGCAAATGGCGGGCTGCCTCCACTGCCAAAAGACATACCGTGGGGGACTGGAAAATCCTGCCCAATGTCTCACTCTTGGGTCACATTCCTTAGGTTTCTGAGTCTTTTAAATGGATATCCCTCATCTTTGAGCAGCTGGCCAGTAGGTTTGTTTTGAGGTATGAAGACATTAGGGAGGATGGGCCGAAGAGTCTCTTTCACGCTGCAGGGCCACTTCTACTCTGTATGATTCTATGATTCTATGGGGGTGGAGTGCTACAGGGTAGATGCTCATGAATCTTGCGCAGATTCGCATGAACATATTTTTATGGTTTCACACCACTGGAATCTCTTATGATTGAGGGACACTTCTGGATGATCTATAAGTGCCCTGATTGCCACTAATGAGCAGTCGATGACGCACTTTGCCGATGGAAACCAGTCAGTGTTGCAAACATGAACATCGACTCATTCTGACTGATACCATCACCGTCGGATGGCACAGTGGTTAGCACTGCTGCCTCACATCTCCAGGGACCTGGGCTTGATTCCTGGCTTGGGTGACTGTCTATGTGGAGTTAGAATTTCTATGATTCTAATTGATGGCCCTGGCAAAGAAGCCATTAATCAGCTGTTTTATGCATTATGTGAGATTCTACAAAGTTCACCAAGAGGTCCCAGGAAGGGTCCAAAGGCAAATGCCTGAGGGAAGTGGTGACTTTGACATCCACTGGTAAAGTGTGGCCATCAGGTCCAGTTGGTAGCAATCTTGTTACAGCAGGCTTCAATAGTCTGCCACCGCGTTGTGTGACTGCTGTTCATTTGGAATCGGCACTACGTAAGATTTCTCCTGTGATTCCTGTGACAACAGCAAGATTCCAGATCCCTTCCTGCTGAATCCACTCTGTCTCTCCCATGTTATGTTAAGGCAGAGATTGGGCATCTCGATCAAAGTACTGTTTCGATTGTCTCAGTTTGAGAAGAGCTTTTCTAATTCATTTTTAAATTCATTTTTATTTATTTTCAAACTGTTCTGTGCCAAACACAAATGCTCGCTTTTCTTTCTGTATTTGGGCATAACAATGTGTTTCAGTCATTGCTTCTGAAGTGTTCACCATCGGTGCCTCATTTTGCAAGAGGACACCTCCCAGGCCTTAGGAGCATGCATTGATATCATGATCTGCTGACTTCATAATATGACATGTCTGTACTGGTTATGACAGGCGTTATCATTTGAAGGCACACGTACAGTGCGTACATAGCCTTCATCCACCAATGCATGAATAACTAACCACTTGTCTTTCAGCTAGATTGTTTTAAAATTATTTGTTTTTACGATGCCAGTTTGACAATTGTTTCAGTTGTAAATTGTAGCATGAATGTGTGCCATGCAGAACTATAAACTTGCACAGTAAAAAATGAAGGGGAGCTTCACAACTTTAAGACTCTTGTACTCCTTAGTATGCATGGCCTGAATGATAACAAGTGAAAGAGCATTGCTTGCTTTCTACGATACGAATGTATGATGTTTTATTACTATTATGTAGCCTTTTTTGGCAGATTGCTTAAAGACTTCTACATCTATTCCAGGTCTTTTATCATGCACAGCATTGATCTTGGATGCTGTAGTAGTGAGATCGGCGCATGCGCACTGGCCCCCCCCATCACCGGTTTCCCAATCGCCGGCCTCCTGATGGCTTTCCCAACCACCTCTATCCCAGATCGTCGGCCCTGATCCTCCACCTGATCACCGGCCCCAACACCCCTCCCACTCTGTTGGCCAGCTGCAATTGCACCCCCCTGCCCCCCTGACCGATTGCTGTGCAGAGTGATTTTGATTTGATTTGATTTATTATTGTCACATGTATTAACATACAGTGAAAAGTATTGTTTCTTGCACGCTATACAGACAGAGCATACCATTCATAGAGAAGGAAATGAGAGAGTGCAAAATGTAGCGTTACAGTCATAGCTAGGGTGCAGAGAAAGATCAACTTAATGCAAGGTAGGTCCATTCAGAAGTCTGACAGCAGCAGGGAAGAAGCTGTTCTTGAGTCAGTTGGTACGTGACCTCAGACTTTTGTATCTTTTTCCCGACGGAAGAAGGTGGAAGAATCATAGAATCCTACTGTGCATAAAGAGACCATTCAGCCCAGTGAGTCTGCACCGACCACAATCCCACCCAAGCCCTATCCTCATAACTCCATGCATTTACCCCAGTTACTCCCCCTGAAACTAAGGGGCAATTCGGCATGGCCAATCCACCTAACCTGCACATTTTAGAGAGAATGTCCAGGGTGCGTGGGGTCCTTAATTATGCTGGATTCTTTGCCGAGGCAGCAGGAAGCATAGACAGAGTCAATAATGGGATGCTGGTGTGCATGATGGGTTGGGCTACCTTTTGTAGTTTCTTGCGGTGTTGAGCAGAGCAGGAGCCATATCAAGCTGTGATACAACCAGAAAGAATGCTTTCTATGGTGCATCTGTAAAAGTTGTTGACAGTCATAGCTGACATGCCAAGTTTCCTTAGTCTTCTGAGAAAGTAGAGGCGTTGGTTAGCTTTCTTAAATATAGTGTCAGCATGGGGGGACCAGGACAGGTTGTTGGTGATTTGGACACCTAAAAGCTTGAAGATCTCGACCCTTTCTACTTCATCTTGTTGATGTCGATGGGGGCATGTTCTCCTCTATGCTTCCTGAAGTCGATGACAATCTCCTTCGTTTTTTTGACATTGAGGGAGAGATTATTGTCGCTGCACTAGTTCACCAGATTCTCTATCTCATTCCTGTACTCTGTCTCGTCATTGTTTGAGATCCACCCCACTACAGTGGTGTCGTCAGCAAACTTGAAAATCGAGTTATAGAATCCCTACAGTGCAGAAGGAGGCCATTCGGCCCATCGAGTCTGCACCGACCACAATCCCACCCAGGCCCTACCCCCACATATTTTACCCACTAATCCCTCTAACCCGCACATCTTTGGACTGTGGGAGGAAACCGGAGCACCCGGAGGAAACCCACGCAGACACGAGGAGAATGTGCAAACTCCACACAGACAGTGACCCGAGCCGGGAATCGAACCCGGGACCCTGGAGCTGTGAAGCAGCAGTGCTAACCACTGTGCTACCGTGCCGCCCCAGTTGGACTCTATTGTACTTCAGACTCTAGTTGGAGGGGAAGTAGTAGGGAGCTGAGAACACAGCTTTGTGGGCACCGGTGTTGAGGATAATTGTGGAGGAGGTGTTGTTGCCTATCCTTACTGATTGTGGTCTGTGGGTTAGGAAGTTCAGGATCCAGTCGCAGAGGGAGGAGCCACAGAGTTTGGAGATAGTTTCATGGGAATAATGGTGTCGAAGGTGGCCCATCCCCGGTCTTCACCCCCCCCCCGTCCCCCCCAGAATGCCCTGCCCCCTCAGGCCCCACCTCCTTGGCACTGCCAGGGAGCCCATTGGGCTGTGTCAGGGTGCCAGTGCCCAAAAGCACCTCCCTCCCCCAACCTCCCAGCGGGGCCTCAATGGCCTCTGCCCCCACTAACGAGGCCATCATGCCTGGCCCCCATTGCTGGAGACCAGCTTTAATCCCTACTGGTGGGAACCTCTCTCAGCGAGGTCAGAAACATTAGCAAGCCTGGACCATACCGTGCCAGGCTCGCTAATGACATTCAAATGTCGTTTTCAATATGTTAATCAGCCTCGCGCTGTTTCCCAGCGTGAGGATAATTTCGCTATAAAAAATGGCCCGGAAAAGTTGCAAATGACATCCTGTTTCAGCCCTCCTGCCAGTATTTCCTGGTCGCAGTGTTGCTTGGCCAGCAAAATCACGCCCCATATGCCTTTTAAGGGTTGCTAATGATTTTCTACTACAACACTGTATATTTTGTCTTCCTGTCCCATTGTTCAAGTTCCCAATGGGAAGTCTAGAGTTTGCTGTAAATAATAAATTACAGCCAACCCGAGTAGATCCAGTGGGACTGGACTGTATACAATACTTGTAATGAAAGCCGAATTTGCAGCTTCCCACCTTAGAAAGAAAGCAGTCGAAATACTGTATGTTCAATTATTTTTACCATAACTAGTTCTGAATGAAAGTATTTTATGTACGACATAAATTGTCACCAATCATCCATCACAGTTTACAAGCAAACACGTGGAAGCAATTTTATATATAAAAAGGCAACAAGATAAAAATTGAAATTTTGTTTCACATTCAAGTATTGAAACCAAAAGTTGACAAGAGATTTGGTGGAGGGGAAAAGAGTTGTACTTACATGCGTTATTGATGGCTGGGGGCAAATATTTGACACACCTGTAATGGCCCCGGAAACCAGCATCACCTTCCTTGGCAAAGAGAGATGCAAAGTGTTCATTTTATACCTCAGCCAGGCCTAAATTCTCCTTTTGGTCCCTAATCTGCCCCATTTTCCTGTCAGCGATCTTTTAGCATTTATATGCTTATAGAAGACTTTTGGATTTGCTTTTATTTTAGTTGCCGGTGAACTGGGCTAAAGGAAATTATTTCATACTAAGGTTAATATTAAGATGTACATTAATAGCTTTAGAATAGACAAATATAGTCATGAGAGCTCTTTTTAGGAGTGATGGGAAATATAGCCAACGCCGTACACACATATAGCCTGTACTGTAACTGATAACCAACTAAAAATCACAAGCCATGAAACTTAATGGCCTTCACAATTTGGGTAAACAAGATGTTAAGGAGATTGGGAAACAGGCAAGGAGTCATTAGGCCCCAGACGCTAACAGACCTCATCCTGATGCTTTGTTAACAGAGAACATCTGCAGCCTGAAGTATCCCATTCATTAATTAGGTTATGTGATGTATGTGGTAAAGCAACTGCAGTGATTGAGGACTGTACCAAACTGTGTGAGAATCAAGGGCTATGAAATTGACACAAAGAGATCTTTGAGAAAACAACTGGGATCAATCTGATCTCTCTCCAGCATATGTTTGAGTCAAATATTTGCTTACTGGAAGCTTACAGACTCGAATCATAATTTTTACCAAAATAATTGCTGGTCTCTTTTCATACTCCCTTTTTGTTTCTTATTTCTATTTTCACTTTCCCTTTGAACTTTATGTATTCAGCCCTATTTTAATTTGTATTATTAATCTGGAATCTGTCATATGGGCCCTTTTTTCATGCTTTATCTTACTCTCCATCTCTCCTGTTATCCAAAGAGCTCACGTTTGTTTGTCCAACCTTTTCCTTTGATTGGAATGTACCTCGATTGTACCGAAACTGTCTCCTTGTTAAATGCAGCCTGTTGTTCTTTTGCAGTTCTATCAATCTCTAATTGCAATTTACCTGAGCCAGATCTGTTCTGGCCCCATTGAAAATGGCTTTCATGTAATTAATTATTTTACTCCAGGTTGTCTTTTTCCACCATTAACTGAAATCTCAGGATACTCTGACTATTGTTCTCTAAAGTTCTATATGCATACTTAATCCATTTGTTTCACCTCATTCCCCAGAATCAGATCAAGTATTGACTCATTCCTCATTGGACCAAAAACATATTGATCAAGAAAATTCTCCTCAGCACATTTCAGCAACTCTTCTTCAACTTTTACACTATTACCATCCCAGTCTATATTAGGATAATTAAAAGATCCTCCATTAAAATTGCTTCATAGTTTTTGACTCTATAATTCCCGTACAAATGTGTTCCTCCATCTTTCTACAAGCAAGTAGTCTAGTGAATAAACCAATGATATAATAATACATCTACTGTTTCTTTACTCTAACTAAATATAATCTATTCTTGACTCCTCTGAGGCATATTCTTTCTCTCCACTGTAATATTCTCCGTATTCAATACAGCCACTCCTCCCCATTTCTTTCCTTCATTATCTTTCCCGAACAATTTGTTTCCAGCAATATGTGGTGTCCAATCCTCCCTTCTATTTTGAAACTAAGTCTCCATTATTGCCACACCATCTTCTTCCCAAGTGGCTACCAGTACCTGCGACTCACTGACCTTATTTGCCACACTCGATGGCCGAAATCTTGCTGCCGTTCATGACGGCAAGACCTTAAGGTCCCACCGACAGCACAACCCCATCGCGGTTTCCAGGTGGCGAGAGGTGCATTCAATTGGAAACCCATTGACAACGGTGGGACAATAAGATCCCGCCACCAGCAAGCAGCATGCTGCCTCCCACCGCTGTTAAACATGCCACAGAGAGGGAGAAAAATCCTGCCCCATATGTTCACACACAGTCTCCGTGAGACTAATTTAGATCTTTTGCATTCCCTCTCACTCTGATCGCAACATACCTTTGACCTTACTCTTTCTTATTTCAGTGCTAACTGCATACCCTAATTCTTTGTGCATCATGTTTTTCTTCATTAATGTTACCAACTGGTTCCCAGTGCCTTGCAAAGTTATTTTAAACCCTTCCCAAGATCATTAGAAAACTGCCCCAACTGAGAACATTGATCCCAGCTCTTTTCAGGTGTAACCCATCTAGGCTATATGGGCCGCATCTACCCCAGAACCAGTCCCACTGTCCCAGGAATCTAAACCCCACCCTGCTCTACCACCCCTCCAGTTGTGCATTCATCTGCTCTATTCTTCTATTCTTTTTTATATTCTTTTATATTCTTGGCACCAGAATTAATCAGGATGTTACTCATTTTGAAGTCCAGTGTACCATTATTTTGCTATTTTCCTAAAAGCTTCCTTCAGAACCTTGTCTTATGCTGTTGATGCACATCATACCTTTGGTCCCCTCAATCTCTTTACAGGACAAAATCAAGAGCTACATGAGCAAATCTATTGAGCTAAATCTTACCAAAAAATGGCCATGTTGGTTCTGGTGAGAAAAACGGAGTGTTTCTCACCAGAAAGACAGACTGGTTTTCTCTCTCGATCTTACCACACATGGACACAAAAGAACAGCTGGGCATGTTTCACACTGTCATGTAGGGGGCGAGGCCTAAACACGCAGGCAAATCCCACAGAGACATGGCGCCCAGATCAGAACAAACAATGACTTCCTCCCCCAGCACAATACAGAGGTGTCAGGGGCTCCCCCCACTCCTCCCCAGCCCCACCATTGATCAGAGCTATCAGAGCCAGTATTCAGTCCCCCTCTGATTGGAGCCGGCGTGCACCCCCTCATTTTCCAACCCCCACCCCCACCCTCTCCAATGATCGGAGCCAGTATTCATACTCCCTGCCCAATCGGAGTGGAATTCACCCCCTCCCATCCCTGCCAACCCCCTGATTGGAGCAGCATTCGATTACCCCCCTGCTTCACCCTGAATATCAGACTCCTGCACCCCAAACACCCCCGCACCTGCAAAGTCAATGCTGACACCACACCGCCCTTCCCCCAAACAGCCATCGATCGCTGGAATCCACAGCTCCCATGTACACTCCTGGCCACCACCACAAACAAATTATTCCCCTCCTCCCCCATGAGGCTCCCACTGGGGTCCGCCTCTGGCTCTTCCCCGCACAGGTTGGCACTGCCACATTGGCATGATATCAACCTGTGCCAAAGGGCAGTGCTGGGGGCCATGTCCCTCTCTCAAACAAAGAAAATTACAGCACAGGAACAGGCCCTTCGGCCCTCCAAGCCTGCACCGACCATGCTGCCTGACTTAACTAAAACCCCCTACCCTTCCGGGGACCATATCCCTCTATCCCCATCCTATTCATGTATTTGTCAAGACGCCCCCTAAAAGTCACTACCGTATCCGCTTCCACTACCTCCCCCAGCAACGAGTTCAAGGCACCCACTATTCTCTGTGTAAAAAATCTGCCTTGTATATCTCCTTTAAACCTTGCCCCTCGCACCTTAAACCTGTGCCCCCTAGTAATTGACTCTTCCACCCTGACTATCCACTCCATCCATGCCTCTCATAATTTTGTAGACTTCTATCAGGTCGCCCCTCAACCTCCGTCGCTCCAGTGAGAACAAACCAAGTTTCTCCAACCTCTCCTCATAGCTAATGCTCTCCATACCAGGCAACATCCTGGTAAATCTTTTCTGTACCCTCTCCAAAGTCTCCACATTCTTCTGGTAGTGTGGCGACCAGAATTGAACACTATATTCCAAGTGCGGCCTAACTAAGGTTCTATAAAGCTGCAACATGACTTGCCAATTTTTAAATTCAATGCCCCGGCCGATGAAGGCAAGCATGCCGTATGCCTTCTTGATTACCTTCTCCACCTAAATTGCCACTTTCCATGACCTGTGTACCTGTATACCCAGATTCCTTTGCCTATCAATACTCTTAAGGGTTCTGCCATTTCCTGTATATTTACCATCTGTATTAGACCTTCCAAAATGCATTACCTCACATTTGTCCAGATTAAACTCCATCTGCCATCTTTCCGCCAAAGTCTCTAACCGATCTATATCCTGCTGTATCCTCTGATGGTCCTCATCGCTATCCGCAAATCCACCAACCTTGGTGTCTTCCATAAACTTACTAATCAAACCAGTTACATTTTCCTCCAAATCATTTATATATATTATATATATACTCTCCTGGGGGCTGTACTCGCCTTTATGCCCCTGGGCAGGATCCTCATGCCAGGTTCAAATCTGGTGAATCTATTGTAAATCACATCAATTTGATTTCACGTCGACATGCTTCAAATATACAGCGGTGGAGTTAATGAAATGTAAATATGTTAAAATTAAAGTAAGTCAGGTTCATGCCCATTTTGATTATGTCACTGGTGGAAGCTGGTGAAAAGCAGAAGTCGTGATCTCACTGGCGAGATTCGTGACTCCTGACGTTTTGGTAAATCTGCCTTTCCTGCGGACAGTTATTTTGGGCTCAATATTAACCCCATTGCCTCGTGTAGTGCTGAACCATTCAAAGCAGCAAGTCCCACCTTGTGTGAGCTGAAGTAATTGATCCAAGCTGGGGTAGCCAAGAGGGAACAGCTTTGATCCTTTCTAACACCAGGCAGAGGATATGAAAGCTCAGGCAGTCAGCAATCCAGATACTGCGGATGGATAGTGTGACTGGAAGCAGAGCTCAGTTTGTCTGAAAAGTCTTTCCTGGTTGAAAACATCAGCATTTCTCAGTGTCTGGGTTTACACCTGAGGAAGGTATCAGAGGACATGTGAAACTACCTCAGCAAGTAAGGGGACATAATAATTAATAATAAAAATGCTTCCTGTGCCTTTTTCCTGATTCTACATGCTCCCTGTGTGCCCAAGTTGTTTTTTAGTTTGCTTCTAATCAGTTTAAATTGACCCTTCTGCATGTTCATGTCCTTGTTTGTGATAGGTGCATTACGCACACACACACACACATATGCGTGCAAACACACATACACACTCACATGAAACGAGAGTGGTAACTATAATGCACAGATATATGTACATAGGTGTCTTGTGCCTGCATATTTATGTAAATAAGCGATATATTCTTTTTCAGCCTCAAAACGCATTGCTTTTTACCAAGTAGGAAAATGTCAGCACATTATGCAGCTAGGTTTTCTCATTTATGTTTAAGGCTACATCATGCATGGCCAGCAGAAGGAGCTAGTCTTAAAGGCTTGATTCATTCAGTAAGATCCTGACTGATCTATGGGTAACCAGGGAATTAGAAATATATGTTATGGAAACAGTAAAGACAGAGGCAGTGGACATAGTCACATAGAAACAGAAAATAGGAGCGGGACTAAGCCACTTGACCTGTCGAGCTGCTCCGCCATTCAACATGACCATGGCTGATCCTCCATCCCAATGCCATACTTCAGTGCTCTCCCCTTACCCCTTGATATCTTGAGAGTCTAGAAATCTATCCATTATAGAACATGGAACAGTACAGCACAGAACAGGCCCTTCGGCCCACGATGTTGTGCCGAGCTTTATCTGAAACCAAGATCAAGCTATCCCACTCCCTATCATCCTGGTGTGCTCCATGTGCCTATCCAATAACCTCTTAAATGTTCCTAAAGTGTCTGACTCCACTATCACTGCAGGCAGTCCATTCCACACCCCAACCACTCTCTGCGTAAAGAACCTACCTCTGATATCCTTCCTGTATCTCCCACCACGAACCCTATAGTTATGCCCCCTTGTAATAGCTCCATCCACCCGAGGAAATAGTCTTTGAACATTCACTCTATCTATCCCCTTCATCATTTTATAAACCTCTATTAAGTCTCCCCTCAGCCTCCTCCGCTCCAGAGAGAACAGCCCTAGCTCCCTCAACCTTTCCTCATAAGACCTACCCTCCAAACCAGGCAGCATCCTGGTAAATCTCCTCTGCACTCTTTCCAGCGCTTCCACATCCTTCTTATAGTGAGGTGACCAGAACTGCACACAATATTCCAAATGTGGTCTCACCAAGGTCCTGTACAGTTGCAGCATAACCCCACGGCTCTTAAACTCCAACCCCCTGTTCATAAAAGCTAACACACTATAGGCCTTCTTCACAGCTCTATCCACTTGAGTGGCAACCTTTAGAGATCTGTGGATATGAACCCCAAGATCTCTCTGTTCCTCCACAGTCTTCAGAACCCTACCTTTGACCCTGTAATCCACATTTAAATTAGTCCCACCAAAATGAATCACCTCACATTTATCAGGGTTAAACTCCATTTGCCATTTTTCAGCCCAGCTTTGCATCCTATCTATGTCTCTTTGCAGCCTACAACAGCCCTCCACCTCATCCACTACTCCACCAATCTTGGTGTCATCAGCAAATTTACTGATCCACCCTTCAGCCCCCTCCACTAAGTCATTAATAAAAATCACAAAGAGCAGAGGACCAAGCACTGATCACTGCGGCACTCCGCTAGCAACCTGCCCCCAATCCGAAAATTTTCCATCCACCACCACCCTCTGTCTTCGATCAGACAGCCAGTTACCTATCCAATCGGCCAACTTTCCCTCTATCCCACACCTCCTCACTTTCATCATAAGCCGACCATGGGGGACCTTATCAAACGCCTTACTAAAATCCATGTATATGACATCAACTGCCCTACCTTCATCAACACACCTAGTTACCTCCTCAAAAAATTATCTCCTTAAATGTATTTATTTATGAGTCACAAGTAGGCTTACATTAACACTGCAATGAAATTCCTGTGAAAATCCCCTAGTCGCCACACTCCGGCGCCTGTTCGAGTACATGAGGGAGAATTTAGCATGGCCAATGCACTTAACCAGCACATCTTTCAGACTGTGGGAGGAAACCGGAGCACCTGGAGGAAACCCTTGCAGACACGAAGAGAACGTGCAGACTCCGCACAGACAGTGACCCAAACCAGGAATCGAACTCGGGTCCCTGACGCTGTGAGGCAGCATTGCTAACCACTGTGCCACCACAAAGTGGTTTGACCTCTACAGCCTTCTATGGTAGAGAATTCCACAGCTTCACTACCCTCTGAGTGAAGAAATTTCTCCTCATGTCAGTCCTAAATGGCACACCTCATAATCTGAAACTGTGACCACTTGTTCTAGACCCTCCAGCCAGAGGAAACATCATCAATGCATCCAGTTTGTTTAACCCGACTGGAATTTTATAGATTTCCATTAATCCTCTCTCATTCTTCTGTACCCCAGTAAATATAGGACCAGTTGACCCAATTTCTTCTCGCATGACAATCCTGCCATCCCAGGAATCAGTCTGGTGAACATTTGCTGCAATCCCTCTATGACAAATATAGCCATATACTTATTAAGGAGACCAATATATAGTGAGGAGACCAAAACTGCACACAATACTCCAAGTGTGGTCTCACAAAGTCCTGCCCAGCTGCAGCATCCTGTACTCATGTCCTCCCACAATGAAGGTCAACATACCATTTGGCTTCCTAACTGTTTGCTGTTGCTACATGTTTGCTTTCTGTGACTGGTGTACAAGGACACCCAAGTGCCTTTGTATGTCAATCTTTCCAAATATACCGCTATTTAAATAATATTCTGTTTCTCCATCCGAAGTGGATAGCTTCACATTTATCCACATTATACTGCATCTGCCACATATTTACCTGCTCACTCAATTTGTGGGATGATTATTACTTGAATGGGTATAAATTGAGAGAGGTGGATACTCAGCGAGACCTTGGAGTCCTCGTGCATCAGTCACTGAAAGTAAGCGCACAGGTACAGCAGGCAGAAAAGGAGGCAAGTTGTATGTTGGCCTTCACAGCGAGAGGATTTGAGTATCAGGATAGGGATATTTTACTGCAATTCTTTAGGGCATTGCTGAGGCCACACCTGGAATATTATGTACAGTTTTGGTGTCCTTATCTGTGGAAGGCTGTCCTTGCTATAGCAGGAGTACAGCAAAGGTTTACCAGACCAATTCCTGGGATGACAGGTCTGCCTTATGAGGTCAAACTAAGTCAGTTAGGATTATATTCACTGGAGTTTAGCAGAGTGAGAGGGGATCTCATAGAAATTTATAAGGTGAAGAGAAATTTCCTTGCCCAGAGTGAATACATGGAATTCACTACCACAGAAAGTAGTTGAAGCCAAAATGTTGTCTGATTTCAAGAAGAAATTAGATATAGCTCTCGGGGCTAAAGGGATCGTGGGATATGGGAAGAAGGGAGGATCAGGATATTGAATTTGATGATCAGCCATGATCATAAAGAATTGAGGAGCAGGCTTAAAGGACCGAATGGCCTACTCCTCCTCCTAGTTTCTATATTTCTATGTCTAAATCACCTTGAAGCCTTTTAGCATCCTCCTCACCACTCATGTTCCCAAGTTTTGTGTCATCAGCAAACTTGGAAATATTACATTTGCTTCTCTCATCCAAATTGTTAATATATGTGTGGATATTTGGGGTCCAAGCACTGATTGCTGTGGTACCCAACTACACACCACCTTCTACTGCGAAAAAGGTTATTCTTACTTTCTGTTTCCTGTCTGTAAACTAATCCACACTCCATGTCAGTATATTACCCCAATTCTATGTACTTTAATTTTACAAACTAATGTCTTATGTGGGACTTTGTGAAAAGCTTTCTGAAAATCCAAATGCACCACATCCACTGGTTCACTCTTATCTATTCTATTTGTTACATCCTCAAAAAACTCCAATAGGTTTGTCAAACATGATTTCCCTTTCATAAATCCATGTCGACTTGGTCTAATCTTGTTGATATTTTCTAAGTGTCCTGTTACCACATCCACATCCTAGCATTTTCTCTACTACTGATGTTAAGCTGTAATTCTCTGATTTCATCCTCCTTTTTTATAAAGTGACCGGGTCATTCAGACTCGAAACATTGGCTCTATTCCCTCTCCACAGATGCTGTCAGACCTGCTGAGTTTCCCCAGCATTTTCTGTTTTTGTTTCAGATTCCAGCATCCACAGTATTTTGCCTTTAACTTCTGCCAATGGACACAGTTTCTGCTAATTTACTCTGTCAAAACCCTTGAAGATTTTGAAAACCTCTATCAAATCTCCCCTTAATCTTCTTTGCTGTAAGAAGAACAATCTCACTTTCTCTCATCCCTTCCCATAATTGCAATTCTGGCACCATTCTAGTAAATCTGCTCTGCACCATCTGGCCTTAACATGTTTCCTAAAATGTAATATCCAGCAATGGGTAACTTTATTGCTTACTGTGCACCTCTATTTATAAAGTCAAGGATCTTGCAATGGCTTTTTGACAGTCTTCTCAACTTGTCCTACCACCTGCATGGATTGTGTACGTATAACCCTTAGGTTTCCCTCTTCCTGCACGCCCATTAAAGTTGCAGCATTTAGTTTATATTGCTTCTCCTCATTCTTTCTAGCAAAATGAATTACTTCACACATCCCTTCATTAACTTACATTAGCCATCTGTCTGCCTATTGCACTAGTCTGTCTATGTATTCCTAAATTCTGTGACTATCCTCATTGGTTATTACAGTTCCAAGTTTCACGGAAACACTGAAATATAAAAAGAGGAGAAGGTTATTCGCCTCATTGTGCCTGTGCCAGCTGAACAAGAACCATTCAGTCTAATCCCACTTTTCAGCTCTTGGTCCATAACTCTGTCAGTTACAGCACCTTAAGTGCAAATCCAAGTACTTTTACAATGCGGATGAAAGTTTCTATTATAAAATGCTGTGTGTAGTCAGTAGGTCTCATGCAAAGGTTTTCAGTCTTGTATAGTTTAACAATGTGTTTATTAACCATGTATGACGATATACATATATACAGAATAAGGTCTGTCACAAAAAAAACAGTCTATTCAATCTGTCTTCATGGCCAAAACTCTCCAATCATAGGAGCATAGGAACACAGATGCAGGAGTAGGCTATTCAGCCCATCAAGCCTGTTCCGACATTCAATGCTAACCACCCACTTCAATGCCTTTTCCCCACACTACCCAATGTCCCTTTATGTCATTGACACTTAGAAATATGTCAGTCCGTTTTAAACATACTTAATTATTGAGCTTCCACAATCCTCTGGGGTAGAGAATTCCAAAGATTCATAACTCTTTAAGTTAAAAATAAATCTTCTCATTTCAGTCCGAAGAGGCTTCCCCCTAATTTGAACTTGTGTCCCCTGGTTCTAGACGCCCCATGATGTGGAGATGCCGGCGTTGGACTGGAGTAAACACAGTAAGAAGTCTCACAACACCAGGTTAAAGTCCAACAGGTTTATTTGTAGCAAACGCCACTAGCTTTTGGAACTGGCTGTCCCTTCGTCAGGTGGGTGGGAGTTCTGATCACAAACAGGGCATACAAAGACACAAACTCAATTTACATGAATAATGATTGGAATGTGAGTCTTTACAGCTAATCAAGTCTTAAAGGTACAGACAATGTGAGTGGAGAGAGTATTAAGCACAGGTTAAAGAGATGTGTATTGTTTCCAGACAGGAAAGTTAGTGAGATTTTGCAAGTCCTGGCAAGTTGTGGGCGTTACAGAGAGTGTGACATGAACCCAAGATCCCGGTTGAGGCCATCCTCATGTGTGCGGAACCTGGCTATCAGTCTCTGCTCAGCGACTCTGCACTGTCGTGTGTCGTGAAGGCCGCCTTGGAGAACGCTTACCTGAAGATCAGAGGCCGAATGCCTGTGACCACTGAAGTGTTCCCCAACAGGAAGAGAACAGTTTTGCCTGGTGATTGTCAAGCGGTGTTCATTCATCCATTGTCATAGCGTCTGCATGGTCTCCCCAATGTACCATGTCCCGAGGCATAGTACATTGGGGAGATCATGCAGACGCCACGACAACGGATGAATGAACACCGCTCGACAATCACCAGGCAAGACTGTTCTCTTCCTGTTGGGGAACACTTCAGCGGTCAAAGTCATTCGGCCTCTGATCTTCAGGTAAGTGTTCTCCAAGGCGGCCTTCACGACATGACAGCGCAGAGTCGCTGAGCAGAGACTGATATCCAAGTTCCGCACACATGAGGTCGGCCTCAACCGGGATCTTGGGTTCATGTCACACTCTCTGTAACCCCCACAACTTGCCTGGACTTGCAAAATCTCACTAACTTTCCTGTGCTTAATGCTCTCTCCACTCACATTGTCTGTACCTTTAAGACTTGATTAGCTGTAAAGACTCACATTCCAATCATTATTCATGTAAATTGAGTTTGTGTCTTCGTATGCCCTGTTTGTGATCAGAACTTCCACCCACCTGATGAAGGAACAGCCAGTTCCGAAAGCTAGTGGCGTTTGCTACAAATAAACCTGTTGGACTTTAACCTGGTGTTGTGAGACTTCTTACTGTCTAGACTCCCCAACCATGGGAGGCATTTTACCTGCAACTACCCTGTCTATCCATTTAAGTATTTTGTAGGCTTCAATGAGATCATCTCTCATTCTTCAAAACTCAAGAGAACATAGGCCCAGTTTCCATAATCTCACTTCATTGAACAGTCTTGCCATCTTGGGAACAAGTCTAGTGAACATTTGTTGCAATCCTTCTATAGCAATAATATCCTTCCTAAAGTAAGGGGACCAAATCTGCACAAAATACTCCAGGTGCAATCTAACCAAGATTCTATATAATTGAAGCAAGATTTCTCTACTCAAGTCTTCATGTGATGAAGGCTAACATACCATTAGCCTTCCTAATTGCTTGTTGCATCTGCATGTTAGCCTTCAACGTCTTATTGATGAGAACACCCAGCTCCCTTTGTACATCTACACTCTCTAATCTCTTATCATTTAAG
This sequence comes from Mustelus asterias, assembly GCF_964213995.1. Taxonomy (NCBI): domain Eukaryota; kingdom Metazoa; phylum Chordata; class Chondrichthyes; order Carcharhiniformes; family Triakidae; genus Mustelus; species Mustelus asterias. The sequence goes on along the minus strand of NC_135803.1, from coordinate 60,022,668 downwards.
AAATACTCTGCAAAACCATTTCTCCTACCAAAGTGGATAACGTCACATTTTTCCACATTATATTCAATCTGCCATGTTCTTGCCCATTCACTAAGTCTGCCAAAATCGACATGAAGCTGCTTTGCATCTTCCTCACAACACACATTCCCACCTAGCTTTGTGTCATCTGCAAACTTAGAAATATTACATTTGGTCCCCACTTCCAAATCATTGATACCTATTGTGAACAGCTGGGGCCCAAAGTACTCAGCTTTGGCGTACCCGACTAGTCAAAGCCTGCCAACATGAGACCTGTTTAATCCTGCTCTCTGTTTTCTGCATGTTAACCAATTCTTAATCCATGCCAGTGTGTTGCCTCCTATCCCATGTGCTTTTGTTGTGTTAACAAATCTCCTGTGGGGGACTTTATTAAAAATATTCTCAAAATCCAAATATGCTTGTCCATTGATTCCTCTTTAACAATTCTGGGAGTAAGATCCTCAAAAAGCTCCCACAGGTTCATCAAACATGGTTTCCCATTCATAAGTTCATGGTGGCTCTACCCAATAAGACCATCATTATCCAAATGTCCTTTTTCACATCCTTCATAATAGATTCTAGCATTTTCCCTACGACTGATGTGAGGTTAATTAGTCCGTAGTCCCTTGTTTTCTCTCTCCCTCCCTTCTTAACTATGGGGTTACATTTGCTACCTTTCAATCTGTCGGCACCATTCCAGAATCATAGAATTTTGGAAGAGGATCACTAATGCACTCACACTCTCGAAAGCAACTTCTTCCAACACTCTGGGATGTAAAACATCAGGTCCCAGGAAATTATCAACCTTCAGCCGCGTTAGTTTCTCCAATGAAACTTTCTTACTAATACTAATTTATTTAACCCTCATTCTCCCCAGTCCCTTGGATCTCTAATTCTTTGAGATTTCCTGTATTTTCCTCAGTGAAGAAAGAAACAAAGCAATTATTTAGCTTATCTGCCATTTCGCTATCCCTTATAAATACTCCTGGCAGTGCCTGCAATGGACACACAATTCTCTTCGCCAAATGTTTCCTTTTTATGGATCTATAGCACCTTTTACAATCCATTTTTATGCTTTTTACTAGTTTACATTTGTATTCTATTCTCCCTTTGTCAGTTTCTTGGTCCTCATTTGTTGTATTCTGAAGTCCTCTCACTCCTCAGATTTACTGCTATTCCTGGCATCATCTTTGTAAATCTCCTTTGTACCTCCTTGATGCAATCATACTTTTGCTGTAAGTTTTGTACACAGCATTCTAGTTGTGGCCTATCTAATGTTTTTACTGGTCTAGAATAACCTCTTTGCTCTTTTATTCCATGGACTTGGCTAATAAAAGTATCATGTCTGTCTTCTTTACCACCTTCCCGCTGCCTCGGCAAAGCAGCCAGCATAATTAAGGACCCTACGCATCCTGGACATACTCTCTTCCACCTTCTTCCATCAGGAAAAAGATACAAAAGTCTGAGATCACGTACCAACTGACTCAAGAGCAGCTTCTTCCCTGCTTCCATCTGACTGTTGAATGGGCCTAGCTTGCATTAAGTTGATCTTTCTCCACACCCTAGCTATGACAGTAACACTCCATTCTGCACTCTCTCGTTTCCTTCTCTATGTACAGTCTGCTTTGTCTGTGTAGTGTTCAAGAAACAATACCTTTCACTGCATATCAATACATGTGAAATTATAAATCAAATCAAACTTATCCAATTGTCCTGTTGGATCTATTGGCACACACTCCCAGGTCCCTCTGTTCCTTTACACTTCTCAGCATTGTGTGTACCATTTATTATGCATTTCCTTGCCTTGTTTATCCTCAAATGCAATTCCTCAACTCCATTTGTCACTTTTCTACCCATCTGATGAGTCCATTGACCCTTTCCTGCTTTCTGCAGCCCTCATCCTTGCTAAAATGCAAATTTTGTGTCATCTGCAAACTTATTGATCATGCCTCCTGCCTTTAAGTTTAAATCATTGATCCACATTACAAGAAGCAAGGAATCTAATCCTGAGCCACGTGGAACCCTCTGGAATCAGCCTTCCAGTCACAAAACACCCACCTACACCCTTTTTCTTCCTGCAACTGAACCAGTTTTGAACAAAGAACAAAGACCAAAGAAAATTACAGCACAGGAATGGGCCCTTCGGCCCTCCAAGCCTGTACCAACCATGCTGCCCGACAGAACCAAAACCGCCTACTCTTCCAGGGATCATATCTCTCTATATCCATCCTATTCATGTTTTTGTCCAGACGCCCCTTAAAAGTCACCATAGTATCTGCTTCCACTACCTCTCCCAGCAGCGAGTTCCAAGCACCCACCACCCTCTGTGTAAAAAACTTTCTTTGTATATCTCCTTTAAACCTTGCCCTCGCACCTTGCACGTATATCCCCTTGTAATTATCTCTTCTACTCTGGGAAATAGCTTCTAACTATCCACTCTGTCCATGCCCCTCATAATCTTGTAGACTTCTATCGGGTCACCCCTCAACCTCCATCGTTCCAGTAAGGACAAACCAAGCTTCTCCAACGTCTCCTCATAGCTAATGCCTTCCATACCAGACAACATCCTGATACATCTTTCTTGTACCCTCTCCAAAGCCTCCACATCCTGCTGGTAGTGTGGTGACCAGAATTGAACACTATATAAGAACATAAGAACATAAGAAATAGGAGCAGGAGTAGGCCATCTAGCCTCTCGAGCCTGCCCCGCCATTCAATAAGATCATGGCTGATCTGATAGTGGTTTAGTTCCACTTACCCGCCTGCTCCCCATAACCCTTAATTCCCTTATTGATCAGAAATCTATCTACCTGTGACTTAAACATATTTAACGAGGTAGCCTCCACTGCTTCAATGGGCAGAGAATTCCAGAGATTCACTACCTTCTGAGAGAAGAAGTTCCTCCTCAACCCTGTTCTAAACTGATTCCCCCTTATTTTGAGGCTGTGTCCTCTAGTTCTTGTTTCCTTTCTAAGTAGAAAGAATCTCTCTGCCTCTACCCTGTCTAGCCCCTTCATTATCTTATATGTCTCGATAAGATCTCCCGGCAACCTTCTAAACTCCAACGAGTACAGGCCCAATCTACTCAATCTCTCCTCATAAGCTAACCCCCTCATCTCCGGTATCAACCTGGTGAACCTTCTCTGTACTCCCTCCAAGGCCAATATATCCTTCCGCAAATAAGGGGACCAAAATTGCACACAGTGCTCTAGTTGCGGCCTCACCAGTACCTTGTACAATTGCAGCAAGACCTCCCTGCTTTTATACTCCATCCCCTTTGTGATAAAGGCCTATATTCCAAGTGCGGCCTAACTAAGCGTCTTTAAAGCTGCAACATGATTTGCTAATTTTAAAACTCAACCCTGGCTGATTAAGGCAAGTGTGACATATGCCTTCTTGATTACCTTCTCCACTGCATTGCCACTTTCAGTGACCTGTGTACCTGTACACCCAGAACCCTCTGCCTATCAATATTCTTAAGGGTTCTGCCATGTACTGTATATTTCCTATCTGTATTAGACCTTCCAAAATGCATTACCTCACATTTATCTGGATTAAACTCCATGTGCCATCTCTCCGCCCAAGTCTCCAACTAATTTATATCCTGCTGTATCCTTTGACGGTCCTCATCGCTATCCGCAATTCCACCAACCTTTGTGTCGTCCGCAAACTTACTAATCAAACCAGTTACATTTGCCCCCAAATCATTTATATATATTACAAACAGCAAAGGTCTCAGCACTGATCCGTGAGGAATGCCACTTATCACAGCCCTCCATTCAGAAACACACCCTTCCCCTGCTACCCTCTGTCTTCCATGACCGAGCCAGTTCTGCATCCATCTTGCCAGCTCACCTCTGATCCCGTGCAACTTCACCTTCTGTACCAGTCTGCCATGAGGGACCTTGTCAAAGGCCTTACTGAAGTCCATATAGACAACATCCACTGCCCTACCCTCATCAATCATCTTCATCATTTCCTTAAAAAACTCGATCAAGTTAGTGAGAGACAACCTCCCCTTCACAAAACCATGTTGCCTCTCGCTAATATGTCCACTTATTTCTAAATAGGAGTAAATTCTGTCTTGAAGAATCCTCTCCAACAATTTCCCTACCACTGACGTACGGCTCACCAGCCTGTAATTACCTGGATTATCCTTGCTACCCTTCTGAAACAAAGGAACAACATTGGCTATTTTCCAATCCTCAGGAACCTCCCCTGTTGCCAGTGAGGATACAAAGATTTCTCTCAAGGCCCCAGCAATTTCCTCCCTTGTCTCTCTCAGTATTCTGGAGTATATCTCATCAGGTCCCGGGGACTTGTCTACCTTAATGTTTCTCATTAGCCCCAATACCTCCTCCTTTTTGATTTCAACATGACTCAAACTATCTAGACACCCTTCCCCAGAATCATCATCCACCAAGTCCTTCTCTTTGTTGAATACTGATTCAAAGTAGTCATTTAATACCTTACCCATTTCCTCTGGCTCCACGCATAGATTCCCTCCCCTGTCCTTGAGTATGTTAACTCTCTCCCTGGCTACCCTCTTGCTCTTTATATATGTATACAAAGCCTTGGAATTTTCCTTAATTATGCTGGCCAATTACTTTTTGTGACCCTTTTTAGCCCTCCTTACTCCTTGCTTAAGTTTCTTTCTACTTTCCTTGCATTCCACACTTGCTTCGTGTGTTCCCAGCCTCCTAGACTTGACAAATGCTTCCTTTTTCTCTTTGACTAGGCTCACAATATCTCTCATTATCCAATGTCTCCGAAACTTGCCACACTTATCCTCCAATCTTACAGGAATGTGCTGGCCCTGAATTCCTATCAACTTACACTTGAAAGCCTTCCACATGCCAGATGTTGATTTGTTCTCAAACATCTGCCTCCAGTCTACATTCTTCAGTTCCTGCCTAATATTGTTGTAATTAGCCTTCCACCAATTTAAAGTTTATTTATTAAGGTTACAAGTAGGCTTATATTAACACTGCAATTAAGTTACTGTGAAAATCCCCTAGTCGCCAGACTCTGGCTCCTGTTCGGGTACACTGAGGGAGAATTTAGCATAGTCAATGCACCTAACCAGCATGACTTTCAGACTGTGGGAGGAAACCGGAGCACCCAGAGTAAACCCCACGCAGCCACGGGGAGAACGTGCAGACTCCGCACAGACAGTGACCCAAGCCCGGAATCGAACCCGGGTACCTGGCGCTATAAGGCAGCAATGCTAACCACTGTGCCACTGTGCCACCCCAAGTAAAATACTGCTGCCCTCTCTGGGGAATGAACTCAGGACCTTTGGATTATGAGGCTGACGCGCTGCCTAATACGCTAAGAAGGCATGGCACCTTCACTTGAGGACTACACTTATCTTTACCCATCAGTACCTTAAAGCTTACTGAATTGTAGTTACTGTTCCTGAACTGCTCCCCTGCTGTAAAGTCGGCAACCTGGCTGGGCCCATTCCCCAATACCAGGTCCAGTATGGCCCCTTCCCTAGTTGGACTATTGACATACTGTTTCAAACTCTGCCCCATTCACACCCCTAGCACTAAGTGAATCCCAGTCAATTTTGGGGAAGTTAAAATTTCCCACCACAACAACTGTTACTTTTACACCTTGCCAAAATCTGTCTACATATCTGTTCTTCTATCTCCCGCTGGCTGTTGGGAGGCCTATAGTAAACCCCCAACATTGTGACTACACCCTTCTCATTCCTGAGCTCTACCCATATTGCCTCGCTGTATGAGCCCTCCGAGGTGTCCTCCCGCAGTACAGCTGTGATATTCTCCTTAACCAGTAGTGCAACTCCCTCACCACTTTCATATCCCCCTCTATCCTACATGAAACATCTGTATCCTGGAACGTTAAGCTTCCAATCCTGTCCTTCCCTTAACCAAGTCTCTGTTATGACAACAACGTCATAGTTCCAAGTGCTAATCCAAGCTCTAAGTTCATCTGCCTTGCCTGTTACACTTCTCGCATTGAAACAAATGCACTTCAGTCCACCTGACCCTCTTTGATCAGCAACCACACCCTTCTCTGAGTCTTATTGGCCCTACTCTCTAGTTCCCCTTCAGTTAATTCACCTTTGCTTTGGTTCCCACCCCCCTGCCAAACTAGTTTAAATCCTCCCGTGTGACGCTTGCAAATCTCCCGGCCAGAATATTAATGCCCCTACAGTTTAGATGCAACCCATCGTTCTTGTACAGGTCCCACCTGCCAGGAAGAGAGCTCAATAGTCCAGATACCTGAAACCCTCTCTCTTACACCAGCTGTTTAGCCACATGTTGAGCTGTATTATCTTTCTATTTCTAGCCTCACTGGTGCATGGCACAGGGAGTAATCCTGAGATTACAACCCTAGAGGTCCTGCTTTTTAACTTTCTACTTAACTCCCAAAGCTGCCGCTGCAGGACCTTGTCACTCTTCCTATCTATGGCATTAGTACCAATATGTACCACGACCTCTGGCTGTTCACCCCCTCCCTTCAGAATGCTTTCTGCCCATTCAGAGACATCTTGGACCCTGGCACCAAGGGAGGCAACATACCATCCTGGAGTCTCTTTCACGTCACAGAAGCGTGTATCTGTACCCTTAACTATAAAGTCCCCTATAACTATTGCTCTAGTGCTCTTTGTCCCTCCCTGTTTAACAACAGTGCCACTGCTCTGGTTGCTACTGCTGTTATCCCCTGATAGGCTATCTCCCCCAACAGTATTCAAAACAGTACACTTGTTAGAGAGGGGGACAACCACAGGGGATTCCGGCACACACTGCCTGTCCCTTCTAGTGGTCACCCATCTATCCTTTGAATCCAGCTTACTACTCCGGCACGGTGGCACAGTGGTTAGCACTGCTACCTCACAGCGCCAGGGACCTGGGTTCAATTACCAGCTTGGGTCACTGTCTGTGCGGGGTCTGCATGTTCTCCCTGTGTCTGTGTGGGTTTCCTCCAGGTTCTCCGGTTTACTCCCACAGTCTGACAGGCCTGCTGGTTAGGTGCATTGGCCATGCTACATTCTCCCTCAGTTTACCCGAACAGGCGCTGGAGTATGGTGACATGGGGATTTTCACAATAACTTCATTGCAGTGTTAATGTAAGCCTACTTGTGACACTAATAAATAACCTTTAAAAAAACTTTCTCTTGGCTTCCATGAGGTTTTAATTTTCTGACCAGTCCGCCATGCGTGATCTTGTAAAAAGCTTGCTGAAATCCATATGGACCATATCAAATACATTACCCTCATTGGCATTTCTTGTTGCCATCTTAAAAATTAATCAATTTAGTCAGACCCACTCTCCCTTAAAAATCCATGCTACCCTTGATTAATTATTAAGCCCCAGATCAGAAACTCCAAGGAATGTTGTGCAGTTAGCCTGAATCCTAAATCTTACATTTGATTTTGGCATTAGGGCGCACATAAGCTGCTTCACTCCAGGTATGATTCAAGTAAACCACTCGGAAGCTTTTATCTAAACAAACTTTAGGAATTATAGATATCTCTATTGTTCCAATTTAAAGCAATATCCTATAGACATCCACCCTTCTTTAGAATTAATTAGCACAAAACCAAGTATGCTCACTGGACAGAGATCCAGACACCAGTTTCCAGAGAAGGATACTTCCTCAAAGCAGCAAAGCTTCAGAGAAGTAGACCGAGTCTCTGGCAGCTCCCAGTCTCCAGACTTCAGAGGTGAAAAGGGATACCTCTCTCTCTACAGTTTCAAAAACAGCAACTCTCAGAGAAAGATCCACTCTTCCACAGTAGAATCTCGGAGAAAGAGACTTATCTGCTGGCAGATTCCAATCTCCAACTTCAGAGGGGGGAAAAGAAAGGCACTGCTCTTCCTCAACTCAAAAGCAGCATCTAAGCTTCAATATTGTGTGTAAGCTTTGTTCTACCTAGTCATATGACTATACCAATCAAATCATACTCTGCAAAATCCCAGAGGAAAATATTCCAAGACAGCAGAACAGTATTAGTTCATCCTAAAGCTAACATTCTGGCAATTAGAAGCAATTATGTTGCTGCAGCAACAATACGGGATGTTGCTTGTAGACAAAACGGCTCCAATAAAATGGAAGGGACTGCTAGAAACATCCTGCACAGAAACATGACTAAAATACATTGCTTAAATGCACAGTATCGTCACATAATTAGCTTCATGTCATCCACAAACTTTGAAATCATGCACGTTTTACCAAACTCTAAATTTATTAAATTTACTAAATTGTTATAAGACATTACTAAATATCAAAAAGAGTAGCGACCCCAACCCCAATCTTTCGCATAAAACTCCTTCATAGCAAAAAAAACTACATTAACTGAGTTGGATAAATATATTTATGATTTTTTTCCTGAAGCACACCAGAGGAATCTTCTCTTTATTTCAAATTGTTTTTGAGAAAATAGTGTCCAAATCCAAAGTAGAATTTATTCAAAATCAGGTTAAAACTATTCTACTTTAATTTATTCATGGAATGTGATTGTCACTGGTAAGGCCAGCATTTCTAGCCCATCTCTAATTACTCTTAAGAAGATAATGGTTAGATGCCATCTTGAATCCCTGGAGTCTGTATGATAAAGGCACACCCACAGAGTTGTGGGAGTTTCAGGTTTTTGATCAAGTGATAGTGAAGGCGATACAGTTCCAAGTCAGGATGATGTATGACTTAAAGGGGAACTTGAAGGTAGTGGTGTTCCAAAGCATTTGCTGCTCTTGCCTTTCTAGGATGTAGAGGTAGTGGGTTTGGAATGTGTTGTTGAAGGAGGTTTGGTGGGTTGCTGCATTGCATCTTGTACACATTGTTACCACTGCACTAGCATTGGAGGGAATGAATACTTGAGGTGGTGGATGGTGCTCATTGAGCAAGCTGCTATGTGCTGGATGGTGTCAAGCTTCTTCAATGTTGTTGATGCAGCAGATGGAGAGTATTCAATCATACTTCTGCTTTGTGTCTTGTAGATGGTGGACAGGCTTTCAGGAGATAGAAGATGAGTTACTTGCCACAGAATTCCTAGCTTCTGACCTGCTATTGTAACCACAGTATTTATGTAGCTGGTCCAGTTAAGTTTCTGGCCACTGGTAACTGCCAGGATGCTGATGTTAGGGAATATGTAATGATTTTGATGCTGAATATCAAAGGGGCGGGGGTGATGGTGTGATTCTCTTTTGTTGGAGGTGGTCATTGCCTGGTACTTGTGTGGTACAAATGTTACTTGTCACAAATCAGCCCGAGTCTGAATGTTGGATAAGTCTTGCTGCATATGGACATGGACATACGTTTCTGTACCTGACAAGTTAAAATAGCACCGAACATTGTGCAATCATTCGTGAACATCCCCATATCTGACCTAATGATGGGGGAAGACCATTGATGAAGCAATTTAAAGATGGTTGGGCCCAGGACATTACCCTGAGGAACTCCTGCAGTGATGGCCTGGGATTGAATTGATTGGCCTCCAACAACCACAACCATCTTCCTTTGAGATAGGTATTGTTGTAATATGCTGTTAAACAATATAGGCAGGACACCACTGGAAGAGAAACATGTTATGTGATGCAGTCTGAGTTTCACATTTGCTTCAAGCAGAGCACACACACATAGCTCTGATGTTTGCAAGCTTTATATCTTTGTATAGCTGTTCTCATGTGCCTGGTCTTAATGAAAGAAACAACAGCATGCTTACCCAATCCCTTATGAACGGTTAGTACCTTGTCTTACACAATAAAAAAGCCCAAGGTATTACGGGGGCATTACAATAATATAACATGGTGATCAGCAGTAGTAGGACTGGTGGCAGTAAGATTAAATACAGGTACAATATAGCAAACAGTCTTGGATCATGTTGCAGGACATGAGAAGTCCCTCGATGGTTAGACTGCAACAAGGTCACAGCATCAGACAGTATAGACATATATCCTGTCAGTTCCAAGAGTTGGGCAGCACTTCGAGAGGGTGATAACCAGGTTAGCTCATTTGGTAAAGGGAAGTGACCAAGATGTGGACCAGGATTGGTAGGGAATAAGTGAGAGTGAAACAAATGAAAAACAAAATAGTAGGCAGAACTTTCCCGTCTCACCCATCATGGGAATCATAATGGACGGGACACGGACCGTGCAAATATCTGTTGAGCTCGGGTGGGATTTTCCAACCTCAGGGCCAGCACGGCCAGACAATCCCGCCCCATGTCTTAGAAATCAAACCAGAGAAGGTTGTGATTATAACAGGTAGCTTTGGGATTTGCTGGACAATAAATAGAAGAAAAGCAAAGGCACAATTACTCCATGGAGCGTTCCCGCTGCAACTCACTTTCATGGCTGAACGACACTCATCCCAGGTACTACAGAAGAAAATTGGTCAAAGGGATATTTTATGAATGTTCACTAAATTTCCCGGTTTGAATTAGGATGCAGCTGACCTCCATCCAGATTTAAAATGATGAAGTAACATTCAGAGCTATGGTCCCTGATTCAGATGTGATTCAACCAGACAAGCAAGCCACAGAAATTTGACGAGCAATTGCAAATTAAGGTGTACATAGACTCAACATATCCGGATTACCAAAAGAACTAAAATATCTCCAAATGATTGTGGACTATATTTACAGACTGCATCAGGGCCAAGTTAAACTTCCTTATTCATTGATTGGAGCTCATATCATTTTGAGAACAGCCTAAAGAACCCATCCACCACTTTGTCAGCAGATGCAGAGAAAAGGATACGTACTGTGATCTTTCAATTGCAGAGCTAGCAGATGAAAATGTTGGGTTGGTGATCACATCCACTCCCATGGAAGTATGCCAGAAAAATCTTCCAGACAAACCCAAAATGCACGGCATTGAAGAACTACTCAAGGACAATCGTAAGTATGAAAAAATCCTCGTAGTTTATGGGACAAAGCTTACAGGTCCTAAGTACATATGGTAAATGTATGGGGATAGATGGCTGAGTAGGTCTGAGTAAGGTATTCTTTCGGAGAGTTGGAACAGACTCGACGGGCCAAATGGCCTCTTTCTGCACTGTAGGGATTCTATGATTTACAACAACCTTAATTAAAATAGCCAGAATATTTTGACAAAATTGTCAGTTTCAAAGGAGATCCAACATTACACTTGCAGGAGAATGGAAGACAGTTAATTAATCCACTAGGTGAGTACAAGACAAACAGAAGGTCAACATAGACAAAGTGGAGAAAGATAGAATCATTAGAAGTGTACAAAAGCACACAGATTGGTGCGGATCAACCACATGTGTCATAAAGAAGGAGGGATCATTAAGAATATGCCTCAATCCACAATGTTTAAATGCATCTTTGAAACACTGTCCTTAAAAAATACCCACATCAGAAGAGTTAAATCTGAAATTTGCAGGTGCAAAATTCTTCACAAACCTTGATGCCTCGCATGATTACTAGTCAGTACATCAAGTCCTAAGAGTTTACTACATTTCGTACCCTATTTGGGTGACACTGTTTTCAATGACTTCCTGTTGGGCTATCTGTCAGCTAGGATCTCATTCAAACTCACATGGACCACATTACATGCACAAAACTAGGATGCATCGGTATCACAGGTGACATAGCTGTTGTGAGATGAACAAAGCAAGAACATGGCCATGATCCGTGCTTATTGATGCAAGCAGCACTTAATGAAGAAATGGTGTTCAATAGTTTGAAATGTGCCAGAAACACACAGCAGATCAATGTCTTTTGCTTTGCTGGTCTGTGGGATCTCTCTCCCAATTTTGGCACAAGCCTCCAGCTGTTAATAAGGAGGATTTTGCAGGGTTGACTGACATATCTCTCATTCACCATTTTTACTAAAGATTACTCATTTTCTTTTACCAGAGCTATCATGAAAGCTATGATCCTATGATCACAGTTCCCTAATCAAAGAGAATAGCTCTGAGCAGCATTTACACTCTAATTGCAATCAAAATTATAAATAGTTTAATTGATGAATCAATCAATCTAATTAAATAGTTCCTTTTACCAAAACAATATCCAAAGTTACTTGAGACGATGACGGATTCTCCCATCACTTCAATGAATGAGTTGTTAGCAAAAAAGACCAGTTTACAGTCGAGGTTGATGTGTGATGTCTCAATCTGCATAACTGATTGCAAATACAACATATGAAGCCAGTGTTGGAAGGAAGGATAGAAGCATTGCACCACAGTCACTTGTCCTGAAGGCATTTGACACTGCTCTCCTCACATGTTGAGATGACTTGATGACGGAGACTTCTCCATTTGGGTCTGTCAAGATTATTTTTTTCCCCCCATGTACTGGAATCCAGTTTGCAAGCTCTGAGCTTGGCTTTTACATTGTCTTTATACTTAAGTCAGGAACATATTGTGGTGCAGCCTCTTGTGTTCAGTTAGCCGTAGATGCTGCCTTTGGTATGCAGGAATCCTCCATGCGAACCACATGACCAACTGAGTGGAACAGTCCTAATGGGTATGCTCTCAGTGAGAGGTATGCAGCACTTTGTAAGAACCTAAATGGGCGGTTTGGGTGGATTGGCCATGCTAAATTGTCCCTTAGTGTCAGGGGGACTAGCTAGGGTAAACACATGGGGTTATGGGCCTGGGTGCAATTGTTGTCGGTGCCAACTTGATGGGCCGAATGGCCTCCTTCTGTACCGTAGGACTCTGCAAAATCCCAGAGGAAAATATTCCAAGACAGCAGAACAGTATGAACCTCAGTGTCGGGTGTTTTCTCCTGACACCTGCTGTTGCAAATAGATCTCAGTCAGCAAAAATGGAATTGTTTTATATGATGCTGCTGGTTGTCCAAGTCTTGCGCCCATCATGAACTGACGTAAGGACTACTGCCAAGTAGACCTTGATCTGAGACAAACTCTATGCTCTTTCCAAAGTTTGTGAAAGAGCTTGCCAAACATAGCTTTTGCCAAGCAATGTGATTTTGTCATCCAGCGTAGTGTTGTTGGAGAGAATACTCCCAAGACAGCAAAACATCTGGACTGAATAAAGGGTTATGCCATTGATAGTGATTGTGTGGTGTTGGCGTACATGGCCAGGGATGGGTTGATACAAGCTGTCTTCTTCAGACTTATTGTTAGACTAAAGAGTTCTGAAGCTTGGGTAAAGCAATCAACCAGCTGAAAGTCCTCTGGAGTATTTGATGTGAGAGTGGCGTTGTCTGAATGAGAATTTTCCTAGTCGCAGTTCAGTAAGCAAGCCATGAGCCTTTGCAAGTTGAAGAGATTGTCGTACTCCTGCATCTTGTGTCAAGAGTGTGTATCAAAGCATGGCTGAGAAGTATATGACAAACAGAGTTAGAGGCAATAAACAGTCCTGCTTGGTGCCATAGGTGACCGGAAAGGTATCCAATGGTGTACCACTTTGCATCATGCTAGCCATCATCATGAAACAAGTAATTAACTCTGATCATCTTCTCGGGGCAACCATTTGCACAGGACCTTTCTCAGGCCTTTCCAGTTGACACGGTCAAAAGTCTTGATGAACACCAAATAGAGGTCTTTCTTCTGTTTGCAGGACTTTTGTTGAATTTCTACTCTTTCCCACCCTACAAGGAAGCCACACTGTAATTCTGGCCAGCATTGTATGGCCCCACCAGGGTGTGTCTCCTGCCAGTGAAAATGGTGGGTTATTTAAACTCCCTTTAACTTTGGTGGGACAGTAGAATCCTGCCAAGCAGGAGGGCTGTAAAATCCTGACCTCTTGAGTATGCAGAGTCACGGAGGTGAATGACAATCAAATTAAACCTTGCAAGAACTTTGATGTTGGAAGAAGTGATATTCCGCAATGATTGTTTTGCTCTCTTTCCATTTGTAGAGATGAGTAGTGGAGGTGTCCTTGTAGTCTTGGAGCACAATTCCCTACTACCAGGTTAAGCAAATGAGAATATCGGGTTTCCTATCCATGTCAGTCCCCCCATACTTGACTACTTTAAGTCAGATGCCATTAACTACCGGTGACTTGCCCACATAAAAAGTTGTATTTTGGCCTTTCTGATTCTACTTGAGAAGAATCGAGAGCAGGTTCTTCCAGAATGCAAGTCTGTGAGTGACTCAAAGATATCAATGCACACTCTGGATTGTTGGTTTAAGAGATTGTTAAAGTGTTCTGCCCACCGGGAGAGGATCTCCTGCCAATTTGTTCAGCGACAATTACTACATGAGAGTGGATGCTATCACACCTTCCGTTTTAGGGCCATAGAATGATTGCACTTATTCATGTTCAGGTTTCAGGTTCTTTTTATCAGCAGCTGCTTGAAGCTCATCAGCCCTGTTGTCTCACCGTCAGTTCTTCTTCTCTAATTTGGCCTGCAGCATGTGTTTTGCACAATGGTACTTGGCGTTCCTAGCTGGTGCTTTCTTATTAGATATGTAGCATCTGTCAGCATCATGCATTTCATCTCAGAAGTTTGACAACACATTTATTTATTTGTCACAATTCGTCATTAACACTGCAATGAAGTCACTGTGAAATTCCCCTAGTCGCCACACTGTTTGGGTCAACGCACCTAACCAGCACGTCTTTCAGACTGTGGGAGGAAACCAGAGCACCCGGAGGAAACCCACGCAGACACGGGGAGAACGTGCAAACTCCACACAGACAGTGACCCAAGCTGGGAATCGAACCTAGGTCCCTGGCACTGTGAGGCAGCAGTGCTAACCACTGTGCCACCGTACCGCCCGACAATGACCAAGACATAAGGAATCTTTCAGCTGAGGTGCACAATGTTCACAGATCTTACATCTGAGATACCACAACCTCATTCATATTGTTGTGAGAAAATGCAGAAAGCACAGAACATTATTTTCACGGAAAATAACCAGTTAGGAATTTAAATAAATGAACTGGAACATTAAACTGATTACCACTTTGAACCTCATTGCCCAGTAGATAATGAAAAAGAAAATCTAAAGCCACATCTGGTTCATCGTTATTAACACAACAGTAGGTGGCAGGTTACATGCCAGAACACTAGCTTTGTTTCATAAGGGAACTGTGCCTATTCATTATTTGGCTTATTAAAGACTTAGTTGAAATTAAAATGGAAAATCCTGGAAACATTCAGCTGTTCAGCCAGGATCTGTGGAGAGAGGAAAGTAGGGTTAATGTTTAATTTCAGTGACCTTCAGGCTTAGCTAAGCTTTTTACAAACAAAGCCAGATTGCTTCTTAACTGTGTATTTTGAAACAAAACCAAGCATCAAGTCTTTGAATGGATCATTTATTTCCAGATTCAGCATAACATCTAAGTAGGGAATCATGAAGCCATATGAATGAAAAACACAGTCAGTTATCTGAAAAGAGAATGGGACTCCTTTCTACATCGATCATTTGCACATCTTAACAATATCATAGGAAATGTCTATGGGCTGGAATATTTTAGATTATATTATTGGTGTTGAATGAAGTGGTAACTGGACATGTTCTGTCACAGATGGGCAGTCCTCTCTACCAGTTTATGACCTAAGTGGTAAAGGTGAGAATTGCCCTCAGTTAGCTACTCAGGATGTGAAAGAGACACAAATTACACATACAGTTAGAAATGTTCATTGGAGATGAATGATCCAATCCACTCTGCCAGGGTAAGTCCTCTCTCAGGTCCCACCACTGCCAAACTCTCACCCAGGACATCCTGTGCTCAGACAGTGACTCGCTTCATGGATCACACACACCTATTAACTTGGAACATATCAAGATTCATTCTCTCAGGGATACCATCCCACTTATCATGCTATTCACCCACCATCCTCTGTCCCTTCTGGGCGAGGCTCACCACACAGACAGGACATGCATTTCCCCCACACTCTACTCATTCCCCTCCAATCGCATGACATGCTTCCTTCTTCGTACAGGCCAAGCTGGCACACAACAAATGCGAGAAAGCCCAGACTGGCTGGGGGGACGGCAGTGAACATTGCCCTCAAGAAATTGACAACATGGAAATTGGCCTCTCCCGACAACCTAGCAGGGATCACAGTTCCATCATCAAAAAAGTTTATTTATTAGTCACAAGTAGGCTTACATTAACACTACAATGAAGGTACTGTGAAAATCCCCTAGTCGACACACTCCGGTGCCTGTTCGTGTACACTGAGGGAGAATTTAGTATGGGCAATGCACCTAACCAGCACATCTTTGGACTGTGGGAGGAAACCGAAGCATCCAGTGGAAACCCACACAGGCACAGGGAGAATGTACAGATTTCGCACAGACAGTGAGTAACCCAAGTCAGGGATCGAACCCAGGTGCCTGGCGCTGTAAGGCAGCAGTGCTAACCATTCTGCCACCGTGCTGCCCATAAATCCTGACAATCACAGTGAGTCAAATATATTCTGATATAGCTTAAGCTTATCCACTGAAGCTGTTATTTATTTCTTGCAGGCACAAGCAATAAGCTTTGGAGAGTCTCATTTGAGGGACCGCAGACTAGACAATCAGAGAAAGAATCTTCTATTGATCCGCCAAACTCACAATGTTGTGCCAGCCATTTTAAGGTTGCCACAGGCTGAGAATTGCTTTCACCTTCCATTTGATTCCTTTGCTGGCACCTGAACCATTCCACAATGATCAATAGCTTTGTAGAGTAATGCTCTTCAAGAATCTTTGTCAAGCCATCATGAGTTTTGGTTCCTGGCTTTGCTGGCTGAGCCAAGCTTTGAAGCAAATTAAACGTTTTAGATCCAATTGTACTGGGAAAAACTGGTATGAGCAACTCATTTTCAATTTTATTCACTTCTACAAAGTACTTAAAATGCTCTACATAGAAACTCCATGAGTCTCTTTCTTTATTGAAAGAGCCCATGGAACCTCATTGACCCAACATTTCTCCTGCAGTCACTAGCAACTCGAGACTGCTCCGTGTGTATATTTTTATACTGTCTTCGCAGTGCTCCCCTTTTAAATCTGCAGACTATTGACTTGATGTATTTTTTTTTCAAATGGCCCCAGCTATACAACAAGGCATTCACTCTTTTCAAACATGCCACATACTGTTTGGAATCTCCCCCTTCTCTGACTGGAAAAAACCTTCTTTAGCAATTACAAAGAGAGCTTTTTCTTACTTGAGTCTCCCTGCACTGGCAGGATTAAATCTCTCATCCTGTTGTTGCTTTTCCCCAGTGTGAGGACCCACAATTCTTTTCTTCTCAGGATCTAAGGACGAATTGTGCTGTCTCCATTGATGATGTGGTGATCTTTAGCCATTCCTGGAAAGATCACATGAAGCATTTGACGGAGCTCTTCGAGAGACTCTGGAAAGCAAAGTTAGTTATAAACTTGGCAAAGACAGAATTTGCAAAGGCAGAAGTGACATTCTTTGGACACGACATCGGATATGGACGGATGACACCAAGAAACATGAAGACGAAGGCTAGGGAGGAATTTCCAAAACCATCATTGAGAAAGGAAGTGCTACGCTTTCTGGAACTGAGTGGGTTTCACAGAAAATTTGTACCCAACTTCAGCAGCGTAGTGGTATCATTGACGGATTTGTTGAAAAAGAACGCAAATTTTTGGTGGACAGAACAATGCCAGGAGGCATTTGAGAATGTAAAGGCCGTATTAACCATCCTACCCATTTTAGCTACGCCAGGCTTCCTGAAACCATTCAAAGTAGTCATTGACACCAGTGATGTAGGGGTTGGAGCTGTGTTGTTACAGGTGGATGAGGGTGGAATTGAAAGGCCAATCGGCTATTTTTTGAAAAAACTCAATATCTACCAGACAATATACTCTACCATTGAAAAGGAGTTATTGAGTGAAGTAATGGTCTTGCAACACTTTAATATTTATGTTGCGAACAATATATCGGAGATGATTGTGTATACCAATCACAGTCCTTTGACATTTCTAGACAGATTTAAGTACAAAAGCACCTGATTGTTTCATTGGAGTCTCATGTCACATTGCATTTAATTTATGAATTGCGCATGTTGTGGGTCATGAAAACATTATCGTGGATGCGTTATCACAAATAAAGAAAACAAATGAAGCCATTTTTTATGTTAATGGTTCATCTTTTTCTTAAGGGGGGAGGTATTGTGAAGCTGAGTTTGTGAAGTATGGTCCCTTTAAAAGCTGGTTTTGTGTCAATGCTTGGATGTTTAAAATGCAGGTGCCTACAGGGTATACAAATTGCAAGATTTGTAACGAGGACCAAGCATCAGGGTTGCCTTGGCAACAGGCTTTGCAGACTTTTGAGCTTTGAATTCAGCACCCTCTCAGTTTAAAGAAGACACTCAGCTATCAGGAACCTATCAAATTTGAATTTGCTGTTGTTGACATCATCAGACCAATCCTGGTGTAGGAAAATTGATAGACTATTACAGTTGTAAAGAGGAATTCAACTGCCTGCCGGGAGTTCAACTGAAGGGCTGCCACTTCTCAACACCCAGAGAGAAAAAGAGCGGATCCCTGCCAGCTAAAAAAATTCTCTCAAGAGAACTCTCCATCTATCGAACAAAAGAGCTCCAAATCAGAAAGACCTTACAGACAGCGTAATCGACAGAAGAGCTCCAAAATCTTTTCCCAAGCCACTAAATCAGATTGCATTTTTTTTTGGGAGAGACTAATTTATTTTATTATTATTTATTTTGGTAACGAATGGACCTTGTATTTATTTGAACAGCATCCCAATAGAATCTTACTTTAATTGATATGTTATTTGTTTAGTTAAACTTCCCAGTTGGTTAAATAAATATAACTTGTTAATTATTCACTTAAAACGAGTGTTAGGTATTTCTGTTAATAATCCTCCAAATGTTAATGAAGAACAGTTAACACCTTTCCAAACACTTTTAACAGATTATGAAGTGAGGTATTCCTCTTTGGGGGATACGGCATGACTTCTCAAAAGGGGATCAACCTCTGCATCGTAACACATCAACACTGCAATGAAGTTACTGTGAAAATCCCCATGTCTCGATAATCCAGCGCCTGTTTGGGTACACTGAGGAAGAATTTAGGATGGCCAATGCTAACAATCCCCCCCGCCCCCATCCTGAAATCCGACTACAATCCCTTCCAGTAAACAATGTGTTATCCCTTGTTTGTCAGCATTTCATGAAGCCTTGTTGAGGTACAGCCTTCTAGCCCTTGATTTTCCCTTTGCCTTCCATTGTTCATCATCGTCATCCACCTCCTTGCCCATCTGCCTGCCAAGGTGCCACCTAACACATCCCTTGTAGCTGGAGAGCACGAAGCAGTCTGGCCCAGCAGAGTGCCATTCAGCACAACAGGAGCAGCGTGGCACTATGACAGGTATATAAGCTATGTATGTTGCATTCATTTTGAAGTGTCTTGAGAAATATGGTCCACCTTGCACATGCCATTCCTTTTCAAACAGGTTTGACACTGACATAATTTCTCGCTGGTGTGACGCAACATTGGAAAGCCTGAAAAGATTCTGGCGAGTGACCGTTTCAATGACTATTCATGAAATGCAAAGTGCATTCACCAGGCAGTGGGAAAACTGATCTGCTATTAACCCACCATTGGGAGAATTTCAAACTGTTTTTCGCCAGTCTATTTCCAACTTTTCGATTCCTGTTGGATTCTCTGCTCTCAACTGCCAGCAAACCCACCACATGCAGGATGGGAGAATTCCACCTAATGCCTTTTGTGTCTCTGATTGTGCCATTTTAGTTCTGTGCAGGGCCATGAATATAACCAGCTCTCCCTTTCCAGCATCTCTCAACTCCTCCACTGCCTCTGCATTGTCAGATGAATTGGCTGGATGCACTATCCTCCAAGCTAGGCTCATCTATCATCTTATATTAAAAATAAATTATTTGACTCAGCCACTTATTCTCTCCTGATCTCCCTGAATGCTATCAATCTCCTTTAGTCTGGTTTCTTCTTCTCCAAATAATACGTGAACGTTACAAACAACAAATGTTCCAGGAATAACTATATCATTCCACCAGTTGTTGCCCTCTAGCCAGAATGTTTTAAACAGGATACAGCATACTTCCCTTGTGAGCCACATCCGACTTTGATATCCTTAAATATTCACTCATTTATCAAAAATCCTTGATAATCTATCATTACCTTGTCAGAGTTTGCAAGGACAGTAGAATTTATGGCAACAATGCCATGTAATGCTGTCATTAAATCATTGAATGCCTTTGACTGAGATACTGTTGGCACTGGAAATGAGAGAAACTTTGGAGCATTTCATGCTCTTATTGCCTTTTACGTAGATAATTAAGGCATGTATTTTACTAACTGTAGGGGATTGTTGTTTATTCAACAGCAATGTTAAGATCATTAAGTGGAAGCAAATGGGGAAATAATCATAAATTATTTGGCATTCTGCTTTTTATATCTCAGGATGCATGCATATAAATGCAGCTATAGTTGGAAACCTGGGTCCAATCTGTTCCGACGCGCCACAACGAAAAACCGCACCGACCTCCTCAGAAGACAAAGACGGGACACGGCGGACAGAGTACCCTTCGTCGTCCAGTACTTCCCCGGAGCGGAGAAGCTACAACATCTTCTCCGGAGCCTTCAACATGTCATTGATGAAGACGAACATCTCGCCAAGACCATCCCCACACCCCCACTTCTTGCCTTCAAACAACCGCACAAACTCAAACAGACCATTGTCCGTAGCAAACTACCCAGCCTTCAGGAGAACAGTGACCATGACACCACACAACCCTGCCACAGCAACCTCTGCAAGATGTGCCGGATAACGACACGGATGCCATCATCTCACGTGAGAACACCATCCACCAGGTACACTGTACATACCCTTGCAACTCGGCCAACGTTGTCTACCCGATACGCTGCAGCAAAGGATGTTCCGAGGCATGGTACATTGGGGAGACGATGCAGACGCTACGACAACGGATGAATGAACACCGCTCGACAATCACCAGACAAGAGTGTTCTCTTCCTGTGGGGAACATTTCAGCGGTCATGGGCATTCGGCCTCTGATCTTTGGGTAAGCGTTCTCCAAGGCGGCCTTCACAACACACGACAAAGCAGAGTCGCTGAGCAGAGACTGATAGCCAAGTTCCGCACACATGAGGACGGCCTCAACTGGGATATTGGGTTCATGTCACACTATCTGTAACCCCCACGACATGCCTGGGCTTGCAAAATCTCACTAACTGTCCTGTCTGGAGACAATACAGATCTCTTTAACCTGTGCTTAACGCTCTCTCCACTGACATTGTCTGTACCTTTAAGAGTTGATTACCTGTAAAGACTCACATTCCAACTATTATTTTGTAAATTGAGTTTGTGTCTTTATATGCCCTGTTTGTGAACAGAACTCCCACTTACCTGACGAAGGAGCAGCACTCCGAAAGCTAGTGGCTTTTGCTACCAAATAAACCTGTTGGACTTTAACCTGGTGTGAGACTTCTTACTGTGTCCAATCTGAGTACCATGGTGATAGTCTCACTCTGTCTTGAAGACACATCTGACCCTGATATTGCTTCTGACTGATGCTAAATTTGCAGAGTAAATGGAGAGGTCATTTACAACAATTTAAGATTTATATCTCGCAGCTGCACAAAATATTTGATGATTTGTTATGGTCAGGAGAGTATGGACCATCTTGGTTTAGAAATACAAAGAAATAACCAATCATGGCCAGAAACCTCATCAAAATTGCTGATGTGGAAAATAGATAAATCCACATTGAAGGAATGTGGAATTCCTATCTCAGTATGTGGTTAGGAAATATCCTGGGTACATTTCCCAGAGCTGCTGCTGCTCTGCCATTGCTAGCTACCCAACATCAACGTTTAGGCACCTTGGAGGAGCCCGACTCTGCACCTTGACATAATCTTTTGGGAATTTCCTGATTAATTATGAATGTGGGAAAAAACCACAAAGGTGGGTACCTGACACACAAAATGGTTGCCTGGCACATAAAATGGTTACCTGGAAAGAAACATTAAGCAGGCACTGACTTTTAGCACAGACAGCTACTTAAAATTAAAACATACAGCACAGACAGTTATTTAAAGTTAAACATGCAGGGAACAAATACTGCAGGAAGCCAGTAAGGGCTTGAGGCACTTTAAAGATAAGGACAGACCCAGGACAATAAGGTCTGTTAAAGAGATTAGCCATAGATGAGGACAGAAATACATAAATGCAGCAAAACCAATCACTGTATGTATAGACCGAAACTAGTCATTGAAAATCATTGAGAGAGGAAATGTATCCATTCTATGAAACAATGCGGTGTTAAATGCCCATGTCTGTATCTGTCTGACTGTAACCATGTGTTAACCTATCGATCATCATGATCTGCCTACTCAACTATAACGAGGTGTTAAATGGCTAATGTCCAGACTATCTATTGTATGAAAAGTATAAAAGTGCTCAACTCCTATTGTATTATTGAGAAGGTAGCTGCCAAGTATTGCGGAGTACCAGCGCTTTCTCCCTCAAAGCTTCGTGTCCGAAATAAAGCTGTATTGTTGAACCTCCAGTCTGACTCCGGTGGTAATTTTCCCACAACAATTGGCGTAGCCGGCTAGGATCCTATTACTGGTAAGTTTCGATCAATTGGCCATGATCGGAAAGCCAGGTTAGAGATCACTGAATCTGTGAGAGCCAGACAAGGTCAAGTATACAATTTGAAAGGGGTTAAACCTAAGGGGTATTTGTAGTAAGAAGTATTCAGTGGATATGATATAGTGATAAGTACTAACTGCTGATAGTGATAAGTAACTGTTACTTGTGCCGACCGACAAGAGGACAAGGTAGTGCCTGTCTCAAAACACCCAGCCTTAGACCGGTTGTAAAGAGGGGAAATACCCCACACGAAGGTCAGGAATTGAAGTGGGCATGGAGGCACCAAGGGCACTTAGGATTGTGAAGCACAAGTGGCAGAGGTTGGTTAATATCAAACTCTGTAGTGGCGAACAAACGCAGAGTTGCCATCTGATTGCATGAAAGTTTGTAAAGTTGGGTACTGGACTGTCAATGTTGTAAAGCGGTGCGGAAAAGGAGCTGATCCACTCTGACCTAGAGCCGGACTCCGGTGGAGAAGCACATTGCCGAGGTGGTAATAGTGGAAGCCGTGAGTATAAATTGAAACCCTGAGACGGTAGTGAAACATGGTACTCGAGTAGTAATAGTGGCCAGGGGTAGTGAAGTCCCCACCATAGAGAGCACACTTTACTAGGGAGTAATCATGGCCGTACGGTGCCTAAAACACATTGCCAAGGTGGCAATAGTGACCGGGGGTAGTGAAGTCTGCGAAATGGCAGATAATGAAGTTAAGAGGGGATCTGCAGGTTCTCTCATTGAAGTGTACATGACAGACAGGCAAGCGTTAATAAAGAGGATGCAAAGGGATGGCTGGGATACTTCCCAGACCTTAGAGCAGCAGAGAAAGTGGATAGATGGAGAAAAGAGAAACAAGACAAAGAAGATAGGAGTATTGTTAATACATCAGTTAGCTGGACTAATTGAGCAAGTAGTCGCCTCTCCTAAAAAGTAGAGTGAAGATAAAGAAAAGATTAGAGAGTTAGAATCCAGAGTAAGGGAACTGGAGAAACAAAACCAAGTATTAGAAGAGAAGCAATGGAGAGGGGAAACTGTTCCTCTACCTCCTTATGAGTCCACACAACAGGGACCAACCACTCCTCCAGAGGGGTGGGAAGTGCTGGAACACAACTTAGCACCAGTAACCTGAGGCGCAGCCAAAGGCAAATTATAAACCCTTCACCACAGGTGAGAGACAGCAGATAATGGCTTCCCTGGGTAAATTACAACCTAGAAGCGTAAACACTAAATTCTGGGAAGAATGAGACACAATCAGGGTAGGACACCAATTACACCTGAGAGGTACACCAGCTGGTCAGGGCAGCCTGCCCAGCGGATAAGTACAGGCAGGTAGCAGGTGGACCCGCCGCTCCTCCAGCACAGGATTATAGTGGGGGACAGTAGACACATGTAGTTGCCCTAACATCAGAGATAGATGCCCCACAGGCACCCTTTGCCCAGTTTAAGGCAGAAATTCAGAGAGTATTAGGGAATGCTCCTACTAACTGGAGCAGAATTACCACAACCAAACAGCTAAAAGGGGAAAGAGCTTCTGAATACGGGGAACGGTTATTCCAGGTATATCAAGAGTGCTCAGGACAAGGAAACCCAGATCATGGGGATCGAGCGTTCATCCAGGCTTTTAAGTATGGACTCTCTAGCACTCACCAAACCATCCTAAAAATGGGAGTGATTATGTCCCAAGATTACGATGAGTTGGTCGAGTGGGCTAGCGGAGAAGAGAAATCCCAGACAAGAACAAGGCTAGAAAGAGTAGCAGCTTACAGTAACAGGAACGGGACTAAGTCTAAACTGACTTGCCACAATTGTGGCCGGCAAGGGCACTTTGCGAGGGATTGCGGGGCCCCACGGAAAGGGAACAGATTTGGAAACAGTGGGAAACATTGCAGCCACAGTAATAAATATGGACACACAGAAGCAGTGTGTTGGGATAAATATGGGAGACCCCCGACCCGATCCATGACCACAGCAGAACCGGAGGAACCACAGGATCTCCAGGGTCAGCAAGATTGATGGTCTGCAGCCCCCATTCACAAGGGTAAGAAGGAGGGAAGGATTTACGTGTCAGCACTAGTAGGGGGCAGGCAATGTGAGATGCTAGTGGACACAGGAGCATCCATATCTGTCACCGACCTACCCTTACCCACTACAAATAAAATGATTTAGCTGACCAGGATAGGAGGGAACAAAACACCCGCCTACCTGAGCGAGACCATCTTAGTAGAGATAAATAATCTGTATATACCAATGAGGTTTTATGTGTACAAGAATAACGAGGGTACAATAATGGGAAATGATTTGATGAAAGAATATGAGATTCTGATAGACTGTGGAAAGGGAGAATTGATCTGGCCAAGACAGGACGGTCGGAAAACTAGAATAGGGAAACTTCCAAGTCACCTTGAAACCATTAAGGTGGCCACCAGAAATTGGGAATTAGAGACAGAAGGGTTCGGAGCCATCTGTGCTTCCGTCCCCGGAGTATGGACAGAAACCAAGTTAGATACCGGTTTGACTAAAATGGACCCAATAAAGGTACCTAGACCGGAGCATAAGCCCCACCGACAATACCCAATAAAACCAGAGGCAGAGAAAGCTGTAGTGGAGATAGTTAAAGGGTTAGTGGAAAGGGGGATTCTGAGAGAAACCACAAGCACCACTAACTCCCCAACATGGCCAGTGAGCAAGCCTGACGGAAGCTACAGGCTCACGATAGATTACACCGGACTCAATAAAGTCACGTCCAAGTTGCACCCCATTGTAGCAAGCCCTTCGACAATCCTGAATGGACTGTCATAGAAGCACAAAATATTCACAGAATTGGATATAGTCAACGGATTCTGGTCCTTACCATTGGATCCTGAATCCCAAGACAAATTTGCCTTTACAGTAGGAGACAGACAGTACACTTGGACTCGTTTACCACAGGGATTCCACAACAGCCCCGCTATCTTCCATCGAGTAATGAGTGACATCCTGAACAGGGTAGAACTGCCAGAGGGTAGTGTGATCCTACAATATGTAGACGATATCCTAATAGCTTCGGAGTCCAAGTCAGGACATCAATAAGCCTTATATTTAGAACTGAATGAATTAAAAACCACAGGGTTAAAGGTGAGCCCCAAAAAGGCACAAATCGGGAAAACACAGGTCCTATACCTAGGACACCTTATATCCCAAGGACTTAAAGAAATGCCAACGGACCGAAAGAAGGCGGTACAACAAATGCTGCGACCCGTCACCGTAAGAGGGGTCAGAAAGGTGCTCGGACTATTCAACTATAGCCAGAGTTTCATCCCAGGGTTCGCAAAATTAGCAGAACCCATACAAAGACGAGTCAAAGGGGGAAAACCAGCTTTAGATCCCGCAGAATGGGAACCCGAGCAGGAAGAGGCTTACACTAAACTAAAAACAGAACTGATATCAGCCCCTGGACTAGGACTACCAGATTCTAATAAGGACTTCCATATCCATTGTAGCAATGAGGGAGGGTTCTATTCCGCAGTGGTAACACAGGACCTTGGGGACAGAAAGAGACCCATAGTGTATTATTCCACCGCAGAAGGGCCGGTCGTCACCGGACTGCCAAGGTGCATAACCACCTTGGATTGCACCGCCTGGGCTGTAAAGGTTAGCGAGCCAGTAATCATGGCAGGGAATATAACCCTTCACACCAAACACACCTTGGTGGAAATGTTGAACATGGGAAAACTAAGGTCAGTCTCAAACATGAGAAGGGCTAAGTGGGAAGCTGTCCTCCTACCTCCAAGCAAGTCCGTGATAATAATAAGGGATACAGGGAATGACCCAGCAGAAGGGATTTTAGACACAGGAGAGCCACACAATTGTAGGGATATAGATATGACGTAGAAGAGGGTAGGATAAAAACCTTTAATAATAGCTGAGGAGACCCTCTTTGTGGAAGGATCATCCTGGACAGGGTGGGCAGTAGTAAATGACAAATTAGAGACAGTAAGGTCAGGAAGGATTGACGGAGGTCTATCCGTGCAAGTGGCAGAACTAGTGGCACTCACACAGGCACTAGAGTTATCTGAAGGTAAAACGGTGAACATCTATACAGACAGTCGCTACGCATTTGGAGTCATGCATGACTACATGACAGCATGGGGAAGACGAGGGTTCATAACCACGGGAGGAATCCCTATCAAACACCAACAAAGAATTGAGGCAGTGTTGAGAGCTAGCGAGAAACCTAGAGAAGCCGCAGTAATCAAAATTAAAGCACACCAGAAAGAACCAGGAAGAGATAACACGGACTGGTTAAATTTCAAAGGGAACCAAGCCGCAGACAGGGCGGCACAGTTAGCCTTAGGACAGGAGACAATTGGTGAGCTGCCAATAGCAACAACAGAACAGACAGGAGATGAAATAGATATTCGGGACTTACATGAAGAAACCCCGAAAGAGGAAAAGGAGAAATGGGAAGCACAGGGAGCAGTCAAAGGGACTGATAACATTTGGAGACGGGAAGATAAGGTAATAGCACCAGAGTGCATACAAAACACCCTATTGGAACTACACCATGGACTCTCGCAAGCGGGGAGAGAGGCCATGATAACTAATATAGGAAAGGAATGGTGGTGGAAAGGAATGGGAAGAGACATAGCCCGACACTGTCACCGATGCGTGACGTGCGCGCAACACAACCCTGGTAGACCCATAAAAATTAAAATGGGACACCAGCTGAGACCAAAGGGACACTGGAAACATCTGCAAATAGATTTCACAGGGCCATTACCACAATCCCATGGCAAAACCTATTGTCTGGTTATTATAGACCAGTTCACAAATTGTACTGCTACCACGGTGGCTAGGGTATTGGCAGAAGAGGTAATCCCTAGATGGGGAGTACCCCTACAAATCGATTCGGACCAAGGGATAATGGGGATAAAACAAAAATTTCACATCCCTTACCATCCACAGAGTTCTGGAATGGTGGAACGTATGAATAGAACACTTAAGAATGCACTAGCTAAAGCTATACAAACATCGGGAAAAATGTGGACAGAGGTATTGCCCACTATACTAATGAGACTAAGAGGTACCACAAACCGGACAATCGGATTAACCCCTTATGAACTAATGACAGGACGGGCGATTCAATTACCAGAAAGCATCATAACAGGTGGGACCGATGTAGGTCTACTAAAAGATAAAATCAGGAGATATGTTTTGGAACTAAGCACCCAACTAAAAGGGATGCGCAAATGCGTAAAAGACAATCAGGAACAAAGAGACGCAGAGAGAGAGCTTGAAATGCTCCCTGACGTCCCAACAGTGGGAAGTCACGTCCGAGTAAAAGCATTACCTGACAAACCAGGGTTTGCACCAAAATGGAATGTGCCATATGAAGTTATAATTAGTGGAGACACCTGTGCCTGTATAGACATAAGAGGGAAAGGTATATGGAAACATTGGACACAGCTGAAATTACACAAAGAAATGCATGAATGAATGAATGAACGAGTGAATTAACAGGACTGCTTTCCTCAACACAGGCAAAGACTGCAAGCAAGAACAACCGGCGCATTCAGGTTGATAGATAGTATAACTTTTGGAGATTATATAAATTATAGTATTAGAATTGATATTTGCTCGTTGCGAATATGTATGTAATCGCGTATGTAACTGTACTACTTTGCGTTGTCGCGACTGTAAATTTAACTGGATTGGAGGATAACTTGTTTTACAAAGCTCACATACATTTACATGGGAATTGAACTGTATGTTACCCGTTAGCACAATCGGTAGAAGCCCTATTTGTAGCCACCCCTGGTGGACCCCTCATGACTTATATACTGTAGATACATTAGATGCACCCTGTAAGGGACAAATTGGCAAATATAAAAGAGGCATACAGAGGAGATGTGTGGAACTTGTAAATCCCACAGATCCTGTGAGCAGGGGGCTCCAACAGGTGGGAGGAAAAGCTTGTTCAGATAAAGCAAGCTATCCGCTTTGTTTTATGGGGTAGGGATGGGGATGTGCCTATGCCTTGGGCCCCAAGATTGATTCCTGCGTGCAGACGCAGTGTGTCCGTCAATATTGTTGGGTTAATAAGCGACAGTTTACTTGCACTTGTGATGAACAGAAATGTCTGAATATAACCGCGGGAAGACAGTTCATTTGTGGACAATTCAATGGAACTCACGTAAGCTCAGCCAAATGGACATCCCATTTGATACTTACCAGGTGGTGGGATTAAACGGGGAGTCAAGTAAACCGAACAATTGGCAATATAAACAAACTCATAATCGGGACACTAAATGTTACCGGGCTAAGAAGGGATATGTGTTCCTCTTCAATGGTACTTACACGACAGAAACACCAAACCTCCTAAACATTTTGCAGTAGGAACAATAGGACCACTGACTGTTCCATGCCCTCAGAAGGGGCATATTCGGAGGAGAATCGTAACCCGGGCTATCAGCAAAGAATTCTGCGCTAATTGGGAAGCCCCAGGCACAATGGGATCATCCCTGGGATACGGGTTCCTTGGAGCCCTATCTCTGGGAGGGGCAGCAGGAGTGATTAGTGCAAAGAGTAGGAATCATATTGTTTGTGGACTAACAGTCCTGGGAAACAGCACTTCAAAAGCACTGGAGGCTGTTAACCAAGAAATGGCTGAACTGAGACTATATGCACAGCAGACACGATACGCTGTGGACTACCAGTTAGCACAACAAGGGGGGGTATGTACAATTATAGGCAATAAATGCATAACCCATGTCACAGATGAGTCCGATAACATTACACAAGTCAACAATAGCATCAGAGAACAACTTGATAACTTCAGACAGGGACCCAAGAAAGGAAGTAACTGGCTGGAATGGCTAGTAGGGGGGTCCTGGGGGTTGTACTTATTACATGGATTGGTCATACTCATTTCAATTGTAATTGTCTGATTGTTGGATGCCTTAATGTTTGTTGCAAAGTAATGGTGACACGAATTGTGCCAGGAGCCAGTGTATCCATCGAGGAAGAACCCATGATGAAGATACATACATACATAGAAATACATAGAAACCCGACAGTGCAGAAGGAGGCCATTCGGCCCATCGAGTCTGCACCGACCACAATCCCACCCAGGCCCTACCCCCACATATTTACCCATTAACTACGCATCTCAGGGACAATTTTTAACCTGGCCAATCAACCTAACCCGCACATCTTTGGACTGTGGGAGGAAACCGGAGCACCCGGAGGAAATCCACGCAGACACGAGGAGAATGTGCAAACTCCACACAGACAGTGACCCGAGCCGGGAATCGAACCCGGGACCCTGGAGCTGTGAAGCAGCAGTGCTAACCATTGTGCTACCGTGCCGCCCCTGAAGACACCAGAAGAAACAAAGAAGGAAAGAAGAAAATCAACCTCTATATGTGAATATGTAACTGTTGGTCTCGGGATTATTAAAATAATAATAATCCGGACCAAAAGAGGGGACTGTAGTGGGAAGAAAATCACAAAGATGGGTACCTGACCCACAAATTGGTTGCCTGGTACATAAAATGGTTACCTGGAAAGAGACATTAAGCAAGCACTGACTTTTAGCACAGACAGCTACTTAAAATTAAAACATGCAGCACGGACAGTTATTTAACGTTAAACATGCAGGGAACAAATACTGCAGGAAGCCAGTAAGAGTTTGAGGCACTTTAAAGATAAGGACAGACCCAGGACAATAAGGTCTGATAAAGAGATTAGCCATAGATGAGGACAGAAATACATAAATGCAGCAAAACCAATCACTGTATGTATAGACCGAAACTAGTCAATGATAGTCATTGATAGAGGAAATGTATCCATTCTATGAAACAATGCGATGTTAAATGCCCATGTCTGTATCTGTCTGACTGTAACGATGTGTTAACCTATCGATCATCATGATCTGCCTACTCAACTATAACGATGTGTTCATTGGCTAATGTCCAGACTATCTATTGTATGAAAAGTATAAAAGTGCTCAACTCCTATTGTATTATTGAGAAGGTAGCTGCCAAGTATTGCGGAGTACCAGTGCTTTCTCCCTCGAAGCTTCGTGTCCAAAATAAAGCTGTATTGTTGAACCTCCAGTCTGACTCCGGTGGTAATTTTCCCACAACAATTACCACATAAGTTACAATTCATGGTACACGGTTTCTGGATTAAAATAAATCATCACATCTTTGTCCACTTGAGTGAGAACATTAAACTTCTCACCAAAGCTGTTGACCTGAAATAATGGCTGGGATTTTCCAGTTCTGCTTTCCACCAAAGTCATTGGACTATTGGTTGCCTGATCAGATTTTGCATTCCTCCTGCGATGGATCCCACACAGCCAATAACTCTGTCTTTCCACAGATGCTGCCAGACCTGCTGAGCATTTCCAGCAGTATTTGTATTTTAGATTTCTAGAATTCTCAGTACTTTGATTTTGTAAAACATCTCTCCAGATTAGGGGCTAGAAATTGGCTAGCCCTATTTTTGACTGTGAGTGACATGATGTATATGACCTGCCCTTGTTAGCTGTAAATGAGGTGGGCAGCATTAAAATGATGCGCCCTCCTCATCTCCATGATTGTGACATGGCCATGTGTGGATCACATTCTGCACTCTAACCAGCAGCTCTGCAGGTGGGCTCTGCACACTGCAAGGAGCTGACGAGGGTTGAGATTCGTCCACATGCTTCTGGCGATCTTACCTTTTTAAAGGCACAGCCCGTCTAAAGGGAAGCTGCATTAATGGACTGAAGGATGTTGGATGACCACTTTAAAACACTCTAGCACACAAAAAGGTATTGCACTGTGCCTGAGAAAGTGCTCCTTACTTCAATGAAGCTACCACAGAGGCACTCCCTGGTCAAACAAGTGACAGCCAGGAGAGATGCCACGTTTACAGATATAATGGGTACAGCACAGAAGAAGGCCATTTGGATCAACGAGTCCATATCAACTCTCAACCAAAGCAACTCAGTGCGTCGCACTTCCCTGCCCTATCCTGTAGTCATGCAATTTGTTTTTGTTTATCTATTGCCTTTTGAAGGCCCAATTCTACCAACCTCCACCATGATCTCAAGCAGTGCAATTCTTAAGTGAGTGCTGAGCTAGAGAGATCAGGAGGGGACATGTATATAAATCATTGGAGTTAGGAGAGGTTCAGTAAGTGTTTAAAAATACATACTGGTTTTTGGGCTTCATAAATAGAGGTATAAAGTACAAGCAAGGAAGTTATGAGGAGTCTGTTTAAAACATTGATTTGGCCTGAACCACAATCCTGGGCATCATATAACCATTCACTGCATTAAAAAGTATTTATGTTTCAGGTTTTTTTTGCCAATCAGCTTAAATTGATGCTTAATTGGCTCTTGATCCTTCTTCCATTGGGAACAGTTTATCTCTCTGTGTACTCTGTCCATAGGCCCAACATGATTTTAAACATGTCTTGGGATGCACAGTGGCACAGTGGTTAGCACTGCTGCCTCACAGCACCAGGGACCTGAGTTCAATTCTGGCCTCGGGACACTGTGTGGAGTTTGCTTGTTCTCCCCATGTTTACATGAGTTTCCTCTGAATGCTCCAATTTCCTCCCACAGGCCAAAGATGTGCAGGTTAAGTTGACTAGTCATGCTAAAGTGCCCTTTAGCGTTAGAGGGATTGGCAGGCTAAATACATGGGGAGGCTACGGGTATGGGTGGGACTGTTGTCAGTGCAGGCTTGATGGGCTGAATGGCCTCCTTCTGCACTGCAGGGATTTTATGATTCTCAACCCTCTCTCCTAAAAAAACAATTCCAGCTTCTTCAATGAATCCACATAACTGAATTAAATTAATCAGCCCTGGATCCATTCTCATAGATCTTTCCTGCATCTTCTCTAAAGCCTAGTCACATACTACTTAAAATGTGAAAAGTCCAGGATTGTGGTTCAGGCCAAATCAATGTTTTAAACAGACTCCTCATAACTTCCTTGCTTGTACTTTATACCTCTATTTATGAAGCCCAAAAACCAGTATGTATTTTTAAACACTTCCTGAACCTCTCCTACATCCAATGATTTATATACATGTCCCCTCCTGATCTCTTTAGCTCAGCACTCACTTAAGAATTGTATCCTTTATGTTTTACTACCTCATCCATTCTTCCTACTAAATGCACCACTTCACAATTCTCTGCATTAAATTTCATCTGGAATGCGTCCACTCATTCCACCAGCCTGTCAATATTCTCTTGAAGTCTATCATTATCCTTGTTCTTGGTTCACAATACTTGCAAATCTGCAAATGTTGAAGTTATATTCTGTACACCAAGGTCCTGGCCATTAATACACATCGAGAAAAGCAGTGTGGTTCTAATATTGACCCTAAGGAATCATCACCATATACTTTCCTCCAGACTGAAAAAAACCATTTGCCACTGGATCATATAATCATCAAATCCCTAAATTCGGCCCATCGAGTCTGCACCGACTCTCGGATGAAGCATCTTCGCCGGCCCTGTTCCCCTCATCCCACACATTTCTCATGGCTAATCCATCTAACCTACGCATCTTGGAACACTAAGAGGAACAGTACCATGGCCAATCTATCTAACCTGCACATCTGTGGAGTGTAGGAGGAAACTGGAGCACCCAGAGGAAACCCACGCAGACACAGGGAGAACATGCATACTCCACACAAACAGTCACCCAAGGCTGGAATCAAACCCAGGTCCCTGGAGCTGTGAGGTAGCCATGCTGATGACTGTGCCACCGTGCTGCCTCTGTTACTCTGTTTTCTGTCACTCAGCCGACCTCATATCCATGTTGCCACTGTCCTGTTAATTCCACTAGCTTCAACTTTGCTGCCATTTCTGTTATGTGGTACTTCATCAAACACCTTTACACCTTTTGAAAGTCCATATACTTCACAGCAACTGCATTAATCCTTAACAACTATCCACGTTATGTTACCTCAACAAAAAACTCAATTACGTTAGTTAAATACAATTTGTCTTTAAAATAATCCATGCGGGCTTGCCCCAATTAATCTGCACTCGCTCAAGTTACTGCTTATTTTGTCTCCGTTTCTGGTTTCGAAAGCTTTCCCATCACCTGACTTTCCCATCACTTTAACTTACTGGCCTATGGTTTCTAGGTTTATCCTTACACCATTTTTGAATAAGGATGTAACATTTGCAATTCTCCAGCTTTCTGGCGCCACCATCATTCAAAGAGGAAAATTATGGAAAATCATCTTCAATAGTTTCCCCTCATTGTCAAAGTTAGCCATTTCTTGTATGCAGAGTCATCAGTTGTACTTTACAGTGTGACTGTGGAACCTGATTGCAGACCTGTATATTGCCACAATGCGGGCAAGAATGAATTGTCTATTTTTGTTCGTTCTGCCCATTCTTTCTAGCTTGTTTTTTGACTTTGCTGCTTTTTTTTTTGCTGTTTGAAGAAAACAATGTGACTACTTGAGATTGCTGTCCAGGTAATTTGTTCCAGCGCATTTTTCTCCCTGTCTTTGGTGGGCTTGCCACATTTTCTGAGGTTTGCCTTGAACCTTAATCTCAGCCTACCTCACAGGTAGTAACCGAGATTGAGTTGTGAAGACATGACCACTTTAGGGAATTTGTATGTACCATATGTCCACTTCACCTGAGCTGGGCTCTGATGATGAGTCCTTCAATTCTAGACTTCTGCTGTTTGAAATAACTCAAGATTGTGCATTTTGTCCTCTCATTGGATGCCTGTGATATTTGGAGGACTGTGGCGTCTTGTTAAGACATGCAAACTGTTCATTTAGTGCTTCAGCCATGCCCTCTGCCTCCGTGTTTAAATCCCCTTTTTTGGTCCCTTATCAGTCCCACTCATCTTACTGCATTTTTACCATTTATGTGCCTTGTAATATTAGTAGCACTTTCTTACCGATAACAAGACAGGAAATGTAGAAATAGGGCACATTATAAATTGATGTCAAGATAATGGAATAGTGGAACCATGGGAAAAATGTGTTAAGTTACAAAAATACTTGCAACAGCTAAAAACTGAGACCTTGAAGGCTGCTTGTGTAAGCTAAAAGTAGGAATGTTGAAGCCTGTGAAAACAGTCCCAGCAGATATACCAGCTTGGGGATAGAGGGGGAAGTAAAACTATGGTGAATGCAGGAAAACATTACCCAAGGTGAATTTGTCTGCATGAATTCTGCCTGTTTGTTTAAGAAAAGTATCCTCAGGCATGTTGACCATGGAATGATCATGACTAGGCAGGGAGAGGGGTTAATTGGATAAGAGCCAGGATAAAATTAACGTGACATCATGTGCTGGAGGAAAATCAGACATAATGCACAAGAAGAGGGAGACATACTCGAGACTGAAAGCCAAACGTTGAGAGGTAGGTTGTACACTTTTCTGTCCAGAACTAATATTGAAAATATATAGACCAAATTAAACTGGAAATCACTATCTGAGTTTATTGTTGTAGTTTATAGGGAACTTAATAAACTTGTTTTGACTTGCAATAAAGTAGTCTTACAATGGAATTTTATTGCCGCTCTATTCCCATTTCAGACACGGAGCTCAGAGCCTCTCAACCTTACAGTCTTTAGAAGGTTTTTGGATTGCTTTTATATTAGTTGCCAGTCTCTTCTCATACTCTCTCCTTGCCTCTTTGATTTCCTTTCTCACTTGCTTACTTTCTATATTCAGCCTAGCTCTGGTTTGTATTATCAATCTAACATCTGCCATACACACAGTTTTCCCATTTAATCTTGCTCGCCATTTCTTTCATCATTAGGAAAATTTCGTTTTGCTTGTTCTCCCTTTCTCCTTCATGGAAGTGCCCTGACTGTACCTGAACTATCTCATCTTTAATGGCAGCCCGATGTTCCTTTACAATTTTGCCTTTCAGTCTTTGATTTCGATTTCTGTGGGACAGATCCATCTTGCCCATTGAAATTGGCCCTCATCCAATTTAGAACATAGAACATAGAAAAACTACAGCACAAACAGGCCCTTCGGCCCACAAGTTGCGCCGGTCATGTCCCTACCTACCGAGGCCTATATATAGGCTTACCTATAACCCTCAATCCTATTAAGTCCCATGTACTCATCCAGAAGTCTCTTAAAAGACCCTATCGAGTTTGCCTCCACCACCATTGACGGCAGCCAATTCCACTCACCCACCACCCTCTGAGTGAAAAACTTACCCCTGACATCTCCTCTGTACCTAATCCCCAGTACCTTAAACCTGTGTCCTCTCGTAGCAGCCATTTCAGCCCTGGGAAAAAGCCTCTGAGAATCCACCCGATCTATACCTCTCAACATCTTGTACACCTCTATCAGGTCACCTTTCATCCTTTGTCTCTCCAAGGAGAAAAGACCGAGCTCCCTCAACCTATCCTCATAAGGCATGCCACCCAATCCAGGCAACATCCTTGTAAATCTTCTCTGCACCCTTTCAATAATTTCTACATCCTTCCTGTAATGAGGCGACCAGAACTGAGCACAGTACTCCAAGTGGGGTCTGACGAGGGTCTTATAAAGCTGCATCATTATCTCCCGACTCCTAAACTCAATCCCTCGATTGATAAAGGCCAGCACACCATACGCCTTCTTAACCACCTCCTCTACCTGCGAGGCCGATTTAAGAGTCCTATGGACCCGGACCCCAAGGTCCTTCTGATCCTCTACACTGCCAGGAGTCTTACCCTTGATATTATACTCCTTCATCCCATTTGACCTGCCAAAATGTACCACTACACTTTTATCCGGGTTGAAGTCCATCTGCCACTTCTCTGCCCAGTCTTGCATCCTATCTATGTCACACTGCAGCTCCTGACATCCCTCCAAACTATCCACAACACCACCAACCTTCGTGTCGTCGGCAAACTTATCAACCCATCCCTCCACTTCCTCATCCAGGTCATTTATGAAAATGACAAACATCAAGGATCCCAGAACAGATCCCTGGGGCACTCCACTGTGACCAACCTCCATTCAGAAAAAGACCCATCGACAACCACTCTCTGCCTTCTGCAGGCAAGCCAGTTCTGGATCCACAAGGCAACAGCCCCTTGGATCCCATGCCCTCTCACTTTCTCAAGAAGTCTTGCATGGGGAACCTTATCGAACGCCTTGCTGAAGTCCATGTAAACCACATCTACCGCTTTTCCTTCGTCAACGTGTTTAGTCACATTTTCAAAGAACTCCACCAGGCTTGTAAGGCACGATTTGCCTTTGACAAAGCCGTGCTGACTACATTTGAGCATACTAAACTTTTCTAAATGTTCATAAATCCTGTCCCTCAGGATCTTCTCCATCAATTTACCAACCACTGAGGTTAGACTCACCGGTCGGTAATTACTTGGGCTATCCCTATTCCCTTTCTTGAATATAGGAACCACATCCGCAATCCTCCAATCCTCCGGAACCTCTCCCATCTCCATCGATGACGCAAAGATCATCGCCAGAGGCTCTGCAATCTCTTCCCTCGCCTCCTACAGTAACCTGGGATACATCCCATCCGGTCCCGGCGACTTATCTATCTTGATGCTATTCAAAATTTCCAACACATCCTCTTTCTTAATGTCGACAAACTCAATCTTCTCTGTCCACCGCAATCCTGTAGTACAACCACCCAGGTCTTTTTCGACCGTGAATACCAAGGTAAAGTATTCATTAAGCACCTCTGCTATTTCTTCCGGTTCTGTACAGGCTTTCTCACCTTCACATTTTATAGGTCCTATTCCTTCACATCTCATCCTTTTACTCTTCACATATTTATAGAATGCCTTAGGGTTCTCCTTAATCTTACCTGCCAAGGCCTTCTCGTGACCCCTTCTGGCTCTCCTAATTTCCTTCTTAAGTCCCTTCCTACAATTTAGCATTTTTACTTTTGTTTGCTCATTATCCTTTTCTATGGCTAACCTATACCTTGTGCGACTATGATCTCCATTCCCTAACAATCTACAAATTGACTTACCTTGTTTCCCACAATCAGATCCAGAAAGACCTCCTACTTCATTTTGCCAGAGACATACTGATAAAGAAAATTCTCCTGAACTCACTTCACTATAACCCTGAATGAATGCATTCACACATTATATCTCTCACCCACCACACACCTCTCACACTGCTCACAGCAAGGCTCCCATCACTCATATAGCTTCATACCATAACACTCAGAATGTATCAATAGCATACATCAATTTGATTCAAAAATATAGAGAGCATCAAATTACTCTTGGACTGTAGTCACAGGCACGTATATACCTCACCTACAGTTTCCAAAGGATCGGAGAGGTATGGCAGACAGGTTGCCCAAATGATACTGATGTTCTGTTCCCTCTCTTGCTCGAGAAGGTTGCATAAAATTGACAGGAAAGTCAGAGGATCAACATGCTAATAACATCTCAGCCCTGGAGGAGATGGACAAATGAATCGTTGGGACCAATGACAGAGCTCGTGGTACCCAGTATTGCCAAAGCCATCAATGATATAATGAAATGGAAGCTGTAGATGGAGTGACCTTAGAAATCTTGTTTGCCCCCTCCACCTCCCCCCCCGCCCCCCCCCCCCCCCGCCCCCCACCTTCCTTAACCACAACCCTTCCCTTGGAATTTCAGATAGCCTAAAACTGATTGCTGCTCAACCTCCAAAGATCCATGAGGAGGAGGAAGAACAAGACCTTGAGAGCAAAGAGGAGACATCACTATGTGACCTTACACAGACACAAATCAAAGATACAAGCACTGAATGAATGCTGAGCCTAGTGCAGTGTTGGGATTAGCGTGTGGTGAGTTACTGGGCATAAATGGGCTGCAGTCTGGGGAACAGGCTCGCTGATGTGAGAACTCTCTGGAGAGGGAGGTCAGAAATAAGCTCTGCTGCAGAAGACTCAGATGAAGACTTTGTTGGGTTAGACGACAGGGAAGTATCGATGACAATGCACAAAGAGATGCTTGGTGCATTGGCAGGTGTGCTAGGAAGCCTACAGTGACTGACCAGAAGTATGGAATAGTTCAGCTCTAACCTGGCACAGGATTTTGTGAAGAGCTTGGAGCCCATTTCTTTTCATTGCAGACATAGTGGACAGCTCCATGACAGCACTGCCAGACCAGTTTATGATGGAGTATCTGCTGGTCACTGTCTCAGCTTCCACCTAACACAGTCGGAGGCCCCTGATGTTTCACTGCTGCATTGAAAGCTTAGACAGAGGTCCAAGAGATCCAATGGCATGCATCCTCAAACTGCTGCCATTGTAGATGTGGTGAACAGGAACAATGTCGGTTTTCAGAACAGCCCAGCAATCTGTGCTCCTAGGATTACTGGAGTTGCTGAAGTGCTGTCCTGTGATGCTGGAAATGGCTCCATGAAGCACAAATCTGCCGTTCTCTATCAGGATGCCATCCTTAATGCTCCCACCACTGCCACTCCACAGGTGCTCATGCTGTTGCCTCTCAGACAAATAGCTATCACAGACTGACACAGGATAAATGTATCAAAGGTGCCCTCAGGATATCAGGCATTCACCAAGATGAACTTCTCAATATGGTTGTACCATTGGATTGGCAGCCATTGAAGTTTCCATTTTACTCCCCATTAATTGGAAGGCCTGTAGAGCCACATGCATGCAGATGATGATGTCCTGCACCATTGGGAAACTTGCTTTCCAGGCATGTGTCCTTTCATTATTCTGTTCCCTCCTGAGTGAGAAGAGAAGCTTGGTGTGAAGGAGGTGGCCTAACTCTGTGACAGGCACCCCATTCACCTTCACCTTGGTAAAGCACAGCCTTCTCTGTCACTTCTGATTCAGGAATGGATGCTTCTCAAACATTATCTAGGCAGAACCTTCAGTGGAAATCCCTCCTTCTCCTTCCTCATATAGCTGAGAATCTGAGTGGGGAAACACAGAAAGGGAAACAAAAGTCGAAATGAAAGACAGAAAAGTAGGAAGCAAAAGTGGAAGGCAGAGGAAACAAGGGCTTGCAGCAAAAAGGGCTGTCTGGTTAGGTGCCTGTGGCAGGCCATTCCTCACAGAGGTAACGTGGGTCTCCAGGTGGGCGAGACTGTTGTCTCCTTCAGTAAATGCCACCCAACGTCTCAACATCCAGCCTGTCACAATTCTATATGTTTCACTGAGATTACCAATCATTATTCTAAAGTCCAGAGAATTCAGGGTCACATTATTCAGTGACTCATCTTAGGACAACTCTCTTATCCTCCTCATCCCAGGAACCAATCTAGTGATTCCGTGATTGGGCTTCACTTGCTGAACAATCCTGAGTGTATTTATGTTCCTCGTTGCTGTAGAGATTACTATCCCCACCTGTCACTTGGGAGACTGGGTTCAATTCCCTGATGGGGAGCTGCCAAGTTCCATGGCAGCATGGTGGCAGTGTCTGTTTGGGGTGGCACAGTGGTTAGCACTGCTGCCTCACAGCTCCAGGGACCTAGGTTCGATTCCTGGCTTGGGTCACTGTTTGTGTGGAGTTTGCACATTCTCCATGTGTCTGCGTGGGTTTCCTCCGGGTGTTCCTCTTACAGTCCAAAGAAGTACCGGTTAGGTGGATTGGCCATGCTAAATTGGACCTTAGTGTCTGGGGGACTAGCTAGGGTAAATGCATGGGGTTATGGGGATTGGGTCTAGGTGGAATTGTGGTCGGTGCAGACTCGATGGGCTGAATGGCCTCCTTCTGCACTATAGGATTCCATGATTCTATGATTAATAGTGGTACGACAACTAACTTAAAATAATCAGGCAACCTCGTAACATGGCTCAGTTAATCTTGCTAGGACCCAATCTCTCTAAACAAAAGGAACATGTTCAAGTCTTGCACCTTTTTTGAATTACCCAGGAGCTTGATGAACCTATAGTTTCCTGCTTTTCTCAATGACAATGCCTTGGCCAATCAGAGACTTCTTTCCAACCAATCAACACTGCTTTCTCCTGTAGCTGTGATGGTTTGAAATGTGGCATTCCTACATTTGTCCTGATCAGTGCAAGGTGAAATGTTTCAGCAACATGTCTCTCTTTTCAGCAATATTCAACTTCTGCACTAACAAGCAAGCTTTAAAGGAATCAGTATAAGAATAAGAGGGGAGTTGAGGAGAATTTTTTCTTTCACCCAGAGGGTGGTAGGGGTCTTGAACTCATTGTCTGAAATGCTGGTGGAGACAGAAACTAAAGTGCAGATTATAGAGCAATCATAATTAACAAATATGTTATCAGATAATCAGCAATCTTAGCGCTGATATTGAGAGTATCAGTAACTACTGCAAATTTACTCCCAATAGACTATTGGGGTAGGATTTTCCCACCAGCTTCAAAGTCCCAACATCATGAACAACTGGGGATCCCACAGTTGCTGGGACTGAGATACTCTGTAATCATCTCCACACTCACTGTCCGATGAAGAACAACAGACTGATCTCAATGCTGCCAGCCCAGTCAGCTCAGGTGGTTCTGCAGTCCCACCAGGAGAAATGGGCATTGTTGAGATGGATTGAGATGGCAGGGGCACCTCAATGAGGATGTGCACTTGCAGAAGTACAGGTAAATAAAAAGTTCAAGAGGGCTGAAGCTGTTCAGCCCCTCAGAATGGAGGGGAACCTGTCCAGCTGTATTTTTAAAGTTTATTTATTAGTATCACAAGCAGCCTTACATCAACACTGCGATGAAGTTACTGTGAAAATCCCCTAGTCGCCACACTCCAGCACCTTTTCGGGTACACTGAGGGAGAATTTAGCATGGGCAATGCACCCTAACCAGCACATCTTTCAGACTGTGGGAGGAAGTGGGAGTACTCGGAGAAAACCCACGCAGACATGGAGAGAACGTGCAGACTCCACACAGACAGTGACCCCAAGCCAGGAATCAAACCCAGGTCCCTGGTGCTGTGAGGCAGCGGTGCTAACCACTGTGCCGTGTCACCTGGGCTGTAGGTGCCTTTCCTGCTCGTGACCGCATCATTGGGGAATGAGGACTCTGGCTCCAATCTGCAGCAGGAAGCTAGCCTCCATTCGGCTGGTGACTTCCACACATGGTGGGGGTTGCTCTGCCAATGGCAAAATATCAGTAAGGCTCTTTGATTGGAGCTTTAATAATATTAATTGGCTGCCCACCTCAATGTAGCAGACAACTGGTTCACTTCGATCCCCGGGAACTTCCCAGTGACTGAAATACATGAGTTTAAAGTTTATTTGTTAGTGTCACAAGTAGGTTTCCATTAACACTGCAATGAAGTTACTGTGAAATTCCCCTAGTCGCCACACTCTGGTGCCTGTTCGGGGTACATTGAGTGAGAAATTAGCATGGCCAATTCACCTAACCAGCGCGTCTGTGGGAGGAAACTGGAGCACGCAGAGGAAACCCACAAAGACACAGGGAGAATGTGCAGACTCCGCACAGTCAGTGATCCAAGCTGGGAATCGAACCTGGGTCCCTGGCGCTGTGAGGCAGCGGTGCTAACCACTGTGCCACCGTGCTGCCCCAACCTGAATCAGTCCTACCTTATTTTTCTGGCATTCTCCTGCCTCCAAGCATGCCATCACAGGGCTGAGAAAATGCAGCACTTGGAGCCGTGGTATTCATGTTCATACTGAAGTGTTGATACGGCAATATTCGAGAACTTTAGCATGGGGCTAAATTATTACTGCCATAGGACTAGTTGGATTATGGATGTCACAGAGCAGTTGCAGAGAAGTTGGAGGCAACTCAGAGAAGGTTAACTAGGATGATGCCCAGTATGGAGGGATTGTCTTGTGAAGAAATGTAAAATAGGTTGGAACTCTACTCATGAGAATTTAGAAGAATGAGAGGTGATCTCATTGAAACATATAGGATTCTTAAGGGGCTTGACAAGATAAATGCTGAGAGGATGGTCCCCCTCATGGGAAAGTCTGGGAACAAAGGGCAAAGTCTCAAAATAAAGGGGCACCAATTTATGACTGAGTTGAGGAAGAGTTTTGAGAGTCTTTGGAACTCCTTGCCACAGAGAGTTGTGGGGGCAAACTCCTTGTGTATATTTAAGGCTGTGATAGATAGAGTTTTGATCGGTAAGGGAATCAAGGGTTACAGGGAAATGGCAGGAAAGTGGACATTAGTAATATTGGGTCAGCAGTGCTCCTATTGAATGGTGGAGCAGGCTTGAGACTCTGGTGAGACTCACCTGATGAAGGAGCAGCACTTCAAAAGCTCGTGATTCCAGATAAAATTGTTGGACTTTAACCTGGTGTTGTGAAACTTCTTACTGTGCCCATCCCAGTCCAACGCCGACATCTCCACATCTTGATTCAGCATGATAGGGAGAATGAGAAGAGGCGACATAGAGGAGGTCAAGCTGCTGAAAGATGGTGGAAGAGAAAGGAGAGAAAGGCTCTCAGCTGGAGGCCATTTCTACCCCAGGATGCTGCGGAACAATTCTCATGCGTCATCCTCAGTGAGTGTGTCAGATATCTCCGCCTCAGCACGGAGGTGCTTGCTCCACAACTGCAGCCTCAGAACGTGGAGAAGGCAGCATTACAAGTGACTGTAACCATGCAGTTTTATGCATCTGGCCTCTTCCAATCTAGATCTGTCACTATTAGTCACATCCCTAAGTTCATCATCCACTGTTTTGTAAGACAGGTCAATGAGGCTCTGTATTCCAAGACAACTGTATATATTTCATACTTTCTTGCTTGAGAGTAGAATTAGCAATTGGCTTTGCACAGATTGATTGCTTCTCTATGGTGCAGAGTGAAATTGCCTGAACACTCATTGTTCTGCGAGTACTGCATGTCAATTCTGAGATGCGCTGCAATTAGAAGGAATTTCACTCCGTCAAAGTCCAAATGCTGTGAGGCTGTATTCAGCATATCATTGCAGGTCAATTCCTGATATCCTGTCAGCAATAACGATGCCTTCATTAATTCAACAGTCTGTTGTGCCATCAGCATTCAAACCATGATAACAAACGTGAGGGAGGCTACTAGGTGACAAGGGCTATCTGCAGACCACATGGTTTCATACTCTGGCGTGCACCCATGCACAGTAAGCAGAATTCATATAAAGAAAGTCATGTTGCTGCATGAAATGTCATCG
The DNA here is from genome assembly GCF_964213995.1 of Mustelus asterias. NCBI lineage: Eukaryota > Metazoa > Chordata > Chondrichthyes > Carcharhiniformes > Triakidae > Mustelus > Mustelus asterias. The sequence continues at coordinate 59,979,038 of NC_135803.1, read as the reverse complement.
AGCAGAAAGTATTGGGATGATTCAACCGTGTTTCCACTCCCTGAACCATGCTAGAATGACTTGCGGTACTCGGCAGAATATGTGCCAAGACCCATTTGTGGACTGCGGCATGTTACATAACCTCACCATCATAAGGGCACAAATTCTTGCCACTAGGAATAGGACAAGTAACTGAATGGCGGAGAAGGGGAGGAGACAACTAACACATTCCCTTTCTGGTCTGATTGACTCATTCGACTGTGGTACCAGTCAATCCAATTCCAATTTCCCATTTGAACAGTCCTAGACCTTGCCTTCCCTCTGCGTCTTCCTTGTCACAATGCTAAAAATAAAACTTACATACAAAATAAAACTTTAAAGATCAGGCCACCCACCAGTCACTCATGTCCATTCCCTTACTGCCCAAATTTCAATGGGGCTATTTCAGATGGCCTTGCAGGATACCCTCAAAGGAGCTTTGACCCTAGAAGGATCGGCTTAATACTACACTGTTTTCACGTAGCGGGCAATAGTTTGGGCAACAGCAAAAGCACTGGTGGAATAACAGAGGAATGAGGATGAATGCTGTGATCTTAAAAGAAGTTCGAGCTCCACCAAATCACTACAACTCCCTTGGTGATGCCTCAGTATTCCTAGTAATGTATAAGAAAGGACTGCTGTGATATCTTGAAGGCCCTTTGCACATTGGTACCTGAAAATCTCGTGGCAACAGCTGGAGCTTGCATGCTAGCAAGCTGAATCTGCATTACATCAGTCTGAGCTTCCACTGCAGCATCCAAACACTCTGTTTGTGCTGCTGTGGAGCTGAGATAATCACCATCAGGCATTGAATCGTGGATGCCCCCACAAATTTTCTCATGGGATTCGCCACCACTTCCACTCAGGTGAGGATGGGCTCCAACATCCAAGATGATGGCAGACTCCTTTATGCTCATTAACATGGAGCACATGCCAGTCCACCAATGTAGCAAGCGTTGTATAGGTCAGACCATTGAAGTCCTCATCTGAATCCTCAACAAAACCAGCGTGTGAAAATACCCTCCAGAGCAGTGGCAGCTGCTCTACTCTTGCACCTGCCTCAGTCATGCCCAGTGACTCATCGCAAACCGATTCTGTCGCAAAGCCATCCTTTAAAGTACAAGCTGTGTATAAATAAGTTGGTAACCTTGAACATGAGAGCAACTAACAGTGCTTATTCTTTGTCCCACCATCATGTTCTATTTTTCTTCTATCAGTGTCTGGCCAAGTTGCAGCTTTTTGTATCTGAAAGGAGAAGGTAGAATTATGGTGATTGACCCAACATATATATCAAATCTATTTGCATTTCATCATGTATGTAGTGCTGAGACACTTGGGCAATAGGTTGCGTGTGCAATACTTAGATCATAAAAAATAGGATTAGTAGTCTGAATGGCCCCTCGAGCCAGCTCCACCGTTAAATATGAGCATGGCCAATCTTCTGCCTCTATTCCATTTTTCCGCCTGTTTCCCATCCTTTGACTCCCTGAGAGACCAAAAACCTGTCCAACTCAGCCCTAAATATATTTATTGATAGGGTACCCACAACCCTCTTGAACAGAGAATTCCAAAGATTCACAAGTCTTTGAGTGTAGAAATTTCTCCTCATGTCAGTCCTAAATGATTGGTCCCTTATCCTGAGTCCATGTCCCATGTTCCAGATTTCCCAGCCAAAGGAAACAACCTCTCAGTGTCTACCCTGTCAAACACTCTCACAATCTTGTGGGTGGCAATTTCTGTCTCCCACCCCTCAATCCCCACCCGCCCATGGTGTGTTTTCCAGCAGCGTAGGCAGCTTGCCATTAGCCGCCGTCAAGATCTTCCAGTCCCATCGAGGCCTACAGCTTTTGCATCTCCCATCCTGCCATGGGGGCGTCACCTTCGGTTGGGAAGGGCTGGAAAATCCCAGCATGTATTTTTCGGTTATGTCACCTCTCATTCTACTAAACTCCTGAGATTATAGCCTCAATGCACTTAGTGTCTCATCATAGGACAGTTTTCATCACCCAAAGACCAAGTGCCCCTCCCGGAAACACCTGCCAAGTGCATGGTTGATGATGCGGCTCTAAGATTGGGTTCATCAGCCACACAAGGACCCACAGAACCCATGACCAGTAACACAGAGTTTCTTCGGTGGAAAATCATACTTGTAAGTGAGTGATCACCGAAGAAGAAGAAGAACATCAACCATCACAAGTTTCACACTTCAGAAAAAATCTGCTTTTCTATTCTTACTACTGAAATGAATAACTGTCTAACTGCTTTTTAAAAGATAAAATTGTACCCGCTTCAACTTCCCCACATTATACGCCATCGACCACCTTGTCACCCACTTACTCAACCTGTCCATAACTCTTTGCAGCATTTTTGTGCCCTTTCTCATTCACACTTAGCTTTGCATTGTCAGGAAACGTAGATACATCACTCTCAGTCTCTTTGTCCAAGTCATGAACATAAATTTTAAGCAAGTAAGGCCCCAACACTGATCCTTGTTGCAGTCCAATAGTGACAACCTGTTTACTGAAAAATGCCTGTTCCTTGGTTTACTGAAAAATGCTATGATTCTAAGTAGCTTCTCCTTTTGTCTGCCGATATTAATGAAAATAAGCTCCTCACTTTTATTAACCCATTGCTTCCCCCTCTTTCTGATATATAATTTGTGTCTTCTACTGAGAAGACAGGCACAAACTTTTCTACCATTCCCTCATTCCCGAGAGTATTATTTCCTGCTTCTGCCTCTGAGGGAGTCATTTTTTTAACCCTGGCCAAGATTCTCTGGCCTCCCAGAGACATGTCTCTCAGCGACGGGAGGTGGCCTGCCAGTGGATGGTGGCGGAATCTTCTGGTCCCACTGCTGTCAATGGGATTTCCCACTGACTCTTGTCCGCGCCGCGGGGAAACCCATGGCAGGGGTGCACCATTGGCGGGACTGGAAAATTCTGCCGGTTTGATCAGCTGGAAGATCTCACCCCTTAGCTATTCTCCTTGTTAGATACATGCAAAAAGCCCTTGTGATCTGCTTTAATATTCCTGGCTAGTTTACTCTCATTCTATTTTTTTCCCTTTTTATCAACTTGTTGGCTTCCCTTTACTAGTCTCTAAAACTCTCCCAGTTCTCATGGTACTGACAGGAGGGGGTTTAATTTCAATAGCCTTTATTTCTCCTATCACCACCCACCTGTAAACCGATTTTGATTTCCCCCTTTAAAAGCTGTGGTGTATTTTCCAAACCCCTCCTTTTTGATGTGATCCAATTTCTATTAATAACTCTGCAACAAACTCAAGATAAGGTAAAATCAGAGGGTTAGTTTATCTTGCACACACTCAAAATGCAGGAAGAGGATTCACAATGTTCTCCCCCACCCACTTATTTCTGTTTGTACAATAAAAGAGGGACAAATAAATGAAAGAGGCATAGAGCAAAGATCACAGAGAAAATAAAGATTCATGTTTCACTTGAGTCCAGAATCCAGAATCCAAACTCCAATGGTCAGCAGGTTGAAACTAATGCTGGATAATCCACTCTATCAGTAGAGATGACATCCATCATGAGATGGACATATGGAGGTGAATTAGTCTATTTGGAGCTGTTACAGAAGTTCAGAGATTCCAGTAGAATGTGTGGCCGGAATTTTCCAGTTGATCACACCGGCAGGATCTTCTGGTCCCGCTGATGGTGCAACCCAACCATGAGTTGCCCAGGGGAATGGGGTGAAATCAATTGGAAATCCCATTGACAGCAATGGGACCAGAAGATACTGCCGCCAAATAATGGTTCTCTGCTCCCACCATGAGAAACACACTGTGGGGAGGCTAGAAACGCACCCCCCCCCCCCCCCCGCCCCAGTGTGGATGGGAACCAGGCAGTTAAACGTGGACAGAGCTCTAGTTCTCAGTTGCTGCTCGCTAGTTGGAAGATAGCAGTCTGAGCTTTGCAGTTCCGCAAGGCAATAGCACAGGTATTACTGGCTCCACCAGCAGGGGGTGATGGGGTGGGGGCGGGGTGGAGTTCTCCTCTCCACTTTGATGTATATCCCTTAGACTAGATTCTTGAGATTAGTAATGAGTCAACAATGAGGTATTTCAGAAGAGGTTTCAGTGTCCCTTGTCCTAGCAGACGAGTTTTCTCCATTGGGAGGCTTGGCCTAAGAAACGCCTTTGTCTTGGTCTTTGTACAATTCCATTGGAATTTTATCTCTGCCTTCATAGGAAGGGATCATTAGCATCTTTTCAGAGATAATAAGGTGTCAGCCTCTCTGAATGTCAAAAAATTCACTTTGTTTGAGTCATAGCCAGCCATGGCTTCAGTCATTTCAAAGCCATTTTCATTTTTTTTAATTGATAAATTAGCCATGATATATATACATATATTTAGTTTGTAGGAGTATAGAGTGAGGTCTTAGTCCCCTGGCACTCCTATTCTTTCAACATTACAAGCTTCATTTTTTAATCTAATACTGTCCTGAACTTCCCTAATAAGGCAGAGATTGATCTTCCTTGCTGAACCTTTTGCAATGGAAATAATTTATCTACTTCAACTGGGAGCAGCTGGACCACACCCCATTCAAATAAAGTGCATCAGCATCCACAGGATTAAAATGTAATACATATGACAAAATATTTAAGAAACATCAAAGTGTCACAAAATAGAGCATAAGTGAGAATCTGCTCTCCATTTTATTGTCCATATTTTCCACTCTGCATTTGCTGGTCCATAATTTTCATCTGCTCACTCTAGCATGCATTAATAATGCACAACCAAGTAAAAAAAAAAACTCATTATATCAAGACCAGAACCAAACCAATAATAGAAACAAGCTATTTAAACAATGACAATATAGGATATGTTGCTGTTTCATGACCAACTTTAGTCTTTTCTCTAAAGGTTTAGGGAAGGATCCTTTTGGAGTTATATTAAGTACTAGATGTATATCAACAATGGAAACTGAATGAATTTTCCATGTTAATTGTGTACCAATTGGGTGTATCTTGTATTCAGGTAGAGATATAATTAGGGACTGACATGCACTCATTCTATGAATAGGTTGAAAGTGGGCTGGGTCTTTGGAAATGCATGGTATATAATCTGAATCTCTGCAAATAAAATTGAGTGAACAAAGACTTGACTGGAATATTCTGGACTTCATGATCTGGCTATCTGGGACCTGACATGCTATGACAAGCTCAGTAATATACCTTCGTCAACTGGAACTCTAGTACACCAAGGGACTTTTGATATTCACTCGTCATCCTGACTGAATAATAACATTTGTTGAGCAGATCTAACACAAGGAGCTGGAATTCTTGCTCCTTATCTCTCGGTAACCTTGAAAACCAAATGTTTAACGGGTGTGCTATCTTCAAGACAAGCATTGAGAATACTCACTAATTGTCTGTGCTGACAACCTGCATGTTCTTAGCTACTTAAACTCTAAAAGTAGCTTTGATTGTTCCTGAAGTTCGAAGTTTGCCTTCATCAATCTCTAGCTGAGCTCTCTAGATTGTGTTCTTAGTTTGTTGCAGAGATGTGAGCAGGTGCTGGATACTGTTCATACAGAAACATTGTCAGTGGCTCAGTCTTAAAATTGACAGGTGTCCATGTCTGTGCAAAATGTATTTTAGAATAAAAAACTACAAGTGTTGGTCATTGAAATAAAAAACAGAAAAAGGCAGAAACTTCATTCGCATCTGTGGAGACAAAGAGGAGGCTTAAATTTTGGCTGTGCACCTCTTTGTCAGACAATTCTTCAGGTTGTTGAGACATGCATGTCAGGTGCTTTGGAGGTGAATATGTTATATATAAATAAGCTGGATGTTAGCATCATCAAGCATGTGTAGAGCAGTTTATAGATTTATATAATAATGCAATGCATTATGTAAATCTGCAACATGCCCTGTATATTCTCTGGTATTAGGCCAACTTCTTCTGACATTTTAATAAAATTTATTGGTTTTTAGGGGAAAGAAAATGGAATTAACATTCAGACGAGAAAAATGGAATTTGCCGCATGTGGTCTGATCTATTTTGGGATTCAAAATAAATCTCCAGAAGATGGATGTGAGAATGCCTTTTATATGTTCTGTATTTTGTGTCAATCTCCTTTCTTGTTTTTCGAGCTTCTTGCAGATTTTGTTTTCCATACCTTCAAGGAATGTGGGCATTTTTTGCAAGCCTGGCATTTATACTTATCCCTTATTGCCCTTGAGAAGGTGCTGGTGGGAATTATTTTTGAGCCCTCATAGCCCATGTCATGTAGGTACACACAGAGTGCTGTTAGGGAGACGATGTTGACCCCGCAACGATGAAGGAACTGCTACATAGTTCCAAGTCAGGATCATGTCTGGCTTGGAGGGAAGCTTGGAAGTGCTAATGATCCTAGGCACTCCAAAGATGTGCAGGTTAGGTTGATTGGCCATGCTAAATTGCTCCTTAGTGCTTGGGATGCATAGGTTAGAGGGATTAGCTGGGTAAATATGAGGTGTTCTGGAGATAGGGCCTGAGTGGGATTGTTGTTGGTGCAGGCTTGATGGGCTGAATGGCTACTTCTGCACTGTAGGATTTCTATGTTTCTACTGTTGTACCTGCTGCACAGTCTGTTTTAACCCTTATACGGTGAACAAAGAATTGTGAGTAGACTTCTTGTTAGGATAACAATATTTATTTAAACACACAATCAATAATCATCCACCCAACCAACAATAAGTTATCTTACAGGAAATACTAAAGTTCAAGTCCAATACTAGACCTTGACTTAACTTTGCGTGACAGGCAAGTACCCTAGCAGATATTGGCCTTTATCTGTGCGCTGGTCTCTGTAGTCCTCTGCATAATCTGGTCCTTTGGTCTGGTCTGGCACTCTGGCTCTAGTCTTCCTTGATTCTCGGGTGTGGTGGCTCTCCTCATGCTGGTCATTGCTGGCAATGGTCACTGTTGTTGTTGCTCGTTCGTGGGGTCAGAGAGAGAGAGAGAGCTTCTTCTGTTGTGAAGCACCTTTTATCCCTCCTTGGTTTCGTGTTCTTTTGGGCGGTCTCCTGATTCTTGTCAATCAATCGATCAGGGCTTAATCACCCTGATCGATAAGAGTCCAATCGGGTGCTGCCACACCGATCTCTGGGTGTGTACCCAACGGCCATGCCTGAAGGTGCTGGTGGCACGTAGGTCACGTTCCTCTCTCCTAAATAAGAGGTTAAGGCTCCCCTTTGTCTGGTAAACAAGTATGTTTGGCCACAGAGTGTCCATTGTCTTTGGGATGGCCTATTTCCTGTATATTTAGTCATCTGAACTGCAGCCTGTTTATCTCTGTCTTTTAAGCTGCAGCCTGCTGTTTCAGTGCATGTCCAATTATCCCAGCATGCTCTGTAAATCGCCATTTTAGGTGGCCCGTTTGGCCACAGTCCCTCCTGTTGATCCTGAACGTGAAGCGTGATGGATCACAAACTCAGGACCAATATCTGTCAGGAACTCCCTAGTCATTCAACAGTCAAACAAGGCCCAGGTATTGGCATGTACAGTAATAACGCACCCCTACAACATATTTACATTCCAGAAGCTACAGACAGCAAACATTCTGCTGTGAACCATGAATTACAAATAACCACACATTCTAAAACAAAATCAGATTGTCCCAATACTTCTGTCTTAGGGATCCCGGTCCTGTCTCAGTATTGGCACAAGATTCTGTCCATAGGAGCCACCCTTTCTTCTTAATCATTTCCCTGATTTTTGTTTCCCATATGGGACACTTCTCTGTCTCTGTGCTGTTTCCTGCCATTCTATATTCAACAAGGGGTAGGGAGTTGATCGGACTGCGGGTACGGTTTTGGGCTATGTTCCGGTTCTAATCCCTCCGGATTCTAATGTAAACCTATGGAGTTTACCCTATCCTCCTTGTTAGTAACAACGCATGCACAGTGACAATTCGCGAAAGCAGTAATTTGTCCAATAAGGAGTTTACACCTGTTGGTTCTGAGTTTTAAATAATCGTTCAATATAGATTCTGTGGAATTTGATATCGGAGCAACAAAGTTACTTCTTGTCAATGTCCCACCAGAGTCGCCAATTTGTTGTGCATGCAGCACAATCTGTTTTAACCCTTATACGGTGGACAAAGAATTGCGAGTAGACTTCTTGTTAGTACAACAATATTTTTTTAAACACACAATCAATAATCACCCACCCAACCAACAGTAAGTTATCTTACAAAAAATACTAAAGTTCAAGTCCAATAGTAGACCTTGACTTAACTTTGCGTGACTGGCAAGTAGCCAAGCAGATATTGGCCTTTATCTGTGCGCTGGTCTCTGTAGTTCTCTGCGTAGTCTGGTCCTTTGGTCTGGTCTGGCACTCTGGCTCTGGTCTTCCTTCCTTCTCGAGTGTGGTGGCTCTCCTCGCGCTGGTCATTGTTGGCAATGGTCACCGTTATTGTTGTTCGTTCATGGGGTCAGAGAGAGAGAGAGCTTCTTCTGTTGTGCAGCACCTTTTATCCCGCCTTGGTTTCGTGTTCTTTTGGGTGGTCTCCTGATTCTTGTCAATCAATCGATCAGGGCTTGACCACCCTGATCAATAAGAGTCCAATCAAGTGCTGCCACACCGATCTCGGTGTGTGCCCAACGGCTATGCCTGTAGGTGCTGGTGGCACGTAGGTCACATACCTCTCTCCTAAATAAGGGGCTGAGGCTCCCCTTTGTCTGGTAAACAAGTATGTTTGACCAGAGAGTATCCATTGTCTTTGGGATGGCCTATTTCCTGTGTATTCAGTCGTCTGAACTGCAACCTGTTTATCTCTGTCTTTTAAGCTGCAGCCTGCTGTTTCAGTGCTTATCCCAGCGTGCTCTGTAAATTGCCATTTTAGTTGGCCTGTTTGGCCACACTACCTTTTGCCTTGCTTTGGGTGATTCTGTAAAAGAGGCAAAGGGGAATTGCTGAGGTCCATCTTCCAGGTGCCACACCTTGCAGGTACATTGTGCTGGTGATGAAGGGGTATATGGTTAAAGTGGTGGATAGAATGCTGATCAAACGGATTGCTTTGTCCCTGATGGTATCAAGCATCTCATGTGTTTCAGGCAAGTGGTGATATTCTGTCACATTCTTGAGTTGTGCCTTGCAGATGATGAAAAACTTTTGAGAAGTCTGGCAGGGTGTTCCTCACTAAGGAATGTCCAATCTCTGACCTGCTCCAATAACAACATTTGTGACAGTTATTTAAGTTTTTGGTCAATGGTACCCCAGGATGTTAATGGTAAGGAATTTGGCAATAGTATTACCATTGAACGTCGAGGGGAAGTGATTATTTCTCCTTGGAGATGGTCATTATCTGCCACCTATGTGATGAGTGTAACTTGCCATTTACATGGATTTTCCAGGAATTGCTTCATTCAGTCATCCCCACTCAGACCTTATGGTTGAGGGAAGGTCATTGATGAAGCAGCTGAAGATGGTTGGGCCGAAAACAGTGGCCTTAAGAACTCCTGCAATGATGTCCTGAGGTAGAAATAATTGACCTCCAAACATCACAACATTCTTCCTTTGCACTGGGCGTGACCCCAACCTATAGTATGTTTTTGACCTGAACTCCACTGATTCCAATTGACTAGAGTACCTTAATGCCAGACTTGGTCAAAGATTTTCTTGATGTCAAAGGCAGTCACTCTCACATCTGGAATTCAACTATTTTGTTCATGTTTGTAACAAGTCTGTAATGGAATCTGAGGTGAGTCATCTAGATAGACCCAAACTCTGGTTTATTTGTGAATAATATATCCGCTCTATAGCACTGCCAATGACACACATCCCACCACTTTGCTGATGACTAAGAGTACTCTGTTGGAGTAGTAATTGGCTAGATTAGACTTATAAAATAGAATAGCATAATACTGAAAAGTATAGCCATTTGGCCCATCATCATATCCATGTAAGCCCTCTGCTAGAGTTGTGCAATTCATTCCACTCTGCTGCTCTTTCCCAGGTTCTTAAAATTTCTTTCCTTATTAAAATTATCCAATTGAAAGTTATGAGTGAATCCGATTCCATCGTCCTTTCGGGCATTACATTTCTGAAAATATCAATTAGCTGAGTTAGAAATCTTCTTCCCTCTAGTTTCTTGCTAATTGCTTTGGCTCCCAGGCAAGCAGTGATTTTAGAATTATTTGATTTATCTTGATTTCAAAATTCTCATCCTTGTTTTCAAATTCGTCCATGATTTTGCCCCTCCCTATCCATGTCATTTCCTCCAACCCCATAAACCTCCGCAACATCTTTACTCTTCTAATTCTGGCCTCTTATGCATTCCTAACTATAATTATTCCATAATTGGTGGCCATGTCTTCAGTTTCCATGGCGCCAAGCTCAGGAATTCCCTCCCTACACCTGTCCACCTCATTTGCCTCCTTTAAGGCCCTTCTGAAAACCTACTTCTTTGACCAAGTTTTTGGTCATCTGACCTAATAGATGGCTTGGTGTCATTCTCTGTTTTATAATCCTCCTGTGAAACGTCTTGGGATGTTTCCTTATGTTAGAGGTGCTGTATAAATGTAAGCAGTTGTTTCCAACTGAAGTACGTGTGCAATTATTATGTCTGGGTCTAGTGTCTATGATGTGGAGATGCCGGCGTTGGACTGGGGTAAACACAGTAAGAGTTTTAACAACACCTGGTCCATGGAGTGCAGATATCCACTCCATCTGACGAAGGAGCAGCGCTCTGAAAGCTAATGGCATTTGCTACCAAATAAACCTGTTGGACTTTAACCTGGTGTTGTTAAAACTCTTCTAGTGTCTATGTCAATAATGAGAGGTCAATGCTGTTTCACATTTATTTTACTTCTTTCAATGGATTAATACAACTGGGTGGTTTGTTTGGCCATTTCAGAGGGCAATTAACAACATTCCTGCAGACTTGGAAACATAAACAGTCAGACCAGATAAGGACAGCTTCTGAAGTATATTGGTGAATCACTTTGGTTTTTATAGCTTCTGATAGCTTCATGGACCTGCTAGCTCCGTTAGTTTGAGTGTGGTTCTTAATAACACTGACGGTGTGGGTTAAATCTCCATATCAGCTGAAGTAGTTCTTGGGGTCTTTTTGTTGCCCCATGCGATATCATGGCATCATTGAACCATGATTAGCCACCCTTGGCAATGGGGATATTATATGAAGAGAAAGAGATATAGCTTCATCCTCACCATTACCAACTTTTTATTGCTGATTTAATTAACTAATTGATTTCAGATTTATAAATGATCATGGTGGGATTTAAACTCACATCTCTGGGTTACTGGTCAGCATCTGAATTGCTGGTGTAGTAACAATCACAATAATACGGCAATGAAATGTCAAAATATCCAAGATGTCAGTCCTCAGCTTTCACACCTACTGTCAGTACTTTTCCACCAGGCTGCTGGAAAAAGAGTGATGCATTATTTAGGTGCTCAAATCTACACGAGACACGTCAGCAGTAATTGCTGCTATAGCCATGGAAGGGAAATGGCTATAGTCTGAAAGAGCATTGGCAAGAACCACTGAAATTGCACGAGGCTGCGCTTGAACAGGTGTTTGAATAGGTTTCATTTTACCCTGGGGGCTCCTGAGTTTAACTGTGATGTTAACTGCAAATGAGAAGATCCCAATGTGCCTGAACATTGCTCAGTATCCTGCGATAACAATAGATCTTAAGGTGGTCCTATGTGCTATTGTGACAGACAATATATCCTTTGGGAGAACAATCACATCAGCAAAGAAGAAGCTGAAATTTGCATCGAAGGAAAGTACTGTATAGCTTGTAGGTTTAAATGATTCATATGAGTGTCACAATGCTCAAGGGAAACACACTTTCATTGCTTTCATTGATTTTGAAAAAGGCTTTTAAGTGCTTCATTCAGCCCTCATGAAGACACTGAAAGCCATGGGAATACATGCCCAAATCTTGGATTTCATCTGGAAATGTACTCCAAGATCGATGTAAGCGTAGATGAAAAGATTTCTGAGGCTATCACTTGAATAGGTTGTAACAAGAATGTACACTGTCATCTAATGGCCTAGAATTGCTTTGAAGCCTTGTCCATTTTACAGGTAGAAAGCAGATACAAAAGTATCTAATATAGCTGGTGTCCTGCACTGTTCCACGCCAATGGTGTCCTAAGGAAGGAAAGTATGTACCTCTCCCATGGCTCTCTGCCATTTTTAGTGGGTTCTAGCACTCTGCTCTGCCCGAGGAAACAATACAGAAGCGATGTGATGCTTTCCAAACCCATAATCATGCTCTTTTTCAGACTTTGAAGGCCAGAGAAAATGCTTGAACCTACAGTAGGTTTGTTGGTTGCCTATACCTGCAATGAAGAGATGACCAAGATTCTGAGGGCCAGGCCGGTGGGCTCCACAGTACCAAACAGACATCTTGATGCAGTTGGCAGGATTTCATTTGGTTCGTATCAGTGTCCAGGCGGAAAGAGAAAGCCAGCAGCAGTCGGGACTTTGGAGGAAAGGGAAAAACTAAGACGAAACACCAGTGTGGATAGTGAGGAAACAGAAACAGCACTGAGAGTAGGAAGCAGCTTCAGAGGGTGGGGGTGAAAGAAAGACGTTAGAAGCAGCACTGGGAAATCAGAAGAAAGCAAAGTCAGCAGGAGCATTTGAGGGAGAATCAGAAGCGAGCCGCATTTGTTGGAGTGGGGGCAGATGGTGGTGGATGGATTGGGAGGGGAAGGCACCAGCAGAATTATATAGCCAGGGGAATAGGAACTCTTCCAGCAAATGGGAGATAAAAGAAGACAACAAGAAGATTTCAGGTGGAGGAGACAGCCAGTAAAACTCGAGCGGAGAGGGGGGTGAGTCAGTTTAACTTCCACTATATTCAATAGGAAAAATAGAGAGCAATGTATATTGAGTAGTCAATCTGATGTCATCATATTATACTATTGCTGAAGATCAACATTATGCCCAGAGACAGGGAGAGAAGACACCAATGTTTGCGGAATAGAGGTGAGGGCAGAGAGAGAGATAAAAGCAAGCAGAAAAATGCAGAGGAAGAAATGAAGGCAACAGCAACCAGAAAGTAGAAAAGTTGAGAAAAGTTCAGATGGAGGAAGACTGGTCCTTGTGCATGAGACGCAAAAACCCAGTCTGCAGGTGCAACAGGTGATCAAGAAGGCAAATGGGATGTTGGCCTATATTGCAAGGGGGATAGAATATAAAAGCAGAGATGTCTTGCTGCATCTGTACAGGGCATTGGTGAGGCCGCAGCTGGAATACTGTGTGAAGTATTGGTCCCCTTATTTGCAGAAGGATATATTGGCCTTGGAGGGAGTGCAGAGAAGGTTCACCAGGTTGATACCAGAGATGAGGGGTGTTGATTATGAGGAGAGACTGAGCAGATTGGGTTTGTATTCGTTGGAATTTAGAAGGCTGAGGGGGGATCTTATAGAGACCTATAAGATAATGAAGGGGCTGGATAGGGTAGAGATGGAGAGATTCTTTCCACTTAGAAAGGAAACTAGAACTAGAGGGCACAGCCTCAAAATAAAGGGGGGTCAGTTTAGAACATAGAACATAGAACATTACAGTGCAGAACAGGCCCTTCGGCCCACGATGTTGCACCGACCAGTTAAAAAAAAAACTGTGACCCTCCAACCTAAACCAATTTCTTTTCGTCCATGAACCTATCTACGGATCTCTTAAACGCCCCCAAACTAGGCGCATTTACTACTGATGCTGGCAGGGCATTCCAATCCCTCACCACCCTCTGGGTAAAGAACCTACCCCTGACATCGGTTCTATAACTACCCCCCCTCAATTTAAAGCCATGCCCCCTCGTGCTGGATTTCTCCATCAGAGGAAAAAGGCTATCACTATCCACCCTATCTAAACCTCTAATCATCTTATATGTTTCAATAAGATCCCCTCTTAGCCGCCGCCTTTCCAGCGAAAACAATCCCAAATCCCTCAGCCTCTCCTCATAGGATCTCCCCTCCATACCAGGCAACATCCTGGTAAACCTCCTCTGCACCCTCTCCAAAGCCTCCACATCCTTCCTGTAATGTGGGGACCAGAACTGCACACAGTACTCCAAGTGCGGCCGCACCAGAGTTGTGTACAGTTGCAACATAACGCTACGACTCCTAAATTCAATCCCCCTACCAATAAACGCCAAGACACCATATGCCTTCTTAACAACCTTATCTACTTGATTCCCAACTTTCAGGGATCTATGCACACATACACCTAGATCCCTCTGCTCCTCCACACTATTCAAAGTCCTCCCGTTAGCCCTATACTCAACACATCTGTTATTCCTACCAAAGTGAATTACCTCACACTTCTCCGCATTAAACTCCATCCGCCACCTCTCGGCCCAACTTTGCAACCTGTCTAAGTCTTCCTGCAAACTACGACACCCTTCCTCACTGTCTACCACACCACCGACTTTGGTGTCATCAGCAAATTTGCTAATCCACCCAACTATACCCTCATCCAGATCATTAATAAATATTACAAACAGCAGTGGCCCCAAAACAGATCCCTGAGGTACACCACTTGTAACCGCACTCCATGATGAATATTTACTATCAACCACCACCCTCTGTTTCCTATCCGCTAGCCAATTCCTGATCCAATTTCCTAGATCACCCCCAATCCCATACATCTGCATTTTCTGCAGAAGCCTACCATGGTGAACCTTATCAAACGCCTTACTAAAATCCATATATACCACGTCCACTGCCTTGCCCCCATCCACCTCCTTGGTCACTTTCTCAAAAAACTCAATAAGGTTAGTAAGGCACGACCTACCTGCCACAAAACCATGCTGACTATTACCTATCAATTCATTACTCTCCAAATAACTATAAATCCTATCCCTTATAATTTTTTCCAACATCTTGCCGACAACAGAAGTGAGACTCACCGGTCTATAATTCCCGGGGAAGTCTCTGTTCCCCTTCTTAAACAATGGGACAACATTCGCTAACCTCCAATCTTCTGGTACTATACCAGAGGCCAACGACGACCTGAAGATCAGAGCCAGAGGCTCTGCAATCACTTCTCTTGCCTCCCAGAGAATCCTTGGATAAATCCCATCCGGACCAGGGGATTTATCTATTTTCAGACCCTCCAGAATATCCTGCACATCCTCCTTATCAACTGTAATACTGTCTATTCTACTCCCTTGCAACAGAGTTGAGGAGGAACTTCTTCTCTCAGAGGATGGTGAATCTCTGGAATTCTCTGCCCACTGAAGTGGTGGAGGCTACCTCATTGAATATGTTTAAATCACGGATAGATGGATTCCTGATCGGTAAGGAAATTAGGGGTTATAGGGATCAGGCGGGTAAGTGGAACTGATCCACTTCAGATCAGCCATGATCTTATTGAATGGCGGGGCAGGCTCGAGGGGCTAGATGGCCTACTCCTGCTCCTATTTCTTATGTTCTTATGTTCTTATGGTAGAGTTCTGTGGGGAGGAGGGTCTGGTGCATCTGTTGAAAACCCAACGTCCATGATAAGTATACTGATCAGTATTTTAATGTAAAAATGCAATTTTCTTTTTAAGAATCATTCTCCTAAACATCTCTAGAAATGTAGATGTGAGTTGGGGCAGCATTTGACGAAGTTAAAGTTTATTTATTGATCACAAGTAAGGCTTACATTAACAATGAAGTTACCGTGAAATTCCCCTCATTGCCACAGTCCGGCGCCTGTTCAGGTCAATGCACCTAACCCGCACATCTTTCAGAATGTGGGAGGAAACCAGAGCACTCGGAGGAAACCCACGCAGACACGGGGAGAATGTGCAAACTCTACACAGACAGTGACCCAAGTCGGAAATCGAACCCGGGTCCCTGGCGCTGTGAGACAGCAGTGCTAACCACTGTGCCTCCGTGCTGCCCTAAGTGATAAAGACTGACAATTCTATAATTAGTATTGTCAACCCTCTCAATAATTATTACTGTAGCCATTGCGACTGGATCTAAGTGCAATAGGCTTTTTTAAATGTTTTCTCCTTGCAACAGATGATTACTAGTAGTGGAAGAGTAACATTTGAAATAAAATGGGCAAGAATTTTATTCCTAACAGTGGGAACCAGGTCAATTGCAATAAGTAACATGAGAACAGAATGGCAGTGAACATAAAAGGGAACTCATTATCTTCTACTGGCATGGAAATGGACAGTAGTAGTAAACGAGAATAGGTCCAATTTGGGACAAAGGGGTCATGATTTTCTACCCCCCCCCCCCCACACCCCACCCCCTCACTGGTGTAATTCACAGTGGCAGATTCAGCCCACCATTGGATGGTGGCGGGACCTTCTAGTCCCGCCAATGTCAACTGAGTTTCCCATTTTATGCACCCCCCACCATCAAGTAACCCATGGATGGGGTTCACCATCGACCGGACTGAAAGATCGAACCAGTGGAAATAGCTGGAAAATTCCGGCCAAAGAATGATATCTGCTTAGAGACAGACAGCAAAGCTGTAATACTTAATGAGTTCTTTTGTATCACTGCTTACTAAGGAAGAAGATGCTGAAACAATGTCGGTGGAAGCGGAGATGGTAGAGGTAATGGATGAGATGAAGATTGATGGGAATGATGTATTGGAAAGGCTGCGGCTATGCTTTAAGTGAATGAGCTACCTGGTCTGGATGGCTTGCATCCCAGGTTGCTACAGGAAGTGGAAGTGGAGAAAGCAGAAATGCTTGTCTTAATCTTCCTTACTTATGAGAATTGGCGATTATTCAAGAAAGGGTATGAGGACATTCTTACAGACTAATCAGTTTAATGACAGTGGTGGATAAGATTTTAGGAACAATAATCGGGGGAAATAAATCAATAGGTACTTGGAATGGTTTGAGTTAATTAAGGAGAGCCAGCACAGGTACAAATAAGGCGGATTGTGCTTGCCTAATTGAATTGAATTTTCTTGATGAAGTAACAGATGAAAGGAAAGCAATGCATGTTGTCTTGATGGATTTTTAGAAAATGTTTGACAAAGTACCACATAAATGTCTGGTTAACCAAACTGAAGTTTATAGAATAGAGAGTCAGGCCTGATATTCATGGGGATGGAAGGGGTCTTCAACTGAGCCAAAATGGTGTTGGAGTCCGGATTCCAGAAGTTATGCCCTCAAACCCAGCAGCCACCATTTCCAC
The DNA here is from genome assembly GCF_964213995.1 of Mustelus asterias. Taxonomy (NCBI): domain Eukaryota; kingdom Metazoa; phylum Chordata; class Chondrichthyes; order Carcharhiniformes; family Triakidae; genus Mustelus; species Mustelus asterias. The sequence continues at coordinate 59,961,880 of NC_135803.1, read as the reverse complement.
CAGGAGTGGGGGTTTGAGGAGTGGGGTAAGGTAGGGTAGGGTAGGGTGGGGTGGGGGGAGCATGGTAGGTCATAGTTTGCACATCCAGGCTTCTCGGAGGCAACTGAATGTATAAAGGTGTAGCTGCTTTCAACAAAATACTATTGTCATTTGTGAGATGTGGAAAAACATGATTCGTGAACTTTAGACATTTGAACAAAAATCTAAAGCTGCTGGAATCATTTGGAGAGGTAGGAGGCCCTCTAGGATAGTTCCAGGTACCCTTTTGGGAGAGGTAATGTGCCCTCTGGAAGAGGTCGAGTGCCCTTTGTGTTAGGGACAATGCCCTTTGGGACTGCCAAAAGTAGACATGACTACATAAAAAGTGAAGAAACTCATTGGAGCTGTCAAGGCATTTAAATGCTCAAGCCGTTTATTTTAAAAAGTGCCCTACTGTGGCTGCTTGCAATTCCAACATGTCTGATAACAAAATCCTTGACATGCAGCATAATTTCAAAATATGCCAATAATACTGAAGTTAGAAGTCCAGCAGACTATGAGAATGATACCAATCAACTGCAACTAGGCTAGCAGAATGGGCAAACATGTGACAGATGAGATTTAATATAGAGAAGTGTGAAGTGATGCATTTTTAGTGGAAGGGATAGGGAGAGGCAATATGGCCTCTTTGGCACGGTTCTAAAGATTGCATGTGGATAGAAGGACATGCAAGTTCATTTGCATATATCTCTGAAGGTGGCAGGACATATTGAGAATGTAGTTCTCTAACATATGAGATCTTGGCCTTCAAAAATAGAAATATTGAGTGCAAAAGCAGATAAGTTATGCATAACCCTTATAAAGCTCTGGTAAGGCCATAGCTAGAACATTGCAGCTACATCTGCTCACCATATTTTGGGGAAAGAAATTATTAAGGTCCTTGAGAGGATACAGAGAAGATTTACCAGGATGGTTCCAGGGATAACAGTTAGAGAAGCTGAGCCTGTTTCCTTTTGGGAAAAGGAGGAGAAATTTGATAGTGGTGTATATGGTTTTAATAGATTTAGATGTAGCAGACAAAGAAAAGCTGTACCCATTAGCTGACGTTACAAGGACTAGGGGTACAGAATTAAGGCAAAAGAGATCAGAGAAACAAAACTGTCAATCAAGCAATGTTTTCTCTGTGGTTCAGGTGTTTTATTACTCTAATGGATGAATGGGCTCTCAGCCAAGCCTTATGATGTAATCTTGGCTGAGATCCCAGACATTCATTAGCTTAAGACATCTGAGCCTCAGAAAAAGCCTTGTTTGATTGATATATATGGCTCTCTGAGCTCTACAGTCAATTACACAATTTGTATTTACACAAGGTTAAGAGGTTTTTGCATGGTTTTTGGATGGTTCACAATTGTCTTGTAGCTAAAGGATGTTTTTAACATAATGGGAAATTATGAAGAAATAACTTTCTTTGAAACAAATTTTTAAATATCCTATCATCACCATTGTGTTAATTACTTCTATAAAATGTATTGTGGATCAATAGAAATGGAAGTGCAACAGCTTGGCTTGGGAACATGAAGGGCCATATGTGTGGGTGGAGGGGCATAATGGTAAAGGCAGCATGAGAGGCAAAATGGTTTATTTTGGGGCATAGCTTGTCATGGGACCATGAATGGGGAATGGGTAGTGTGTGAGGGCTTGAGGGAGTGTGAGGAACAAGGGCTGGAAGGTTTGCTTTTATTTTAACTCAGACCAGGTGCCATACCCCTGAAGTAAGCCTTTTAAACAGCCCACCTCAGCACCCGACAACTCTTGTGGCAGCCTCAGACCTTTGTTCCAATCTGGCTGACACAATTCCAGTTAACCCTCCAGTTGTAATATAGGTTCTTTACATGTCTCAATGATGAGATTGTGATTCCTTATCTATTGGAAATCAATTAATGCTATAGGTTATTTACAAAGAATTTGTAAATTTGTAAACTTGCATATCTAATCATGAACCATTTGTTCTTAGTCTTTAACTATTTACAGATCCCAGGTTACTGTCATGCATGGTGCTGCCCCATGCAGTAAGCTGCTTCCAAAGTGTTCTCTCAGAGTCTATTACCATGTGACTCTATGCATCATACCATGGGCGATGCTATTCCCCAGTCCCGCATTTACCCTTACTCTGCTGAGCACCTTTATATTACAATGGCATGTAGGCACATAACACAACACCTTTCGCAATGAAAATATTGTCCTTGGGGGTGTTTTCTCCCGAGGTGGGCAGGCCAGCCAGGAATTTTCCAATTCATGGTACCCATCTTGAGAATGCAAAGCCAAGTCCCATGACTCTATAAAAGGTAAATAAATATGTTTTTCATTAAAATTGAATGAAACTTTCTTGCATTTTAAGACTTACATTTCAATATTTAAAATATTCTGACCCTTCTACTTGAGGTAACTTGCTCAGATTGAGATTCCTGATATTAAAAATATTTGAAAGGCCTTACCAGAATTCTGTGATTATGTGGAGAGAGTTACCAGGTCCTGGAGGCCTGCGAATGGAACCTTCCTGAATATAATATATACTCCACCTGAATATAATATATTCAGGTGGAGTGGAATAAGAGAACATAGAGGAGGGTCACACAGTTAGAATTTAGGATGTAGCGCAAAAGATTATTCTACTGAGGAGTATATGATAGACATTTGAATGTTGGAAAGCGATAGAAAGCTACAAATAAGTGGGGCAGACTTGATGGGCCGAATGGCCTAATTCTGCTCCTATGTCTTATGGATTTATGGTCGATTTCAAACTGTACACAAAGATTCAAAGTGTTACATTGGAAGGTGTCATCAACATTACTAACCTTGCTCCAAGAGAGACAAATATCAACTTTTAGAAGAGATAATTTAGATCCTCTTTGTGTACAAACAGTATGTGCAACTACTTTCCAAACTGATCCTATTTTAATAACAGGTTCCATTGAATTCAACATTGAATGCAATATTTCAGCACTGATATGAGTTATTTGTGCAATAATTGTGTGCAGGTTCTTATTATGTTGTCAGGTCTTTTTAAAACTTCTTACCTTGTTACTTCAGCTTTCATACGTCAGATCATTGCTATTAGGATAGATACATTTTTGAACAGTAAATGAATTAAGGGTTATGGTGATTGGGCAGGTAAAGATCAGACATGATCTTATTGAATGACGGAGCAGGCTCAAGGGGCCAGGTGGCCTACTCTTGCTCTTAGTTCTTATGTTCTTATCAGACTTATTGGGGAGTCCCTTCTTCCCACAGCTTTGCCTTCAGATTTCAATTAGTTTTCAAGAACCCTGTTAGCAACCTACCATGAAAAACAAGAAGCAAACTGTTTTGTTTTAGATGCTAGAAGTTTTACGTAGGCATCGAAATCTGAAACATATTAATGAAACAAATAATTAACCATCAGATAATCCAACAGTGATAGAATAGTCCAGGTTGTGCCATTATCAAACTCCTTGAAAAGATATGCTAAAAATGAAGCAAATTCTTTGTAAATAATCTATAGCATTAATTGATTTCCAATGGATAAGGAATTAAAATTTCTTGTTGCCAAGTGCAAATGTTGGCTTCAACAAACAAGAAAAAGTAAAAATGTCTCATAAAAATGGACACCAATGTGACTAATGCTGTGAGTCACATCAATGATTATTGATCAAATAAACATTCCATTGTACCTAGCTATGACCCTCAAAGGAAATGCTGGCAATTACGTCAAAATTCAAGGATGGCTCAGATAAGTCTGTCAATATCATTCATGCAAAAGTAATGTATAATAATGGTGATCTTGAACAGCAAAAATGAGATAATTATTGAATAGTGGACATTGAAATCAAGTGAGATAAATTTAACTCTCCGACACCCGTTATTAAGACATTAAATTGGTGTTGTGATATGCTCCTCACCAACTGTTGGATGTCATAATGGCTTGGGTGATTTTTAGTAATCAAGGTTGTTCACCTGAAACAGTGACTCGGCTGCTTAAATATTTAAACGGGATGTAACATGATCCCTAATGCAAAATTCAGCAGCAAATGGGTGCACACTTCACCTAGTTGTATCAGGCATTGAGCAACCTATCCAGTGATTCTCAAGTTTTATACCTGATTGATAAGTTAAGTGTTTACCTCATAATGCCAAGCTGGTTGATCTGGAAAAAAAACGTGGTCCTGGCCCTATAACACCCCTCCAATGAAATCAGTAAGTGACACAGAAATTCTTCACTCCTAATCTTGAGGAGACATTAAAAGAAACCGCCACAAAACCATTGGCAATCATGGAAGTTGCTATTTATTTTTCCTGCTATGCATTGCACAGAACAAAATGCAGCCTGAGGAAACTATAATAAGAACAAAGAACAAAGAAAAGTACAGCACAGGAACAGGCCCTTCGACCCTTCAAGCCTGTGCCAATCACGATGCCCTAACTAAACTAACAAAAACCTTCTGCCCTTACTCGGTGTGTATCCCTCTATTCCCTCCCTGTTCATGTACCCATCCAGATGCCTCTTAAACGTTGCTAATGTGCCTGCTTCCACCACCTCCTATGGCAGTGTTCCAAGCACCCACCACTCTCTGTGTGAAAAAATTCCCCACACAACTCCCTTAAACTTTCCCCCCCTCACTGTGAACCTGTGCCCCCTTATAATTTCCTATAATAAGAACAGATATCTTATGGTTGTTGACCCCAGTGACTGTTGAGAGCATGGAAACATTAATTACACTGATGTACTAAAATCGAAACCACTGATGTGCCATGAACCCTACCAGCCTATGATTGATCATAATTTGATGTTGCACTGTTCCACTGTTTCATTTTGGAATAGTGCAGGGTGGAGACTTGTCTGCATGTTGAGTATCAGAAGCCAACACAGTAGATTTCAGACCATCCCAAATTATCTGTATCAAGACAAAAGTCCTTAATAAGACCAAACTTGAGACAAGCCCTGCCTTGCAAATTGCATGATTTGAATGTAAATGCTTGGATAGGATTTTAGAGGTTTATTGTGGATTTTGACATGTAAGCAAAGCAAACCTATCTGGAGCTGTTTGGAAATATTAATCTTTTTAATCTTTCCTCAATCTTATCTGGGCTTACTTTCCTGTTCATCTAATATGAATGAAAACAACATTAAATCTAAAAACTCCATGTCATCGGATTACTCTCCTCAACTATACATTGAACGGTAAGGACTTTAGAGAGTGATCAAAACAGGTAACTATTAAAATGTCAAAATATCCATCTCTTTGAATAATATGAATATTTATTTTAAAATAGCAATCCACTCTGTAAAATTATGGTGAAAGGTATTTCAAACTGTACTCAAAGATTCAAAGTGTTTTATTTTAAGGTATCAACAATATTATTAAATTATTGAATCGCTGCAGTGCATGTGCTGTAGATACAGAGTGCTGTTAGAGAGCGAGTTCCAGGATTTTGACCCTGCGGAAGTGAAGGAACAGCAATTTATTTCTAATTTTGAACATTTTCTTCTGAATCTGGCCAATACTTTGGATCAGTTAGTGCAGGGAGTCAGTGCGGGCGAGGAGCGAACAATAGAAAGGTCCGTTGATCTTGGGTGGGATTTTCCAGCTTCGTGGCCAGAAAATCCCACACATAACCACAACACATGACACATCCTGTGCAAGAAGTGCTGCACTGTTGAAGGCACTGTCTTTGGGATAGACATTAAATAATGACCTTACCTCAAGAATGGATGTACAAGTTTCCATTATTTTAACAAAGAGCTGGACATTTGCAATATTACCCCTCAACCGGGCGGCATGATAGCACAGTGGTTGGTACTGTTGCTTCACAGCACCAGGGACCCAGGTTCGATTCCCGGCTTGGGTCAATGTCTGTGTGGAAGTTTGCATGTTCTCCCTGTGTCTGCGTGGGTTTCCTCCGGGTGCTCTGGTTTCCTCCCACATTCTGAAAGGCGTACTGGTTAAGTGCATTGACCCAAACAGGCGCCGGACTGTGGTGACTAGGGGAATTTCACAGTAACTTAATTGCAGTGTTAATGTAAGCCTTACTTGTGACTAATAAATAAACTAATAAATATAAACCAATGTCACTAAAAGCAGATTGTAGTTGTGTTTGTGGGATCTTAGTTCTGCACTTCCTGCCTTCCACCCCAGTGGCTACACTTTGGTTGTAAGAACCTTCACAATGTCCTTATAGTGTGAAAGGATCTTTAGAAACAGTAATGTCTCTTTCTTTGTGGTCTTGTGAGGAAAGATCTATCAGTAATAACTGCTACTTAAAATCATCACAATACAGAATAATAATGAGCTCCCGTAAGTGGGTCCTGAGCCATCTGAATAATTGTCCAACATTTATGAAAGGAATAAAATATCTAGAAATTTTCCGTAAACAGAGGAGCTACAGAAATTACCTGAATGCTGCATTCTGTACCTTGCGATTTCAGTTTGAGTGCTTGGTTTAGAGTACTGTCGCTGTGACCAATGCCAGTTTAGTTCAGTTGTTTTTTTTTATTTTCATGGGACATGGGCGTCGCTGGCTGGCCAGCATTTATTGTCCATCCCTAGTTGCTTGAGGGCAGTTGAGAGTCAACCACATTGCTGTGGCTCTGGAGTCACATGTAGGCCAGACCAGGTATGGACAGCAGATTTCCTTCCCTAAAGGACACGAGTGAAACAGATGGGTTTTCCTGACAATCGACAATGGCTTCATGGTCATCAGTAAATTCTTAATTCCAGATTTTTTTGAATTAAATTCAAATTCTACCTGCTGCCGTGGCAGGATTTGAACCCAGGTCCCCAGGACCTTAGCTGAGTTTCTGGATTAATAGTCTGGCGAGAATACCATTGGGTCATCACCTCACCTAGTTGTGCTGAATGGCCCCCTCACTATTGAAAATTCAACATAATATTTAATTCCACATACACATTGGGCAGAATTTAAATGTACTGGGTGGACACCCACTTGACCCGGTTGCGTTTCGAATAGCAGGTGATGACTTTGGGCCCGCATCCCTATGTCATCGTGCATTCACGCAGTAGCTGGGTTGTTGGCACACGCATTGATCGGCAATGTGCCCACCAGCAACTGTGCATCAACCTGAGGGGATTCATTGCCCATGCAATTTTAAGTTCATTACGTGGGCAACATGGGCAGGTGGACCAACCGTTTTTGCACTTTTCCCAATCAAGGGCATGACAAAAGGAAGCTGGACCAAAATCTGACTGAGGAGTGAGGAATTTCTGGGAGTGAGGTGATGGGCTGTTTGTGAGTATTGAAAGTTTTTTTTTCTGTGTTGGATTCATCATAGTGTGGAACTTACAGAATATTGCTCCATCCGGCACCAGAGATCTGGGTCCCTCTGTTATTCTCTATACACGGGTCAGTCCCATTTGCAGAGAGATGGAGACATGAAAATCTGGACCCATATTCCTAGGCATTTAATTAATTCCTTTGGTGTATTATTCCTATTCCAAGCTCATGATAACAAGAATAATACTAAGATTAGTATCATTTAAATTCCGACCCGTGCCTTGTAAATGACGGACAGGCTTTGGGGATTCAGAAGGTGAGTTACTCTACAAAGGATTTCTAATTTCAGAACAACTCTTGTAGTCACAGTATTTATATGGCTAGTTCTGTTCAGTTTCTGGTCAATGGCAACCTTCAGGATGTTGATCATGGGGGATTTTGTGATGGGAATGTCATTGAACATCAAGGCTTGATGATTAGAGTCTCTTTTGTTGGAGATGGCTTCTGATAAATGACAGATAACTGTCAAGCTTGGTTTAAATTGAGAAAAGACAGATTGACTCTGGTCAAGGCATTGGCCTGCGGACTGAATCAGGAATGGCTGTCACCTATTCTGAGGCAGGCGCGGCTGGAAAACCTCACCCTGTATTTTTAGTTTTGCAAGCAAGGACTGGTTGGGTCGTCATTTGCCTGGAGTGAACAGACTGTACACATGTTGTTTGATATGGTTTGCCAGTCTTTGGGACACACATCACACTGGCACTGAAATTCATATACAACATTACTCATTTATGTGATAGGAAGCAGCATTCTGTTAGTGGCAAGGAAACATTTGTGTTGCGACTGCATAGGAACAGTGTGAAATCGCTAGTTTCAGCTGGTACTCAAAGGTTTGAGATATCTCACCCTTCCAGAGTAATCTGAGGTGGGCTGAGCACTTTTCAGGACCAAAGGTCATAACCTTAGGCACATTCATGAGATTTCTCCGAGAGTGCACTGGACCCAATGTTCTGCCAGCTTTCATTCCTAAGCGCCCTGCACTGTGCTTGGTCTGAGATGTACAAATGTCCTTCATTTTTCAATTAGATCTGTTTGCGCCACAAAATCGCCTCAACATATGGCCATGCCATAAACAATACTCGATTCAAACATATGGAATTGATGTGGAACATTGTGAATTTACTTAAGCTGAAGCGGCTTGATAATGCAATTAATGACACCACTAAACATGGAGTAAATCTCTCTGGCCATGGACTCTCTGAAATAAGGAGTTTGTGCGATGGTTTATTTTCTGCTGTGTCTTCATCCCATATCAAAAAGGAAAATTTGAATTTGAACTCTTTGACCTCCAGATATTCCACCTCACACCAGTGTCTACTGAAGATGCTGAATCCATGAAAGCAAGCCTAGCTAATTTAGCGCAGATATATTCTGGGATTCTGAATGGCTTGGCTGGTCTTCACATGCAACATGAATGTCTGGCAGCATTACCAGGTCTCAAGGCCAACCCAGACATACATACTATAAATTCAACATAGTCGTCCTTAACTATCCTTAGCTATTGAGATGGTCCGTCATTTGCCTGGAGTGAACAGACTGTACACATGTTGCTTGATATGGGCTGCCAGTCTTTGGGACATACATCACACCGGCACTGAAATTCATAGACAACATTACTCATTTATGTGATAGGAAGCAGCATTCTGTAAGTGGCAAAGAAACATTTGTGTTGTGGTTGCATAGTAACAATGTGAAATCGCTAGTTTCAGCTGGTACTCAAAGGTTTGAGATACCTCACCCTTCCAGACCGATTATCCCTCAACAAAAGACATGCCATTCTTAATGATGGGTCCAAATTTGTATCCACTTGACCTGCCACTCAGCGAGACCGATCTTACCATTTTGATTCTAAGTGCTGGGCGGACTTGAATCTGGCAGTGTTTTAGATCCGACTTTTAGACCCATTCTCCGGTGCCCTCATACGCACTCTGCCTGAAAAAATATCAGTGAATCTGAATCGTGCAGCACAAGCCTGTGGGCGGGGCTTGATGTGCCTGAAACCCTGCAGCTCCGATCGGCGCCTCCAACTGCACATGCGCAGGAAAAGAAATGATAGAATGCGGCTTCCCTAAAATATCGTGCCCGGGGCTGGATAATGCCTCCCTCTGGCCCCCACAGACATTGCCCCACCCCTCCCCCAACATTACAGACCCCCTTATCCCCCCACCCGTCCGCCACCCAGACCAATCACTGCCCCTTCCCCGCCTTCCCCCACCGATCTCAGGCAGAGTGGCAGCGCACTCCCCTTCCCTCTCATTCATCACAGTCAGAGTGGCAGCAGACCCCCTCTTCCCCTTCACTCATCACAGGCAGAGTGGCAGCGGACGTCATTTCCCCCTCACTCATCTCAGGCAGAGAGATCCATCCTCCCCCCTCCATCCTACAGATATCAGGCAGGGTGATCCCCCTCACCCCTACCCCCACCCCGGACCCTCCCGCACAAGGCCCCCATCTCCTCCAGATTCTGATGGTTGTGTGACATTTCCCTCTCTCTCCCCTGTCCCCAGTCATTGAGGCACTGATCCACCACCCACTCCCCTCCCCATGTAACTTGCTGGAATGTTCTGCCAAACTGCCAGCAGCTGATCATCCCTAACGAGGGGGAGCTCCATTAAAAACACAAGAATGGACAGGCAGGCAGACATTCCTGCACAAAATGTGCGCACAACTAGCCCCCCCCCCCTCCCCCCCCCCCCTGCAGCAGAGGTGAGGTGGGATACTCTCTTCCCCCCAGGAGGACGCAGATCAAGGGGGCCAATGGAAATGCAGCCTGGGAGGAAGTCGCCGCCTCAGTCAGTGCCAGGGCACTGGCCCCCCGAACCGGGAAGCAGTGTTGGAAAAAGATCAATGACCTCATCCATGCAGCAAGGGCAAGTGCTGAACCCCATCTAGCATCTTCCCCCAAATCTCCCCCAGATCCTCTCATCCCCAGCACCCTGCATGCTTCCAGATCCTGATCCCCAAGCACCTCCTTCTTTTCCCCCCAATGGGTCCCACTGCCCTTGCCCTCTAAGGGCCACCACCGGATACTCTGCAGGAGTCATGCCACCATTTCTTTCCTGGCTCCTTCTGTTTCCACAGGAGAAGACCGACCACAACACCCGTGAGAGGGCGAAGACAGGGGGTGGTGAGACAGACCTCTGGGTCCTCACCCCCTTTGAGGGGCGGCTGCTGGAGATGTCAAGGGAAGGGGAGATGTGGGCTGTCAGAGGCAGCATGGTCGGGCTGCTGTCAAGACGTGAGCACCTGTCATTCCTTCACTCACTTTGAGGCAACTTCTCGAGGGCACGAGTTTCGGATGCGAGGGGCAAGGTTTAAAGAAGATGTACGAGGCATGTTAATTTGCACAGGGAGGGTAGTGGGTGTCTGGAACTCGCTGCCGGGGGAGTTTGCGGACTCAGATACGATAGTGACCTTTAAGGGGCATCTCTACAGCTATGTGAATGGGGTAGGAATAGAGGCATATGGTACCCAGAAGGGCAGGGGATTACAAATCAGATGCATAGCCTGATCGCTATAGGCTTGGAGGGCTGAAGGGTGATGCGCGATATAACTCACGAGGCGAGAGATGCCCGAGGAAGTAAAGGCTTTTATTGACTACTACAATAGAGCTACCATATATAATACACGATCCCAGACTGAGGGGTCCCAGACAGAGCAGTGACCTTTATACCTCTCCCAGGAGGCGGAGCCCGACTGGGATGTACCATAATAACTATAATACAGGTAGAACAGCCCAACCCTAACCCCAACAGTAACATGTAGAATAACCCAACCCTAACCCCAACAGCAACATATATACAGACTCATAGTACTGGCCAGACCCTGGCTCAGTACTACCTGGTGGGAACCAATGATGGTTCACCACATTCACCCCTCCTTTGAAGACAAAGGCCGGCGGGGTACAAAAAAAACACAGAACAATTGGTCATCAGTCTATAAGTTCAGACGGTCAGGGGGACCGCACCGTCATTGTGACCTCCTCAACACCGGCGATGACACCAGAGTAGGCACTCACGGTGGCGTTCTCCCCAAGGCGGTGTCCAATGGCTCCTCCAATGTCTCACGGGCCGGTTGACCCCGAGGTGGTGACAATCCGCTGAACTCGGACACGCCTTGAAGTGGTGACCATCTCCTGGACTCAGGCAAGCTGTACACGGGAGTAAAAGGGTCAAGTGATGGTCCCGATGCTGCCCGCGCCGTGTCAGGAGGGGAAACAATAGTTGGGGGGTCTCTAACAGGAGGTATGGGAGCGACAGGGGTTTCCAAGCCCCCTGCTGGCACCAGGTCTCGAATCGAGACCTTGTCCTCTCGCCCGTCAGGGTATGCCACATAGGCATACTGAGGGTTGGCGTGGAGGAGATGGACCTGTTCAACCAAAGGGTCGGACTTGCGGGCCCTAACATGCCGCCGCAGGAGGACAGGTCCTGAGTACGTCAACCAAGACGGTAATGAGGTCCCAGAGGAAGACTTCCGAGGGAATGAAAACAGCCTCTCATGGGGAGTAGCATTGGTTGCCGTACACAGGAGTGAGTGTATGGAGTGCAGCGCATCAGGGAGCACCTCTTGCCAATGGGAGACTGGAAGGCTTTTTGACTTCAACGCCAGTAAGACAGCCTTCCAGACTGTAGTATTCTCACGTTCGACCTGTCCGTTACCCCTAGGGTTGTAGCTCGTGGTTCTATTAGAGGCAATCCCGTATGAGAGCAGGTATTGCCTCAAGTCATCGCTCATGAACGACGAGCCCCTATCGCTGTGGATGTAACAGGGGTACCCGAACAGGATGAAAAGATCACGAACTGCCTTGATAACCGTGGCAGCGGTCGTATCAGAGCAGGGAATGACAAAAGGGAATTGTGAGTACTCATCAATGATATTGAGGAAGTACACATTCCGATCTGTCGAGGGAAGGGGGCCCTTAAAGTCCACACTCAGGCTTTCGAAGGGACGAGTGGCCTTAACGAGCTGTGCCCTGTCAGGTCGGTAAAAGTGCGGATTGCATTCCACGCATACCCGGCAGCTTCTAGTTATGGACCTGACATCCTCCACCGAGTAGGGTAGATTCCGGGCTTTTACGAGGTGGTAGAGCCGAGTGACCCCTGGATGGCAGAGGTCATTGTGGAGAGCCTGCAAACGATTCTCCTGCATACTGGCGCATGTTCCACGCGACAGGGCATCCGAGGGCTCGTTGAGTTTCCCTGGATGATACATGATTTCGTAATTATAGGTGGAGAGTTCGATTCTCCACCTCAAGATCTTATCGTTCTTGATCTTGCCCCGTAACGTGTTATTGAACATGAACGCCACGGACTGCTGGTCCGTGATCAGGGTGAACCGTTTTCCCGCCATGTAATGGCACCAATGCCGGACGGCCTCCACAATGGCCTGTGCCTCCTTTTCCACCGCTGAATGTCAAATTTTGGGGCCTTGGAGGGTGCGAGAAAAAAAGGCGACGGGCCTGCCCGCCTGGTTAAGTGTGGCGGCCAGGGCGAAATCAGATGCATCGCTCTCCACCTGGAAGGGGATGGACTCATCGATAGCGTGCATCGTGGCTTTCGCGATGTCGGCTTTTAGTTTTTCAAAGGTGAAACGAGCCTCTGGTGCTCGGGGAAAAGAGGTAGACTTGATGAGCGGACGGGCTTTGCCCGCGTAAATTGGGAACCCACTGTGCGTAGTAAGAGAAGAAGCCGAAGCATCTTCTCAGTGCTTTTGCGCTAGTGGGCAGGGGAAGTTCGAGGAGGGGACGCATACGGTCTGGATCAGGGCCAATGACCCCGTTTTCCACCACGTATCCGAGGATAGCTAGGCGGCGCGTGCGAAACACACACTTCTCCCTGTTGTAGGTCAGATTCAGGCGAGATGCAGTGCGTAGGAATCTAAGGAGGTTGGTATCGTGGTCCTGCTGGTCATGGCCGCAGATGGTGACGTTATCCAGGTACGGGAAGGTAGCCCGCAGTCCGTTATGGTCCACCATTCGGTCCATAGCACGCTGGAAGACTGAGACCCCATTGGTGACACCAAAAGGAACCCTTAGAAAATGGTACAAGCGACCATCCGCCTCAAAAGCCGTGTACTGTCGGTCCTCTGGGCGAATGGAGAGCTGGTGGTAGGCAGACTTTAGGTCGATGGTGGAGAACACCCGGTACTGCGCAATCTGGTTGACCATGTCAGATATGCACGGGAGGGGATACGCATCCAGCTGCGTGTATCTATTAATGGTCTGACTATAGTCAATGACCATCCGGGGTTTGTTCCCACTCTTGACCACCACGACCTGCGCTCTCCAAGGACTAGCGCTAGGTTGTATGATCCCTTCCTTGAGGAGCCGGTGAACCTCAGATCAAATGAAGATCCGATCCTCAGCGCTGTAACGCCTACTCTTAGTCGTGATGGGCTTGCAGCCTGGCACAAGATTCTGGAATAGGGAGGGTGTGGTAATCTTAAGCGTCGAGAGGCTACAGGTGGAGCGCGTTGGGCAATTTGGAGGCTGCTGTTCTCCCACTGAAAGCGGAGGGAGTGGCCCACCGTACTGTAGGGTTACACTCTTCAAGTGGACCATGAAATTTAGTCCGAGGAGTACTGGCGCGCAAAGGTGCGGTAACACCAGGAGCTTGAAGCTCTCATAAACCGTGCCCTGCACCGTTAGATTTACCACGCATCTCCCTAGCACAGTGACAGACCGGGACCTTGATGCCATCGAAATTGTCTGCTTGACAGGTTGGATCTGGAGGCCACACCGCTTCACGGCGTCTGGGTGCATAAAGCTCTCCGTGCTCCCGCTGTCAAACAGACAATAAATCGTGCATTTGTTTACCTGTATGTCCATCATGGACTTGTCGAGTCTGTGAGGCTTTGCCTGGTCCAGGATGATCGACGCCACCGTTGGTTCGTGAGCGCCACTGCAGGCAGCTGAGATGGATGGTGATGACCCCTGCTGGTCATTCGCGGTCGGTGCCGACCAAAATGGCTGCTCCCATAGGTCGCACGTGGGCGATGGCGCCAAAATCAGCGACCCCTGGTGGTCGCGCGTCTCTTGCGACTCCGTCGTCAGGAATGGCAGCGTCCTGGCCTCGCACGTGGAAGAAACCCTTGACGATGCCGACGACGAGGAACCCGGCTCCGGGGAGTCGCAGGCCGCACTGCTGTTCCTGGAAGTAAGTTTGGATCGACATACCTTCGAATAATGCCCCTTCTTGCCGCAGGCGGAGCACAACACCGCTTTAGCGGGAAATCGCTGCCGAGTGTGCTTCACTCCCCCACAGAAGTAACATCGTGGGCCGCCTGGAGCTGCTGCCGTCGCCAGGCCCGAGGATGGGCACGCTATCACGCAGCTTTTCGGACCCGCTGGACGAAGTGGGATCTGTGACTGCTCCTGCCACGCTGTCTCCACGTGGTCTTCGGGATACATCGCTAGGCTTTTGGAGGCCGTTTCTAGCGTATCCGCTCACTCTATAGACTTAGTGAGATCGAGATTACCTTGCTCCAACAGTCGAAGTCGGATATAAGATAATCCGATTCCCGCCACAAACGCATCTCGAGCGAGGTCATTCATGTTCTGGTCTGCCGACACTGCTTTGCAGTTACAGCCCCTGGCTAGCTGTAGGAGCTCGCACGTGTACTGTTCCGCCATTTCGCCGGGCTGCCGTCGTCGAGTGGCTAAGAGATATCGAGCATGTATCTCGTTTGGCGGTTTAATGTAGCGCTTCTTAAGAAGCTCGAGGGCCCCTTTGTAGTAGGTGGCCGTACGGATCGCTAAATATACAGCGTCGCTTACCCTCGCGTGGAGGACCTGGAGTCTGTCGTCATCCGTGGTGACCGCTGCGGAGGCTTCGTGGTAGTCCTGAAAACATTTCAATCAGTGGTCGAAGGTGTTGGAGGCGCCCGCCACACGTGGATCCAGCGTAAGACGTTCGGGTTTAAGCATTTGCTCCATGCTCTCTGTATCGTTTTGTTTTCAACAACGAGAGTTCAATTAGTAGTCAATAAAATTGATCCGCGATATAACTCACAAGGCTAGAGATGCTCGAGGAAATAAAGGCTTTTATTGACTACTACAATAGAGCTACCATATATAATACACGATCCCAGACTGAGGGGTCCCAGACAGAGCAGTGACCTTTATACCTCTCCCAGGAGGCGGAGCCCGACTGGGATGTACCATAATAACTATAATACAGGTAGAACAGCCCAACCCTAACCCCAACAGTAACATGTAGAACAACCCAACCCTAACCCCAACAGCAACATAGTACTGGCCAGACCCTGGCTCAGTACTACCTGGTGAGAACCAACGATGGTTCACCACAAAGGGCCTGTTCCTGTGATATAATTTTTTTGGTGCTTTGTTCTATGTTCAATGGAGAAATGTGAATCACGTGTTTGGCATCCCGGATTCCTCTCCCTCCCTTGCACTTAACCTTGTGTCCTGTGTTGCAGGGACAGATCCAGATGTCCCGGGGCCCTCTGGACTCCAGCCACCTACTGCAGCTGCTGCCCATCCTGTTCCAGACAGCTCAGACGTGTTTTCGGAGGATGTGGGAGAAGGGACCTCAGAGGGTGGCACCGTTTTGGCGTCAGCTTCCACCTCACAACTCACCATCCCAGATTCTGACACGTTGGTGGGTCCAGTTGGTGGTGCGGCTTCTGTGTCACTCTCTGGTGAGCACAACACACCTGCTGATGTACATCGAGTAGAGGAGGGAACGTCCGAGGCCTCTGGAGGTGAGGAATTCAGCTGGTCCCGGGCTACATGGCTCGGCCTCTGAGATCACTTCTCCCTCAGCTGCTGGAGATGCAGCAACAGAGCCAAGGAATGCAGGAGGGGCTGACGGCCACACTGGACCAACTGCAAGGTTATTGGGAGGAGTCCCAAAGCTTTCAGGCGGACCAGCTATTGCCTATCTTGCGTGCTTCCCAGGCCAACACTGCAAGTGTGGCGTCTGCCGTGGAAAGCCTGGGCAGGGGATCCTCACCATGAATGGCAGGCTCCAAGCGATGGACCAGTCACAGCAGGCTACAGCTGAGTCACAGCAGGCTATGGCTGAGGGACTGAACAGGCTTCTCGAGACTCTGCGGCCCATGGCTGAGAGGCTCGAGAGCTTGCAGGAGACCCAGTGGGACAGCGCTGAGACACAGCGGGCTACAGCAGCACAGGGTTCAACCACCTTGGACGGGACACAGATGATCCTCCAGAACTGGCAGTGCCAGGTGACGCTGGAGCTTCTGGAGCTCACTGGAGTGGCCCAGGGGCCCACAGGAACACCAACGGAGGAGGAAGGGCTCGAGCCCATGCCAGGGCCTTCCAGCCAGGAGACAGTGGCTGTGGCTACACCTTCTGACTGCCCCCTTCCTCACAGCAGGGCATCTCAGGGGCAGCGGGATGAAGAGGGTGTCATGGAAACATCCCAGACACCTGGAAGCAGGCCAGAGCCCTCAAGGTCCAAGGCTTCCAGAGGATGCCCGCCTCACGCATCACAGGCAACGGGGCGAGGGAGGCAGCTGGTGCCCTCCACCTCCAATGTACATTCTGGGGAGTCATTGAGATGTAGTGGTAGGCCACGTAAGGTTAGGAAGTTGTAGTTGCACTGAGATGGCATGGGTGAAGGGCTGCACTAGTTAGAAAGATATTTAAGCACATCAACGTTTTCTGTTCACAAGTTTTTATGTTAGAATGTCTTATTTAAATACCTGTATTGCAATTAACTGTTTTTTCACCACCCACCTGTGACTAATTTGTCTCAGATTTGTCTCGAATAGGAATCCTCTTCCATTGATGATCGCCGGAGGGATGCTTCATGTTGATGTCAGTTGGGGAGGCCCCTCACTGCTGTATCACTGAGAAAAGGAAGCCATTGGTTCCCCAGAAACCACAAGCGATTCCATCCTGTCCCCAACCGCACCCGCCCCAGGGCCCTGTTTGGGGGCTTCAGATTCCTTACCCACTACACAGACGTGGGCCCAGGTGCCAGCGTGCATGCAGAGCTCAGGTAGGAATCAGACTAATTTGCACCAGGGCATCATCATAATGGTGCTTCGCGAGTCGTCATCACCCTCCTGCCTGCCAAAAAACTCACTAACACAGCGTACCCAGGCCCACCACTCTGGTATGACAATGTTGCAGGATATGGAAGGATTTCTTTTGAGTGGGGTGGGGGGAAATGGAACCCACAGACACTTGCTCCTAGCGAGTGAACCGCCTGCTGATCAGGGCCTCTCTTGCCACCCTCACATGCCTCATTTGAGCTGCCAGGCCTCCAGCTCCTAGTTGTTGTTGCTTGGCGTCCTCTTCTTCCTCCTCCTCCTCTTGGTCATTCTCCCCAGCGACATCTCCACAACCTCCTCCTCCAATAGGTCACCTCTCTGCTGAACAGATTGTGAAAGGCACAGCACACGACCACAATGCGGGAAGAGATCAGGGGGTGTACTGGAGGGCCTCGCCCGATTGGTCCAGGCACTGGAAATGCATTTTGAGGAGCCCAATGCACCTCTCCACTATCGCGCGGGTGGCTACATGGGCCTCATTATAGTGGGTCTCCGCCTCAGTCACAGGCCTCCGCACAGGCGTCATCAGTCATGTTCGAAACGGGTAACCCATATCACCCACAAGCCACTTCCGCAGCCTGGGCTCCTCCTCAAATGCCTCTGGGATGTCCGAGTTCCTTACAATGAAGCTATCATGCACGCGGTCTGGATGTCTTGTGCAGACGTGCATGATGGTCATATTGTGGTCGCACACGATTTGTACATTCAGGGAGTGGAACCCCTTCCTATTGACAAACCTCCGCCGATTTTGTGGGGGGGCCTTAGGGTGACCTGTGTGTAGTTGATGGCCCCCTGCACATTAGGCATCCCCATAATGGCTGTGAACCCTGCAGCCCGGGCTTCCTGATGGGCCTGGTCCAGATTAAATTTGATGTACTGCCCAGCCTGGGCATACAGGGCTTCTGTGACCTGCTTCACACAGGTGTGCACAGCAGATTGGGAGATGCCACAGACATCTCCGCTCGGGGTCTGGAAAGAGCCGGTAGCTTAGAAGATTAGAGCAGCCGTCAATTTGACAGCCACTGAGAGTGGGTGTGTGTCCCCCCCCCCCCCCCCCCCCCCCACCTCTAGGTGCCAGGTTCTGAAACAGATTGGACAGGAATTGCACAATCTCCTCTCGGAGTCGGAGACATCGGCGGCACACGGTGTCCGACATCTGCTCACGGAAATGCCGGGGTCTCTGCTCCCTCCTTCTCCTACACCTCCCTCTGGGTGAATGGCAGCCACCTCCTGCCTCTGGTGGTCGTCTCCCTCTACTCCTGCAAGTGGTAAGGCCCGGGCCTCCTGTGCGCGCAATTCTTCCTCCTGCTCCTCCTCCTCAGCTCCAGCAGCAACCGAAAGAACAGCAAGATCAAAAGCCATCTCGTCACTCTGAAGGAAGGCGGGGTTGATGGAGAAAAACACATGGAGAGGTTAACGTTCGCTGCTTGCCCCTAGCGCATCAATAGTCACAGATGCCGCCCCAAAATTCCTCCAGCCAAATGCTCCCCACAATCACAGCCCCCCCAATTCCCCCAGCCACATTCTCCCCACAATCACAGCCCACCCATTCCCCCAGCCACATAAGCCCCACAATCACATTCCCCGCACCCCCTGCCAGTGCACTAGGACCCAGCAGCACCACAAGACCCGAGGTCAGTGCTGAGACCGGAGGTCCATGCTGCAAGTCCGACATCGGAGACCCTGTTGACCAACAGCCCCCCACACACTCACAGAGCCACCACTGACCTGAGAAACAAAATGGCCACAACAACAGGACACCAGTGAGCAGCAGAGAGCCGGCAGATGCTATACACTTACCGCCTCACTAATGGAGCGCCCGAATCAGACTTTAATATAATATGTCTGTTTCACGCTGATTGCGGATTAGCAAACGCGGTGGTAAAGGGGGAGGTTCTGGTAAAGATGGGCGTGCTGCCCATTAATTCAATTTAAATGCATTCAAATCCATTTAAATTGTCATTAAGCCTGTTTTGGGCTCCGTCCTGATCGCGGCCATTTTCAGCTCTTGGTAAAGGGGGAACCAACACGAGGTGGGCGCAGATCGCGCTACTCGTCTCCGCGCCGGAAAATGGGCACAACTTGATGGTAAAATCGGGCCCAGCATGACTAGACAGCCTGATTCAAAAGCAAACTAATAAAAATGCTTGTTTTACTTGGGTAAGAACAACGAGCTGCTGGGTGATAGGATTCATCCTCACAGCTCACTGTATCTGTGTATTTATGGACTGCTCAAGACAACACAAGTGTTGTCCCTTTGTGCCTTATTTTATCTATGATTGGTTCTGCACAACATGAATTGGCTAAATGGTTGCGTGAGTTACGACAACCAGTTTTGAGCAAGTTTTCCACATACACAATGAAGGATTGCTTCAACTTTGTGAAGAACATGCAAGATTTGCATATCAATAGATGGGCACAGGCTGGCACTGCCAGGGTGCCCATTCCCAGGGGGCACCAGCCCCTCTGCCGCCTGACCCCCTGAGGGCCCTGATTGCCCCCCCCTTCACTCCAGTAGGGTCATCCCGCCAGTTGCCCAAAAGTGGGGAGCTATAGTAACCCCCACTGGAGTGAAACACTTTGACCGGGGTGGGGGGCGGGGGGAGGTTGGTGAGTGTGGGAGGGGTGGAGGGGAGATGCTAGCGGGCCTGGAGAATTCAGTCCCGGGCCCGCTAATGGCATTTAAATAGTATTGAAAATTCTATTTAAATGCTAGCCCCGCCTCCCAGTGCTGCGCAAATGCCGCCAGAAATCCGGGCTGGGAGACACAAGTATGGCATGGACGCTCACGGGAATCCCGTGAATTGGCCAATGCACGATTATGCCAGCCTGCTGGGCTAAAAAATTAGCACAGCAGGATGGGAGAATCGTCCCCCGCTGTGTCCATGTGCTCATTTGACACTGCTAGACTATTCACCAATCTACTGCTCAGGGAAGCCAGAGATCTTTGCAGTAACGAGATCATGCCAATCTAGACCTTCCACCATTGAGCGGCACAGTGGTTAGCACTGCTGCCTCACAGCGCGAGGGACCCAGGTACGATTCCGGCCTCGGGTCACTGTCTGTGCAGATTTTGCACTTTCTCCCGTGTCTGTGTGGGTTTCCTCCGGGTGCTCCGGTTTCCTCCCATAGTCCAAAGATGTGTGGGTTAGGTGGATTGGCCATGCTAAATTGACCCTAGTGCCAGGGGGATTAGCCTAGTAAATGTGTAGGGTTACGGGAATAGGGCCTGGGTGGGATTGTGGTCGGTACAGACTCGATGGGCCAAATGGCCTCCTTCTGTACTGTAGGGATTCTATGATTCTATGAGTGAATCAGCATTCATTGAACTTATGAACTCAGCAACTCAGGCAGTTGAGTTCAGTTTTAACACCACTGAAGAAGTTAAGGAAAGTATCAAACGCAAGGAAAAAGCATATTATTGCATAAAGATGAGTGGGAAGATAGATGATTGGTCAGAATATGAAGAGCAATGGAGAATGACTAAGAGGTTAATCAGGAAAAGATTATTGTATGAGAGGAAGCTGAGTAGAAACATAAAAGCAGATAGCAAGTGTTTCCACAGGTTTTAAAAGGAAAAGAGTAAGTGTTTTTCCTCTGGAGAGTGAGAATGGGGAGGTAATAGTAGATAATAAGGAAATGGCGGAGGAAATGAACAGATATTTTGCTTCTGTGTTCACTCTCAAGGATACAAAACCATTCCAGCAATACTGCAAATCAAGAGGTGGAAGGGAGCGAGGAACTTGGTGAAATTACAATCAATTTTGGATTATCAGTTGGGGGGACTTGCGAGAAGCAACGTATATTAATATACAGGGCCCTACCCACTGCAAACAAAAATAACATGTGCACACATTGTTCCATTTTCAACTGAACAAAGTAGTGAGAACCATTTCCTGGTTCATTCCCCAAGACAATGCCTTGATCAATCAGAGATAATCTGCCTTGTTTCAATTTAAACACAACTTGGCAGTTAACTGTCAGCATCTGTTAACTGATGCACTCGACATAGCAATGCCTCTACCAGAAAGAGTCCAGTTGACAACCAATCTCGTCCCACGCAGTACAAATTGTTGTTCCCTTTCTAAGTTAGTAAATTGTCCAGTTAAGCACAAGATGAAAAGCTTCAACAGCATTTGTTTTTTTTTAGCAGCGCTCAAAATTTACCTTGCAGGATCTTCAATCCATTCCTTTTGATGTCAGAATGAAATTCTGAAAGAATGATTACTTCACTACAATTTTATTGTTAAAAGTGGTGTATTTGAAGCTGGAAGTCAAGTCTATATAATTTCATCAAAATCCCTATAGATAACAAAATTGGAGGTGGCTGACCCAAGCTAAATTATAACATCAATCTATTTTAACCATTAACACAGCTTGGAACAAGACAAGTAATATCAAGTGTGAGGAAAGGTCAGGTGGAGGGTGAAGCCCAGCAGGTAAACATAATAGCAAACAATTGAATTTTCTGTATGGGAAAAGATGTTAAGATAAGGTGAACAGAGATAATTGCCATTAACCAATTCCTTTGAAAGAAGAACAACCATACTGAAACCGGGGCAGCACTTCATGAATTAAAAGTAATATTTGGTTGCTTCACATAGAGTAAACAAAAAAAATGCAGGAACAACCAGGTTAATTCATACCAAATTTAAATGAATACATGTTATGTGGAAACAGAAAAGAAAGAAATTGCATTTATAAAATAGCTTTTATGTCATCAATTGGTTCATATCATGAATTGTTTCACCACCAGTTAATTAGCCAATCCACGCAACTGCAAGTTCTCAAACTTAACAACTGAGATAAATAACTAGTTAGTTTATTTTCATGGCAGTAGTTGAAGGATGTATCGATCAGAACAGCAGTAAAACTCTTCTACTCTTCTTCGAATAGTACCATGAGGTTTTTCTCTGTCCACACAAAGACACATTTAACATCATTAGTGCTGCATCGAAATAACTGAATGTGGGAACTTGAAATGGGCTTGACCTGTGGACTCAGGGGCAAGAGTACTATTAACTAAGTCAAGCTGACACTTAAAAACAGGCCAATTAAGAACTAGCCATTCGGCTAACTATGTACAAAAATGCAACCGAGAATGATGAAAAACTGCCACAACATCAATCTCGTTAAAGACACAGAGAGATGGGGCATATAACGTTCTTTTGTGAAACAGCATGGTCCATTTGGGATATACTGTAGATCACTACACCAAAACAAGTTACTAAATCCTTATATATATGTATAATGGGTGGGATTTTGAGTTCACACACTGTGCGCGGAATCACTGGCGAGGTGCAAAATCCGGAGAAAATCAGAAAACACGATTCTCTCCAGAAGGGTTCATAACCATAAAGGATGGGAACCTAATTTGACTAGTTTTTAATAAATTTTGATATGATTAACAGGCCCCCTCCCCGCCGCCACTACATGATCACTTCGCGCTTGTCATGTTAAGAAAGGCTTTTTTAAAAATCATGCAGCTTACAGTTTCAGTGATGTCATTGGGGGTACAGTTAAACTATGGCAGTCAGGTGATAGAGTTTTTTTCCTTTGGGCTTTTAGTTTCATTTTGGGCAGTGTTTTGGAAGCAGTTTAGCAGCAAGCTAAGAAGCAGTCTTTTTCTCTCCCTGGTTTTTCTCTTTGTTTGGTTCTGCCTTAAAGAAGCTGAGTTTGGGGAAATAGATTTGACTACAATCTCGTCTGAGTTTCCTCACAAGGGATTTTCAGCATTCAACCCAGGAGATGGGATTCCTGTAAGAAGTGGGCATTAACCTATGCTGTATTATGTTTATTTGGAAGGTTTTGTGTATTGGATGTTGGCTTTGGTTGGAACATATTAGAGATATTTCCTTAAGTATTATACATTATCATGGTTGTTGTGTTTCTTGTTTCTAATTGTTAAAAGTTCTTGCTAATGGTCTTACTATACATGTCAACAATATTCTTAATTAAAATTTGCTTTTGATAAAAACTCCTCGTGAGTGTGTTAAATCACACCTGAAGTGAAACCTCTCAAGCGCATCCTAGCCAAATTCAATGTAAAACGTTACAGGTCAGGCGAGCTTCATAGAACACCTTGAAGTATCCAACCTGATTTGTAACATGATGAATATCTGGCCAAATAATAAACAGTCAACAGGACCCCTATGGCGGCACAGAGGTAAGTATAGCCCCCGGGGGAGAAGGACATGAACGGTCACTGCTGACACTGACCCTGGCACAGGTTGTCACTACAAGGTTAGGATTGGAAGGGGAAGACCCTAGTTGGAGCCTAATTTGGCAGGGGAGGGAGGGATGGTAGGGGCTTCATTTATGTGAGGCGGTGGGGGCAGAGGTGGAGCGTGTGCACTGTCGGGGGATTGAAATGCTGGCAATGATTTGGGGTTGGGGGCTGGGGAGGATGGGTATGCCGGTGATGATTAGGGGGAGGGAGGAGCCCTCAATACTTTTGTGGAAGTGGGGGGGACGGGGGGGGAATTAACTTTTTGTTCTGATCAGGATGCTCTTTTTGAAGGGTGCCGCAGTCTCAGCAGAGTCAGTCTTGCCAGCTCTATTAGTACCTGCCTCGCCGGAATAACTGTGTAAACCATGCCTACTCAGTTTTTTTGACTAAAAGGCTCAAAATTTGGAGAGATAAATAACTGATCTGTGGAGCTGGAGAGCTTCACACTGGTTTTCTGTCTGAGCTTGTAACTTTGAGAAATTCTGGTAAAATTCTGCCCATTTTATATGTATATAACATAATGCAACATTTTTAAAGTTGTGTTCAGACATGAGATGGTTATATGCGATTTACTGTCATGAAGAAAGTATATTGATATACAAATATGTTTTAATTTCTCTTTTAAGGATATCACATGCTTTGCCTTAAAAATATTTGTTTAGCCTGAAGGAAAGAAAATGTAGTGTTAAGTTTAAGCACAGATTGAAAAGTAAAATGACTATCACATCACAAAATAGATGCAGAAGGCATTGGCCCATAAACATGTGCCAAGTGTTGCATATGTAAATGAAACACAAATAGAGTTAGGTGAGAACATCGTAACGAGAGAAATAAAGAGAAATAATTGCGCAGATCATCAGGCAGGTGGAGGAATGGTATGAGATAAATGAGGAAAGACCAGGAAAGCTGCCAGGATGCCTTATGCTAATGAGAAAAATCTTTTTTGAGTCAACCATCTGTCATTTAGACAACATTTGTGAAATTTCTGGCTGTATTTTTCAAATATAGACTTATTTTGCAGATACATAAAAGAAATGATCAGAAACATTTTAACTCACAGTAACAGCATAAGTAAATATAGTACAATCCCAGTTGATATTATAAGTGGAGAGGAAGATTCCAGATGGAACCCCAGCTCAAAAGATGATAACTTTTACTTTTCTTTATAAAACATGGAGGCACAGAGCCACAGGACCACTAATTAGTTTTAACAACAAGAAAAAATGTTAAACATGAAAAGGTCGGATTATGATCCAATACTCCCTCCTTAGCTTAACAAGTGCACATTGATTTTAAGATTAACATGAATCACAAAGTATAACTTAAGCTATAACAGGTTCAATAACACAATGGGCCCGATTTTACCAAAATTTAGTGCCCGAATCGTGGTAAAGTTGGGCGTCGGGCCTAAAACGTGGTCCAGACCCGACCCAAGGCCAATCGCGCCTTTACCAACGGCCGATCCGGGTGCCGATCCGGCGCGTGCCCGATTTCCATGCATTGAAATCGGCATGATGAAGCCTGCGCCTAACTTACCCAAGGATTCCGACTTTACGAGGCTCTGATCCGATCGGCGCCCGCGCACTTACCGTGTTGCTGAATTCAAGTCCGATAGGGCTTCAACTCAGCAACTGAACCACCGAATCGCCCCCGACCACCCTTTGCGGACCGCCCCCGCTAACCACCCCCGGCAGCCCACCCCGCCACCCCCCCCCCCGATCGGACCACCCTGGGATGCAGGCCCCGCCAGCAGCCCCCCCCCAGGATCGGACCCCCCGGGCCCCTGACGTACCTTGGTCGCTGGTGTCCATCGAAAGCATCTTGCGATCCTGGATCCTGGCCTTGCTCCGGGGGTCCTGACGGATAGGATGACGTCTCTTCACTGGGGGGGGGGGGGGGGTATGTGACATCTCTTCCCTGAGGGGGGGGGGCGGCTAGGGGGGGCGGGGGGATGTGAACACCTACCACCCCCCCTCAGGGAAGAGATGTCAGATCCCCCCCGACACCCCCCCCTCAGGGAAGGGATGTCACATCCCCCCCCCCCACCCCTCAGGGAAGAGACGTCACATTCCCCCCTCCCCCCCCCCCCCCCCCCCCCAAGGAAGAGACATCACATCTCCCCCCTCAGGGAAGAGATGTCAGATCCCCCCCCCACCCCCCCCCAGGGAAGAGACGTCACATCCCACCCCCCCCCACCCCACCAGGGAAAGTCAAAGGCAGCGCAGACAGCAGTGCTGTCAGTGCTGCCTTTGACTTTCGCGCTCGGGCGCGCTGAGTGTTGTCGGCTTCGAACTGCGCATGCGCAGTTCGGCGCTCCGACAGATGCAAATGCGCTGACAGCCCACAGGCCATCGCCCACTGGACCCGCGCCTAAAAAAGGCGTATGGGGGCGCTGGAGCGCGACTGCCGGGCGCAGGACTGATTTACGATCACACCCGGCACTTAGAGCCGATTTGGTAAAATCGGCCCCAATGTCCCTTTAAACACACAAGATGGCTGTGATCAAATACACTGTCCTCTCTGAACCTCAAGTGAATATCTGTGGATTTCTCCTAAAAATCCCCCTGATGATTGTCACGAGTTTCCAAACTCCATTCCCAAAACACACTTTAAAATTTTCTTTCTAAATAATGCGTTCCATTAGTTGTTTACATTCCAAAATTCAATCCAAGTTTTAA
Source organism: Mustelus asterias (assembly GCF_964213995.1). Lineage (NCBI taxonomy): Eukaryota > Metazoa > Chordata > Chondrichthyes > Carcharhiniformes > Triakidae > Mustelus > Mustelus asterias. The sequence goes on along the minus strand of NC_135803.1, from coordinate 59,935,624 downwards.
ACATAGCTTCCACTCCACTTTTAACAATGAATCCAGTATCCAGGTTTTACCACCTTCCCTTTAGGATTTCTTTGTCATGACTGTTGTACAAACTGTTCACAATTGCTTTAACAATCAAATCCCAGACTCTATTAAGATAGCATCAAACTTTTGATTTACTGCTGTAGTCTGCTTTCCCACTTTAAATTGAGTTACTGCAACTGTCTCTTTAACTCAGAACACTTTGGTTACTTTTCATTTTGAATTCTCCTGAACAATATCTTGGTCTCTGTTCTCTTAACTTCAATCTTCTTCAGCTGTTCTTTACGTCCAAATTACCTGCTTATCTGGACTGTATCTGATTATCTGGGAAGCCTGCCTCTTTGCAGCTCCCTTGTCCTGTCTAATCTTTCTTCTGGCAGAGTTGAGAGATGTTCACTCCCTGGTGTTCTGTCTCCAACTGCAAACAAATTTAACTACAATCTAATACTTTAAAGCCTTCATATCATAAAATGTTCCCAGTTGCTAAGTAATGCTGCATCTATTTACTCTTTAAATGCCATAGAAACACAGTTAGAATTGATATCACCCTCAACACATACAAACACCTTTTAGTCGAACTATAGGCTTTACCATTCCAGGCACAGAAACATGAAACTGACTTAAAACGATACCTTATTTCTAATGTTCATCAATGAAAATATAAAGGCCAGAATTTTCCAATCTCATTAACCCTCTCTACCACCGTCAGTGAGAACAGAGAATTTGGTGCTTGGCCAAAACTATATTCACTGCAGCGGGACTGGAGAATTCCAGGCCCGGGTGAGATGGGAGATTTTCGGTCAAATCCCTTAAAACTACTGTTGTTTTCCTAATACCAATTATCTTGGTATTAACACTTTGCTCTGTGATGGATGAGATGAAGTTGGTGGAGGGGGGCGGAGGGGAAAGGGGGGGGGGGGGCAGTGTGTGGGCAGCATTGAGGTGGGGGAATGGTAAATTGTAAAAGATCAAGAAACACATGCCCAACAAATGGCACTTCTGTTCCAGTTGTCACATAATGGGGTTGTGAGACATCGCTGTCCCTGGAAAAGGATAATTGCACCAAAGGAGCCTGATTTAAATCACTGAGTTTAGGAAACAAGGTACCAAAAGGGGACAGGAGTTTCTGATGCTGAAAAATAAATACATTTTAGCCTTGTGGGCCAGGAGGAGCAGGACTGTTCCCCAGTTTTGCTTTGGATAGAATCCTAGAATCCCAATCATAGAATCCCTACAGTGCAGAAGGAGGCCATTCGGCCCATCAAGTCTGCACCGACCACAAAGAAAAGCTTTGGCTTGCTTTCTGCAAATCATAGCCTCTTTCTAGTTTCAGCTGTGATTGGTCACCTATCCCACCCTCCAGCCTCAAATCTGAAATCCACAATCGCAACCCCTCCAACTCAAGTCTGCCCTGCAATTGTGACTGCCAATGCACACACTGAAGTCTGTTCTACAAATGGCAAAAACTCCCACCTTGCAACTCAAGCTTGCTTTGTGATCAAGATCACCAAGGAGGTTCTCAAGGATTTTGGTATCTTCCAAAGGGGAAGTAAAAAATAAAGAGATTCACCATTCAGTTTGCAGGGCTTCCGTGTTCCCAGGCCTTGCAAATCCTCCTGCTCCCTCCCTACTTCAGAGTCTATGGACTGCATTTCACATGCTCCTGTTGGATATATTTTCAGCAGGCAGGGCATGTGAAATAAGACGAGTGCCCATCCCACTGTCTTCCTACCCATCCTCGAGCTCACCCCCATCATACAGGTGGTGGGTGGGCACCAAATTTGGCAGCCTACCTGCTATATTTAAATGGACAATCAAGGGTCAATTAGAGTTGTTACCAAACTAATTGACCCAGATAATACTCTGTTCACACCATTAAACAGTTAGTGTGGGCAGTCAGGTAGGAGTGGACAGCTCAATTTTTAAAAATAAATTCTTCAAAAAGCAAGAGCAAAGTTGAGGAGAGGGAGTTAGTTCATCTTTGGTGACTTCCTGTTGTTAGTCACAGGGCCAACACCACCCCCCCCCCCCCCCTAAAAAGAAAGAATACCCACCGGTACCCTTAAACGCATCACCTCCACCACCCCTTGCTAACCTGCCCAAATGCTCCCTGAACAAGGTCCTGGACTTGCCTTTTTCTGGGGTTCCATTTCTCCTTGTTCTCTGTTGCAGTCTTGCAAGTGCCCATTAATGCATTATTGGCACTGCCAGAAAGAATGGAACTGCTGGCTAATTGCATTGGCCAGCAGCTCCCAAGGGACAGGACTTCCTCCCCAGTGAGGGGCGCAAGTTGCACATGGCCCTCATTTAGCCCACTCATGTTGCATTCTGGCTATGAGATGGGCAGGCCCGAAATGGGTTGGCATGGATCGGGTTGGTTCCACGCCCACTTTGCTTTCAGTGGTGGTGGGGGGGGGGGGGGGGGGGGGTAATTTGTGCATCCACCACCCACCCCCATAATATTCTGCCCTATATTTCTGAAATGCACATTTATTCTTCAGAGTGCCGCAGATGTGTTTTCGATACATGTTGCTGTGTCAAGGCCGCATCTGCCAATGTAAAGCAGATTTAGTTCACTGCTTCCTGAGATTTTGATTTAAATATTTGCTGCAAGGACTATAAAGCCTATTTCATTGGTGGTGGTCTCCTCTCTGGAGCTTCCACTCCTGTAACTTCTTTCACTTAGTTTTGGAAAACTTCACTAATTGGTGTTCAAAATAATGTTTCTCGCAAAAGAAAGCTCAAACCCACTTAATATCCCACAGAAAGCAATTACGTTCAATTATAACATATTTTGTTGTGGATAAAATACGTTCTAACCCTGTCAGAATTTCTCTCTTATAGATTTCCTGCTCAAGTAATCAGAACCTGAAAGGAAGCCAGACCGCATTCAGCTCTGATGAACTGCAGGATGAATGAAATTTCTCCTGTTTATGACAGAGCCTTCCCAAGTTTGTAAGTCACACATTGCTGCTTATTTTCCCTGTGACCACTTTTTGGATCAATAAGTCTGCTTTCCTTTCAACCAATCTGAGATATTGTTCTGTGCTCCTTCGTATGATTTATTAGTGAAAAGTTGAGAAGTTAATTTGTTTTCCGATGTGCAGAGATCAAATGTTAATTTTGTTGACACGTTGGCAGTTTTTCGCAGACCTGCTACGACAGGTTTCAAGGAGGGAGGAAGCACTCTGCTGATGAATGTGGTGGGCCTGTCAGAAAGCGCCCTCATTATAGGAGTATGATTGGCAACCGTCCCAGTTCATCTCTGCCAATCCTGGAGCTGTCAGAACATTCAAAATCTAACATCTGCAAGGACAAAACTTTTAAAATCACTTTTGCCTCCAGATCAAAATTGATGAGGCTGGAAGGTGCTGTTCTGTGCTTCTAATTTGGGAGGCAATAAACGTTAGTCGTAGCAGAAGATCACTTTCCCCTGTCTCCGAAACATAGTCATGATGAAACTCTAACAAGCTACTGATCTCTTACAGGTAGGGGAGTGCGTTAACACATCTTTTTATACATCACGTGGCAATCTTTGAACTTGGTTTCTCTTTCCTGGTACCTTTTTCTCTGAAAGGAGCTCTGTCAATGAATTTTTGTCAAAGTTTTGACAGCTGTTTTCATATCAATGCACTATCCTCACAGTGGTACTAAAATGTTTTTTTATATATATATATAAAATGTCCTACAGCCTTAGATTTCCCTGGAGTAAAGTGTTTGGATTAATAATAGTTCTGTAACAGCTATATATGAATATTGATTCTTTCAGTCCAACTCCACGAGTCATCAGGCCAATGCGGAAATCACTACATCCAGATTGGTTGGTTTCATTAAAAATTCAAACAGCGTGTTAACTCTCTTGATAGGTAAATAGAACTCTACCTCGCTGATTGATCAATTCACCTGCGAGCAAGCCTTTTATTAAGAATTCAGATATGTAACCAATGTGCTTCAGCTTAGATACTGAGAAAACACAGTAAAGGTGATTAAATGAACCCAGCACATTTTTTTTTACTAAAGTTGCTTGGAGCCTTCAAGTCAGCTCCTCTCACAGATTCCCAGTAATTGCAAATAATATTGGAAGAGGTCACTTGGCCATACAATGTATGGAAGAGAAAGATATCAAGAAAATGTCCTAATCTCCACAGCAGATGCTTCTAAGAACAACTGGTAGTGAGTCATCTGCGATAGGCTGTAGGGTAAGAGTGAATAATTGAAAAGTGATGATAAAGGAAGACAGAATGAGGTGATAATGAGATATGTATTGAAACAAAAGTTGAACTCACAGGAAGGGTAAATAATCACACAAATTAATATATCAACATGAGATTTTGCTACAGCACAATGTTCTCATTTATGCCTTCACATTCTATTTGATGTAACACTGCTGATACCCTTGACTTTACAGCATAAGGAACCCCTCTGGATTTACAGAATTTAGGCTTCACTGCACTCTCCTTCCCAGTAAGCTGCATTCAAATGGCCTTTACATACCTTAAGGGCATGTACTCTTCCATGAACATACTCAAGGGCTTTGGAATGAAATATCGGATGTCTTTGTTAATTAAGCATTTATCAACCTATCATTGATTTTTTTTATCATGTCAGCAGTAGTTCAGAAAGCATGCTGAATGGTATCCAGGTGGAGTGACTAGGTAGGGAGACTTAAATTTAATTTTATTAACTTATTTAGAGGCAAATAAACTGACAACAGACTCTATAAAGAGGGCAGTTCTGCTTTCTAGCTGCAAGCCTGAAAGGTAGTCTTTCAAAGAACAAAGTGCAGTACAGTACAGGAACAGGCCATTCGGCCCTCCAAGTCTGTGCTGACACCTTGCCCCTCTAATCTAATATTTACGTGGTCCATATCCCTCTATTCACTGCCTATTCATATATCTATCCAGATGCTTTTTGAACGTTGTTATGGAATCTACTTCCACCACCTCCTCCAGCAGCACATTCCAGGCATCCACCACCCTCTGTGTGGAAAAACTTGCCCCTTACATCTCTTTTAAACTTTCCTCCTCTCACTTTCAGCCTATGCCCCCAAATAATTGATCCTTCGACCCTGGGAAACAAACTCTGACTATCCACTCCATCCAAGCCTGTCATAATCTTGTAAACCTCTATCAGGTCCCCTCTCATCCTCCGATGCGCCAATGTAAACAGTCCAAGTTTGTTCAACCTTTCTTCATAGTCCATATCCTCCAAACTAGACTACATCCTGGTAAATCTCTTCTGTACCCTTTCCAATGCATCAACATCCTTCTGGTAGTGTGGTGACCAGAATTGTACACAATACTCCAAATGCAGCCTAACATAAGAACATAAGAAATAGGAGCAGGAGTAGGCCATCTAGCCCCTCAAGCCTGCCCCGCCATTCAATAAGATCATGGCTGATCTGAAGTGAATCAGTTCCACTTACCCGCCTGCTCCCCATAACCCTTAATTCCCCTACCGATCAGAAAGCCATCTATCCGTAACTTAAACATATTCAACGAGGTAGCCTCCACCACTTCAGTGGGCAGAGAATTCCAGAGATTCACCACCCTCTGAGAGAAGAAGTTCTTCCTCAACTCTGTCCTAAACTGACCCCCCTTTATTTTGAGGCTGTGCCCTCTAGTTCTGGTTTCCTTTCTAAGTGGAAAGAATCTCTCCACTTCTACCCTATCCAGCCCCTTCATTATCTTATATGCCTCTATAAGATCACCCCTCAGCCTTCTAAACTCCAACGAGTACAAACCTAATCTGCTCAATCTCTCCTCATAATCTACACCCCTCATCTCCGGTATCAACCTGGTGAACCTTCTCTGCACTCCCTCCAAGGCCAATATATCCTTTCGCAGGTAAGGGGACCAAAACTGCACACAGTATTCCAGCTGCGGCCTCACCAATGCCTTGTACAGATGCAGCAAGACTTCTCTGCTTTTATATTCTATCCCCCTCGCGATAAATGCCAACATCCCATTTGCCTTCTTGATCACCTGTTGTACTTGCAGACTGAGTTTTTGCGACTCATGCACAAGGACCCCCAGGTCCCTTTGCACAGTAGCATGTTGTAATTTTTTTCCATTTAAATAATAATCCAATTTGCTATTATTTCTTCCAAAGTGAATAACCTCGCATTTGCCAACGTTATACTCCATCTGCCAGATCCTCGCCCACTCACTCAGCCTATTCAAATCTCTCTGCAGACCTTCCGCTTCCTCCACGCAATTCACTTTCCCACTTATCTTCATGTCGTCAGCAAACTTTGTTACCCTACACTCAGTCCCCTCCTCCAGATCATCTATGTAAATAGTAAACAGTTGAGGCCCCAGTACCGATCCCTGCGGCACGCCAAAGTCTTATACAGCTGCAACATGATTTTCCAATTCCTGTACTCAATGCCCTGACCAATGAAGGCCAGCTTGCTACACGCCTTCTTGACCACCTTGTCCACCTGAGTTGCCACCTTCAGGGAACTGTGGATCTGCTGCCAAAATCCCTCTGCATGCTAATATTTCTAAGGGCTCTACCATTTACTATATACTTTCCTTCTGTAGTAGACCTTCCAAATCACATTGCTCCTGTCCAGCCTAAATACAAAATCGAATGAGTTGGTCCAAAGGGTCAAAGATAGTGAAAGCTTTCATAACTGGGGGAAGGTTCTACAACAAGCAGAAGAGGTGAAGCAATGATGAAAACCTTTCTCAATTCATGACTTAACTGAGAAAGCTGAAACATATGACTTTGATATGCCTGATGATGCAAGAAGAGATTGCTTTGTGCGAGTTAGAAGAAAGGTTGATAGAAAGGAAAATGTTAATGGATTCCAAAGCCACTTCAACGAGAGTCCTCAAAATAGCACTTGGGGTGGAGATTCCTGATGGCCTCGCCAACAAGGGATATCCTAGCAGGAATTTTCTGGCTATTCACGCCCCACCACTGCTCCAAGTGAGAGCAGAGATTTGACGCTCAGCCAAATCTCTGTTCACAGCAGCATGAATAGCTGGAAAATTCCAGCCCCGACGTTCCTAAATGCAACAAAGTTTAACATCTGCAGAGTGAACAGAATCACTCAGACCTATTGGAGCTGCAGAAAAAATCATCATCATCCACACTAATGTTTTTTTGAGATGATCAAATATTTGAAATGGATGGATTTTAGATTTTATTTCATTAAACATGCTATATAAATGCAAATTGTTGTAAATTGTTATGCAGCACAGCTACTTACAAAATAAATGTTTCACTTTTTAATAAAATGGCATGTTGATAATGCTGAAAAGATCCTCTTTGTGTTTTGATATTGTCTGAGAGCTTCTGTTGGCCTATGTAAAGCAACACTAAAGCAAGCTTTCTTACATTGTTATACTGCAGAGATTACTGTTTTGAATTGCACAGCTTGAGTGACGCATGGAAAATGAACTGAATTTTAGCCAGTGTATATTATTACTATATATTCACGCACTTCCTGTACTCTTCCTGTATTATGGCTTTGTACTGATTCAGACTAAAACACCAAGTCCAAAAATATGACATTGGTTTACTATTGGGATCCATAAGCATAACCTTGACTTTACTGTTGAATAACAGATAAGGAAATAATGGAAATTTTCAACAATTGTGACACTGATGCTGATCCAATATTTGGCTGGCAGGAGCATTTGGAAGAATCACGTCACTGCCAGGAGGAGACACTCCATCAAGTTCAATTATAACACTGCAGATTGAATTACCCTTGTGAGAATAAATAATGCTGTCAATTGTATGAGTGTGCTATATTTTCATGGACAACTGAGAAAGAATATAACCAGGTAGAATTCAGATACATTACATTTTAGGAATAAAAATGTCCTTAATGCAAGTACATTGCCAGGCTTTTGAAAACCAGAGAAGGGTTAAAGATTTTGTCTAGATACCTCTGCTATACATAAAAGTCTCTCTGCTATACACAGTATTGCATTAAAATATGTATCCTAATGAGACGAAGAATCTAACTATGGTGTTGAAATGTTTTTAAAGCTCTTTGAATATAAGGTGTGTGGTACACACTAATAAAGACATTCATAAAGACAACATTTGCAGTGATGAGTTTGTGTAATGCATGGGCCACACTAAAATAATGTTCTGTATTCATGTCTAGTTACATCTTGCATTGCTGCCAAGACCTGAAAACTTTATGTGTATTTTCTCCTTGGTCCAAATACTCTTTTTTGTGACATCCAAACAGGGACTTTGCACTTTGGCTTTAAAATGAACTGGATGTTATAATACCAAAGGCAGACATTTTCTGTTTCTGTACCTCTTGCGTCAGAATCTCCCAGGCATACTCATCAAAAGGGAATTTCTCTCATTATTCATTGCTCCCCTTTCTTCTGCCACTGACAGTTTTTATGTGGGCAGTAAAAACTGCATATAAGAGCACAATACTATAAGAAATAGGAGCAGGAGTACGTTATTCGGAACTTGGAGCCTGCTCCACCATTCTATTTCAACTCCATCATCGTGTACTATCCCCACAATTCCTTAATTCTCTTAGTATTCAAAAAATATAATGATCTCTGCCTTGAATATATTCAATGACTGAGTATCCACAGCTCTCCAAGCTTAACAATTCCAATGATTCAAGCACTTTGTGCGAAGAACTTTCTCCTTATCTCTGTTCTAATTGGTTGGCCCATAACTATAAGACAGTGACCCCTAGTTCTAAACTCCCCAGCCAGGGGAAACATCCTTCCAACATCTACCCTTTCAGGTATCTTAAAACTTTTATCTGTTTTTCATGA